>NC_057880.1:20666128-21866128 GCF_019740435.1 Gambusia affinis
CCTTGCTACAAATACAAACTTCAGTGTTTTTGTTGGTGTTTTCAGAAAGTGCAACACAAAGCAGGACATAATTGTGAAGTAAAAAGAAACATGACACCTTTTTGTATTTTTTAGTCTTTTCTAAGAAAAATCTGAGAAGTATGGAGTGCATTTAAATCAGCACTTTGTAGAATAACCTTTAACTTGAGTTAAAGCCAACGGTCTTTTGGGCTGCTAAATGTATCCAGTTTTGAGTTTAGTTAGTTTTTCCACAAATATGACTTGTTTCTTCCACAGATCTCCCAACCTGAGCTGTTGGCTTCCCACAAGTCTTCTGGCTACTTCTTTGCTATTATCTTTTTATTTTTAATGACGAACTGTGCCTGGTGAAAAGGTCAGAGTTTGTGATATTGTTTTATGACCTAACCCTACTTTAAACTTCTCCATGGCTTTATCCCCTGACATGTCCGGTTCATCACAATGCGCATCACGCTTTGCAGATACAGTCAGGTCATTTTAACTTGCCTCAAAAATCTAAGTGAAGTACACTGATGTTTGTCATTGCAAATAGACAAAATGTGGAAAAGGTTAAGAGGTGAATGCCTTTACAAGGTGAACAATTGGTTGTTGGCTCCACATACCAGCCACTCCTCATCTGATACTCATTGTGACACAAAAGTTGCAGAAAGTTTCATGTTACTTCCCGCAACAGCCGACCAAGGAATCTGCTATGGACCGGAAATTTTCCCTTCTGTTACTTAAGTTTCTTTTGCTCCTCATAAAGTATTTTTGAATTGATGTTTACCAGACTGGCTGAGTGTTTTTGATTTGTTAGCCACACGTTTCAAATCATCACGTTGGACACTTTTTTTTTTTCATTCAACCAAAAGCTATTGTTTTTCATTTTGTGCTCTATGAGTCACAGGCCTTTGTTTTCACATTTCAGGAATGCGTGTTTGGCTTCAAGTCATCTGGAACATTTTCCAAATTTCTTCACGTTAGATTGAAATTTGACTTACAACACTGGCAAATATCCAGCTACTCTTTCTAAGACCCGTTCTATTTTTATTCTGTCCTGCTTTGCTTTGTGCCTGTGATTTTAGAAGTTAAACCGTCTAGAAATTATTTTACTCTTTTCACAATTTTCTTTCTTTAGTCTTATTTTTAATGCTTCGTAATCTTCCTTTAAATGTCGTGGCTTTGTAAGGATCTGACTCACAACACTGGAGATAAACAGCCGGGGATTTATTTTAGGGCAGCAACTAAAACACACTGCTTCCTGGTGTGACATCTTGAGGAAAAAAATAAATAAAAAATCAGGAAGAGAATTTGTGGACCTCAATGAGCCTGGTTTCAACTTGATTACAATTTCAAGATGGTGCAACATTCATCTATTCAAACAATCTATACTGAAGACAAGCGGTGAAAACATGAGTTATGGCGTTAAAGAACAATATAGTATAGAAATGTTGAGTTAAGGCTTCGACACAAATGGGTCTTCAATTGGAGAGTCACACCATGAAATTATTCAAAAAGTGACTTCATAATAAAGACAATTGGTCGAAACTCAAGCGAAGTGGAGTTTATGGAAGAATACCCAAACAATCTTTTCTAAAGGATATTTCTACCAAGTACTAAGCAAATATATCGTCACCTTCCGAAAATATTGACCTAAGTCATGTTTTGACTACAAAAGTGATTTTGAAAAATAATAATAAAAAAAAGGTTGCCACTTCTTTTTTCCCCCCAAAAGATCATTTAAGTAAAAAACAAAACAAAACAAAAAAAAACGAAACTTTTTTGCAAAAAAATGACTTATTCCATCATTTTACGAAGGTAACGATCTTCTTTCTCTCACTGACTAACCTGAAACGGGACAAGTTTGGTCTGCGTTAACGTCAGACAGTGAGGAAAATGGCTTTTGTATATTTTTATACATACATACAAACTGCACATTCATAATATTTCTCTCTCAAATAGGCCCAAAAGAATCGAAACAGCAACCACACGACTACCGACCATTCCCCCGTCGAGTGCCGCAATCTGATGCCCGCGGACGAGAACTATCACAACGAGCGGGCCCGGAAGAACCGCAACCGCCTGTCCTCGGGCTCACAGCACAGCAGGGACCACTCTCCGCTGATGGAGGAGGACTACCAAGACCCCTACCAGGACTCTTACAAGCCTCACCGCAACCGCGGATCCCCCGGAGGCTACAGCCAGGACTCTGCCAGGCACAGGCTGTGAGCCGATACTCGTCTGCGCCGAACACAATCGCTGAGGCGGCGTCGTGACGAATCTACTTCAGTCATGTGAACTGGACGTATCTCTTATGTCTGTGTAGTACCTCATATCCCCTTTTGACCTTGGTTGTTGTTGCCAAATGGACATTTATAACCTAATATAAAAAAGAACAACTGCCTTTGCTATGATGTGAATATGAGGGTGAACATGTAGCACAAGAACTCTGTTTTAAACGAAGGGTGGACGTTTAGCTTGTTTTAATGTGTCACACAAGTAGCTTGTAAGTTAAATCAACTAGCAAGTGAAAGTGTGGGGTCTTCTCCACTTTCCCTGCCGTCTCAGCTGTCCCTGTAGCATGTAGGTGGAGGGCTGTGAAGCCAGTGCCAGACAGTGTCCCGCTGCGATTCAGCTACTCAGTTTAAACTTATCTTAAGACATGAGGGAAGCAAAAATATGCCATTAATAATACATTTGTGTTCTACCATCCTCGACGTGAGCGAGCCTGTTCCAAAATTCTTGACTTTTTCTATTTGTTTACAATATTACTTATATATTTTTTTTCCTCTTCGAAGTTCATCCAGTAGCTTCCCGTACCCCCTTCTTTACTTTCCCCGAACACCCATTTTTGTTCAATCGGTCGTATGCAAAGTCGCGCAAGTACAGGGATGTTTAAAGCTCCAAACCTCAGGAATGAGGGGTCACTAAGACCCAGAAGTGTAGCGTTTTGTTGTCTTACCCATCTGGATCATTTTGGGTGTATTATTTAATATACAGTGCCTTTCAAGAGTATTCACAGCCGAAGTTTTAATTGGGATGAAACATGGTGGTGGCAGCATATACCTGTGGTGATACAGTATTGGGGGGATAAAAATAACTATTGGAGTATGTAGAAGCTATGCTAGTTGTCTGGTGTTAAAATGGTCCTGTCAAAGTCTACACGTTTCAGTAGGCCAAAATGTCAGCCTCCTGATCTGGTACATTCACCATAAAAATTTCACGCTGCAATCAAAACAAAATGTAAACGCATGTATCATTCTCCTTTCATTTCAAATTATCTGGTACTTTATGTTGGGTTACCACATAGCACCTGCATGTAATACATTAAAGAGTGAGGTGGTAACATGAATGCTTTTGTAAGGCACTGTCGCTGTAGTGAAATGCTATGATGTGCATTTTGTTGTTTTTTGTTTTGTTTTGTTTTGTTTTTTTTGTCTGAGTTTAGTAAAGCATGATTATGAAAATATAAGAGTGGATTTTAGTTTGTGACATACTGAGGGCTTCCATGTGTAAATATTGTCAAAGATGACAGAAGAGAAACCTAAAATTCAACTTTTGTTAAATCTGATTACATTCCATTGGTTTAATTCAAGGCACTGCATATGACTCAGATCAAGATTTCTTTTTTAAAGGTTTTATAATAACTGTAAAATGTTCACCGGGCAGAAGCTGATCCGGACCATCTTCTTTGTTTTCAGGTGTAACTTTTTACATTATTTTAACTTCCATTAGAAATTCTTGGATAAAAATGGAAAACCACAGAATAAAGGATGGACTTCTCTATACCCATTAGAGCTTTTGCTAGCCAATACTAATAGTTACATGTAACTGTCTTTAGCCAAACAGGAAAAAATGTTCTGCAGGGCATTTGATAGAGGTGGTAGACTTGAATTCAATAAAATATGAACTACCCACTAGTCTTTACCTGATTTTGCTATTTATTGATGTGTTTACATTCTGGAAAATTACTGGTTTTAAGTTTTTATGCACCAAGGAATTAAGAAAAATTTGTTTTTCAGTATCTGATCTGCTGATTATCGTTTATAACCAATTTAAGGGAAAATCAGTGGATTGTGATCCACCACTTTCATGAATTTCACTTCTGTCACATGCTGCTTTTTGCTAAATGTAGTGGATTTTCCAGTATTTATTTATTCAAGTGTACACTGCCAATAAACACGGGAAAAATTGAGCATAATCTGACAATGATATACTCTTGAACCCTGCATTATAACATGCAGCAGTTATTTTCATTCTATCGGTCATAAATGAATCAAATCTTTTGTTTTTGTTGTTTCCAAACAGTGGAGCTATAGCATCAACATAAACATATAAAAACTGGTTGTGAGAGAGTGGTACATTAATTAGAATGTATGTGTGTGCAGTCATTTTACAACTCTATTGAAATAAACTGCACTGTTGTACGATGGTGGTTTTATATTATATTATATTATATTATATTATATTATATTATATTTTATTATATTACATTATATTTTATTTTATATTATATTATATTATATTATATTATATTATATTATATTATATTATATTATATTATATTATATTATATTATATTATATTATATTATATTTTATTATATTTTATATTATATGTTACTGAGAGTGATAGGGCGCATGCGCCAACATGACAGCTCAGCGCACTTTACAACAGAACAGCCAGCTGATATCAACCACTTAGCCATACTGGTTACCACTTTCGCCTTGGTTCTCTCGTTCCTAGCCGTCATATTTCCATATCATGTCTTCTGGAAAGGGACTTATTAAGTAATATTAGGCAATGCCAGCATGGAGGGTGTAGTTAAGCGCTTTACAGCTATTTTGTCGGTGTAGTTACCAGGCTAGCTAGCTAAGTCAAGTTGATAGCAATACATATCATCAATGCTAGCTAGCTAAGTGGTAGCCGATATTTCCAAAGCTGGCATCGAACAAACTTCACCGTTAGCAATGGGGATACTATTTACGAAGCTATGGCGGCTTTTCAATCACCAAGGTAAGAGTGCTCGATTGGTAGAAGATGTGAAGTCGTGGAAGCTAATTGGCCTCTTTGGTCGGAGAAGGCCCACTGGACACTGTTCCCTCACAGTAGCCATGAAGCCAGCTTTATGTGCATGACAGTGTAGAAATGTTTCTGTCATGACGATAAAAGTGTCCGTGTGGGGAAAATCGCCCTCATTTAAAGCCACTGCTTTGCTTTTATTTGTTGAATAGCACCGTTTCCTACTAGCTCAGTGTTGATTAGCTGTGTGCTGTATTATTTATGCTCCCCGCTTTTGGAAGCCGAGGTAAGTGAAACCAAGTCTTGAGAGCTTGAATCGGTAAACAGGTCTTTTCGACACCCCCTGTAACTTGAGTCCCGTTGAGTTTGAGCCGATGCCACCGGCATTATGAGCGGAGAAGAGGGGGTACACAAACGGAGCACTCCACAGTGCACATCAGATGATTACCGGGGCAAGTAAAGATCAATGGGTGAATCACATTGACTTTGCTCTGCCACTGTTAGCTCATCACCTTATCAGTATGATGTTATTAATACAGATTACTATTTATCTATTGATTTGGACCCTCAACTATTCTCAGCACGTCTTTAGAAGTTAACTCTGTTTAATGCATCTGGTGTTTCTTGATAATCTCTTAGTTTTTCTGTATTTTATGTAGATCAGTTCTTCCAATAGGGCTTATTGAAATCTTTTGTTGTTGAATTTGTATTGCTAGTCGCCCTTAAATGTTCCAGCGTGCTCTACAATGTCTGTCCCTGCTTTAGTACCAGATATGATGTTTAAAGGGACAGAAGTTAATTTAGACTAAGCTTAATAAAAACAAGCATCCCGATGAGAATCTTGGCAAAAATGTGTCTTAACATTGTATTAACAATGTTTGTGAAGTTTGCCACATAGTATTTGGTTAGTTCGAACAATTAAAGATTTGAGTCAGCAAAAAAACGACCCTCATAAGTAGTTGTGTTTTTTTTTTTCTTTTGCTTTGAAATAAAAAAAATTTTCAAGTCTGTGAGTATGGAAAAGGGAGTTTGAAAATGTTTATATCTTCATCATTTCTACAGTTAACTTCACATCCTCCCCATGCAGCCCACATGTAAAGGTGCTAGCAGTTTCTTTACACAAACAGTTTGCAAGCAGCTGAATTTCACACCTGCGTGACCTTCTTTACTCTTTGTTGTCTCTTTTCCAGTTGCACTTTTGCTGGCAGAGCAGCGAGCTGTACGCACAACCTCGTCTGAGTCAAACACCGCTTGTTGATCAAAGTTACGGGTTTTCTGCTTCCCCATAGAGTTGTTTTTCGAGCCTCTGTAGCTTGATCTATTTGAGTGACTATAAAGGGGGCATAAATGGGTTTTTGTATTAAAATATCCAGTGCTGATTTACTTGAACTGAAATTACATTAGGCGACCTGCTTTAATTATATTGGCAGCAAATGAGATGCTGTTAACTTGACAAGTGATGCCGCATTTCTTTTACAAAGAGACGTAAAAAGGCGTAAGGATCCCATTTGAACAAGGAGGCTGAACAAATCAGATTTAGTGAAATTTTGCTCATTTTTACTGTGGCAAGTAGAGTTTGCATCTTGATATTACTGCATCAAATGGTAACTTAAGATGACAAGTGTCGCTTTTGTGAGTTAATGAAACAGATTTACCGTATGTTGCAGTTTTTAGACTTTTTCATATCTGAATTAGTAAAAGCAGTAGAGAAAACTTTTGAATTGGTATTAGTTCGCTTAGAAAACAATATCAGGGCTAATACCAGTGTATTACAAGCCTGGCGGCCCACCAGGTTTTAATTGTCTCCCCACCAGGCTAAGTGTCGTTTGTTTATTTTAAATCCCTGCAAACCTTCCATTGCATCCGATACCAAGCATCTAGCTGCAGGTCCTTTAATTTTAGTGAATCAGGTGGTTTGTCCAGGACGTCCAACAGAGGTTTGACTGTAGTGTGTCTCTTAAAAATCTTCTGTCTCCATAAAAAAAAAAGATAAGTCCTATACAATCTGTTGAGCCAGCTGTACCTGTCCAAATGACACCTGAATGAGTGACAGCACCAACGTAGCGCCATTGAACATCGCCTAAACATTATAATTTCATTTTGACTTGCTCACGACGGTTGCGTTCAGTAGAGTCAATCTTATCAATCTTCATGGAGCACAACTTGATTGAATCAGGGTTTTTTAAGACAGACATTTCAGAAACACACAGAAAAAAAGACCAGATCTAGTGAAAAGACAGATGGAGCAAATAATTATTGCAAATGGAACAAAGCTGAAAGTGAGAGAATTTGATCACCTAAGTTGGCGAGCTGTGGAAACACAATTGAATAGATTAGCAAGGAAACACTGTGTAGCTGTTCCTTGTAATGGGAATTTAAGCAAATTACCCATAATTCACTGTAGTAAGAAGCTCAGGAGTCACAATAAGAGTATAAATGTGTCATATTCCTGAAAATGTCATTTTCTTTTCCCACAGGTCTCACTGTTGCCTTTTTAAGTTCGATTCTGTTTTGATGTAGTAAAAATACACAAATATCAAGAGGAGATCACAGAAATCTATACCACCTGCTTTTGAATGTGACTGAATCAGCCTATTAGTTCAGAGATATCACTCACTACACATCAGAAAGTGTAGTAAGTGAACATCTTAGTTTTATGGGGACTTTCATCTTTTCGGTCATGTTCCAGTTTCTGCTCATTTGACAAGTAGGAACAAAACCGACTGGTTTTTGTTCCTGTTTTTTTGTCTTGTCGCAGGATCTAAATTTCATTATTATTGTTATTTCTGCCATAAGAGATGTTACTTAATCGACAGAGAAGGCTTTCCATTCCCAATTCTTGTTTCTCTTTTTAGCAAGGAACTTGTTCTTTGGACTTTTTCCATAATTGCACCTGTGTGTGAATATTTGTGCTCCAGTCGCTTCCTGAGGAGTTTTGATTGATCTGTGACCTTAAAAAGAGTTCACAGTTTTCAAAATCTCAGCCTCCCGGCGACAAAACTAGTTATTGCCAAAACCTCGTGCATGATACGAAAAGGAAGTGTGCTTCCACGTCAGAAAACAACAGCATTCACTTGCTGAGTTTATGCAAGAGACACGCGGCCAATGCCCAGCCACCAAACCCGCGTTATGAATTCATGGTTGTTTGCACATTCTTTGATATGTTACCTTTCTGCTTTTCAGAGCACAAAGTCATTATTGTTGGCCTGGACAATGCGGGCAAGACTACCATTCTTTACCAGTTGTAAGTAACCCCATAAACTACAATGAACGTCATTAAATATGCATGCTTTCTCTCAGTGAATACAAAAGCTTATTTGTTGAAATATGACACTTTGGTATTCGTGTTAGATAACTGGTATTCTTTCGGTAATACTGCAGCTCAATGAATGAGGTGGTGCACACTTCTCCCACAATTGGAAGCAACGTGGAGGAAATTGTGGTCAACAACACCCATTTTCTGATGTGGGACATCGGAGGCCAGGAATCTCTGAGGTCGTCCTGGAATACGTACTACACCAACACAGAGGTGGTTGTTTTAGCTCACCGTTTGTGGGGGGAAAAAAAAAAAATTTAACCCAAAGCAGAAAATGTAAATGAAACACAGATTTTTAGATTAGAGTTTTCCACTAAGTACCAATGTATTTCTTCGGGAAAGCTTTTTCTCGACTTGCAGTGGAAATCTAGATTTACGAACGTCTCTTAAAATGTGTGCAAAAAGATAAAGAAGCAGCGGGTTGTCATTGTACAGAAGGACACATTCGAGAACCAAATTCGGCACCTGCATGTCTCCTCGCTTTGACACAGCTGATTCAAATGACTGAATTACATCCCTAGTAAGTTTACTTTCTGCATATCTCTGCAGATTGCAGCTGAAGAAACATTCATTTGATTCAGGTGTGTTGAATCTGGGCAGTATTGATTCAGCACATATTTTCTCTCAGCTGACTTGATATGTATTTACATTATTTAGCTGATGTCAAATGCTGTTATCAAAAGTATCTTTTCAGCAACATATAGAGGCTTGTTTAAAGTACATAATTACTTAAAAGTACTTGTGTCATTGGCAGATTATTTCATTTGTCATCATAAATTTTTCCCATGTTATAAATTAATTTATCTGCTATTGGAACTATTACTTTTTTTTTTAATCAATATTATTGCTGAAAACGTACTTTTTAGTTAGTTAGGCTTATTTCGAGTGTGCTAAGATATTTGCACAAGAAACTAGATGAAAATTACATTGTATAATTGCAGTGCACATACAGAGTTCATGTGGAGTTTAGAAAAGTTTTGGAGATAGAAAATGCAGTTTCCAGATCTTTTTTTTTGTTTATTATCTGAAAGGCAGACCTCTAATTTAACAAAAACAGCGTTCTTAATGTCATATTAAAGTTATGTAATTTGTCGCTGTGGCAGAAACTTAAATCGCTAACAGTTTTTTTTTCTCTCTGACATCTTTATATCTGAGATTTAATCTGGAATTGCAGCAGTTAAACTAGGAAATCTTTTTTTTTGTTTGTTTGGGTTTTTTTTACATACAAAATGTATGAAAACTTCTTAAAGTAATCTGTCTGTGTTGTGGATCAGTACAATCCAGATTTAGTTTACTCTCTAAGACAGTAACATCAAAAAAGTAGCTCTCGGTCAGACGGCAGCGTTAGACCCTAACATGTTCATCGTGTTGTTCCATCGCTGGTGAAATAAATGGATAAAACAGAAAATGTAAACATTATGTATTCAAATGTGGAAAATGTCATGAGTGCTGGAAATGTTATTTTGAAAATACCATCTGGATTTTAAAGGCAGCCTTTTAGGTAATGTTGTAGAAACCATGACTACAAGGTATTGCTATTTTGATTCGCCAATGTCCAGTTATTAAATTTATCTTATGTATAAACATTAACAAGATGATACATTTTATTTTTAGACTGTTTTTTGAGACACCCAGATTATTTACTGTGAACTTGACTGAGCAGGACAGAACATACCCTGCATTCATAAAATCTGCAATGAAAAAAAGGTTAAAAAAAAAACAGTGAGAATAATTTTATTTGTGGAAAGGACACATGTGTGGGTTCCTCACACTAACTTCTAAATAACTGAATGCCCGTGGCTGATGACTGCAGTGAGAGTGTGACCGATGATGTGCCTCTGTTCTTGAAAATGTAAGACGGAGAGTTCTGTCATTAACAGACTGTTTGTCTCTCCTTTATGTCCAGTTTGTCATCGTTGTGGTTGACAGCACAGACAGAGAGGATCTCTGTGACCAAAGAAGAGCTCTACAGGATGCTAGCACATGAAGTAAGTGACAATCATGTATGTTTATAAATCTAATGTAGGCTTAGATGTGTTTTCCACTGAAGATGCTTCATGCACACACACCTGTGGGTGTGTGTGTGTGTGTGTGTGTAATATAAACAATTTCATTGTTAATGCGTTATATGATTCCACTACCCTTGTTATCGTTAGCTTGTGTTACATGATACAGCCACTGTGGGTGAGAAAACATTCATGGATGTATTTATTATTTTTTTGTTCTTAATCTTCTTTGACTGAAGCTTTTGTAGCAGTTCCAGTTTTCTTTGTAATTTGAGCCAAATCACAGTTGGTGATTCACACTCAGTAAATCTAGTTGCAGAGTGAGAAGTGTCTCATCAGCTCGTATCTTATTGTACATTATAAAGCACCAAAGAGGATGTTCTCTGGTGTTACTTTTAAATGTTGTCATGTTTGTTTTTGCTTCCATTTCTTGCTGGCTCCTTTTAGTTATTTTCTTCCTTTCATTTCTGAGTGCCTACAATCTTGTTTAGAAGGGCATAACATGCTTGCTGTAGGAACAGAAGTTTAGTTGTTTCTAAGCTGAAGAAATGCTTCCTCGCAGCGTTTTCTGACTTTCACTGCCTACAACTGAGGTGCAGTTGAAAGTAAAGCAACAGTATGAAAATCTTTCTCAGTTAAATGAAAAGAACAAAGGAATCAACTTTGGACTTTTAAGATTAGCTGAAACTTGTAGATTAAGCAACAAAAACAAAATAGTGGTGACGACCTGATGCATATTGGATGTTCTATAATTTGTTTTATAGAAAGATACACGCTGTATCGGCTTCAACATCAGTATCAGGCAATGTTAGACTTTTTTTTTTTTTTTTTTTTTTTTTAAATATCAGTGTCGGCCTTTTAACTATAACTGGATCAATCATTTATTTCCATCTTGTTCCCGATTGAATACGTAATGTAGGTAGTGAAGGTACTTTTACAGTGTCCACAAGTGCAGGGAAATTCATATGGTATTAGTAAATATCAATAATCGGCCATAATAGCAGTATTAATATCTGACATCAGTCCAAATTTTCATCTTGTGGTGGAGTTTGAGCTCCTTTGTTCAAATTGAAATGTTTAAACATTTAATTTGTGTGTTATGTATGTGAATAGACCTTGTGATTAATTTTACTTTGCTTTATTTGCGCTTATAAATACAAATCTGGTTAAAAAGTTTCTCAAACATCTTGTGTTTGGTGTTGGACCTAAATGGCCAAACACAAAGAACGGAAGTTACAAAACCCTCCGTGGTTTTAACATCTGAAAGTTGTTCAATTTATGCTTTGCTAGAAAGGAAACATAAGAGCACGATCACTTTCTGCTAGTTTTGAATCATCGAGGCATGTTTGTTCTTTAGCTTTTGGGTGATTTTAAAAAAAGGGGGGAAAAAAAGGGAAACTAGTAAAAAATATCATTCCTTTACTCTCACAGGATCTACGAAAAGCAGGTGTGTTGATATTTGCAAACAAGCAAGATGTGAAAGGCTGCATGACTGTGGCTGAAATCTCCCAGAGCCTCCAGCTTACCTCCGTCAAAGACCACCAGTGGCACATCCAGGCCTGTTGCGCCCTCACAGGGGAGGGGTGAGAACAACATCTTCTGAACTCTGTTACTGTAATTTTATCTGGGAGAAAAAAATCTAAATACATCTGTAGTGCTTCGAAGCTCATCCTAACACCTGTTTGTCCTTCTCGTCTCCGTCGCCTCCAGGTTGTGTCAAGGTCTTGAGTGGATGATGTCGCGGCTCCGTGTGAGATGATGACGACCCGCGTGAATTTGTTTACAAGTGTGCCCGTTCTATTTTTTTATTTTTATTTTTTCTTGCCTCCAGACTAAAGGATGCGACGAGGTCGGTCGTTGGGACGGCCTTCTCCTCGACATCATTTCCTTTGAAGCTGACATGGACAGACAGTTGACGGGATCTTGTATTTTCCCTGTAATAATTTATTTGACTAAAGACATTTAACTCAGATCAAGGAAAGAAACTTTTTTTTTTTTCCAGAGGGACACAGAGAGACAGAATATTTAAGGTGAAATTCCTGCACGGTTTTCCTTCTCAGAAACAGACAAACAAAAAAGTCAACAAAATGTCTGACTTGGAGCTGAATGTGGACTTCTTCTTCAGCTGTGTGTGAGTCTAGCCCACGGTGGCCTTGCAGTATTTCCAAACTGGCTGTGGTGGTTTTCATTGCCCCCGTGTGTTACAGTCCAGTATTCTCCTTTAACTTGGTGCCTGCAGCAGAATGTTCAAGTGATGATGGTCAACGGTGACTGAAACATGCTTGATTGAGGGTAAAACGTCACAATATGCCCTCTTACCTTCAGTCCCTATGAAAATTCACTAAAATAAAGTGTTTTTATCTGTCTGGGTGAACTTCTTTCTTTGTTTGTTTGTTTTTTTAGGCCAAACAATTTCTTAAGAGTTTACATCTGATCTTGGTCTATTATTTTTGGGTTTATACTTTTTTTTTTTTTTTTTTTTAGTCCTTTAGGGGGCAGACTGTGTTGCCTGAGCTCATGTTTCCTGACTCTTTTTAGGGAGTGATGAGCAACCAGAGAAGCAGAGTGGAGTGAACCATGCTTGAGGAGGAGAGATCAGGTCAGACTGAGAGCGCACAACGAGGGATGAAGAGATTAGCATTAGCTTTGAAGTGTACTAATAAACCACCAGATGTTTCCAAGAAGACATAAAAACGTATCAATTAGACATTATCTCTGGTGAAGATATCCTAAAGGCCTTCAAGGAAATTCAACTTTTATTTCATTAAAATCTCATTGAGACTTTTTAAAAATTCAACCTGTGATTTGCTTCCTTTTTTAACCAAATAATTGGTAACATAACTCCATTGTGGTGGCGCAGGGGGTTAGCACGCCCCACGCTTGGAGGACTTGGGCCTCGACGCGGATGTCGCGGGTTCGACTCCCGGTCCCGGCGACCTTTGCCGCATGTCTTCTCTCCTCGCCCTCCCTACTGTCACAAAAAATACGAGCCACTAGCGCCGCAAAAACTCTTTGGAGAAAAAAAAATTAACTTCATTGTTGCACAATTAGATTTATTTTTAGGCAAAATCTGAGCTGTATAAACTTCTACTAGTTATTGGATGTAAGGTGGTGTGTGTTCGTGTGTAATGCATGAGCGGTGGCCAAGGAGATCACTATCCTAAATTGAGGTGTGGAAATTTTTATAGACAGTTTCTGTCAGCCGTAGGTTTAAAGAGGACAGGAGGGAAATGGTGCCGTGAACAAAACCATGGTTCAGCGTTGGAGAGGGCTGGGTCCTTTATAGCAGATTTATTAAAGACGTAGCTCTCTGCTGCGTCCTTGTGGAAAACCGAGATACTAGCGGCTTATTTATGTACGTTTCCAAATTTAAAAAAAAAAATCTTTGTAGATGCGGCTTATAGTATGGTGCGCTCTATAGTCTGGAAAATACGGTACATCTATAAGTCCCTCCAGTTTTTTTGTTGTTGTTTTGTTTTGTTTTTTTTTTTCTTTTACAAATCCTCACAATTCACACATAATCAACAGATCCCCACATTTTTTCTGATTTTACTGCAAATATTTCACAAAATTGGTCAAAAACATTGAATTTAAATGACTGCTGCCTCAGCCTTACTTGATGTCAAGTCGTAAAAAGTTACATGTAACGTCATACATTGGCTCAAATATATAAATTTCTTACAAATCTTCTTAAATTAGCTTCAGATTGCCACCGTTCCCCATCACAAACAAAAACAATCACAAATTAAAGCTGCAAGCAGCCTCGTGCGGCCCTCGCAGCAAGCGCTGCTCCGGCTCACTGGCCACCGCGGAGTTCCAGCCACCGCGGAAGCTCTCGCACCGTTTCTAGAGCCGGCACCCGCTCGCCACAGCGGGAGCTGTCGCGAACCTTCCCCGCCCGATCGCCCGGCAGACGACACACGTGGATGCGTTCGGCAGCGCTCCCCGATGACTCACAAAAAATCTGGTGCAGATCGGTCCATTTACGGCAGAGATATAGCTGATGGATTAATCTAGGGGGCGTAGTGGAGTCAAATTACATTTCAAAACATTTGACCTCTTTAAAGGTTACCACAGGTCTTACATTTCAAGTTTGGTTCCAATCGGATCATCCATGTGTGATTTAAAGACAATCGTATGAATATGGCGAGGGTCTGATATTCGCCATTTGGCCACGCCCACACTGTTCAAACAGCATGGACAGATTTCATCACCTTATCATTGTAAGTGAGTTTGCACTGGATTAAATCCATATAAAAAACAGAGAAAAAGTAAGAAAAAAAGGTGACTTCCTGTCGGAAGTGGGTGGGGCTAATGACCTAATCATTCTATCCAGGTGCTGCAGCAGGGGCACATCTAAAAGTTGCAGGACAGCGGCCCTTGAGGACTGGAGTTTGACACCCCTGCTGTAAGAAGATGGTTGGATAAATAATTTTAATATTAAATAATATGATTTCTTCAATAGCTTCCAAATTGTGTGCCCCATTAACTCAAAATCAAGGTGAGATTGTTCTACTAGAGAGTATAGATGAAGCACATTCATCTTTATTACATTTGACCCCTTTTTTATTTAACTAATTTTATATTGAAAAAATATACTGTATATAAGAAAATTTGCATAAAATGTATTACCTCACATGATCATCACATTTGTTAGCTGTAATGTTCAATTACATAAAATTGGAGGACAGAATCTATTTCATCACATGCTCACTTCTTACATGAAACATGTTAAATACAACAAATATTTACTTTAAGTGTGACAGTTGTGACAGTTTAACCTTAGTGATGTCATCATTTGACCACATGACGATTAATCACTGAAAGTTTGGTTACTCTGAGCTCCGTCTACTGTGAAAATCACATTGAGCTTTGCCAATTCTTAATTGTAAGCTATTGTTGGTAACATCAACAATGTTTCTCCACTGGTAAGGTTGAACTGAAGAGGAGATTGTCCAAAAAATAAAAACGTGAGTAATTTGTGTGGTCCACTGCTGTGTGGAAAACTCTAAGAATTACTTTAAAGCCCCACACCCCACCCCCCGCCTCCAGGTTCTGCGTTACGGCCCTGCGTTTAATATCATAGCTCAGCGCTCCTCCTGCTCATATTTGTGACACTTATCTCAATATTAATAATTATAGTGCCGTTAAGTTTCCATTATAATTCTTAGCAACTACGGACACGTTCATTCGTGGCTGTTTTCACCTTTTTTGGACCAGTTTATTTTATTGTCTAATAAATAAAATTCACTTCCTGTCAACACCTTTGAGGTAATATCGTTTAATAGGTTTGCCAGGCAAACTTTTAACTGTAAGGATATTTTGAAAGTACTAAACTCCACAGCTTTGAGTGTGCAGCCCATGTACGGTTAAAACAAAATAATGTGGCTTCCATTAAATGAGCAAGAAATTGTTTAGCATATCAGACTCACCAGAATCCACATCTCTGCAGCAAACACGTTGATAAGTTGGAATGCAACAACAGGACATCTCACCGCTAATACCCATGACATCTGTCTCCTATTCGTTAGGTCCGACAGCTTAGCTACGTTAGCTTGACTGTCAACCGTCATATTCACCCCTTCGGGGGGGGGGGGGATTGCGTGCGCGTGCGTTATAACGATCGAACTGCACACATATCATGACGGCTTGATTGATCGTGAATGTTATCCGTGGAGGCTATTTTTATCCCAACGAGCCAGCCATTGCTACGTATATGTGGGCGGCGGAGGGGGAGGAGGGGTGGGGGCGTGCGAAAACCGAACTGAGAAATAAGATTTAAGCTTTGGCATGCGCTACGTACAAGATGTTTTGAAACAATGTTTCCACAATTTTCTTAATTATAAAGATGATTCAAAAATAAAAATATCAGAAATTCTTCTTTTCTTTTTTTACTTCAGGGAAAATTAATAAGCAGCCGTACAGCTGCAGGCGCTGCCTCTCCGTTAAATCATGCATGCTTGATTGCACTTCGATAGCTTAGCTGCGTTAGCTTGACTGTCAACCGTCATATTCAGTTCTCTAGTGCTAATAAGTGATATAAGCGCAAATATAGGAGAAAGGAAGGCTTGATCGAAGGCTATTTTATCCCAACGCGAGCCAGCAGAAGTATCGAAAACAACAACGTAACTGTGGAACTACAAAATACACAGATGCATCTTTGGGAATTGCAGTGGTAAATATGTACACATAGTCATGTATGGCGTGATAGTGACACCAAGTGGTTAATATCGCCATTACAGCACCTCTCTCATACTGTGTAATTCTCGCCTTATTCATGTGTGGAGTAACAGTGACACCAAGAGGACTTAATGGGAATAACATATTTTTTTTCTAAAAAATCTAAAATTACAGAAAATCCGTTGAATTTAGAATATGGCTCCAAGAGACTTTTTGTTCGTCCTGAAAAGATACACATATGTACCAAGTTTGGTAATTCTAGGTTAAAGCATGTCTTGGGGCTTGATCATTTAAAATTTTCTAGCCGGCGCCATAAATACATTAGGCCACGCCCACCAAATTTTATTATGGATTTCTTTCGGGGAGTGGATAAGGATCCATCCTAGTGAGTTTGGAACAGCTTTGCCCAAAACTGTGGAATTCAGAGCCAAACGAATGACAGCGGCGTTAGAGGTCACTGCACCGCCACGCCCACCTGCTCCATCAAAGCCGGTCGGGGCTGGAATCCAAAATACACCAGCATGTCTTCTGTTTCTGGAAAAACTTTCAAGTTGATTAGGTCAAAGGTGTAAGATAGCGACCGTTCCCAGTAAAACATGACACTTCCTGTTCTCAGGGGGCGTGGCCTGAGTGATGTCATCATTTGACCACAGGGTCTTTTATGTCAAACTATGATGATCAATCACTGAAAGTTTGGTTCCTCTGAGAGTTTTAGTGTAGGAGTTATAAGAGTTTTATGTTTCATAATAGTCAAAGTTTGACACATAGCCACGCCCACATACTTTGAAGTACGAAAATTCCTTTGATAACTTTTCACCTTTGATGCCTCAAGTGTGTGCTGAGCGATTTTGAAGTCTGTATCTGAAAAACTGTAGGAGGAGTTCGATCAAATACGAAGGCTGTAAACATCAAAAATGGGGTCAATTTTGGAACTTTATTCCAAAATGGCCGACTTCCTGTTGGGTTGAGACCATGGCTCCAAGAGACTTTTTTGTACGTCCTGACAAGATACAAATGTGTGCCAAGTTTCATAATTCTAGGTTAAACCATAGCTTGGGGCTGATCATTTAAAATTTTCTAGGGGGCGCTATAGAGAAATTAGGCCACGCCCACCAAATTTTATTATGGATTCCTGTCTTGGGGTGGATAAAGATCCATCCTAGTGAGTTTGGAGAAGTTTGGCCCAAAACTGTGGAATTCAGAGCCAAACGTATGACAGCGGCGTTAGAGGTCACTTCGCCACGCCCACCTGCTCCATCAAAGCCGGTCGGGGCTGGAATCTTCAATACAGCAACATGTTTCCTGTCTGTTAACACAGTTTCATGTTGATTAGGTCAAAGGTGTAATATAGGGACCGTTCCCAGTAAAATATGACACTTCCTGTTCTCAGGGGGCGTGGCCTTAGTGATGTCATCATTTGACCCCAGGGTATTTTAGGTCAACCCATGATGCTCAATCACTGAAAGTTTGGTTCCTCTGAGAGTTTTACTGTAGGAGTTTAACTGTTTGGTGGCAGTAGGTGAACTTTGACCCTCCTAACCCCCCTTCAGCATACTCAAAAAGTCACCATTTTGATAACTTTTAATCGGCCATGCCTTATGATCAGACTGACCGAAGTTTGAAGCCGATCAATCAAAATCCCTAGGAGGAGTTCGATCAAATACCGGCTGTAAACGGCAAAAAATCGGGTCAAAATGTGACCTTCGATCCAAAATGGCCGACTTCCTGTGATACTTGCACTATGACTATAATTGTAAATTCTGAGCGTCTTGGGAGCTCTACAACTGTACCAAATTTCAAGTCTCTACGATAAAGTAAAGTGATTGGTTTGGGTCTTTTGAAAATTTCTAGGTGGCGCCGTTGAGCGTTTTTTTTGGCGATTTTTGCGGCGACCTTAAAATACGTAAATTTTAAACAGTCTCTATGCGTCCGCCAAGTTTGGTGAGTTTTTGAATATGATAAAGCCTCCAAAAAGGCCCCTCTGGGGGGGCAGAAAAATAAAATTAAAGCTGCGGAGCAGCGTCAGGCGGCCAGCAAGCGCCGCTCCGGCTCACTGGCCACCATGGAGTTCCAGCCGCGCTGCGCGCCGCCGCCGCAGCAGGAGCTGTCACGAACCTTCCCGCCCGATCGCCCGCCAGGCGACACATGAAAGCGTCGCAGCGCTTCCCGACAACTCACAAAAAATCTGCATGAGATCGGTCCATTTACGGCGGAGATATAGCTGATGGATTAACCTAGGGGGCGCAGTGGAGTCAAATTACATTTCAAAACTTTTGAGCTCTTTAAAGGTTACCACAGGTCTTACATTTCAAGTTTGGTTCCAATCGGCTCATCCATGTGTGATTTAAAGACAATCGTATGAATATGGCGAGGGTCTGATATTCGCCATTTGGCCACGCCAACACTGTTCAACCATCATTGACAGATGTCAACACCTTATCATTTAAAGTGAGTTTGCACTGTATTAAATACAAATGCTCGGGTCTGATATTGTATTTTATCAGACCCGAGCGTTAGAGGTCACTTGACATGCCGCCACGCCCACCTGCTCCATCAAAGCCGGTCGGGCTGGAATCCAAAATACACCAGAAAGTCTTCTGTGTCTGGAAAAACTTTCAAGTTGATTAGGTCAAAGGTGTAAGATAGCGACCGTTCCCAGTAAAACATGACACTTCCTGTTCTCAGGGGGCGTGGCCTGAGTGATGTCATCATTTGACCACAGGGTCTTTTGGGTCAACCCATGATGATCAATCACTGAAAGTTTGGTTCCTCTGAGAGTTTTAGTGTAGGAGTTATAAGAGTTTTATGTTTCATGGCGAATAGTCAAAGTTTGACACATAGCCACGCCCACATACTTTGAAGTACGACAATTCCTTTGATAACTTTTCACCTTTCATGCCTCAAGTGTGTGCTGAGCGATTTTGAAGTCTGTATCAGAAAAACTGTAGGAGGAGTTCGATCAAATACAAGGCTGTAAACATCAAAATGGGGTCAATTTTGGAACTTTATTCCAAAATGGCCGACTTCCTGTTGGGTTGAGACCATGGCTCCAAGAGACTTTTTGTACATCAGGACAATATACAGATGTGTAAGAAGTTTTGTAATTATAGGTTAAAGCATGGCTTGGGCGGTCATTTAAAATTTTCTAGGGGGCGCTATAGAGAAATTAGGCCACGCCCACCAAATTTTATTATGGATTCCTGTCTTGGGGTGGATAAAGATCCATCCTAGTGAGTTTGGTGAAGTTTGGCCCAAAACTGTGGAATTCAGAGCCAAACGTATGACAGCGGCGTTATAGGTCACTCACACGCCACGCCCACCTGCTCCATCAAAGCCGGTCGGGGCTGGAATCTTTAATACAGCAACCTGTTTCCTGTCTGTTAACACAGTTTCATGTTGATTAGGTCAAAGGTGTAAGATAGCGACCGTTCCCAGTAAAATATGACACTTCCTGTTCTCAGGGGGCGTGGCCTTAGTGATGTCATCATTTGACCCCAGGGTATTTTAGGTCAACCCATGATGCTCAATCACTGAATGTTTGGTTCCTCTGAGAGTTTTAGTGTAGGAGTTATAACTGTTTAGAGTTTCGTATGGCGAGTTGGTGAACTTTGACCCCTGCTAAGCCCCCTTCAGCATACTCAAAAGTCACCATTTTGATAACTTTTAATCGGCCATGCCTCTGATCAGACTGACCAAGTTTGAAGCCGATCAATCAAAATCCCTAGGAGGAGTTCGATCAAATACCAAGGCTGTAAATGGCAAAAATGGGGTCAAAATGTGACCTTCAATCCAAAATGGCCGACTTCCTGTGATACTTGCACTATGACAATAATTGTAAATTCTGAGCATCTTGGGAGCTCTACAACTGTACCAAATTTCAAGTCTCTACGACAAAGTAAGTGAATAAAAGGGTTTTTGAAAATTGCTAGGTGGCGCTGTTGAGCCATTTTTTATTAAACGACCTTAAAATACAAATTTTAAACAGTTTTATCCCAAATTTGGTGAGTTTTTGAATATGATAAAGCCTCCAAAAAGGCAGGGTGGAAGAAAAGAATAATAAACAATACAGAATAGCAGGCGCTTTTGCTCGGCCAAGCTGCAAGCGCTCGGCGGCCTCAGCAAGCCACCCTGAGTTCCAGCCGCGAAGCTCGCTTCCAGAGCCGGCGCCGCCAGCGGAGCTGTCGCGAACCTCCGATCTCCACGACACACGTGAATGCGTCGCAGAGCTCCCACGACTCACAAAAATCTGTAGATCGGTCCATAGAAATATAGCTGATGGATTAACCTAGGGGCGCAGTGGAGTCAAATTACATTTCAAAACATTTGAGCTCTTTAAAGGTTACCACAGGTCTTACATTTCAAGTGCCAATCGGATCATCCATGTGTGATTTAAAGACAATCGTATGAATATAGGTCTGACATTTGCAATTTGGCCACGCCCACACTGTTCAGCCAGCATTGACAGATGTCATCAAAAGTTGCAGGACAGCCCTTGAGGACTGGAGTTTGAAAACCATGATGTAAGAAGTTGGTTGTATAAATAATTTTAATATTAAATAATATGATTTCTAAAATAGCTTCCAAATCGTGGCCCATTAACTCAAAATTGTAAAATTGACATTCATCTTTATTACATTTGACTATTTAGTAATTTATATTTAAAAATATACTTTATATAAGAAAAATGTTCATAAAATTCTCACATTATGAATGTTCAATTACATAAAATTGGAGGAAAATCATTATCACATGTTCATTTCTTACCTGAAATATGTTAACAACAAATATTTACTTAATGTTAGCTACAATGAGTGATGATACACAGAATTATGATGTCACCAGGTGACACAGAACCCATCCAAACACTGAACAGATGCTTAGAAGATAAATGTTATGTCCAAGACTTTCCAGCTGAACAGAAACAAAACTGTTATTATCTTTGAAAAGAGAACACTAGAGTCAGTAAAAGCTTCAGTTATTACAACCAAAAACCAGCAATCAGGCCAAACCTGGGAGTAGATGGACACTGACCAGAACCTTCAGAGCCAATATAAAGACAGTCAAAGATGGCCTTCTATAACCTGAAGAACATTTCCAGTATTAAAGGACTAATGTCTCAGCCAGATGTAGAGAAACTTTGTGTTTATCTTCAGCCAGATTACTGTAACAGCATCTAGTCTTAATTAATCAACCAGCTGCAGCTGATCCAGAATGTTTGCTATTCTCACTAAACCAGGAAGATGAATCACATAACACCAGTTTTTAAGTCCTCCATTGGCTCCTGTAGCATAAGACTTTGCTATCTATTGTTGAGTTTATAAATCACTGAATGGTTTAGCACCACAATACATTAAAGATTGCTGTTGATTAACCTTCCAGAAGCTGGTTCTGGTCTGCTCTGCATCCCCAGAACCAGAACCAAATGAGGAGAAGCAGCATTTAGCATCTATAACACAAATCTGGAAAAAACTTCCAGAAAATTGAAAAGAGTTGAAACATGACTTCCTTTAAATCTAAAACCAATGATTTTATTTGACGTAATCAAAAATTTATTAGGGAACCTGACTTGATGTTCTGTTTTTATTGTTGATTCTATGTTTCATTGTGTTTTTGTGTTTGATTTGGTGTAAAGCATTGAAATGCTTTCTGAAATGCATAAAAAAGTGATTTTTTTTAATTTGATTTAAAAGTGTGACCTATATAGTTTAGTGGGGTTTTCCTTAACGAGGAAGAACATAAACAGATCTCAAAGCAAAGATTAAATACCTGAAAGCACATAATTTTGAAGAGTGGATTAAAATTAAATTAAATTAATAAAATGTTTAAAAAGATTGACTGGCTATGTTGTTTTTCACATCTCCTCATATTATGATATTTCAATTAGATATCCACAGAAATTATAGCAAAAATCTTTAAACACTGTTTTTGAACATGCTATAATTTATCTATAATTACAGAGCGATAACAAAGTGAATTTAGACTCACCAGAATGCACTTTCAGCAATTTGATAACTTGATATGATTTCAACAAGCACTTGTCTCCTTTTTTAGAATAATAGCTTAGCTCCACAGCTTTTCATTATGTCCGATAGCAGCTCGGTAGCTTGACTGGAGTTAGGTCATGTTTAGCTCCACATTCAGGCCATAGTTCCGTAGCTTGACTGTCAACCGTCATATTCAGTTCTCTAGCTAAGTGATTTAAACGAGCTCGGACATGAAATGTATACTTACATAATAAAAACGCATACACACGGGATTAAGGAAGGATTGATCGTTAATGTTATCCGTGGAGGCTTTTATCCCAACGAGCCAGCAAGTATCGAAAACAACGTTTGTGGAACTACAAATGCACAGATGCATCTTTGGGAATTGTAGTGGTAAAATGTATATAGTCATGTATGGATAGTGACATTACATCGCCATTACAGCACCTCTCTCATACTGTGTAATTTCATTCATGTGTGGAGTAACAGTGACACCAAGAGGACTTAATAATAACATATGTTTTTCTAAAAATCTAAAATTACAGAAAATGTTGAATTTAGAATATGGCTACAAGAGACTTTTGTTCGTCCTGAAAAGATACACATATGTACCAAGTTTGGTAATTCTAGGTTAAGCATGGCTTGAGATCATTTAAAATTTTCTAGGGGCGCCATAAATACATTAGGCCACGCCCACCAAATTTTATTATGGATTTCTTTCAGGGGTGGATAAGATCCATCCTAGTGAGTTTGGAACAGCTCGGCCCAAAACTGTGGAAATCAGAGCCAAACGAATGACAGCGCGTTAGAGGTCACTACGCCACCCACCTGCTCCATCAAAGCCGGTCGGGCTGGAATAAAATACACCAGAATGTCTTCTGTCTGGAAAACTTTCAAGTTGATTAGGTCAAAGGTGTAAGATAGCGACCGTTCCCAGTAAAACATGACACTTCCTGTTCTCAGGGGCGTGGCCTGAGTGATGTCATCATTTGACCACAGGGTCTTTTAGGTCAACCATGATGATCAATCACTGAAAGTTTGGTTCCTCTGAGAGTTTTACTGTAGGAGTTATAAGAGTTTTATGTTTCACGGCAATAGTCAAAGTTTGACACATAGCCACGCCCACATACTTTGAAGTACGAGAATTCCTTTGATAACTTTGACCTTTGATGCCTCAAGTGTGTGCTGAGCGATTTTGAAGTCTGTATCTGAAAAACTGTAGGAGGAGTTCGATCAAATAAGGCTGTAAACATCAAAATGAGGTCAATTTTGGAACTTCATTCAAAATGGCCGACTTCCTGTTGGGTTGAGACCATGGCTCCAAGAGACTTTTTTGTACATCAGGACAATATACAGATGTGTAAGAAGTTTCGTAATTGTAGGTTAAAGCATGGCTTGGGCTGATCATTTAAAATTTTCTAGGGGCGCTATAGAGAAATTAGCCACGCCCACCAAATTTTATTATGGATTCCTGTCTTGGGGTGGATAAAGATCCATCCTAGTGAGTTTGGAGAAGTTTGGCCCAAAACTGTGGAATTCAGAGCCAAACGATGACAGCGGCGTTAGAGGCCGCCACACGCCCACCTGCTCCATCAACCGGTCGGGCTGGAATCAATACAGCAACATGTTTCCTGACTGTTAACACAGTTTCATGTTGATTAGGTCAAAGAGGACCGCCGTTGACATGACACTTCCTGTTCTCAGGGGCGTGGCCTTAGTGATGTCATCATTTGACCCCAGGGTATTTTAGGTCAACCCATGATGCTCAATCACTGAAAGTTTGGTTCCTCTGAGAGTTTTAGTGTAGGAGTTATAACTGTTTAGAGTTTCGTAAGTTGGTGAACTTTGACCCTGCTAGCCCCTTCAGCATACTCAAAAAGTCACCGTTTTGATAACTTTTAATCGCCATGCCTTGATCAGACTCACCGAAGTTTGAAGCGATCAATCAAATCCCTAGGAGGAGTTCGATCAACCAATTGTAAACGGCAAAAATGGGTCAAATGTGACCTTCGATCCAAAATGGCCGACTTCCTGTGATACTTGCACTATGACAATAATTGTAAATTCTGAGCATCTTGGGAGCTCTACAACTGTACCAAATTTCAAGTCTCTACGACAAAGTGAATAGAAAAGGGTCTTTGAAAATTTCTAGGTGGCTGTTGAGCCATTTTTGGATTTTGCAACGACCTTAAAATACAAATTTTAAACAGTCGTCGCCAAATTTGGTGAGTTTTGAATATGATAAAGCCTCCAAAAAGGCTTCAGAGGGTGGAAGAAAGAATTAAAGCTGCAAGCAGCCTGCGGCCCTCGCAGCAAGCGCTGTTCGCTCTGCCGCCACGCGGAGTTACAGCAGCCGCGAAGCTCTACCGTTCCAGAGCCGGCGCTCGCAGCGGGAGCCGTCGAACCTTCCCGCTGACGCCCGCCACACGACACACGTGAATGCGTCAGCGCTCGACGACTCACAAAAATCTGGCGCAGATCGGTCCATTTACGGCGGAGATATAGCGGATGGATTGACCTAGGGGGCAGTGGAGTCAAATTACATTTCAAAACATTTGAGCTCTTTAAAGGTTACCACAGGTCTTACATTTCAAGTTTGGTTCCAATCGGATCATCCATGTGTGATTTAAAGACAATCGTATGAATATGGCGAGGGTCTGATAAAATCTGGCCACCACACTGTTCAGCCAGCATTGACAGATGTCATCACCTTTTTTAAGTTTGCACTGGATTAAATCCATAAAAAACAGAGAAAAGTTAGACATACTGCAGGAAAAATGGTGACTTTCTGTTAGTGGGTGGGGCTAATGAACTAATATCCAGGCAGCAGAGCTAAATCACAGGTTACTCAGAACCCATCCAAACACAGAACACATGCTTAGAACAGATAATGTGCCAAACTTTCTCCAGCTGAACAGAAACAAAACTGAAGTTATTATCTTTGGACCTAAAGAGGAACAAGAGTCAGTGCAAGCTTCAGTTATTAAACTAAATCAGCAATCAGGCCCAATCCTGGGAGTAGTGATGGACACTGACCTGAACCTTCATAGCCACATAAAGACAGTCAAGATACACTATAACCTGAAGAACATTTCCAGGATTAAAGGACTAATGTCTCAGTGATCAGAAAACTCATCCTTATTCAGCCACATTGATTATTAACTGTTTTCAGGTCTGTAACCATCAAACAGCTGCAGCTGATCATAATGCTGCTGCTCGTGTTCTCACTAAAACCAGGAAGATAGATTTAACAGTTTAAGTTCACTGTGTAGCTCAAACAATAGACTTAAAATAATGTTGGTTTATAAATCACAATGGTTTAGCCACAATACATTAAAGATTTGTTGCTGATCAACCTTCCAGACCTCTGTCTTCTGGTTCTGGCTGTCATCCAGAACAAATGAGGAGAAGCAGCATTTAGCATCTATCACCACAAATCAACAAACTTCCAGAAAATTGAGCTGAAACACTGACTTTCTTATTAAATTAAAAACTTGTTTAGAGTTGTATTTGAAAATGTAAAATGTAAAAACCTGACTTGATGTTTTGTTTTGATTGTGATTCATGTTGCATTGGTCTTTGATTTGGTGTGGCAATTTTAAATGATGCTGAAACGCTTTAACTAGGAAGAAAGTAAACAGATCTCAAAGCAAAATTAATCAAAGCTCACATAAATGCTGAAGAGCCATGGATTCAAATTAATTTAAACTCTAAGAATGAGTTTAAAGTTCATTCAAATCATTGATTTTATTGATTTGATCAAATCAAAACAAATTTTGTTTTGATTTCAAACAAAATCCGATTTGAAAAAAAATAAAATTCAGAAAATGTCAAATATTTACAAAAATATTTTTTATAATTTAGAATTACAATATATACTGTAAATTTCTTAAACTGATGTAAATATTGAAACAACAGTTTTACAACATTATTAGCATGAAAAATTAAGGCAATTCTTCATTCGTTTCTATGCAATTTTTGAAAACATCATAAGTCAAAACAAGTGCTTAGCTTGACTGTCAACCGTCATATTCAACCCTTCATATGGAGCAGCGCTGTTAAAGATCGAGCCAGAACCGCACACAGTAAAAATTCTGCTGATCCAAACCGCTTAGAACTGATCAAATGCTTATTCATTTTAGCTTACAGAAAAGCACCAAATAAACAAATAACTGAGAAATAAGACAAGCTTTGGCGAAGTACAAGATGTTTTCATCAAACCGTCTTAGAAGTACCAGGTTCAAATAAAAAAACGAACTGAGAAATAAGATTTAAGCTTTGGCACACAAGATGTTTTGACAGAATCTTTTTTTTTCCACAATTTTGTTAATTATGATGATTCAATAATAAAAATATCAGAAATTTTTCTTTTCTTACAGGAAAATTAATAAGCAGAGTGCAGCTGCAGCTTTCCTCCGATAAAATCCTGCATGCTTCTGACTTAATAGCTTAGGCGTTAGCTTGACTGAACCCATATTCATATTCTGTTCTCTAGTGCTAATAAGTGATATAAACGCAAATATAGGAGATGGAAATGTATACTTACATAATAAAAAACGCATATGCAGAGTGTGGGATTAAGGAAGGATTGCGTGTTATCCGGAGGCTATTTTTATCCCAAGAGCCAGCAGAAGTATCGAAACAACGTAAACTACAAAATCACAGATGCATCTTGGGAATTAGGGTAATGTATAGTCATGGATATAGTGACAAAGGTTAATATCGCACAGCACCTCTCTTACTGTGTAATTTCGCATCGGAGTAACAGTGACACCAAGAGGACTTAATGGGAATAACATATTTTTTCTAAAAATCTAATTACAGAAAATCCGTTGGATTTAGAATATGGATCCAAGAGACTTTTTGTTCGTCCTGAGATACACATATGTACCAAGTTTGGTAATTCTAGGTTAAAGCATGACTTGGGCTGATCATTTAAAATTTTCTAGCCAGCCATAAATACATTAGGCCACCACCAAATTTTATTATGGATTTCTTCAGGATAAAGATCCATCCTATGAGTTTGGAGTTTGGCCCAAAACTGTGGAATTCAGAGCCAAATAATGACAGGCGTTAGAGGTCACTTGACGCCACGCCCACCTGCTCCATCAAAGCCGGTCGGGCTGGAATCCAAATACACCAGCATGTCTTCTGTTTCTGGAAAACTTTCAAGTTGATTAGGTCAAAGGTGTAAATAACGTTCAGTAAAACATGACACTTCCTGTTCTCAGGGGCGTGGCCTGAGTGATGTCATCATTTGACCACAGGGTCTTTTAGGTCAACCCATGATGATCAATCACTGAAAGTTTGGTTCCTCTGAGAGTTTTACTGTAGGAGTTATAAGAGTTTTATGTTTCAGGCAATAGTCAAAGTTTGACACATAGCCACGCCCACATACTTTGAAGTACGACAATTCCTTTGATAACTTTTCACCTCATGCCTCAAGTGTGTGCTGAGCGATTTTGAAGTCTGTATCAGAAAAACTGTAGGAGGAGTTCGATCAAATACAAAAGGCTAAAGTCATCAATTTTGGAAATTTATTCCAAAATGGCCAACTTCCTGTTGGGTTGAGACCATGGATCCAAGAGACTTTTTTGTACATCAGGACAATATACAGATGTGTAAGAAGTTTTGTAATTATAGGTTAAAGCATGGCTTGGGCTCATTTAAAATTTTCTAAAAAAATTAGGCCACGCACCAAATTTATTATGGATTCTGTCTGGGGTGGATAAAGATCCATCCTAGTGAGTTTGGAGAAGTTTGGCCCAAAACTGTGGAATTCAGAGCCAAACGTGACAGCGCGTTAGAGGTCACCACACCTGCTCCATCAAAGCCGGTCGGGCTGGAATCCTTATAGAGCCACACATGTTTCCTGTCTGTTAACACAGTTTCATGTTGATTAGTTCAAAGGTGTAATATAGGGACCGTTCCCAGTAAAACATGACACTTCCTGTTCTCAGGGGCGTGGCCTTAGTGATGTCATCATTTGACCCCAGGGTATTAGGTCAACCCATGATGCTCAATCACTGAAAGTTTGGTTCCTCTGAGTTTTAGTGTAGGAGTTATAACTGTTTAGATAAGTTGGTGAACTTTGACCCCGCTAGCCCCTTCAGCATGCTCAAAAGTCACCGTTTTGATAACTTTAATCGCCATGCCTTATGATCAGACTGACCAGTTTGAAGATCAATCAAATCCCTAGGAGGAGTTCGATCAAATACGAAAAACGCAAAATTTGACCTTATCCAAAATGGCCGACTTCCTGTGATACTTGGACTATGACAATAATTGTAAATTCTGAGGTCTTGGGAGCTCTACAACTGTACCAAATTTCAAGTCTCTACGACAAAGTAAGTGAATAGAAAAGGGTCTTTGAAAATTTCTAGGTGGCTGTTGAGCCATTTTTTTAGATTTTAAACGACCTTAAAATACGTAAATTTTAAACAGTCTCTATGCGTCCGCCAAATTTGGTGAGTTTTGAATATGATAAAGCCTCCAAAAAGGCAATTCATTTGGTGGAAGAATAATAAAGAATAATAAGAAACAGTACAGATAAAGGAGCGCTGCGATAAAGCTCAGCATCGCGGCTCGCAGCAAGTGTCACTGGCCACCGCGAGTTCCAGCCGGAAGCTCTGCCGCCGCTAGGAGGAGTTCATGACCTCATGACGCCCGCCAGATACACACATGAAGCGCTCCCGACAACTCAAAAAATCTGATCGGTCCATTTAAGATATAGCTGATGGATTAACCTAGCTGGAGTCAAATTACATTTCAAAACTTTTGAGCTCTTTAAAGGTTACCACAGGTCTTACATTTCAAGTTTGGTTCCAATCGCTCATCCATGTGTGATTTAAAGACAATCATGAATATAGGGTCTGATATTCGCCATTTCCAGCCAACACAAATGTTCAACCAGCATTGACAGATGTCATCACCTTATCATTTAAGGAATACTGGATTAAATCCATGCTCGGGTCTGATATTGTATTTTATCAGCGTTAGAGGTCACTTTGCCACGCCCACCTGCTCCATCAAAGCCGGTCGGGCTGGAATAAAATACACCAGAAATGTCTTCTGTGTCTGGAAAAACTTTTCAAGTTGATTAGGTCAAAGGTGAAAGATAGCGACGCCCAGTAAAACATGACACTTCCTGTTCTCAGGGGCGTGGCCTGAGTGATGTCATCATTTGACCACAGGGTCTTTTAGGTCAACCCATGATGATCAATCACTGAAAGTTTGGTTCCTGAGAGTTTTGTAGGAGTTATAAGAGTTTTATGTTTCATGAATAGTCAAAGTTTGACACATAGCCACGCCCACATACTTTGAAGCGACAATTCCTTTGATAACTTTCACCTTTCATGCCTCAAGTGTGTGCTGAGCGATTTTGAAGTCTGTATCTGAAAAACTGTAGGAGGAGTTCGATCAAATAAAGGCTGTAAACATCAAAATGGGGTCAATTTTGAACTTCATTCCAAAATGGCCGACTTCCTGTTGGGTTGAGACCATGGCTCCAAGAGACTTTTTGTACGTCCTGACAAGATACAAAATGTCAAGTAATAGGTTAAAGCATGGCTGATCATTTAAAATTTTCTAGGGGCGCTAGATTAGGCCACGCCCACCAAATTTTATTATGGATTCCTGTCTTGGGGGTGGATAAAGATCCATCCTAGTGAGTTTGGAGAAGTTTGGCCCAAAACTGTGGAATTCAGAGCCAAACGTATGCGGCGTTAGAGGTCACGCACGCCACTGCTCCATCAAAGCCGGTCGGGGCTGGAATTTATAGAGACATGTTTCCTGTCTGTTAGTTTCATGTTGATTAGTTCAAAGGTGTAATATAGGGACCGTTCCCAGTAAAACATGACACTTCCTGTTCTCAGGGGCGTGGCCTTAGTGATGTCATCATTTGACCACAGGGTATTTTAGGTCAACCCATGATGCTCAATCACTGAAAGTTTGGTTCCTCTGAGAGTTTTAGTGTAGGAGTTATAACTGTTTAGAGTTTCGTGGCGAGTTGGTGAACTTTGACCCTGCTAGCCCCCCTTCAGCATACTCAAAAGTCACGTTTGATAACTTTAATCGCCATGCCTTCTGATCAGACGAGTTTAGTTTGATCAATCAAATCCCTAGGAGGAGTTCGATCAAATACCTGTAAACGGCAAAAATGGGTCAAAATGTGACCTTCATCCAAAATGGCCGACTTCCTGTGATACTTGGACTATGACAAATTGTAAATTCTGAGCGTCTTGGGGAGCTCTACAACTGTACCAAATTTCAAGTGACATAAGTGAATAGAAAAGGGTCTTTGAAAATTGCTAGGTGGCGCTGTTGCCATTTTTTGCATTTTGAACCTTAAAAATTCAAAATTTTCACAGTCTCATGCTTGCCAAGTTTGGTGAGTTTTTGAATATGATAAATCCCAAAAATCTCAGCGGAGCCGCAAGAGCCTGCCAGACGCATCACGTGAATGCTTCGCCCACGACTCAAAAAATCTGCAGATCGGTCCATTTACGGCAGAAGATATAGATGGATTAGGGGGCAGTGGAGTCAAATTACATTTCAAAACATTTGAGCTCTTTAAAGGTTACCACAGGTCTTACATTTCAAGTTTGGTGCCAATCGGATCATCCATGTGATTTAAAGACAATCGTATGAATATGGCGAGGGTCTGACATTTGATACGCCCACACTGTTCAGCCAGCATTGACAGATGTCATCTAAAAGAGGACATTTTGAGGACTGGAGTTTGACACTGCTGTAAGAAGATGGTTGATAAATAATTTTAATAAATAATATGATTCAATAGCTTCCAAATGTGGCCCATTAACTCAAAATCAAGGTGAAATTGTTCTACTAGAGAGTATAGATGAAGACATCATCTTTATTACATTTGACCCTTTTATTTAACTAATTTTATTTAAAAGACTCATATAAAAAAATCATAAATGTATTTCCTCATTATCATCACATTTGTTAGCTGTAATGTTCAATTACATAAATTGGAGGACAGGATCAATTTCATTATGTCTTTCTTACCTGAAATGTTAAATACAACAAATATTTACTTTATGTGACAGTTTAACCTTAGTGATGTCATCATTTGACCACATGACGATTAATCACTGAAAGTTTGGTTCTGAGCTCGTACTGTGAAAATCACATTGAGCTTTGCCAATTTAATTGTAAGCTATTTTATAATGGTAACATCAACAATGTTTCCACTGATAAGTTGAACTGAAGAGGAGATTGTCCAAAAATAAAAACGTGAGTAATTTATGTTCCACTGCTGTGTGGAAAACTCTAAGAATTACTTTAAAGCACATAGCCTCCAGGTTCTGCGAATGCGTTAATATCATAGCTCAGTTCCTGCTCATATTTGACACTTATCTCAATATTAATAATTATAGTGTTAAGTTTCCATTATAATTCAGCAACTAATTGTTCTGGCTGTTACCTTGAATATTTTATTGTCTAATAAATAAATTCACTTCCTGTCAACATTTGAGGTAATATCGTAATAGGTTTGCCAGGCAAACTTTAACAGGGATATTTGAAAGTAAACTCCACAGCTTTGGCTGCAGCTGCCAAAACAAACAATGTGGCTTCCATTAAATGAGCAAGAAATTGTGATATCAGACTCACCAGAATCCACATCTAGCAAAATTGATAAGTTGGATGCAACAACAGGACATCTCAGCTAATACCATGACATCGTCTTATTGTTATCACAGCTTGCATTGACTTTATATTCATTTCAACAATCCCTTATAAAGACATTATCATGTCTTGATTGACAATGTTTCAATTTTCTAATTATAAAGATGATTCAAAATAAAATGAAATTTTCTTTTTTTACTTCAGGGAAAAAAGCAGTGCGTTTCTCCGTTAAATCATGCATGCTTTGCACTTCGAAGCTTAGCTGAGCTTGACTGTCAAACAGTTCTCAAACAAGTGATATAAATAGGAGAAAAATGTATACTAATAAAAAGCACATGCAGACATTAAGGAAGGCTGATATTATCCGTGGAGGCTATATCCCAGTAAAAAACAATGAACAGAACTACAAAATACTGAGCATCTTTAATTGCAGTGGTAAAATGCACACATAGTCATGTATGATAGTGACACCAAGTGAATATCGCCATTACAGCACCTCTCTCATACTGTGTATTTTTATTCATGTGTGGAGTAACAGTGACACCAAGAGGACTTTAACATATTTTTTTTTTCTAAAAATCTAAAATTACAGAAAATCCTTGAATTTAGAATATGGCTCCAAGAGACTTTTTGTTCGTCCTGAAAAGTTACACATATGTACCAAGTTTGGTAATTCTAGGTTAAAGCATGTCTTGGGGCTGATCATTTAAAATTTTCGCGAAATACATTAGGCCACGCCCACCAAATTTTATTATGGATTTCGGGAGTGGATAAGATCCATCCTAGTGAGTTTGGAACAGCTTTGCCCAAAACTGTGGAATTCAGAGCCAAACGAATGACAGCGCGTTAGAGGTCACGACGCCGCCACGCCCACCTGCTCCATCAAAGCCGGTCGGGCTGGAATCCAAAATACACCAGCATGTCTTCTGTTTCTGGAAAACTTTCAAGTTGATTAGGTCAAAGGTGTAAGATAGACTGCTCCCAGTAAAACATGACACTTCCTGTTCTCAGGGGCGTGGCCTGAGTGATGTCATCATTTGACCACAGGGTCTTTTAGTCAAACTATGATGATCAATCACTGAAAGTTTGGTTCCTCTGAGAGTTTTAGTGTAGGAGTTATAAGAGTTTTATGTTTCATGGCTAGTCAAAGTTTGACACATAGCCACGCCCACATACTTTGAAGTACGAAAATTCCTTTGATAACTTTTCACCTTTGATGCCTCAAGTGTGTGCTGAGCGATTTTGAAGTCTGTATCTAAAAAACTGTAGGAGGAGTTCGATCAAATACGAAGGCTGTAAACATCAAAATGGGGTCAATTTTGGAACTTCATTCCAAAATGGCCGACTTCCTGTTGGGTTGAGACCATGGATCCAAGAGACTTTTTGTACATCAGGACAATATACAGATGTGTAAGAAGTTTTGTAATTATAGGTTAAAGCATGGCTTGGGCTGATCATTTAAAATTTTCTAGGGGCGCCATAAGAAGCCACGCCCACCAAATTTTATTATGGATTCCTGTCTTGGGTGGATAAAGATCCATCCTAGTGAGTTTGAAGTTTGGCCCAAAACTGTGGAATTCAGAGCCAAACGATGACAGCGGCGTTAGAGGTCACTGCCACGCCGCCACGCCCACCTGCTCCATCAAAGCCGGTCGGGCTGGAATTAATAGCCACATGTTTCCTGTCTGTTAACACAGTTTCATGTTGATTAGTTCAAAGGTGTAATATAGGGACCGCTTCCCAGTAAAACATGACACTTCCTGTTCTCAGGGGCGTGGCCTTAGTGATGTCATCATTTGACCACAGGGTATTTAGGTCAACCCATGATGCTCAATCACTGAAAGTTTGGTTCCTCTGAGAGTTTTAGTGTAGGAGTTATAACTGTTTAGAGTTTCATGGCGGTGAACTTTGACAGCCCCCCCTTCAGCATACTCAAAAGTCACCGTTTTGATAACTTTAATCGCCATGCCTTATGATCAGACTGACCAAGTTTGAAGCGATCAAAAATCCCTAGGAGGAGTTCGATCAAATCTGTAAACAGCAAAATGGGGTCAAATGTGACCTTCATCCAAAATGGCCGACTTCCTGTGATACTTGGACTATGACAATAATTGTAAATTCTGAGCATCTTGGGGAGCTCTACAACTGTACCAAATTTCAAGTCTACGACAAAGTAAGTGAATAGCAAGTCTTTGAAAATTCTAGGTGGCGCTGTTGAGCCATTTTAGATTTTTGCAACGACCTTAAAATACGAAATTTTAAACAGTCTCTATGCCCGCCAAATTTGGTGAGTTTTTGAATATGATAAAGCCTCCAAAAAGGCAATTCATTTGGGTGGAAGAATAATAAAGAATAATAATAAATACAAACAAGGCCTTGATTTGCTCGGCCTCTGCTGCAAGCAGCCTCAGCCCTCGCAGCAAGCGCTGCTCGCTCACCGGCCACGCTGGAGTTCCAGCCGCGAAGCTCGCACTGCTTCAGAGCCGGGCGCGACGCCGCCGCAGTTGGAGCCGTCATAACCTTCCTGATCGCCGCCAGACCACACGGTGAATCGCAGCGCACGACTCACAAAAATCTGCAGATCGTCCATTTACGCGGAGATATAGCGGATGGATTGACCTAGGGGCAAAAATTACATTTCAAAACATTTGATTTTAAAGGTTACCACAGGTCTTACATTTCAAGTTTGGTGCCAATCGGATCATCAATGTATTTAAAGACAATCGTATGAATATGGTGGTCATTTGAAGTGTCTAATGATCATCATTTCATCCAGTGGTTTAGCACATCTAAATTGCAACAGCCCTGAGGACTATGACACTGCTGTAAGAAGATGGTTGGATAAAATTTTAATATTAAATAATAATTTCTTCAATAGCTTCCAAATGAGCCATTAATCAAAATCATTGAAATTGTTTTCTTTATTCATGAATTTAACTAATTTTATATTTAAATACTGTATATAAGAAAAATCATAAATGTAACTCACATGATCATCACATTTGTTAGCTGTAATGTTCAATTACATAAAATTGAGACAGAATCTTTCATCACATGCTCACTTCTTACATGAAACATGTTAAATACAACAAATATTTACTTATGTGACTGACAGTTTAATTAGTGATGATCATTTGACCACATGACATTAATCACTGTAAGTTTGCCTCAAAAAATCATTGAGCTTTCAACAATTGTAGCTATTGTGGTAACATCAAAAGCCCACTAATTGAACTGAAGAGGAGATTGTCCAAAAATAAAAACTGAGTAATTTGTGTGGTTCACTGCTGGTGGACTCTAAGAATTACTTTAAAGAACATCTTCTGCTTTACGGCTGTAATATCAAAGCTCAGCGATCCTCCAATTCCACAGCTCAGATTGCTGCCAGATTTGTGACACTTATCTCAATATTAATTATAGGGCGTTAAGTTGCCATTATAATTCTTGGCAATACGGACAGTCATTGCTGTTTTCACGTTTGACCTGTTTATTTTATTGTCTTAAATAAAATTCACTGTCAACACTTTTGAGGTAATATCGTTTAATAGGTTTGCCAGGCAAATTTTTAACTGTAAGGATATTTTGAAAGTTTAAACTCCACAGCTTTGAGTGTGCAGATGATTAAACAAAATAATGTTTTTATTAAATGACAAGAAATTGTTTAGCATATCAGACTCAAGAATCATATCTCTGCAGAAATGTTGATTTGAAATGGACATCTCAATAATGACATTTTTCCATTCATAGTCCTAAATAGTTACACAACCAATTTTTTCTTAGCAAAAAATCGGCGTTATAAATTTTAACTGCACATCACTTGATTAGAATTATCATTTTTTATCCCATCAGTGAGATCATGAAATGTTATCAGGATCAAAACCTAACTGAGAAATAAGATTTAAGCTTTGGCGCGCACGATACAAGATGTTTTGAAACAATGTTTCCACAATTTTCTTAATTATAAAGAGGGTTCAATAACAAAGATATCAGAAATTCTTCTTTTTACTTCAGGAAAATTAATAAGCTAGCTGCAGGCGCTGCTCTTCCGTAAATCATGCTTCTGTGCACTTAATAGCTTAGCTGGCGTTAGCTTGACTGTCAACCGTCATATTCAGTTCTCTAGATAAGTGATATAAACGCAAATATAGGAGATGGAAATGTATACTTACATAAAAATTTGCTGATTAGGAAGGATTGATAGTTATCCGAGGCTTTTTTATCAACAGCCAGCAGAAGTATCAAAACAACGAACTGTGGAACTACAAAATACACAAATGCATCTTTGGGAATTGCAGTAAAATGTACACATAGTCATGTATTTGATAGTGACACCAAGTGGTTAATATCGCCATTACAGCACCTCTCTATAATTCTTTTATTCATGTAGGAGTGACACCAAGAGGACTTAAATAACATGTCTAAAATCTAAAATTACAGAAAATCCTGAATTTAGAATATGGCTCAAGAGACTTTTTACATCAAAGATATACAGATGTAAAGTTTGGTAATTCTAGGTTAAGGCTTGGGCTGATCATTTAAAATTTTCTAGGGCGCCATAAATAATTAGCCACGCCCACCAAATTTTATTATGGATTTCTTTCAGGTGGATAAAGATCCATCCTAGTGAGTTTGGAGAAGTTTGCCCAAAACTGTGGAATTCAGAGCCAAACGATGACAGCGTAGAGGTCACTCCACGCCGCCACGCCCACCTGCTCCATCAAAGCCGGTCGGGCTGGAATCTTCAATACAGCAACATGTTTCCTGTCTGTTAACACAGTTTCATGTTGATTAGTTCAAAGGTGTAATATAGGGACCGCTCAGTAAAACATGACACTTCCTGTTCTCAGGGGCGTGGCCTTAGTGATGTCATCATTTGACCACAGGGTATTTTAGGTCAACCCATGATGCTCAATCACTGAAAGTTTGGTTCCTCTGAGAGTTTTAGTGTAGGAGTTATAACTGTTTAGAGTTTCATGGCGAGTTGGTGAACTTTGACCCTGCTAACCCCTTCAGCATACTCAAAAGTCACCATTTTGATAACGGCCCATGCCTTCTGATCAGACTCACCAAGTTTGAAGCGATCAATCAAATCCCTAGGAGGAGTTCGATCAAAATGCTGTAAACGGTAAAAATGGGTCAAAATGTGACCTTCATCCAAAATGGCCGACTTCCTGTGATACTTGCACTATGACAATAATTGTAAATTCTGAGCATCTTGGGAGCTCTACAACTGTACCAAATTTCAAGTCTCTACGATAAAGTAAGTGAATAGAAAAGGGTCTTTGAAAATTGCTAGGTGGCGCTGTTGAGCCATTTTTTTTGATTTTTGCAACTAACTTAAAATACGTAAATTTTAAACAGTCTATGTCCGCCAAATTTGGTGAGTTTTGAATATGATAAAGCCTCCAAAAGGCAATTCATTTGGGTGGAAGAATAACAAAGAATTAAAGCTGCAGCCGCGCCCTCGCAGCAAGCGCTCGCTCACTGGCCACCGCTGAGTTCCAGCCGCCGGAAGCTCGACGCACCGGCCGCAGCAGGAGCTGTCAAACCTTCCCGCCACAGACGCACACGATGATGCTCGAGCGCTGTAACTCACAAAAATCTGAGATCGGTCCATTTACGGCGAGATATAGCTGATGGATTAACCTAGGGGCGAGTGAGTCAAATTACATTTCAAAACATTTGAGTTTTTAAAGGTTACCACAGGTCTTACATTTCAAGTTTGGTTCCAATCGGATCATCCATGTGTAAAGACAATCGTATGAATATGGCGAGGGTCTGATATTCGCCATTTGGCCACCACACTGTTCAACCAGCATTGACAGATGTCATCACCTATCATTTTAAGTGAGTTTGCACTGGATTCCATAGTGGTCTGATATTGTATTTATCAGAAGCGGCGTTAGAGGTCACTGATGCCACGCCCACCTGCTCCATCAAAGCCGGTCGGGCTGGAATCCAAAATACACCAGAAACATGTCTTCTGTGTCTGGAAAACTTTCGTTGATTATTAGGTCAAAGGTGTAAGATAGCGACCGTTCCCAGTAAAACATGACACTTCCTGTTCTCAGTGGCCTGAGTGATGTCATCATTTGACCACAGGGTCTTTACAACCCATGATGATCAATCACTGAAAGTTTGGTTCCTCTGAGTTTTACTGTAGGAGTTATAAGAGTTTTATGTTTCAATAGTCAAAGTTTGACACATAGCCACGCCATACTTTGAAGTACAACCTTTGATAACTTTTTCACCTTTCATGCCTCAAGTCTGAGCGATTTTGAAGTCTGTATGTGAAAACTGTAGGAGGAGTTCGATCAAATAAAAGGCTGTAAACATCAATGGGGTCAATTTTGAACTTCCAAAATGGCCGACTTCCTGTTGGGTTGAGACATCCAAGAGACTTTTGTACATCAGGACAATAAGATGTGTAAGAAGTTTTGTAATTATAGGTTAAAGCATGGCTTGGTCATTTAAAAATTTTCTAGGGGCGCTATAGAGAAATTAGGCCACGCCCACTTATTATGGATTCCTGTCTGGGTGGATAAAGATCCATCCTAGTGAGTTTGGAAAGTTTGGCCCAAACTGTGGAATTCAGAGCCAAACGATGACAGCCGTTAGAGGTCATAAGCCACGCCCACCTGCTCCATCAAAGCCGGGCTGGAATCTTTAATACAGCAACATGTTTTTGACTGTTAACCAGTTTCGTTGATTAGTCAAAAATATAGGACCGTTAGTAAATTTTTTCTCATGGCCTTAATGTCATCATTTGACAGGGTATTTTAGGTCAACCCATGATGCTCAATCACTGAAAGTTTGGTTCCTCTGAGAGTTTTAGTGTAGGAGTTATAACTGTTTAGAGTTTCAGGGCGAGTTGGTGAACTTTGACTGCTATTTCAGCATACTCAAAAATCATTTGATAACTTTAATCGCCATGCCTTCTGATCAGACTGACCAGTTTGAAGCATCAATCAATCCCTAGGAGGAGTTCGATCAAATACAATGTAAACGGCAAAAATGGTCAAAATGTGACCTCATCCAAAATGGCCTTTCCTGTGATACTTGGACTATAATAAAATTCTGAGCTTTGAGCTCTACAACTGTACCAAATTTCAAGTCTCTACGATAAAGTGTGAATAGAAAAGGGTCTTTTGACTCAGTGCTGTTGAGCCATTTTTTTTCGATTTTGACCTTAAAATTAAAATTTTCACAGTCTCTATGCTTCCGCCAAGTTTGGTGAGTTGAATATGAAATCTCCAAGGCTCTTTCAGAATAATAAGAAGAAGAAGAATAATTAAAGCTGCAGCAGCGTCAGGCTTGATAAGCGCCGTGGCTCATGGCCAGCGAGCCCAGCCGAGAAGCTCTGAAGATGGCGGGAGAATAGCAGGAGCTGTCAATTGTAGGCCAGACACACACATGAATGTGCAGGATAACTCACAAAAAAATCTACAGATCTCCATTATGGATTTGAACAAAGTGGGAGTCAAATTACATTTAAAACTTTGATTTTTAAAGGTTACCACAGAGACATTTGTATTCCAATGGCTCATCCATGTGTGATTTAAAGACAATCTATGAATACATGAGGTCTGATATTATTTGGCAAACACTGTTCAACCAGCATTGACAGATGTCATCACCTTATCATTTTGGAGTTTGATGGATCCCATATCTGGAGTCTGATTTGTATTTTATCAGAGCCCGAGCGGCGTTAGAGGTCACTGCATGCCGCCACGCCCACCTGCTCCATCAAAGCCGGTCGGGGCTGGAATCCAAAATACACCAGCATGTCTTCTGTGTCTAAAAACTTTCAAGTTGATTAGGTCAAAGGTGTAAGATAGACCGCTTCCCAGTAAAACATGACACTTCCTGTTCTCAGGGGCGTGGCCTGAGTGATGTCATCATTTGACCACAGGGTCGTCAACCCATGATGATCAATCACTGAAAGTTTGGTTCCTCTGAGAGTTTTAGTGTAGGAGTTATAAGAGTTTTATGTTTCATTAATAGTCAAAGTTTGACACATAGCCACGCCCACATACTTTGAAGTAAAATTCCTTTGATAACTTTTCACCTTTGATGCCTCAAGTGTGTGCTGAGCGATTTTGAAGTCTGTATCTGAAAAACTGTAGGAGGAGTTCGATCAAATACGGGGCTGTAAACATCAATGGGTCAATTTTGGAACTTCATTCCAAAATGGCCGACTTCCTGTTGGGTTGAGACCATGGCTCCAAGAGACTTTTTGTACATCAGGACAGATGTAAGAAGTTTAAAATTATAGGTTATAGCATGGCTTGGGCTGATCATTTAAAATTTTCTAGGGGCGCCATAGAGAAATTAGGCCACGCCCACCAAATTTTATTATGGATTCCTGTCTTGGGGTGGATAAAGATCCATCCTAGTGAGTTTGGAGAAGTTTGGCCCAAAACTGTGGAATTCAGAGCCAAACGATGACAGCGTTAGAGGTCACTACGCCCACCTGCTCCATCAAAGCCGGTCGGGCTGGAATCATACAGCCACATGTTTCCTGTCTGTTAACACAGTTTCAAAGTTGAGGGACCGCTTCCCAGTAAAATATGACACTTCCTGTTCTCAGGGGCTTGAGTGATGTCATCATTTGACCACAGGGTATTTTAGGTCAACCCATGATGCTCAATCACTGAAGGTTTGGTTCCTCTGAGAGTTTTAGTGTAGGAGTTATAACTGTTTAGAGTTTCGTGGCGAGTCGGTGAACTTTGACCCTGCTAACCCCCTTCAGCATGCTCAAAAAGTCACCTTTTGATAACTTTGAATCCATGCCTTCTGATCAGACTGACCAAGTTTGAAGCGATCAATCAAAATCCCTAGGAGGAGTTCGATCAAATACCTAAACGGCCAAAATGGGGTCAAAATGTGACCTTCATCCAAAATGGCCGACTTCCTGTGATACTTGGACTATGACAATAATTGTAAATTCTGAGCATCTTGGGGAGCTCTACAACTGTACCAAATTTCAAGTCTCTACGAGTAAGTGAATAGAAAGGGTCCTTTGAAAATTGCTAGTGGCGCTGTTGAGCCATTTTTTCGATTTTGCAACGACCTTAAAATAAATTTTAAACAGTCTCTACGTCCAAATTTGGTGAGTTTTTGAATATGATAAAGCCTCCAAAAGGCAAAGAGGGTGAAGAATAAGAATAATAATTAAAGCTGCAAGCAGCCTCGGATCGCAAGCGCTGCTCGGCCGCCACCGCGCGGAGTTACAGCAGCCGAAGCTCGACGCTTTCAGAGGCCAGCGCAACCTTTCCCGCCCGACGCTCGCCACATACACGCGAATGCGTCGCAGCGCTTCCGACGACTCACAAAAATCTGGCAGATCGGTCCATTTACGGCGGAGATATAGCGGATGGATTGACCTAGGGGCGCAGTGGAGTCAAATTACATTTCAAAACATTTGAGCTCTTTAAAGGTTACCACAGGTCTTACATTTCAAGTTTGGTTCCAATCGGATCATCCATGTGTGATTTAAAGACAATCGTATGAATATGGCGAGGGTCTGACATTCGCCATCTGGCCACGCCCACACTGTTCAGCCAGCATTGACAGATGTCATCACCTTATCATTTTAAGTGGGTTTGCACTGGATTAAATCCATATAAAAACAGAGAAAAGTTAGACATACTGCAGGAAAAAATGGTGACTTTCTGTGGGTAGTGGGTGGGGCTAATGAACTAATCATTCTATCCAGGCAGCAGCAGGCACATCTAAAGTCACCAGGTTACTCAGAACCCATCCAAACACAGAACAGATGCTTAGAACAGATAATGTGCCAAACTTTCTCCAGCTGAACAGAAACAAAACTGAAGTTATTATCTTTGGACCTAAAGAGGAACAATCTAGAGTCAGTGCAAAGCTTCAGTTATTACAACTAAAATCAGCAATCAGGTTTGAATCCTGGGAGTAGTGATGGACACTGACCTGAAATTCATAGCCACATAAAGACAGTCACAAAGATGGCCTACTATAACCTGAAGAACATTTCCAGGATTAAAGGACTAATGTCTCAGCCAGATCTAGAGAAACTCATCCATGTTTCTTCTTCAGCCACATTGATTATTACAACTGCCTTCACAGGTCTGTCCAACTAATCAAACAGCTGCAGCTGATCCATAATGCTGCTCGTGTTCTCACTAAAACCAGGAAGATAGAGCATAACACCAGTTTTAAAGTCCTCCACTGGCTCCTGTAGCTCAAACAATAGACTTTAAAATACTGTTGTTAGTTTATAAATCACAGAATGGTTTAGCACCACACTACCTTAAAGATTAGCTGCTGTTGTATCAACCGTCCCGACCTCTCAGGACTTCTGGTTCAGGTCTGCTCTGCATCCCCAGAACCAAATGAGGAGAAGCAGCATTTAGCATCTATGCCACAAATCAAACAAACTTCCAGAAAATTGTAAAAGAGCTGAAACACTGACTTCCTTTAAATCTAAATTAAAACCCACTTGTTTAGAGTTGTATTTGAAATGTAATAAATTGCAAATGTATTGACAAAACCTGACTTGATGTTTTGTTTTGATTGTTGATTCTATGTTGCATTGTGTTTTGTCTTTGATTTGGTGTAAAGCACTTTTAAATGCCTTGCTGCTGAAATGTGCTTTCTTTAACTAGGAAGAAAGTAAACAGATCTCAAAGCAAAAATTAATCCTTAAAGCTCACATAAATGCTGAAGAGCCATGGCATTAAAATTAAAATTAATTTAAACTCTAATTTAAACTCTAAGAATGAGTTTAAAGTTCATTCAAATCATTGATTTTATTTGATTTGATTTGATCAAAAAAACAAATTTTGTTTTGATTTCAAACAAAATCCGATTTGAAAAATAAATAAAAATTCACTGTGAAAATGTCAAATATTTACAAAAATATTTTTATAATTTAGAATTACAATATATACTGTAAATTTCTTAAACTGATGTAAAAATATTGCAAACAACAGTTTTACAACATTATTAGCATGAAAATTAAGGCAATTCTTCATTCGTTCTATGCAATTTTGAAAAACATCATAAGTCAAAACAAGGAGCTGCGTTAGCTTGACTGTCAACGTCATATTCAACCCTTCGAGGGTGGGGGATGGAGGCGTGCGTGGCGCAAAGATCCAGAACCGCACACAGTAAAAATTCTGCTGGGATCCAAACCGCCTTAGAACTACGGAGGTTCAAATTCTGCTTATTCATTTTAGCTTACAGAAAAGCACCAAATAAACAAAACCGAACTGAGAAATAAGATTTAAGCTTATGCTACACAAGATGTTTTCGCTGGGATGCAAACCGCCTTAGAAGTACCGGAGGTTCAAATAAAAAGCGAACTGAGAAATAAGATTTAAGCTTTGGGCGCCACGCACAAGATGTTTTGACAGAGAATCTTTTGTTTTTCTCCACAATTTTGTTAATTATAAAGATGATTCAATAATAAAATATCAGAAATTCTTCTTTTCTTACTTCAGGAAAATTAATAAGCAGAGTGCAGCTGCAGGCGCTGCTCCGATAAAATCCTGCATGCTTCTGCACGAGATAGCTTAGCGTTAGCTTGACTGTGAACCGTCATATTCATATTCTGTTCTCTAGTGCTAATAAGTGATATAAACGCAAATATAGGAGATGGAAATGTATACTTACATAATAAAAACGCATGATTTAAGGAAGGGTTGATCGTTAATGTTATCCGTGGAGGCTATTTTTATCCCAACGAGCCAGCAGAAGTAAAACGTAACTGTGGAACTACAAAATACACAGATGCATCTTTGGGAATTGCAGTGGTAAAAATGTACACATAGTCATGTATGGCGTGATAGTGACACCAAGTGGTTAATATCGCCATTACAGCACCTCTCTCATACTGTGTAATCGCCTTATTCATGTGTGGAGTAACAGTGACACCAAGAGGACTTAATGGGAATAATATATTTTTTTTCTAAAAATCTAAAATTACAGAAAATCCGTTGAATTTAGAATATGGCTTCAAGAGACTTTTTGTTCGTCCTGAAAAGATACACATATGTACCAAGTTTGGTAATTTAGGTTAAAGCATGGCTTCTGATCATTTAAAATTTTCAGCCAGCCATAAATACATTAGCCCACCAAATTGGATGGCCAGTCAAACTGATTCAGAGGTCGGGGCTGGAATCTTATACAGCCACATGTTTCCTGTCTGTTAACACAGTTTCATGTTGATTAGGTCAAAGGTGTAATATAGGGACCGTTCCCAGTAAAATATGACACTTCCTGTTCTCAGGGGGCGTGGCCTTAGTGATGTCATCATTTGACCACAGGGTATTTTAGGTCAACCCATGATGCTCAATCACTGAAAGTTTGGTTCCTCTGAGAGTTTTAGTGTAGGAGTTATAACTGTTTAGATTTTCGTGGCAGTCGGTGAACTTTGACCCCTGCTAACCCCCTTCAACATGCTCAAAACTCACCATTTTGATAACTTTGAATCGCCCATGCCTTCTGATCAGACTCACCAAGTTTGAAGCCAATCAATCAAAATCCCTAGGAGGAGTTCGATCAAATACCAATGCTATAAATGGCCAAAATGGGGTCAAAATGTGACCTTCAATAAAATGGCCGACTTCCTGTGATAGTTGGACTATAACAATAATTGTAAATTCTGAGCATCTTGGTGAGCTCTACAACTGTACCAAATTTCATGTCTCTACGATGAAGTTAAGTGAATGGTTTGGGTCCTTTGAAAATTGCTAGTTGGCGCTGTTGAGCCATTTTTTCTGCGATTTTTGCGTCGACCTTAAAATTCAAAATTTTTAAACAGGCTTGACGCGTCCGCCAAATTTGGTGAGTTTTTGAATATGATAAAGCCTCCAAAAAGGCACCCAAAGAGGGGCAGAATAATAATAATAATAATAATAAAGCAAGCAAGCAGCGCGCTGCTCGCTCGCAGCAGCGCTTCGCAGCGCTGGCTCGCCGCCACCGCGAGTTACAGCAGCGCGAAGCTCGCGCGGAGCGCCGGCGGAGCGCGAACCTTTCCCCCGACGCTCGCCACACGACACACGAATGCGTTTCGCAGCGCTCGACTCACAAAAAATCTGAGATCGGTCCATTTATGGGCGGAGATATAGCGGATGGATTGACCTAGGGGCGAGTGGAGTCAAATTACATTTCAAAACATTTGAGCTCTTTAAAGGTTACCACAGGTCTTACATTTCAAGTTTGGTTCCAATCGGATCATCCATGTGTGATTTAAAGACAATCGTATGAATATGGCGAGGGTCTGACATTCGCCATCTGGCCACGCCCACACTGTTCAGCCAGCATTGACAGATGTCATCACCTTATCATTTTAAGTGGGTTTGCACTGGATTAAATCCATATAAAAAACAGAGAAAAGTTAGACATACTGCAGGAAAAAATGGTGACTTTCTGTGGGTAGTGGGTGGGGCTAATGAACTAATCATTCTATCCAGGTGCAGTGCAGCAGCGCACATCTAAAGTCACCAGGTTACTCAGAACCCATCCAAACACAGAACAGATGCTTAGAACAGATAATGTGCCAAACTTTCTCCAGCTGAACAGAAACAAAACTGAAGTTATTATCTTTGGACCTAAAGAGGAACAATCTAGAGTCAGTGCAAAGCTTCAGTTATTACAACTAAAAATCAGCAATCAGGCCCGAATCCTGGGAGTAGTGATGGACACTGACCTGAACCTTCATAGCCACATAAAGACAGTCACAAAGATGGCCTACTATAACCTGAAGAACATTTCCAGGATTAAAGGACTAATGTCTCAGCCAGATCTAGAGAAACTCATCCATGCGTTTATCTTCAGCCACATTGATTATTACAACTGCGTCTTCACAGGTCTGTCCAACCAATCAAACAGCTGCAGCTGATCCATAATGCTGCTGCTCGTGTTCTCACTAAAACCAGGAAGATAGAGCACATAACACCAGTTTTAAAGTCCCTCCACTGGCTCCCTGTAGCTCAAACAATAGACTTTAAAATACTGTTGTTAGTTTATAAATCACTGAATGGTTTAGCACCACAATACATTAAAGATTTGCTGCTGTTGTATCAACCTTCCAGACCTCTCAGGTCTTCTGGTTCTGGTCTGCTCTACATCCCCAGAACCAAATGAGGAGAAGCAGCATTTAGCATCTATGCACCACAAATCTGGAACAAACTTCCAGAAAATTGTAAAAGAGCTGAAACACTGACTTCCTTTAAATCTAAATTAAAAACCCACTTGTTTAGAGTTGTATTTGAAATGTAATAAATTGCAAATGTATTGACAAAACCTGACTTGATGTTTTGTTTTGATTGTTGATTCTATGTTGCATTGTGTTTTTGTCTTTGATTTGGTGTAAAGCACTTTTAAATGCCTTGCTGCTGAAATGTGCTTTCTTTAACTAGGAAGAAAGTAAACAGATCTCAAAGCAAAAATTAATCCCTTAAAGCTCACATAAATGCTGAAGAGCCATGGCATTAAAATTAAAATTAATTTAAACTCTAATTTAAACTCTAAGAATGAGTTTAAAGTTCATTCAAATCATTGATTTTTATTTGATTTGATCAAAATCAAAACAAATTTTGTTTTGATTTCAAACAAAATCCGATTTGAAAAAATAAATAAAAAATTCACTGTGAAAATGTCAAATATTTACAAAAATATTTTTTATAATTTAGAATTACAATATATACTGTAAATTTCTTAAACTGATGTAAAAATATTGCAAACAACAGTTTTACAACATTATTAGCATGAAAATTAAGGCAATTCTTCATTCGTTTCTATGCAATTTTTGAAAAAAACATCATAAGTCAAAACAAGGAGCTGTTAGCTTGACTGTCAACCGTCATATTCAACCCTTCGAGGGTGGGGGATGGAGGCGTGCGTGCGTGCGGTGTGCTAAAGATCGAGCCAGAACCGCACACAGTAAAAATCTCTGCTGGGATCCAAACCGCTCTTAGAACTACGGAGGTTCAAATTCTGCTTATTCATTTTAGCTTACAGAAAAGCACCAAATAAACAAAACCGAACTGAGAAATAAGATTTAAGCTTTGGCGCGCCACGCATAAGATGTTTTCGCTGGGATGCAAACCGCTCTTAGAAGTACCGGAGGTTCAAATAAAAAAGCGAACTGAGAAATAAGATTTAAGCTTTGGCGATGCCACGCATACAAGATGTTATGACATAGAATCATTTTTTTTTCTCCACAATTTTGTTAATTATAAAGATGATTCAATAATAAAAATATCAGAAATTCTTCTTTTCTTACTTCAGGGAAAATTAATAAGCAGAGTGCAGCTGCAGGCGCTCTCTCCGATAAAATCCTGCATGCTTCTGTGCACGAGATAGCTTAGCTGCGTTAGCTTGACTGTGAACCGTCATATTCATATTCTGTTCTCTAGTGCTAATAAGTGATATAAACGCAAATATAGGAGATGGAAATGTATACTTACATAATAAAACGCACATGCAGACGGGATTAAGGAAGGATTGATCGTTAATGTTATCCGTGGAGGCTATTTTTATCCCAACGAGCCAGCAGAAGTATCGAAACAACGTAACTGTGGAACTACAAAATACACAGATGCATCTTTGGGAATTGCAGTGGTAAAATGTACACATAGTCATGTATGGCGTGATAGTGACACCAAGTGGTTAATATCGCCATTACAGCACCTCTCTCATACTGTGTAATTCTCGCCTTATTCATGTGTGGAGTAACAGTGACACCAAGAGGACTTAATGGGAATAACATATGTTTTTTCTAAAAATCTAAAATTACAGAAAATCCGTTGAATTTAGAATATGGCTCAAGAGACTTTTTGTTCGTCCTGAAAAGATACATATGTACCAAGTTTGGTAATTCTAGGTTAAAGCATGGCTTGGCTGATCATTTAAAATTTTCTAGCCGCCATAAATACATTAGGCCACGCCACCAAATTTTATTATGGATTTCTTTCAGGGGTGGATAAGGATCCATCCTAGTGAGTTTGGAACAGCTATGCCCAAAACTGTGGATTCAGAATGACAGCGTTAGAGGTCACTTGACGCGCCGCCCACCTGCTCCATCAAAGCCGGTCGGGCTGGAATCCAATACACCACATGTTTCTGTCTGTTAACACAGTTTCATGTTGATTAGGTCAAAGGTGTAATATAGGGACCGTTCCCAGTAAAATATGACACTTCCTGTTCTCAGGGGGCGTGGCCTTAGTGATGTCATCATTTGACCACAGGGTATTTTAGGTCAACCCATGATGCTCAATCACTGAAAGTTTGGTTCCTCTGAGAGTTTTAGAGTAGGAGTTATAACTGTTTAGTTTCATGGCGAGTCGAACTTTGACACCTGCTAACCCCCTTCAACATGCTCAAAAATTCCTTTGATAACTTTGAATCATGCCTTCTGATCAGACTCACCAAGTTTGAAGCCAATCAATCAAAACTAGGAGGAGTTCGATCAAATACCAATGCTATAAATCAAAAATGGGGTCAATGTGACCTTCATTCCAAAATGGCCGACTTCCTGTGATAGTTGGACTATAACAATAATTGTAAATTCTGAGCATCTTGGGAGCTCTACAACTGTACCAAATTTCATGTCTCTCGATGAAGTTAGGTGAATGGTTTGGGTCCTTTGAAAATTCTAGGCTGTTGAGCCATTTTTTCTGCAATTTTAAATCAACTTAAAATTCAAATTTTAAACAGGCTCGCCTCCAAATTTGGTGAGTTTGAATATGATAAAGCCTAAAAAGGCCAAAGAGGGGGCAGAATAATAATAATAATAATAAACAGTACAGATACAATAGGCCTTCATGTTTGCTGCTCGGGCCAATAATAATAATAAACAGTACAGTACAATAGGACGCTTTGCTCGGGAATTAAAACTAGCAGCGTCGTCAATGAGCAAGCGTAGTCACTGAGCGGAGTTAGCCGCGAGTCTGAACGCCCGCTGGCAGCACTGTCACAAACCTTCCCTTGATCGCCCGCCAGACGACACATCGTTGCAGCTGACTCACAAAAAATCTGGCGCCTGTCCATTTCTGGGGAGATATAGCTGATGGATTAACCTAGGCAGTGGAGTCAAATTACATTTCAAAACTTTGAGCTCTTTAAAGGTTACCACAGGTCTTACATTTCAAGTTTGGTTCAATCGGCTCATCCATGTGTGATTTAAAGACAATCGTATGAATATGGCGAGGTCTGATAACATTTGTACGCCAACACTGTTCAACCAGCATTGACAGATGTCATCTTATCATTTAAGTGAGTTTGCACTGGATTAAATCCATATTTGATATTGTATTTTATCAGAATAATAAAATCACTTGCACGCCACACGCACCTGCTCCATCAAAGCCGTGGGGCTGGAATCAAAATACACCAAAGTCTTCTGTGTCTGGAAAAACTTTCAAGTTGATTAGGTCAAAGGTGTAAGATAGCGACCGTTCCCAGTAAAACATGACACTTCCTGTTCTCAGGGCGTGGCCTGGAATCATCATTTGACCACAGGGTCTTTTAGGTCAACCCATGATGATCAATCACTGAAAGTTTGGTTCCTCTGAGAGTTTAAGGAGTTATAAGGTTTTGTGTTTCATGGCGAATAGTCAAAGTTTGACACATAGCCACGCCCACATACTTTGAAGTACGACAATTCCTTTGATAACTTTTCACCTTTCATGCCTCAAGTGTGTGCACGATTTTGAAGTCTGTATCAAAAAACTGTAGGAGGAGTTCGATCAAATCTGAAGGCTGTAAACATCAAAAATGGGGTCAATTTTGGAAATTCATTCCAAAATGGCCGACTTCCTGTTGGTTGAGACCATGGCTCCAAGAGACTTTTTGTACATCAGACAATATACAGATGTGTAGAAGTTTATAATTATAGGTTATAACATGGCCGGGCTGATCATTTAAAATTTTCTAGGGCGCCATAAAATTCAGCCACCAAATTTTATTATGGATTCTGTCTTGGGGTGGATAAAGATCCATCCTAGTGAGTTTGGAAGTTTGGCCCAAAATTGTGGAATTCAGAGCCAAGCGTGACAGCGGCGTTAGAGGTCATGCCCGCCCGCCCACCTGCTCCATCAAAGCGGTCGGGGCTGGAATCCAATACAACAACATTCCTGTCTGTTAACACAGTTTCATGTTGATTAGGTCAAAATGTAATATAGGGACCGTTCCCAGTAAATATGACACTTCCTGTTCTCAGGGGCGTGGCCTTAGTGATGTCATCATTTTTATTAACCCATGATGCTCAATCACTGAAAGTTTGGTTCCTCTGAGAGTTTTAGTGTAGGAGTTATAACTGTTTAGAGTTTTCGTGGCGAGTTGAACTTTGACCCTGCTATTCAGCATACTCAAAAGTCACCGTTTGATAACTTTTCGCCATGCCTTATGATGACACCGAGTTTGAAGCGATCAATAATCCTAGGAGGAGTTCGATCAAATAAAAGGCTGTAAATCAAAAATGGGTCAATGTGACCTTCATCCAAAATGGCCGACTTCCTGTGATACTTGCACTATAATAATTGTAAATTCTGAGCTCAGGAGCTCTACAAGTGTACCAAATTTCAAGTCTCTGACAAAGTAAGTGAATAGAAAGTCTTTGAAAATTGCTAGTTGTCGCTGTTGAGCCATTTTTTATTTTGCACACCTTAAAATCAAATTTTAAATAGGCTTTTCGTCCAAGTTTGGTGAGTTTTGAATATGATAAAGCCTCCAAAAAATCAAGAGGTGGAAGAAAAGAATAATAAATACAGATACAATAGGCCTTCGCTGCTGCTGCCTGTAAAGCCTGAACAGCTGTCAGCCCTCGCAGCAAGCGCGCTGCTCACTGTCCGGAGTTCAGTTAAAGTCAGCGCCCGCTGCATTCAGCTATCACGAACCTTCAGATCGCCAGAACTGACACACATGCGTTGGCGCGCTGACAACTCACAAAAATCTGGCGAGATCGGTCCATTTATGGCGGAGATATAGCTGATGGATTAACCTAGAAAAGTGGAGTCAAATTACATTTCAAAACTTTGAGCTCTTTAAAGGTTACCACAGGTCTTACATTTCAAGTTTGGTTCCAATCGGCTCATCCATGTGTATTTAAAGACAATCGTATGAATATGGCGAGGTCTGATATTCTTTTTAGCCAACACTGTTCAACCAATTGACAGATGTCATCACCTTATCATTTAAGTGAGTTTCTGGATTAAATCCATATGCTGTCTGATATTGATTTTATCAGAGGCGTAAATCACTTACGGCACGCCCACCTGCTCCATCAAAGCTCGGGCTGGAATCCAAAATACCAGAAGTCTTCTGTGTCTGGAAAAACTTTCAAGTTGATTAGGTCAAAGGTGTAAGATAGCGACCGTTCCCAGTAAAACATGACACTTCCTGTTCTCAGGGCGTGGCCTGAGTGATGTCATCATTTGACCACAGGGTCTTTTTCAACCCATGATGATCAATCACTGAAAGTTTGGTTCCTCTGAGAGTTTTACTGTAGGAGTTATAAGAGTTTTATGTTTCATGGCGAATAGTCAAAGTTTGACACATAGCCACGCCCACATACTTTGAAGTACGACAATTCCTTTGATAACTTTTCACCTTTCATGCCTCAAGTGTGTGCTCGATTTTGAAGTCTGTATCTGAAAAACTGTAGGAGTTCGATCAAATCGAGGCTGTAAACATCAAAATGTCAATTTTGGAAATTCATTCCAAAATGGCCGACTTCCTGTTGAGTTGAGACCATGGCTCCAAGAGACTTTTTGTATCAGGACAATATACAGATGTGTAAGTTTGTAATTATAGGTTAAAGGATCATTTAAAATTTTCTAGCGCCATAAAAATTAGCCACGCCCACCAAATTTTATTATGGATTCTGTCTTGGGGTGGATAAAGATCCATCCTAGTGAGTTTGGAAGTTTCCCAAAACTGTGGAATTCAGAGCCAAGCGTGTGACAGCGTTAGAGGTCACTTGCGCCCGCCCGCCACCTGCTCCATCAAAGCCGGTCGGGCTGGAATCTTCAATACAGCAACATGTTTCTGTCTGTTAACACAGTTTCATGTTGATTAGGTCAAAGGTGTAATATAGGGACCGTTCCCAGTAAAATATGACACTTCCTGTTCTCAGGGGCGTGGCCTTAGTGATGTCATCATTTGACCACAGGGTATTTTAGGTCAACCCATGATGCTCAATCACTGAAAGTTTGGTTCCTCTGAGAGTTTTAGTGTAGGAGTTATAACTGTTTAGAGTTTCGTGGGTTGGTGAACTTTGACTGCCTTCAGCATACTCAAAAAGTCACCCTTTGATAACTTTAATCGCCATGCCTTTGATCAGACTGACCGAGTTTGAAAGATCAATCAAAACTAGGAGGAGTTCGATCAAATCGAAGGCTAAAAAATGGTCAAAATTGACCTTCATCCAAAATGGCCGACTTCCTGTGATACTTGACTATGACAATAATTGTAAATTCTGAGCGTCTTGAGCTCTACAAGTGTACCAAATTTCAAGTCTCTGACAAAATAAGTGAATAGAAAAGTCTTTTGAAAATTTCTAGGTAGCTGTTGAGCCATTTTTTTGGCGATTTTTACGACCTTATCAAATTTTTAAATAGGCTTTTCTGTCCGCCAAGTTTGGTGAGTTTTTGAATGATAAAGCCTCCAAAAGGCCTCCAAAGGGGTGGAAGAAAAAATAATAAACAATACAGATAATAGGCCTTCATGGTTTGCTCGGGCTAATTAAAACTCTTGAACAGCGTCGTCAACCCATGGCGCGCTGGCTCACTGCCACCTGAGTTCAAGGAAAGTGTGGCGTTCAGCAGAGCTGTCGAACCTTCCTGATCGCCCGCCAGGCGACACACATCGTTGGCAGCTGACAACTCACAAAAATCACAGATCGGTCCATTTATGGCGGAGATATAGCTGATGGATTAACCTAGGGGCGCAGTGAGTCAATTACATTTCCTTTTGAGCTCTTTAAAGGTTACAGGTCTTACATTTCAAGTTTGGTTCCAATCGGCTCATCCATGTGATTTAAAGACAATCGTATGAATATGGCGGTCTGATATTAGCCATTTACGCCAACACTGTTCAACCAGCATTGACAGATGTCATCACCTTATCATTTTAAGTGAGTTTGCACTGGATTAAATCCATATGCTGAGTCTGATATTGTATTTTTATCAGACCCGGCGATAAAGTCACTTGACGCCATGCGCCCACCTGCTCCATCAAAGCCGGTCGGGGCTGGAATCCAAAATACACCAGAAAGTCTTCTGTGTCTGGAAAAACTTTCAAGTTGATTAGGTCAAAGGTGTAAGATAGCGACCGTTCCCAGTAAAACATGACACTTCCTGTTCTCAGGGGGCGTGGCCTGAGTGATGTCATCATTTGACCACAGGGTCTTTTGGGTCAACCCATGATGATCAATCACTGAAAGTTTGGTTCCTCTGAGAGTTTTACTGTAGGAGTTATAAGAGTTTTATGTTTCATGGCGAATAGTCAAAGTTTGACACATAGCCACGCCCACATACTTTGAAGTACGACAATTCCTTTGATAACTTTTCACCTTTCATGCCTCAAGTGTGTGCTGAGCGATTTTGAAGTCTGTATCTGAAAAACTGTAGGAGGAGTTCGATCAAATCCGCAGGCTGTAAACATCCAAAATGGGGTCAATTTTGGAAATTCATTCCAAAATGGCCGACTTCCAGTTGGGTTGAGCCCATGGCTCCAAGAGACTTTTTGTACATCAGGACAATATACAGATGTGTAAGAAGTTTCAGAATTATAGGTTATAGCATGGCTTGGGGCTGATCATTTAAAATTTTCTAGGGGGCGCCATAGAGAAATTCGGCCACGCCCACCAAATTTTATCATGGATTCCTGTCTTGGGGTGGATAAAGATCCATCCTAGTGAGTTTGGAGAAGTTTGGCCCAAAATTGTGGAATTCAGAGCCAAACGTATGACAGCGGCGTTAGAGGTCACTGCCATGACGCCACGCCCACCTGCTCCATCAAAGCCGGTCGGGCTGGAATCTTCAATACAGCAACATGTTTCCTGTCTGTTAACACAGTTTCATGTTGATTAGGTCAAAAGTGTAATATAGGGACCGTTCCCAGTAAAATATGACACTTCCTGTTCTCAGGGGGCGTGGCCTTAGTGATGTCATCATTTGACCACAGGGTATTTTAGGTCAACCCATGATGCTCAATCACTGAAAGTTTGGTTCCTCTGAGAGTTTTAGTGTAGGAGTTATAACTGTTTAGAGTTTTCATGGCGAGTTGGTGAACTTTGACACCCTGCTAGCCCCCTTCAGCATACTCAAAAGTCACCGTTTGATAACTTTTAATCGGCCATGCCTTATGATCAGACTGACTGACGAGTTTGAAGTCTGATCAATCGAAATCCCTAGGAGGAGTTCGATCAAATACTGAAGGCTATGTAAACGGCAAAATCGGGTCAAAATGTGACCTTCGATCCAAAATGGCCGACTTCCTGTGATACTTGCACTATGACAATAATTGTAAATTCTGAGCGTCTTGGGGAGCTCTACAACTGTACCAAATTTCAAGTCTCTACGACAAAGTAAGTGAATAGAAAAGGGTCTTTTGAAAATTTCTAGGTGGCGCTGTTGAGCCATTTTTTTGGCGATTTTTGCAACGACCTTAAAATACGAAATTTTTAAATAGGCTTTACGCGTCCGCCAAGTTTGGTGAGTTTTTGAATATGATAAAGCCTCCAAAAAGGCCTCCAAAGAGGGTGGAAGAAAAAGAATAATAAACAATACAGATACAATAGGCCTTCGCAGCGCTTTGCTGCTCGGGCCTAATAAGAAACAGTACAGATACAATAGGCCTTCGCAGCGCTTTGCTGCTCGGGCCTAATAATGGAACGCTTTAATTAATCTAGATTGTATTAGGTTTGGAAATATGCTGAGCTGCGGATGATGCAACAGTAGATAAACATGCTAAATGGAGAAACTCTTAACAAGATGCTCTAGGTTTTACTTTAGTTCTCTTTCTTTTCTCTGAAAGGCACACAGTACTAATTCGCAGCTGTTAAGTGTTTTTAGCCAAAAATCCCTCTTTGCTTCTTCCAGGAGTTGTGTTTTGCGTGTTTGTGCGCTTGTTGTGCTGTGAATGATGCCTACTCTGCTTCCAGCGCTGCTCCCTCCGCCTCCACCACCCGTCTGGTTAGCTCTCTGGAGATCTGCAGAGCCTCCACCCTCTGCATGTCTGTCATGGTGCAGAAAGACGCCACGCGCTGGTCTGGAAACAGAACAGGTGACCAGAACCAGTTAGATAATCCGGCTTTGACATCACAGCAGGAAACCTGAATAATTCGGCCAACATGCAGCTAAAGCAGAAAAACTTGAACTGAATGCATGCGTTCCTAACAGGATGAGTGAGTCATTCATGGCTTCAATGAATGGAGCTTATTTAAGCATTGTTACAAGCCACTTTACTAAAATCTATATCCAGATAATTCCAGCATTTCTAGTCACTCTCCTTTGGTTCTGCTTCAGTGGTTTCCACCCTGGAGTTTCCTCTGACAGCTGTTTGGCTCCCACTATAAAACTGCAAGACACTATGCTTGTTTCACCATATCAGGCCTTTAAGCTTTGCCAAAGCCACATGGAAAACCCAAACTTGGCACAGCATGCTCTGGGATTTCTCAGTTTTAAGGCTTAATGCTCTTTTCTCTACAAACCAGTCCTTCTCCAGACCTTAGTTTAAGACTAAAGATAGGAAAATCTGCATATTCATAGCAGACGTAAGCATTTTCATTAATTTATCCCCCAACTGAAAGATAATCCACTTTAAGACAGAAGTTGGATGAGGACAGAGTTGGTTTCTCTCACATGAGGCAGCAAGGACAGACTGGGCCCTAATTTCCATATGAATGAATTCCTTCCTCATATTCCATGGCTGCATCAGAAAGATTAAAGTCTTCTCAGACAGCAGAGATGCCGCCTGTCTTTTAGTGATGAGCCGATGTCCAGATTTAGTGAGCATCCTGATTAGATTGAAAAAGAAACCACACCACTGTGGATAGAAAAGATGCTGTATCTCTAAGCGTTCCTGCTTATTTGTGGGGGAATATCAAAATATTTGGAAATTATTTGCCAAAGTTTATTTTATTAGGGGATCAGGCATGTAGCATTTCCAAGCGCACAGCAAAAATACTTGATTATAACTGCTCCATTTTTGTCATTAATATTCAGCTTGAATAAAGCACAAAGCCTGAAACAGACAAAAATCTAAGAGGGGTCCTTTGGAGATCAAGCTGAATACCTGAAATGCTCCTCAGATTAAACAAAATCTCAAAATCCAACAATGGGAGTTTTATTAAGGTTTAAGACATAAAATCGATCGATTGTCTGCAACTGTGTTCAGCAGCATTATCTAGATGAACACAACAAAGGAAGCAGAGTTAAAGTATTTTTTTAAACATGTCTAAAGGTGACTTATTATGCTTTCTTGAAAAGGGGAGGCTAGGTTATATGCTACATAAAACATGTTTATTACATTTTTTGCACAAAATCATTTTTAGACAATGAAATTTTAATCTGCTGTTTTGAGCTTCTTAGGGTGTCTTGTCACTTTAAATGCAAATTAGCTGCTGGTAAACCTCCCTGAATTCAATGTCTACACTTACACGTGAAAATGGCTGCAAACAGATGCCCAATTATAAAGTCATACAGTACAGATCAAAGGCTTGGACACACCTTCTCATTGAATTCAATTAGAAAGTGTGTCCAAATTTTTGGTCTGTACTGCACATCTTTGAAAAGCAGAAGTAGAGCCTCCTGCAAAACCAACAAGAATGCATCAAGTGGTTTTCTGGATGGTGAATCAACAACAAAACACTTGTCTTTTCCAGCTGCCATTGTACAGCGCATACAGCGGCGAAACCAGCTGACTAAATGTCCTGGAACTCAGCTTTGGTCGCTAGGTAACGGGACAGGCCTCAACTGGGGGTTGCTTGGTGACAGGTATGGAAGTGTAAAAATTTGCAAAATAAAGCTTTACTGCTAGCTAGTTTATAATTTAAAGTGTACATCTCCATTAGAGTAAAATACTGTTGGATTAAATTTAAGTCCCTGACAAGAAAAATAATTCTGAGATTATAGAATCCCAGGATATTGTGGGAAGGTTAGCTAAAGCAATTTTCAAAGTATTTTGTACACATTCAGAGTCATGGCCTGACATCAATTTTGTAATATGGTAATAAATGGACAAAGTCTGCCTGGCTTAGAGGGAAAAAAATTACATTAAAATAAAATCTAAACATGCTACGTATTTACAGATATTTGCAAATCTCACTGTAATTTGACAACTTTTGGACAATTTTAATATTTTAGTGGGTCAATACTGATAATACAGCTTGATTGCATGTCCATGCTGTCCTCAGTGACAGTTTGAAATTGTATCTTTTTCTTTGCAGGAAATATCTTTACAACCCTGATTAATATTATTACAAGGTTTCCCCCAGAAAACCTGCCAAGTCTGGTGGTTGGGTGCTAGAGCAGGCATTCATCCAGCAGCCCGTTGTGTTTTTGAGTTAAAAAATGTTGACAGGAAATTTGAAAATATCACTTGATAATTATGCGTTATTGAAAGATTGGAAGATTAACACCTGAAAAGGCTTTAAAAAAATGCAAACATTTAAAAAAAGACTTAAATAAATAAGCAATGCTTAACCTGATGACCCGGCAGGCTCATCATGCCCTGTTATTATATAATATTAATGTTAATAACAGATGAAAGTGAAAAAAAAAATGCACTAGGAGGGGAGTGCACAGGGCATAAGAGGCTTAGAACCTGGTTATATCTGCTTGAAATTTTGGTATTTCATCAAATTTTCACTTCTCAGCTGTGACCAGTTTTCTTCACCTTGAAACAACAGAACATTTATTATGAGTGTCTTTCATCTTTGTTGACCTCATTATCCCTTGCTTTCATAGCATAGCTGGTTAAATGCCCAAGAATGATGTTCTAGCTTGCATTGACTGGCGTGACAACAGCCTTACTGCTGTCAGTCAAGCTCTTCATCATCTCCGCTGAACCCCCCTCTCCCTCAGTAAGTGATGGACTTTATGCTTTGAAGCCGGAAACGAACCAAAGGCGAAATGCCGTACTGACAAATGAGTGAACACAAGCTATGCTGTCTGTTCACGGGTCGGGGTCAGGCAGAGTTCAAACAGAGAAAAAAAAAATCTCATGGTATGCTAGCGGAAGATGAAATGCACTGACATGACAGTAGAGCTTAAATTAAGCATAATAAAATAAATAAACAGATGATGCTGCACATGATGTGGAAAAATTCATTAAAACTCATATATGGATCAGTTACACACAGAGCAATATATTTCAAGCATGTATTACTGGTGGTTTGTAGGAGTATTAACTGAAACCAAAAAGAAATGTTTGGATTACTAAACATTACCTGCCTAATATCTGGCTAGGGCTCCTTTGCATGAATTACTGCATTAGTGCAGAGTGGCATGGAGGTGATCAGCCTGTGGTTCTGTTTAGCTGTTTAGCAAACCCTTGTTGCTTTCAGCTCATCTGAACTGTTAGATCTGGTGTTTCTCATCTTTTTGTTAATACTCCTAATACTCTGTATAGCTTTTTGGTTAGGCAAGTACTCCACCAATTCCTGCTGGTAAATTAGTGTTCCTGCAAAACTTGTCAGCAAATAAAAGGATGGAGAGCTCTAAAATGTTGCAGTAGACTTTTTGGACGATTTTGGACTTGAGAAAACAAATGTGATCTGGAAAGAGGACCGGGCAACTGAGCAGCACACCAATTTTTCTAATTAGGCCAGGTAATTTATCACAGTTTTTTCTTCTACTCAACGTTCCATCAATATTTAAAATAAAGAACTGAAAAACTAGCTTATTTACCAATTATATTTTTGTTCCAGAGCCTATTTCTTTAGGATATTAGTAGTGGAGTTTCCATTTCAAATGTGTGCGAAACTTTGTTGATACTCTGCTACTGCAAAGAACACAATTTTGCAATTGCAGTGCTTCCATTACATAAGAAACACAATCCAAAGCTCACGTGATTAAGTTTATTCACTTGATAAGTCATTAAAACATGCCACACCATCATCCTCTTCCTACCACTTCATAGTCTTTTCCACCAGTAGTGACAGCCATTGTTCATCCCATGACTTGCGAAATAAACTTATTTCATTAGAAACACACAGCTCACAAAGATCTAACGCATGCAAGCGAGAGAGCACTTGCAGCTTACAGACACACAGACACACACTGCGAAAAGCAGCAGGGGGTCAGGGAGGTCGGGGCTGGAGGAAGAGGAAAGTTTTAGACAAGGTGCCAGCAGCTCTAGCCAAGCTGGTTACCTTCAAAGGCCCGTGCTGCATCGACCAGGTGAGACCAGTCCAGGCCTGAGGCAGTGTCTGGGAGGGGCATGAGGCCCGGGTCGCTGAACTTGGACCTATCCGCCAAGGAGCCGTCAGAGAACCAAAACTCACCTGCAGAGACAGGCAGGTATTGTGTTGAGAGTCTGAGCCTGGCCTGAGTTCAGGGCTAAGCGTCGACAGGGGAGGGAATGAGAGAGGGGCATTGAAGGGGAAAAGTTGGGACCTTATGTTAACTATTCATCGCTGCTAAAAAACCTCAAAAAGCGATATTTATGTATCTGGAAAATTCTGATCTGGAAAAGCCTCAAAGGATGCAAACACTCACTCTTAAGAGGAACGCCTTGCATCAGCACGAGAGGCTCAAGTCACATTAAACCAACTTCTTTGCAAATCACAAGAGAGGCGCAGTTTGAGGGGTGATAAATGACTTGTCTCGGAGAATATCTTCACGTTTCAGTCAACATCTTCGCTCCCTTCCATCTGCATCTCAACCCTGAAAGACGTAAAATGCAACTAGCACACTCCCGCTCACCGGAGAGGCATTTAGAAAAGCTTGAGCAAGGAGTCAGCGAAGAGACAGAGAGCTTGAGGTGACATTCTCTTTTCAATTTACCAAGCTTCTCGGAGCTTGAGTGATTCACTGTTTACCAAATTGGGCCGTCTCTGCGAGGGAAAAAAGAGAGAGCCTGTGTTCTCAACTATCCTTCAAAACAATCAGGAACCCATCAGGTTGACAGCCAGAACAGGCCGGAGAGAAAAACATCTTTCCAAAGCCCATTTTCTACCTAATGGCGGCAGCAAGAGACAGGTGAGGAGCGGTATGGAAATGAGACCGGAGGGACAGAGAGGGAAGGTAGGGATGGGGATGATGAGCGAATGAAACATAATGTATGACAGAAACTGTGAAACCCCGGGTGGAAAACTGGCATATTCAAGTCAGAGATGTTAAAACCGGGACACATTACACCTGTCATTTACTTCCTTACATTCAGAGGATTCGGGGGTCAAAGAGTCAGGAAAGTGTCAGCTTGAAGCAGGTGCAGAGGCAGAGAGCGTGCGAGTAGCTTGCAGCCGATTACCTTGCATTTCCAATTAGTTTGCTATATGGAGGAGTGTTGCTGAGATGTGTTCAGTTGTGCTAATGTTATCAGTCGGGCACAAGTGGCTCTTCAAGCAAGTAACTATATCCTGGCTGTTATCTGGTGCCAGAAGGAGGGAGAGATAATCATGGAGCAACATGATGAGAAAGTGTTATTAGACTTCTGTCTCTGTGAGACGTTTGGAGTTGTGTTTGTATCAAAAACAGATTCTCTGGTGTTTGTTAATGCACAGTTCATGTTACTCTAGGAGTTTAACCGTCATTCCCATACAGTTTATTCTGTTACAACCACAATTTTTAGAGTATGTGCATTTTTGTAAAAATAAACTCAGAACATCAATTCACAAGTCTTATCACAGATTTTCAATTAGATCTAGATATGGACTTTCACTAAACATATAGAGGTGGGTACAATGAAACTTTTATCAGTTTCATTGTACCCACAGCATGACACTACCATCACTATGTTTTGCAGTAAGGCTGCATTCAGGATGATGTGAAAAATTTACTTTGTGGCCATTAGGTCCACAACTGCATAAAGTATAATCTATTTATAATTTTTTACATCTTTAATGTCTGGCATTTATTTTTACATTTCCAGTTTAGGCATCTGCTTCTATAAACAGTTCAGCTTTTATTCAGCAAAAATGTTTCTGGAATCTGACCAGAGCAAAATCTCATTATGTGAGAATGAGTTTTTACAAAAAACTTGATGATCTCAAGCCTTATTTTTAATGTTTTGTGTTTTTTATGATGTTATATTTTCTCCTCTTGCAGTGCTTTTAGATAAATCCTTTATTGATTGCTACCCTTTAGCCACAAAAGAGTTTAAATGCAAGGCATTTTGATGACAAGTGTTAACTATATGGCTTGTGGCAAACGTTCCAGACTTTCCTTCAACAATAGTTTTCTTTATGCCACTCTTCCATAAAGGAGAGAATGACTAACAGCTTTAAACAATCAGAGTTTCCATGAAAGTCTTAGCTGTTTTCTGATTAATGCTCTCCTCAAACACCTTTCAGTGTAGGCGGATGTTACGTTGATAGTTATTTTTTATCTTTATTTTTAGATGATGCAACGAACAGAGCTCTGTGAGATGTTCAAAGCTTGGAATATAAACTAAATTTGCTTTAAACTTCAAGAAAAATTTCTCCCTGTGATCCTACACTACTATAGTCGGTAAGACTTTGTGTTTTTGCAGTGCGCGTCTTCATGATGGTGTTTGTTCCCTAAAGCTTTCCAACAAAGCCTCTGCGGTCTTCACAGAACAGCTGGATTTATACAGTGATGAAATTACACACAGGTGGACTCCATTTACTAATTAAGACACTTAAGAGAGTAGAGAGTACAAATGAACGCCACATTCTGATTTTTATTTGTACAACAAAGTAGAAAAACAAAGTGTGTAGTGTTTTTGTATCGCATAAAACCCAGTAAATGCTCTTACGTTTGTGGTTGCAACGAGACAGAATGTGGAAATAGTTGAAAGGTAAACACTTTGCGGTGTGTTAGCACTCACTGCGCAGGTTGGACGCGCCCTGGTTGTGGACCATGCGAGGAGGGAGCGTGCTGTGGTAAGGTGGTGTGGTGCTGAATAGGATGTCGTTGGGCATGGCTTGATCGAGCATCGAACTGCGCGAGCTGGCGTAGGACGAAGCCTTCCTGTTGCTGCACACGCTCTCGTCCGACAGCGTCCGGTAGAGCGAGCGTCTCGGTGACAAACTGCCCGGTGCCAACACCTGCAGGAAAAGGAGAAGAATTCATCTCTACGTAGTTGTAACAAGAAAAAAACCCACAAGTACTGGAAAATCCCCCCTTGCTGCATGTACCACTGACATCCCTTGACTTTCTTGGACGCAGCGGGATTACAACAGAAGTCAGCTGGGAGGGTGAGGCAGTGACATCAGGGAGCTGTGTCAGGAATCAATTACAGCCTTTGCTCTCAGGAAAATGCGAGTGATTGAGCACAGCTGGAGAGTGTCTGACAGAGTGGGAAGCATAGGGGACAAGGCTGGTGGAGGTGGTGACAGAGGTCACTCCCCTGTGGCAACCACTGGTCACTGAGCTTAATGTGAGAAGCCACAGACAGCAGAGATGAAATTTCTAACAAGTCCAGAGTTTTAGTTTAATTTCGTAAAAGATCGAGCTCTTAAGCAAAGCCTAATTGCCTCTAAATTCAAAGATAGGATGAGATGAACGATGCAAAAGTGAAACAAATAACCGTGATTGATTGATTATTGAAATAATCATCAGGTATCTAATAATCGTTAACTGGAGAATATAGATTCAAACATGCAAATTACTGAAAGAACAACTCCTTCAGTGCTGTAATTAACCCAAAATAGTACAAAGAATATATACATTTTCCACTTAAGAAGAAAAATCATGTGACAGTTTTAGTTTCACCTGGTTCAAATTACTGTATATATGTAAAAAAAAAAACTTGTTAAGCAACTTTTGGTTTTTAATTATTAATAGATTATTCAACAGATTAGCTCTACGCTGTCCAGTCAAGCAGAAAGGTTTTATCTTATTAGCATTTATTTAGCTGCAGATTTATCCTTTGCTACAAATGATCAAATACTCTAAAGAAATTATGTCATTATACGTTAAGCAATAAAATATTGATTTTCTGAAATAAAATTTTATTATTTGTTTATTTGCATTTCCAATACTGTATAAAATAAGCGTAAATGATTAAATGAAAAATCTGCAGAATGAACCAATTTTCTTTAATCTGACTAATCAATAAATTGTCAGACTAATCGACAGAATAATTGATAAGTAAAATAATTGTTGGTTGCAGCCCTAGGACGATACAAAAATATGCCAGAACTTAAGTTTTCGGTAAATGGAAATCTATTTTTATTTTTATGACTGAACATATCTGAAAAGTTAAATCCATCATCAAGCAATTCATTCAAGAAACAAATGTTCAGCTGATGGACTTTAACATTTTAAGATACTTCAAATTGCAGCAGTGATATTTGTGCAACAGGTTGCAACTGTTTACAATCAGAAGCAAAGCTAATTTTAAAGGTAATTTTCCTTCAGTCATTTCCAAAAAACATGGTTAATAAAATAATTTCAGGCCAATACTTCAGCTGAACTCAAGTTTTTTCCCTGTTGGTCTACTCTACTTCCTCCAAAATAGGTCAGTTTAAGAAGCCAGAAAACATGGCATGCTCTGCACCCCTGAAGAGTAGAAGCTTCGAATGAAAAGCCTTTGCACCTTGTTTTTGTCGTTTGTTTCTGTGATCACTTTTCCTGTACTGGAATACCAGTTTAAAATTCTCACTAGTGTTTTCTTTTCCCAGTTCTACAAGAGTTTATGCTGCATTTAGTCATGCAGAGTTCTCCAAATTCACTACAGCCTATTGATTCTTAAAGTGCACGTATACTTTTGACTCTATGTGTTATGTAACTGTGGACTCATTCCTTCAACTCTGCCCATGTTTATTGCTTGATTCATGTCTGTCATGAATTAATATTTAATGCGTCAGTCAAGAAAAATGTGTCATGAAGAGGGAAAAATACATATACAAGTTAGAACTGACTAAAGTCGCAGAATCAGCCAAACTATAAATATATGGTGGACATGCAGCATGTGAACCTACATGTAAAAAAGGACTGTGTTTTTGTTTTTGACTAGTATTTAAAGAATGTGTTTGAATCTAGATATGTGTACTAGTGAAGCAGGAAGATAAAATTGCTGATGAAGCATCGGGCTTGCTCTGAGGCCTGTATTCTAGTGTTTTGAGCATCTGAGCTAATTTTAGAAACAGAATTAACGAAAATAATCACCACACAATCCACCTGTTAGTCAGTAGAGAAGCTTGTTACCTGTTAGGTTGAACGCAGGCTGGTGGACAAACATTTCTGGATAATCTCTCCTGCTTGATTCTGTCTTTTAGCGCTACACCTTACTAGATTTTTCGGCAACACTGTATTTGACGGGGTGTGCATAAGACTGACAGGACACTGTCATAAACGTGGCATTACACCTGTCATGAACACGAAGGAGTCTTTATGAATGCTTATGTCTTCTGTCACAAAGTGTCATTCGATAAATAATGACACCTTTAATGCAAATTTGTTTGAAAACTTGAATTAAAAGTTCATTAAAATTGTCAACTTAGCATTAAAAGCGTCATTATTTACTGAATGACAATTCATGATTATGACAGTGTCATGTCTTATGCACACCCTATCAAATAAAGTGTTACCAATTTTTTTGTGCCCTTCTGCTGACTGATACCTTCATAAAATTAGATTATTTTGATCTTTGAAAACTTCTTATTTGAAAGGTTGTTTGACAAAGTATTATCTTTGAGTGTTTTTCATTACTTTTATATTTTTCCCTGTAACATATCGGTTTAACAGGATAAGAAAAGGTGGAAGAAAAATCTAAAATTATTTCTTGTTTGCTGTTACAAAGATTTGTATAATGGAGTAAAGAACCTTACCACACTCTAGATGAGAGAAATGTTTTCTCTCATCTATTCTTAGTGTATATGATAGAAAAATAAAGTACTTCTGTTATACAGGTCATGTTCTAAAGGAGAATGAATCCAAATAAACTGAATTATGAAGTGGTAAAGCAGTCAAACAAATCGGCATAATGAATGTTCGGGATCGGCTAGACTATGTTGAAGTTGTCTGGAGAAAAAGCCTCCGGATAAGCTGTGCATCATCCGTCTCTAAATGTGTCAGTGTAAACACATAAGGAAGTGCTTTAGATCGGTCATTATAGCTTGCAGTATGGGGCTCTTCATCATGGTCAATTAGACCGCTGACCTTATTCTGCCATATTGATCTGTGCATTGTTGATTAGTTGAGGGTGACTTTTGTTGCTGCTCAATGTACGAAATAAAATGAGTGCAATAGAAAGGTTAAAGAATGTGCTGTCAGGTCAACCAATGTATCCACAGGCAGCTAGGACTGAAATCCTTTGCAGTTAGTGGTTTGGTAATAAAACTGCAGGGTCAACCAGCATAAAAAATCTACAACTACAGGCCAAAACATGCTGCTGCCAAGGTCAAAATGAAGATGTTAAAACTCTTCGTTGGCCAGGAAATTAGCACCATCGCAACTTACACAGGATACCACAGCAGGGAGAGTAGCGTCTCATTACTGCGGTCATAGTTGTGACAGAGGATCTCCTGTTTAAACACACAAAACCACGACGACCAATCCCATCCATCACTGTCCAATTTAGTTTACATAAATACCGAAGGAGTGACATCAAATGCAGCCACAATGATACACGGAGCAGCTGCGCAGATCGGTAAATATCTGCCTCTTTCTTCCCAGCTGTAACCCACAATGCGCTGCTATCTCCACAAGCCAACACCCAGCCATCTCCATTTCAAAGCGAGATCCCCCACAAGTCCCTCAGTGGGAATCTAACAAACATTCAGTCTGTCTTTAAAGCAGAGATATGCTCATGCCTCCTTCAGCCCAAACACGCTTTTCTCATATTCAAAGTTTACAAGATAAAACCCCGCAAGGTTATCACACATCGGAACAACTTTAAACTGGGTTCTCGCTTCTATATGAGGCAGAAAACAGCAGAATTAAGTCTTGAATAAATATGCAGAGCAGATAAATCATCAATGAAATACACTGCATGGAAAAGTCTTTAAAAGTGTACAGACCCTCTTCTATTGAAAGATGGCAAAATCTGACAGATGGTCAGTTATTAAAGGTGCATCTAAATCCACTAAGACCGACTCAGGCAGCTTTGGGTTGTTAGATCTTAGTATTTCTTTATACAGCAACACTCTTATCAGTGCTGCCAGCTCTGACACATCCACCGAGACTTTTTCCTGATTACCCTGACTTACAGCTCGCGGCGAACAAAGACAGCAACCGGCGCTGGCCCCTTTTTGACGTGCCACATGGGAGGATGTGTTTGGACAACCACCTATTCAGATGCTTTTCTTTTGTTTCCCACTGAAGGTTCAAAAGAGGAATGTTGTGGGAGACTAAGCCTGCAAACGGCCTTTCCTTTGCGTCAGCCACACAATGGGCTGTCTGTCGGACGTTGTGGCTGGCAAGGAAAGTCTCTGTGCACCTGCTTGTCCGCACGAAGACTGGGATTGGGTGACAGTCAGAGGGCACATTGAGCTTTGTTGCATCCTCTGCTTGGTCACTTAGAATATTAACTAGAATGCAGAGTTGGGTAGTAACTTGTTACATTTACTGAAAGAAAAATTTACTTTTACTTGAGTAGTTTTATTATGACGTTCTTGAGGAATATTTCTGGTTACGCTGCCCTAGAGTGGAACAAAATCGTGACGTTAAAAGAACTTGAGGACCAAAGAACGCAAAAAAACTCAAATAAAAGCAATCAAATGACATAGTGCATTTTTTTTCATAGAGAAGGAAAGTTATTCATCATATATCCAAAACTTAAAAAGGATTTTGCACATTTCTGTATTAAAAGAAAGGCGTCTCGTTTTAAATGCATTTGTTTGTGTATCAGAACAGCATTTGGATCGATTTCTTTCAAAATGCTATATTTAGCAAACTATAATGAATTAGACAGGAGATGATTTGGGAGAAAACTCTGCTTCTCTCTGAATGAACGCACTTCAACATATTTGAAAAAAAAAAAAAAAAACAACAACAACTTTGTGTTATATTTAACATTTTCCACTGTAAAAATAAAAACTATTTCAGCAATAATTTCCCCTATGACTAGAAATAAAAATTTCCATCTCCATCAACCACCTTTGCTGGATGGGGCAAATTTGTATAATTCTTGAATTGTGGGCCACAAAAAAAAAAACAATAGAAGGGCCACAAATAGCCCTCGGGCCGCACTTTGGACACCCACTGTGAGAAACTTTACTGAATGAAGAAGAAGATTGTTTTAGCCAAACATTCACCAGACCAAAACAAAAGTTAATATATATATAAATTTAAATATATATAGGTATGTTATAATTAAGATACTTATATTTTGCTCATTAAAATTTCTACATAACTTTTGGTCAGTTTGATGATGTCATTTTTAAATATGAAATTTTTAGTTTACTCAGTATTTGTGTCATCTTTTTTTTAATCTTGAGTAATTTCTCGGATGGATACCTTTTACTTTTGTTTGAGTAATAATATGTTGAAGTAGTGCTACTTTTACTTGAGTACAATTTTCAGTTACTGTTCCTTCCTCTGGCAGTGTGACATGTTTAAACCCTGCTTCCAGCTTTGTCGTTTTCATAATTTCACTCTGTCATGTACCCACCCTGCAGTGTGTCATATTTGGGACCATATGAATGTCTGATAGGAATGCTCGGCATTGGGCTCCCCATGATACTTCTTGCTCTACAATTGTTTTTCCATGCAATGTGTTATCAGACTGGAGAGGGCGATTATAGTAACAAACCAGCTGGCTGCGTCCTCTGGGTCTCTGGCTGCTCTACTTCTTGGTTGTAAACAAATCACATTCAAATCAAGGTGTTTGTTTCTCTCGTTATTGAAACTGTGTTAAAACAACTTGGTTCTTTTAGAAGGATTCCAAACTGCAAACAAGTGCTGCACATCAACCGATTCATGAGAGGGACATGCTTGGCTGTGCCAGAGGACACTGCTGGCTGCCTTTGTATTAAAAATGACCAGCATCCAAGAGAACCCATTTGAACGTCTCCAGGGCCTCATCCTGGTCGATAATGGATGAGTGTTGAGGCACTGGGGAACTCGGGATACAATTAATTGTACTGAGGAACATCAAACATCTTTCTGCAGCTTCCTGTTCTTAATAACAATATCCCAACTGTGTAAACTCAGGCTCCTTTTGGAATTAGGTTAACCTAACGCTGAGTGAGTCAGGGGTCGCACAGGGGTCAGCAGGGCAAAAGTCCATCAGCTGTGGAGCAGATGTTTTCTCCTACTGTGACGTGGAGAAAGTATTTGCTCCGGATCCGCCCTCATATCATCACCTAAACTTATTATGATACGACAATAACTTTATAAAGAGGAGCAGAATATTTAAATATCCTGTAATCAGAGTACACCTGCAATAAACAGGTGAATCCCAATAAATTAGAAATCATTAAAAAGTTCATTTATTGCAGTTCTTCAGTTCAAAACTTTAACATACACATTGATAGTGATACATTTCGAGTATGTTAATTTTGGAGGTAAAGAACATCTAAAGTTGTGTTTCCCAGAAAAGCAGGATTTTACTTCACCCCATTAAAAACAGATTTTTTAAGAGAAATGATGGCTTACTGAAAGGTATGTGCAGGCATTCGACAGTGGATTCACTAAATCGTTGGTCTTTTACTGCATCAATTCAAAGACAATTTCTGAAAGTTCTGAATTAAAAAATTGTTTTTGGTGAAGTTATAATATAAAAATGTTCATAGAAACCAACTTTTAGACTTTTGAGATCAAAATTAAGACTTGAAAAGTACCACTCTGTGTAAAATGAATTTATACAATATTTAAGATTTGATTGACAGCTAAGAAAAACCAGTTTTCCAAAAAAATTGATGTTATGGCTTACACGATAATGGTGACGCCTAAAAGCATAAAAGGGCATCACTAAAGAGATTGGCCGTTCACAGCAAGTTGTACCCAAGCCATTTGATGGAAAATTAAGTGGAAGGAAATATTGGAGGAAAAAGTTAGCAAGAGAAACAAAGACAATCCACCTTGGAAGAAGAGATTCAAAGGCGTATACTGAACAGTTCAACTAGGAGATTAACTTATAATATGGAAAAAAATGTCTAGTTATAATTGAAATAATCTCCCAGTTGAACTATTTTTTTTAATCAATGCTAAGGAACTGTTTACTTAAAACAAGCTCCTGAAAAGTTAGTTTTGTATTATTTCAAGTGTACTAAGATATTTGCACTGGAAACTAGAACATAAATACTAGGTAAGATTTAAGTGTTGCATTGATAATAAAAATTATTTAGTTGCACTTTTTATGCATCAACCAATCATTTTTCCATTCGGCTAAATGACCTCACCTTCCGGCTCCTGTCTTCTCCTGGAGGGCTGTCTGGCAGCACCATCTTTCGAAATTCCTCTTTTGACAGCCTCTGCAGGGATTTTCCATCGTGCTCTGCAGGCTGGAGCCGGCACGCTGCCTCCTGCGCGTACAGTTGCCTGCAAATCATATCAAGAACAAAGAAGACCAGATTTCATAACCAGGGTTACCAGAACCACATCCTGTGAAGGAGGCCCCAGCTACTTTTGGAATACCGACTGAACAAAGAAAAACGTGGTCCAAGTGAAGAATTCATCTTGGCATGCCAACATCAGGAATCTCCATGCTAGGCAGTTACATATTGGGCAGCAGGAAGGGAGAGACATCAGGGAGTGGGGGGTTTATTTCCAATAACACCTTGTCCAACACCGGTGTGCCAAATCCACGAATAGAGAGACTGTGACGAGTGCAGCCAAGCACTGTGAGGGGCAGGAACAAAAACAAGCATTTCGAAAAGAGACCATCACAGACCAAAGGAGTGCTCAACACAACAACGACAACAACGAGGGAAGACATAAAAGCTGCTATGCAGGGATTAGAGACGGATTCTGAAGAGGTGACATGTTGTCCTGGAACTGGTTGTTAGCAGGTTTTGTTTGAGGACGTCTAAATGATTCTGATTGCAAGGGTGTTGGGTGTTAAGATAGGTCATGCCATAGGGCATGGCGGATGTGACCAACCTGGCTGCTGAAGTCGTGTGGCGGTGTGAGCTCTGCTTTAAATGAGCAGCCTGTCCACCACACTCTGAGTGCTGTTGGCAGGGTGTTACATGGCCGTGGGGATATCGGTTCAGACCGCTAGACGATAGGACAGGCCGGCGCCAAAGAGACACTATTTCTGAGAGTTGCACTGCTTTATGTTACATGGACTTTATGTGTTAAATGAATACAAAAAGGCTAAATTTAAGTTTTTTTTTTTTTAATGAATATGTTTGGTATGTATTCAGCCTAGGGCTGCACAGTGGTGCAGTTGGTAGAGCTGTTGCCTTGCAGCAAGAAGGTCCTGGGTTCGATTCCCGGCCGGGGTCTTTCTGCATGGAGTTTGCATGTTCTCCCTGTGCATGCATGGGTTCTCTCCGGGTTCTCCGGCTTCCTCCCACAGTCCAAAAACATGACTGTCAGGTTAATTGGGCTCTCTAAATTCTCCCTAGGTGTGAGTGTCTGTGTGCATGGTCGTTTGTCTTGTATGTCTTTGTGTTGCCCTGCGACGGACTGGCGACCTGTCCAGGGTGTACCCCGCCTCTCGCCCGGAACGCAGCTGGAGATAGGCACCAGCAACCCTCCCGACCCCATTAGGGAAGAAGGGTGTGTAGAAAATGGATGGATGTATTCAGCCTCTCTATTATTTGTAGAACCAACTTATCATCACTTTTGGGTGTGTTTTTATCAGCTGTACATATCTAGAGTAAGGTTGGACAATAAGTCAATATCAATAAAGAAATATGTCTGACAGAATATTCAGTACATTCTCTGAACAGCTCGACATTCAGGGGAATGTAGGCAAAGGAAGGTTTCTAGTTGCTCAACCTCTCACAGCCAGCTAAGCTAGGTTGGTGGCATTAATTCACTCATTTACTCTTTGATTACCTAGCAACTCACCTCTTGAGCAATGGTGCATTCACATCAAAAGCGCTACGCGTGTTAAAAACGCATCCAACGCTTCCAGTTAGACGCGTGTAGACTTTGAATGCAGGCGTTTTACATTTTGGTCTACACCTAGCATTTTGCGCCTCTGGTTTACAATCAAAATCTATGTGGAGGCGTGTCGAGGGAGCGTCAGATGCCTCAGCTCTAGCCGTTGTTTTCCATTGGACGCGTTGGATGCGTCAAGAGCATCCAACGCTCCAAACGGTTCAAATCTTGCCGTGCTAGACACTCAAAATGTGCCGCGACGTGCCCTCAACGCGCCTCATCGTGCCCTCAACACGCCTTCACATAAACTGCGCCTGACGCTTAAAACACTTTTAAAACGAGCCATCACTTGCGTAGCTGCAGTTTCAGGTTTCGCCATCTTGCTTCATAACTGTTTAAAAATAAACACTAATGTGTTGAGTGAAAACTGGATAAACTGGAAAGGTCACGCCACCTGCTTGGTAGTATGTCAGATATATGAAACAACAAAAAAACAATCAATAATTATCAATATTCACTGATATGAATCGCTTACATTGTACGTTTTTCAGCCATCCTGTCCAGCTGTAGGTTGTAATGTGAAAAAACCAAAAATGGCAAGCATTGCTATTAGCCCGATGCTAAAACTCTTAAGACATTCTGCCTACATTTGACTGAAATCTTATTCTATAGTCTGAAGCTCTAGCTAAACTGCAGTTACAGTAAAAGTGGGGTTGTGTGGAAGAAACTGCAGAAATGTCACAGCCACAGATACACAGTTGGTTGCCCCTTGAATGTGTCACATGTTGACAGGACCGGCACTTGAGACCGGTCATGACATTCAAGTGACGTGATGGTCTAGAACAAAGGGGGGTGAAGGGGGCTGGGACGGTGTGCAAGGGAGCAGGCTGGGTTAGATCAAGGCCACTGGGTTCGACTATAACAGTGTACCTGGAGCGCTCAGACAGCATTTTGAGAAGGAAGGCTAACAAGCTCTCCGCTCCTCTGAAACAAGAATCAGAAGAAGCCTGGGATTAGAAGCATTAAAACAGATCCTGCATTTCATACAGTGTTAGGTCAAATGGGAAAACTTCACAGAGAAGGAAAGAGAAACTTCATTACGTTAGAGCAATATCTGTGAGTAATATTAGGCCATTTATCATGAGACACTGTTATGTAAGAAGAAATAAAACGGCAGGAATATATAAACAAGCAGTGGGGAGGGTAAATGAGTTACGGAGCTTTTTCATAAGTCGGTAGAAGACGGCTTCAGTGCACGCGATCAATCACACAGCAAATTTCACAGCCTCAATTGGATTACTTGGAAGCCGAAGCTGGGAGTTTCTTCGAGGGCAGATATCGCTTTCGCTCTTCCAAAACATGCCCAGAGCTGTCTCTAACACCCTCAAACGAGTACTTACATACATCTAACCCTCCCTGCAGCGGGCCATTTAATTATCAGGGAGATGCTGTCAGTCATCAATCCTCATACAACATCTAAAGAGAAAGAGGACTTTCTCAACTTTTCTAAACGACTGCATACGTTTCTCTGGTCGCTGCTCTGTGGAGGGTGTGACAGATCATTGCTTGGCTCGCAGCAGAGAGGTTGATCTTTCAGAGACCCAGCAACGCAATCCTCAGGAGCCCGAGATCAGATGAGTGATCAATAACGACATGTGACATGTGTCAAGTGTATTATGTCAGCAGCTTCATTGAGCTTATTTATTTTGTGGCTGTCGGCTTCAATCAAGGCCAGTTTATAAGCTCTGAGTTGGAAAGACAATGCAGAGGATCTGGAAGGAAACTTGTCCAACAGCATGCTTCACACCTGGTGCTAACAGGCAGAAATAATCACAGGCACTGAGCCTTAAATACCAAAGCTCACACTTTGTATTAAACATATCTTCATGGCACTTTTGCTCTGTCTTAAGGATTGTGCTAAAAAAAGTTATTATTTTCAGCCAATGCATGAATTTGTAAAAGAAATAGGCAAGGGCCAACACGAAAATGCCACAATTGCAGAATATTCTGTCATTAATAAGATTTCACAAGAAAATAGATACAATGAGCTGTTTGTTTTACTTGTAGCAGCTTACCAACCAGCTCATAATTTACCAGTTGCAGTTTTAAATCAGAATTAATTCATGAAAAAAGGCTGAAATTATTTATTGGATTAATCGATCATTGAAATAATTGTCAGCTAATTTAGTAATCAATTCATTGCTAAATGAAGTGCACAAACTCAAAAAAGACCAACTGCTGAAAGAACAACATTCTCAGAGCAGTAATTCAGCTAAACCTGTACACAAAATATGTACATTTGTATTTAAGATGTAAAAACGTCTTTATCTGTAAAACCTAGAACTCATCAAGAAGCCTAATTTTGTTCAAATTCTGTTTAAAAAAAAATCTCATATGAAGCAACTTTTGATATCCAGTTATTTATCGGTAATTGCAAAAAATTGCTCAATTAATCTACATTGATCATGTGTACACTAAATGACTGCTATGTTATTGGATTTTAGGAGATAAAACGTTTAATGTATTGTTAATATTATATAAAAAGGGAGAAGTGATTAAAAGAAAAATTTGCAAAATGTGGCCATTTTTCTATCCGATTAATCATCCGAATAAGCAATTACTAAAATATTCGATAGTTTGATTGGTTTCTGCATCTCTAATCAAACTGTGACCAAAGCTTTTTGGCTTTTAACTTGACAAAGATGGTATAAAAAGAGGAAATGATTTAGTTCTGCATGATTCAAAAAATTGTAAACTGTGAAAAATTTAGTCAAACCACATAAATAAGGTGCTTTTGTGACGTTGTCCTCATTTTTCGATGACCTCATTCCTGCACTCTCGAGACCTTTTCTGCCTCTCACACACTCACCCACACTCTGATATGTTGGGAGGTCCCTCAGTGCAGTGGGCATCACCATCATCATCATCAGCTGTCTTCACGCTCTCTGGGAGCTTGCAGCTGGACTGTGTGCGTATCTGTCCACAGGCCTCGGAGCTGGGCCCCGGCTCTGGCCCTGTGCTGCTCGTCTGGGGAATGGTGTACACCTTGGAGGAGTCAGCGGACATACAGTATCTGGCACCGCGGGCCAGGGGACTGCCAGAGTGGTGTGAGCCACTGATCAAACAGCAAAAATAAAGCATAACGTAACTCAAACATAACCAAAACAATGAATGATATGAAATAAACAAATACAAAACATACATAAAGGTGATCATAACAAAAAAGAAGCATTAGCAATAAAATAATTGTGGATGCTTGCAACACAACCCAGCAGATGTATGGAAATTAGTCAAACAGATGATTTTATATTACTTCAGATAGGGCTGGACAATAAATCAATAACAATATATTAAATATATTTATTTAAGAGTCTTTTAATGCCCTAGAAATGCTAGATAGGTTTGATGTATTATTAATATTATCAATGTAAATTGTGACAGACGTGTATCAATATATAATGTGTCTGATAGAATATTCAATAATTTCACAGAACTCCGATCCAGAACCGCACAGCATTCTGGTCAATGTAGGCAGAGGAAAGTATTTAGCTTAACCTCTCAGGTCCAGGTAAGCAAGATTGGTGGAATCAACGAAGGCGACATTCACACTGCAGCCTGAAGTGACCAAATACATTTTTTTATGACAGTCTGAACAACACAGATAGTACTTTTTAGAATGTGGTTCTAAATCAGGTACGCATCGGATCTTTTCAAATTTGACTTGAGTCGAGTCTACAGCCAGATTGCATTCATCCAACTGAATGTCATTGATACTCGACAAACGTCACAATTTTGCGTCCTGATACGCGCAAGTGGGAAGAAAAATAACAATTACGACAGACGATAAGGAGGAATAAGTTGTTAATATGTTAGCAACGATTGGATAGCAATTTAAAGTCGTAAAATACACCCTACCATTAGCATCCATCTTTACTTCCGCAGGCATATTTATTTTTAATGGCGGTTGGCAAAACACTGCGGCTCGCTACGTGTGACGTTACTGCGCCCTCTACTGCGCATGCGGGACAATTTAAGGTCTTATATTGGGAAATGTGAATCAACGTGCCAAAAAAAGAAATCCGATTTCACAAAAAACAAGGGCATTAAAGCCTGCAGTGTGAACATAGCCTAACCCGCTCAGTCGTTTTTTGGTTACCAAGTCCCAACTTGTTGAGTAACTTAAGTTTTCCATAGTTAAATTTTCTCCACCGTGCCTCATAAATACTAAAAAATAAACGAGTGTGGAGTAAAATCTTTTGATAAAACAGTAAAGGTAAAGCCACAGGTTTGGCAGTATTTCAGATATTTAAAACAAAAAAAACTAACTAATAATTATTGATAGACTGATATGAAACGGTTAAATTGGAATAAGATTTTCCACCATATTGTCCAGCCCCAACCTCACAATGGTTCATGAATGGTCAGCATTGCAAACAGCCAGGATGACATAATCCCCTCCAAATAACGTACCTCCCGACTCTGTTCCAGTCTGTCATGCTCGTTTTCCTGCTGAACTTTGTCCTTTCAATATTTCATCAAATATCAAATGACAGACCACATTTATGGTTCAGTGCATTCAACCAAAAGAGGCATTTCCTTCTCTTGCTCTCGGTGCTATGCAGAGGTTCCTCAGACATCTGCTGCTCTGACCCCTGCTGATTTATGGGTCTCCAAGCATAACGAGCAAAGCAACTCACACGCTTCTATGTATGCGGAAAACTGTTTCTAATCATGTTATTGGGGTGAATTCACCCTTGAAATTAAGATTGGTTGGTCAAAGTAATGACTTGTTTGCTGACAGAAATATTACCCCTGCACCAGCTTTGTTCTGTTGTTACAAAATCTAATCATTATAAGTAGGGTGGTCGAAACATTCCCCAACTCATAATGGCTTTATATGCTTTGTGAATATGCTTTAAATCACAGCAATTTAAAAATAAGCATGCCGTCATTATCAGAGTCCCCCATTCAGCTGGGGTTTTCCCTTTATTAATTTTCATTTATGATGACGGCCGACAGTTAGGATTTCATGTCTCTTGGCTGCCAAGGACTTTCACTACGACTGCTCAAATAAAAGTCAGACAATAATGAACTCCATAAAGATGTCAACCTCAAAGCTGTAAAGCTTTAAAATATGTCCAAAGAAATGATGGTTTGCTTGCTTCTGTTTGCTGAACACTCACTAAATGTGTGAAAACCAGAGATTTTCCAGCCTTTATATTTTTGAGGGTCACTGAGGAATGCCTGCTCCTTTCGGCTGGATGTAATTGTGCTCAAGCAACCACAAACGTTCATTTATTTTCTCTTAATTTAGCTTAAGTAGAAAACGTGCAGTGCTGTAAAACAATTTTTGCTCCCTTTCTGATTTCTCCTGTTTATATTTTTTGCCATTCTTACAGCTCATCTGTACAGATTTTTATTTTAGATAAAGACAACCTGGGTAAGTAAAAATAAAAATCAGATTTCCATGTTTGATTTTATTTACTTAAGGGAAAAAGCTATCTAACCAACCAGGCCCTATCTGTAGAAATATTCACACATCTTGTTAAATCATGAAACAATGTGGTTACTCGTATTATTTCTGCACAGTTAAAAATAATCTCTATAAGTAATATAGTTATGTGATCCAAATTAAAGAAAACCAATGACAAATTAATTGAATTCTATTTGAAAAAGGGTTAAAAAGCCCTTTCTTAAGTGTTAGGTCTCCTGCAAAGCCAGGTTGGGAGCCATCATTAACAAATGGAGAAAACATTGAACAATGGAGAATTTTACCAGGAATATTCACCTCAGCAAATTCACTTCAGGAGCCTGTCGACAGTTTATTAAGGACGTCAGAAAACATAAAGAGCAACATTTAAAGATGGCTTCCACAGAAGAGCGCCAAGACCAAAACCACTGCCAGTAGATCCAGAAAGCTCATCTCTCTGGAGTAAAAGTCATTTTGATGATTACAAGAACTTTTTAGAAGAGTATTCTCTAAACTGACAGACAAATGTGCGTGTGTGTTTTGTTTTTTTGGTTTTTTTGGGGAAGGTGTGTCCTATTGTATCCGATATAAAACTGAGAACATTTTATTAAAAAAGATTCTTACTGATAGGAAAAAATTATGGTTGGGTTCTGCTTTTGGACTTGGAAAACTTGCCATAATTGTTAAAATCATAAATTCAGCTCTTTACTAGAAAATCCTAAAGAAGAACATTTGACGTTAAATTGAAGAGCAGCTGGATTTTATGGCAGGACAATAATTCAACCAAATTAATTGCAAGTTATCTCAAATACCAGTTGTTGCAGCCAAGGGTTGTAACTACTTTGTCACAAAGAGTTAGGTTGGTTTGAAAAGCATTTTTTCCCTGAATAAATTATATAAAACTGAATATTTTACAGTAGTTCTCAAGGCAAAGTTTTTTCCTCTTTCCTTACTCCAACATTAAACCAACCCAGGTAGGAAAACAGTCAAAGTTCTGAGTTTAGATTGCTGCTTAAAACAATAGATCCTCTTTTTCTTCTTTGCAAAGCGTGAATGAAAACACCCCTCCCCCATTTTCCTTCACAAGAACCACAGTCTGGCGATGGGAACTGGGATCACACAAGACCCCCCTGCCGCGTTGCTTCAGGCGGAGAGCAGCGACCACCGCTGGCTTCAGCACAGCTGGATAAGGCGGGTGGTAGATCAGCAGACACTGAGCACGATCAGGTGAAGAGAAGGTCAATGAACAGACACAGACCATTAGTTGTGCACGTAATTCTGCGTGTCTGGCAGAACAGATCCAGTATCGAGCTCAATAATTTGGCGGTTGTGGGTGTGCGAGCGCCGATGTATTCCAGAACAGAGGATTTTGCTGTGAGCTATGTAGCATGATAAAGGGTGTGAATGAGTTCAGTGACCCAGCTAGGATTGAGCAAACACAGAGCAAAGTAATTACCAATAAAGATGAAAAAGTATCAAAGAGCAACCACTGACTTTTTAAAAAAATTATTTTTACAGAAGGTACACATGGTGCTTCTGTGGCTATTTCAGTTATTTCAGTCTTTTAGCTTGCATCTCTTTCAAAATAATAAAAAAACAAACAAACAAAAAACACTCCTGCCTCAGTCCTCCTGTATCTTGTTTCTGAACCTAGTGATAAAGGTACATAAATCTGCCACAGAAGCTGGGTGGGCCTCTTTAGTAGGACAGTAAAGATTCACTTTTCTTTGCATTTCTTTACAAAGAAAGTAGAGTGCTTGCTACTGTTAACTCAGAATATTATGCTTTTCTTTCCAGAAACAGAAAGTATTCCTGTTTCAGCTATTCTGTGATTAGCTGTGACTCCTTTTTTTTACTGTGATGCATTGTTATTGGGTCAAACTGAACTGGATGCAGTTGGATATATATTGTAGTACTACTGTTTCTTGACGTGAAGCGGACCTGTTGTGCAATATAAAAGTCAATTGAATATAAATGATGATGAAAATACAAAAGTGTTCAACCTTTTATTTGCCTTGATTATTCCAATCCTATAGTGGAGGAATTCCCTGTCTCCATTTGATGTTTTTCAAGGCTGGGCCAAGGCAAATGGTCTTTTTTGTTAGTTTAGTTGACATTTTGTTAACGTGAGCTAAACAACTTCAAACTTTAAGGCGTTAAAAGTCATCAGTGTTTTGTTCCAATGCTTCCGCAAACCCAGAAAAACATTGTTGTTGTAAAGTTTGGCTGCCTTTAGGCAGAAATTAAAGCGTTAACCTTCATCTGTATCGTACCTTGAATGAGACGAAATCTCGCTGAGGTCTCCAATGCTGCCCTCTGTCACGTGACTACCCATGATGGCTGAAGCGAAGCCTTGCTGCAAGTATAATTTCCCATGATCCTCTTCTGTCATTTCGTCCTCGTGGTGCTCAGAGACCCAGGGGTGTCCCTGTTCCCCGACCCGACCCTGCAGCAACACCCGGGCTCCGGGGGGCATGCAGGGATTCGTGTCTATGCCACTGTCTGTGGAGGCGCCTTTGATGTAGGTGAGGCCCAGCATCTCTGGATCCATCAGGTCTCCAGAGCCAAAGTGCTTATCATCGCTGTTGCTGGAGGCGTTGCTTGAAAGAGTGTTGCTACTAGAGTGGCTGGAGTTTTTATCGCCAGTCTGGTGGAGAGAGGGAAAGGGCAAAAGGGGTGAAGGAAAAAGAGAAATGAAACTGGGTCAGGTAATTGCAGATTGTTCTTATAGTTGTTTTATCAGACTCGGTGTCTGTTGTTTTAGGGCTATCCGTTAAAACAACGGACAGCGTTGTTTTGCCAGATGATGAGGGTTCAGTCTGATTCCACTCTGACGGATGTTATTACAACAGATGAGTCTTTCACACAGCAGGGGAGACTAGGTATATATATAGGAAACAAATCATTTTAAAATAAGAGCATTCAGGTTTTTACAGCCCTCTTTCACACACACTGCGTCTCTATTTTACGTTTATAGTGTGATTTTAATCTAATTTAAAGAAAGCCTAACAGATAACCAAAGTAAAGTCTGAGTAATATGTGATACTAGTAAATCTCAGACTGAAAAAATAAACTACGAATTACATGAAATTGACCTGACACACTATTTACTATGCTATGCTAAACACTGTTAAATCATGGATGCAACTTAAATCACATCAAATCAAAAGTAGTTGGGAAAAAAAAAGAGCTTTGTGCATTAGGAGAAACTGTGCCAAGAGGAGGGTTTGATTTTATTTGATTTTTTTTATGTAGAAAGCCTGGGTTAATGCAAACATAGCTTAGAGCACCAACGGACAAGAAGAAGCAATTAGTTGGATAAGGAAGAAAATAAGCTGATGTTGAGTCAAAAAACTGCAAAAGAAAAAAATATATAGATAAAATAGGCAGGAGAGACTACGGCTAATAAAATATTTACAATTTTATTAAAATATACCCTAGAAAAGTGTGGGATGGAGAGAAATGGTGATGAAATGAGGCACATGGTTGCTTGCTGATGAAGGATATGTGACAACTGGAAAGAGCGAGAGAATAGCAGCCCAGTTCAGCTCCTGATGGCTTTAAAGTCCATTGCTAAATCAAACACACAAGTAGCAAAGAAGGTCTGACACTGCTGTACAGCTTTTAAAACCATTGAGGCGTCATAGTGCACAAAACACTCTGATCTGACCCTCGTCTTACATTTTACTGCTCTCTTTCAAGTCATTTGAAAAGAAAATGCTCAACAGGCCTTTTAGATTAGTCATAACAACTTCCTGAATCTCCAACATTTGCTCATCTTTATTGAAATGAAAATCTTAAGCTGTAAAGAATTTCTCTTCTTTTAAATATCTTGTTTTAAATCAATCCATTAGTCAACTTTAGGTAAATTAACAGTTTGAAACTCTAAAAATCTTAATCTCTATTCTCATTCAACAGATTTGTTTGGACTAAATGTTTGTTTTGTCAACTTGCTTTGTGAAATTCTTGCATTTTTTATTTCCTATTGGAAATAAAAAAAGCTACTATTTTATTTCCAACAGGATCCAAAAGGTAAAATAAATAAAACATTGACGACCTAGATGGACAAACCAGCTGTTCCCTCTTGCCTCACGCTGTTTTAAACTGAGTTGAGTTTAAACTTTTCCTACTGAAGAAGTTTTCTGGTTGTGGCAAAATTTACAGTCAAAGTGGTTGAGAAACTTTGAATTCCTATTTTTCTTTCTCTTTAAATCTTTTTAGATAACCGCTTTCAACATCAGGTTGCATGTTAAACAAATTTGTACAGTAGAATTAGAAATAAATTGTGTTCCAATTTCTTGCATTTTTTTTTTTTTTACTAAAATTGTTAAAAACATAACATCTCAATAAAAAAAAAAACATAATCTTTGATTGATGTATAATGCCTTTAGTGACACTCAACTAATTTTAATTGTGAATAACGAACACAGGCTCCTTGCTTATGGAGTTTTTCAGATTGATGAAGAGTGTAGATTGATATTTTTTTTAGAAACCTAACAATGTAGAGAATATGCTTAAATGTCATGCTGTCAGCTTGAGTCAACCTAAATGGTTGCAGAGAAGACATTCACCCTGGAAAGCTTGTTTGGCGAGTCTTTTCCTCCTTCTCTTTGCTTCAGAGGATTCAGGATCTTCGTGGAGGGTATGTGCCATTTGGCCTCTGTGGAGAACCATGAAAGACAATGTTTAAAAGGAAAGAACCTATAAATAATAAAAAATCTCTACATTACTTTTCTTGTACTATACAGTATCTGTATGTAGAATAAACTTGAATCTTGGTTATATTCACCTGCAGATCTGGTTCTTTCCAGGGTGGGCTCTCTCTCCCTGCAAATCTCTCCATCGCCTCCTTGGATATCGCCCGCCCGCTCATGCAGTATAGGGGAGGGACACCTGAAAAAAGGCACAAAAAAGACTTGAAATGATTTTCAATCTATTGTGTGAGCTTTGTTTCCTAGTCAAAGAAAAGCTTCAAAAGACCTACCGCGGATTTAAAGCAATTAGCTCAAGTTTCTTTAAGGTCAAATCACTTGAGCTTATAAAAGAATAAAGAAGCTGCCAGACAGCTCTGGCGAGGGGCCTGTTTTCATTCCGCTCAACATGCCAAGCTGTTCCTTGCTCTTGACAAAAGGGAAAGAAAATCACATTTTTCAATGCAGGTCTTAATTATCGCTTCGAGGGCTAATCGGGGTTACAGCAGATGAACAGGGGCCAGGGTGTCTCGTTATCTTTAACAAAGACGCTAACTGGAGATCAGTCGTCTGGTCTGGGAAGGCTCAGCGGTCCTCAGCAGTTCAGAGAAGGTTTGAGGCTTTTAAAGGCAAAGAAGAGGGAGGATGCAGCTCACAAGAATCATTCATCCACAGATGTAGGTGTTGAATTTGAGTCAAGATTGACAAAAATCCTGCCTGCGCTGTTTGCAGTCTCAGATGCAATAATCCATGCATCGATTCAAATTTATTAAATTGATAATATTAGGCCAAGTAACGTTCTGCTTATAAATTTATAATGAATAAGATAATTAATTTTAGAACATTTTGGTTTCAAAGGCTGTGTACAGAGATTTTAAAGTAAGAATTATTAAAAATACTGAACTGAAATTCATATGAGAGTGTTAATGTTCGAAACAAAAAAACAAACAGAAGCTCCAAAAAGTTCCAGGAAATATAAAGAAATAAAAAGTTTCATGCATGATATTCATAAAATACCATCTGGTCTTCTGTGCCGCTAAGCCGTAGCAAGCAAAGTATAACATTTCTGGTGGATTATTTCCTGTAAAAAATGTGTTACGACAAAAGCACACTGATGATTTGGTCATTTCATGCAGAAAAATTGCCATCATTTTGTAAAATTGCCAGGTCTTAGAAGTAGTGCGAGCACTGATTGAAGCTGCATTCACAACAGCGAGAAAAAAGAAGATATAATCATAGAGAGACTATTTTATATCAAAAAGGAAAAGTAACTCATTTATGTTTCTTTTACCCATCATATCCGGGCTGCTGGGACCAGTTGCCGCTGCCACATGGACCCGGATCGCTGGAGGAGGATTGGTTACTGGGGGAGCTGCGGTAGTGCTGGTCTCCCTTGTTGCATATAGTGACCTGGGGATTCTCCATGTCCTGCAAAGTCCTGTAAAAAACACCGAAGGTTAGTAAAAAACCTGCTAATGTTGGAAGTTTCTGTCTGACTGACATAAGACATAAAAGCGAATAATTTCAGGACTAATCCACTCTCTTTGTACATTTACTTATTTCTAAAAATATGCAAAACCTGTCGAGACTGCACCTTGAAAAACATATTACCCAAATATTAGCATCACTATCACTTGGTGTCACAGCAGAAAATAGTTCCTTTGCATGTGAGCGCCTGGGATAATCTCCATAGAAAATGTTGGAGCTGTCTGTAAGAAAGAAGGCGTCTTGTTCTCCAAAGATAAACACAAAGGAGATTAGTTCTGCTTATAAGCCGCAGAAAGTAATCCAGATGGCGACTCTATGTATGAATGTAGCATGAGGACATTCTGAATTTACACAAGCTGTAGACTCTTGCTTGAAACCTACACTTGAAGTTTGGTCATTTCTTTTTTTTTTTACCATTGTTTCTTCAAGTTTTTTTTTCTATAACCATTGAAGTAGCTAGCTGCTAATTTTTGTTGAAGATTAAAAAATGTCTATCATTTCCCTTCAGCTTATAGTGCTATGCAAATGTATTCATACCCAATAAAGTTTACACTTTTTAACATGTTGGAGGATTGGATTCTCTATGCAGTAACACACAACGCTCTTCCTTCTCTCATCCTGATGCATACAAGATACCGTCACATCTCACATTCTCAGTGTCTCAAGTGAACCAAAAGGAAATGTTACTAAGAGGATTTTGTTATTAAGTGAATCTGCTTTATGGTCATCTTATGATTGAACATAAAACATAAACAAACGACTGATACTTTCTCTGCAATGTGGTACTAAAAAACCGATGGACTGGTATTGGTTTGTGGCCCAGTGGTTGGGAATCTCTCGGGTACGGCCCAGAAATTTACAGCCTACGTGTAAAACACTTTATTGGAGAACTAAAGCCATAAACACAAGGTCCCTCTTGTGAAACTGCTGCAGGGATTATTTTAATCAACAGAGACAATCCTGACAGAAGACACCAGGGTAGAGAGGAAAACATATATCTACGTAGAGCTACAACTTAATGGCTCACGGCCAACTATAGTCCTGCATAGGTTTAGATATGTTCGTTCTCAGTAGGTCATCAAATTCTGAGAAAAATACTGATTCAATTTGGGACTGCAGAACATCTCAAAAATACAAGATGTTGGCTCTTGAAGAGCGAACCCCTGGATACTCTTAGTTTATGTAAAATCTCTCTGAGAATCTTTGCCAAAACTTGAAAATGAAAGTTCACAGAGGCTCCCTGATCAATCTGACTGGTCTTGAGCTATTTTTCTTAAATGTGTCTGTGCAAAGCTGGTAGAAACTTGCAGCTGTAATTGCATCAAGAGGTTTTTTTCCACAAAGTATTGACTCCAATACAAAAGCAGGCCAAATAGATTTTTCCAGATTTGTAATTGATAAAACAAATATCAAACAAAATATTCCTATAAAATTAATTAAGGTTTGTGGTTATGAAGTCAAAAAGACTTGGAAAAAGTCCAGATTGAATGAATACTTCTTTCTGCAAGGCATATATATAGTAAAAATATGTTTTATTTAGGCTTTGAGAGTACTTTAATCACTACAGAGGATAACAAATTAATTCTCATCTGCATGCTTTTCTTTAACAGAAAAATAAGCTGTCACAAAAGAAATCCCTGCTCAGATCATCAAATGCATTAGTTTGATCGCAACATTTCCTCTCTGCTGAGTTCTTGCGCTTTAATTTGAAGCAGCAGCATCTGCCTTCTTGTTCTCCTTTTCCTCCTCCCTGGAGATAAGATGTTCTGAGAAGAGGGATATCAAATGCAATATTTCTCTTCGTGGTGCAATATAGTCTGAAGGTGCTCTCTGGTTTTGTAACACAGACATATTTTATATAGCACAGATTCTCGATTCAAATTCATGTTAGGTTGGGATTATGCTTTATGGTGGCAGTTTTAAAGGTGACCTGTTATGCTACCCTGAAAAAGTTAATATAAGTCTTTCCTGCCAAAAAAAAAAATGTTCATAAAATTTTTTTTTCACAAAATCCTTCTTAGATATTGAGATTTTAGTCTGGTCAGTGTTTATGCTCACACGTGAAAATAGCTTAAAACAGATGCACAATAATCCCACTGTACATTTTTGAAAAGCAAAAGTATTCTAGATAGTAACAACAACAAAACATTTGTCTTTTCCAGCTGACCAAATATCCTGGAACTCAGCTTGGGTTGCTAGGTGACGGGCGGAACTCTGCTGGGATTGCTAGGAAACTGGCTGGGCTTCACTGGGGTTGCTAGATGAGGGTCAGTGCCTGCTCATATGTGATGTTACATTTTAAAGGTTTAGGGTAGGGTTAGGGATAATCCTAACCCTACCCCTACTGGCTTATTTCCAGAAACCTAAAAACATTTGATTATTTCCAAAAGCTGGGTGGATGTTTTATTTTAAGTGGTTGGGCTGTTTTTCAGAAACAGTAAAACCCGAAATGGAAGTACAAAAACATGCAAAATGTGAATTTGCAAAATATGTCCCCTTTATGCTGTAGATCCTTCCTTAAGAGAGACTTTCTGCCAAGTTTCTGTCTTCAGTTATTGCTATCATTTAGAGAAATAAAAGTTACACATTTGAAGCCTTTTTTCATTTGCTAGTACTTTCATTGCCATCTATTCCTAATGGTTTTAGTCATTTGCACAGCTTTGCCACACTTAAAATGATTGAGAGTCATCACTAACCATTATGTCTTCTTCTTCTTCAATTAGATAAACTATTAAAGGAAATGACAACATAATTTATGTTGATTTATGCCTATAAAATATGCTCCTGTATAATAACACCCTTTCGTTCTCTCCCTCACCTCCTCTACAACCAACTACCCCCCTCTGGGGCGCTACACGTCGTGGTCCGGGGAAGAGCGCTGTCTTTGTTTCTGTAGTAATTGGATGAGATGAGCCGAGCCGTGGCAGTGTCCCTATCACCTCCTCCTCAGCAGGGTGCAAGGAAGAGGAAGGGAGAGCGGCGAAAAAGAGAGCGAGGGAGAATGGGAGTTCTTCCACTTCCAGAGAGCCTGATTAGCCAGGGAAGGCGGCCATTATCCAAGTATAGTCAGAGCAGGCAACACCGGAGGGGGGGTCGGTGTGACACACTGGAAAGGTTATCATGACTGTAGGGGTTTCATTAGTCTGAACAAATCACTGCTTTACATGGCTCAATGGAGATGTCCAAAATAGGACATGAATAAAGTCTGAGTGTGGCCTTATCATCTGAAGGGAGATGAAAGCAAGGCTATGAATTCATTGGACTAAAATGCTCCGTTTGTATGTATGCAAATAGGTGAACACAATAACAGCTCCTCAAAGTGTCCCTGTGGCTCTTTTCCAAATCCAAAAAAAACAGAGTTCAAAGATATTCTCACACAGAACCAAGCATGGTGACGTTTGATTGTAGTTCTCTTGAAAACCCCTGAACAGAAATGTCATAAAAGCTTTGTTTCCTCTCTTGATTTGTTTGACAAACTTGTTATTGCTTCTCCAGCCAATTTAACAAGATAATTAACAACATATCATTTTCACTGCAGCCGGGAAGAAAGTTTTGGTACAGAAATGAACCATTTTGTTAACAGGAGTACAACAGAAACAGAGGGATTGCAGAATTGTTGTTTTCTGTTTTTAAGTGTTTTATGAGGGTGCAAGAGTTCTAAGGGACTAATCCATCCATCCATACATACATATATAGAGTCAGGAATGGCTTCAAAATGAGAAAACATACATTTTTGCAATAATTAAATATAGGATTCCTTTAGCTTAAAGGCTGTTTTATGTGGCAGTCTTGCTGGGAACTGATAGTCAGCTGGCTGAAAGTGGAACTCTGCAGTTGTCCATTGCTGAGAATTAGTCCACCAGTTGGTAAAAGAGGTCTTGGACCCAAAAGAAACAGTTGAGTTCGCTAATAAAATAAAATAAAAGCAAACATCAGGAGTTCGGCAAACATCAGGCTGAAGCATTGGAAAATAACTGGTGGATCACAGGGGAGTCTTGCAGTAGGCAAAACAAAAGCAGTTCAATACATTCAAGTGAAGATGTCTCAAAAGCAAACAGAGGATTTTCACATGCTGTAAAGCTTTTTGCATTCTTCACTCACATAAATCTATGATCTGCTTTACGCTCAGACCTGAGGAAAAGATGTGTTCACCATGTTTGGGTTGACCCTCATCTGATTTGAGATGAAAACCTTCTCTTGAGTTATTTTTAGCTTGTTGTATTTAGAGCTCTGGTTGGGAGAACAACAGAAAGTTTTACCTGGAGCCATCTGGCAGCTTCCTATCAAAGGAAGTGCTTCGCGGGATGACGGCCTGGTGCTGCTGGAGGATCTGCTGGCACTGCAGCCGGTCAGGACCCTGAGTGGGCGAGCCCCGGGTCAGAGGTGCCCCAGCAGCGGCCGGCACCCGGTGCCAGGTGGTGTTCCTCCTGAAGGGCGTCTTGTACTCGCAGGGCTGTCCCTCGCTGTCCACCTTGTACTCCACCATTGGTATCCGGTAAAGTTCGGAACAGCCCCTGCAGGAAAGGAATAAAAGATATCACCAAGGTTCAAAGTAATCAACAAGTTGCACCAGAGGCTAAAGTAGGAAATAAAACCTTTAATCTTCTGAGTTTTTCCAAAAGCACTGACTAAAGTACCATGAAACACACTTATTCCGGTAGACTCGGTTCAATTAGGGACCAAAATTGCAACATTTGTTACATTTTCATCTGGAGTGGTTCGCTTTCACACTGCACTTTGTCAAACAAACCAAATTCTTTGAAAAACCTGTTCACCTCCTCATCAGTGGGGGCAATGCACCAAGAACCACTGAAGAAAACAACATAAAAAAAACTCTGAAAAAGACGCAAGTGTAACTTCTTTCTTCACGGCATGCAAACAAAAAGTCTCTTTTTGATCCAATTTCTTCAAGAAAACCCACAAATACTTTTAAATGTTTAACATAAAGGCGATATTTAGGTACATTAATTCACACTTGCCGGTATGGTCACAACAATACATGTCATACAGAGGCAAACATGCACACAGAGTCCTATGGGCGTATCCTAATTACAAAGAACTATAAAGAGGAATTTAATTGCAGCTTTCCTTGAGGCTTTGAGGAGGCGATTTGTCCCTCCATTTTTATTACCACTACACTCACAATCCTGAGGATTTCTCACAAGAGGAGGCCTATGATGCCATTTCATGCAGCAGTAATCTTCTGGCCTGGGCAGAGCCGTGGATGTGTGAAGTGAAGGTGGGTTTACTGGGTGGTGGGTTGAGGTTAAACAGCCTGGACGCTCTGCCAGTTCTCCATCAGTATCTCAAGTATGAGCCAGATGATTACACAGCCCTCGCCCCCTACTCACTCTATTTTCCAGGATGTACTGAAGGATGAAGAGCTCTGTATACTTTGCTGTGGTCAAACATGTTCTAACAGTGGTGCTTGAGGTGGATGCTCTGATTGAAAAGGCTGCAGTGGAGGGGGCGAGTAATCCCTCTCAGAGGGAACCTTTCATCAAGCTGGTAGACGGTGGGTGGCTGGGTTGTTTACAGCTGACCTCCCATTAGAGATACAGGATGCTAAAAGGGAAGGATTTATGCTTGATTTTGAATAAAAATTGAACAGTTCCTCTTTATCCCACAGTTTTAGATATGTAGTAAATGCATACTACATTTTTGGCTGCAAAAACACTCCTAACATGTCAAGGCGGTGGCTCCATTAGATCGGCTAAGGATATTAGCAGTTTCCATGGACTATTTTGAGTATTGATTCCATAAATAAATAAGTTGTCCCATTTCTTTCATTCTGTAGCCCAAGGTCCTCTGCTCAGTTTTAGTTTCCTGATGCTAAATTGCCCAGACTGTTGGTCAATTGTTTTTAAACAGAGCTGCTAATCCCCTCATTACCCTGATTAACTGAGAGTGTGTGGTCATGCTTAGTAGCCACGCGCCATTACTCCCAGCTAAAGGCTAAGCCCTGGTAACAGCCTGCAAAAGTCTCAAACTCTGTCAATTGCTGTGATTTCTGCACCAGAATATTTAAGCAGTAAAAAGATTAAATCCTCTGGATACATTTTCTACCAGCACAAGTGTGAGCTGAAAACCTTCACTTGATCTGTTGGGAGGAGAATGTTTGTTTTTAAATGTATATGAGGAGTCTCTCTTTCTCTCTGTGTATAAATCAGTTTGAAACTGCAGGAAATGAGTGTTTAGACAACTGCTAAAGAAAAGCTGAATGCTTGCAGAAGAGGAGGCGAAGAAGAAGTTGACAAAGTTGTGTAGTAGTAGGTTTAAGAAAGCCAATATAGACTCTGTATACTCATAATAATCTTTATTTCCATATGGACAGAAATATACTCAGGACATTTTCCAAAGCTAATTTATTATCAATCTATTTAAAGTGGGAGTAAAGTTGATCAAAAACAGCTGCTACTGCATTTTTCTTTACAAACTCAAACATGTACTGAAAAAAACTGAAATGTACTTGAAGATTTTGTTTTTCTGTGAATCACGGAACTGATATCAAGTTGCATAAACACAGTTTCCAAGAATTGCTTCACATCTGTGCTGCATCGACTCCTCCCACTTCTGAAACCTGTGAAGACGTGTTGAAGCTATGGATGACAGGATTGCATCACACAATTCCTCCTTATTTCTTGTTGTTTTTTGCCTCAGAAATAGCATATTTGATGTCACTTCACAGGTTTGCATTGGTTTAAACTGTAGGGTATTTAGCTGACTGTAAACAGTTGATCACCCTGGAACTTTGTCTTTTACAATTTCTTTGCTCTTAGATCCATTTAAATGGTAGTTTTTCCATTTTCTTCCGTTTTTTTATTTCCATGTTAAAGCATTTTAGACACAGCTTGATTATATGACTGCTGGTTGTCAGAAATTGAGCAACTAAAGTTTTTTCTTTGCCTACGTTTATGCAAGTTTTTATACATTTTCCTATCTGAACTCAAATTTATTCAACATATTTATAACCTCTGACACAAAAAGTGATTTATCTTATAAATAATGTTTGAACACAGCTGCTTGAAGTCAAAGCCAAAGTCATGTTAAAAATTTAAAATATAACATCAGAAAGAAGCTGATGGGACAAACAGTTTCTTTAGCAGCTTCTGAATAGAACAGGCCTGCAAAGTTCCTAAAAAGCTTCTTTAAATAAAAAGTGTTGAAAAAGGGAATGAGAGAGAAATTAACCCTGATCTTTATTTTTATCTTTGTGGTAAATCGATCTGTTTGGGGAGAAAAAAAGCCAGTCTGGTGAAGGATATGAGAGGATTATGCAGCAGCAATTAATGACGCAGGTTTTTGGTTTAGCAGAGCTGCCGTCTTTAACTGGATGCTGGCATGGAAAGTGAGAAATCCAGCTTTACTTCGGTCCAGAGGCAAATCTGCTATGACAAATCTGATGCCGCTTCAAAATAAAGGTTGCAAATGAACATTTAAATGTCACAAATGAAACTCATTATCAGCAGGTTGAACACAAATGAAATTATGGTTCTGTGCTATTTTTCAAAAATAATCCTCTGGATCAAAATACAAAGTATTGAAACCCAGGTCAGGTTACTCAAAAGGCTTGCAGGCAAAATCAAAATCCTGGTTATGCAATGACAGTCTGTCTGTTTCTATTTGTATGTCCTGTAATATTGCATATTGAGGTGATTTTTTTTGTTTATTCCCACATAACTCATGGCCACATGCAATCACTGCCATGTTCTGTGCATCGCATTCCTGTTTCAAAGACCTAATCTTCTCCATCTTTTTCCCATTAGTTTGATCCAAGAATAACATGCTGAACTTGTTTAAGCCTTTCAGAGTGACAATGGAAAAGCGTTTCATTTTGCTTTTTGCTAAAACAACATTCAGCTCTTAGTCTAAATCCATAGGATGCAAGGTACTGCTAACATCAGTGCCACATCTCCTGCATATGAGGAGACATGCAATAAAATACAGTTTAATAAAGAAGAAGACATCAATTGCACACATTGCTAAATGGAAAAAAGAAGGAGAAATCCATTGTTAGCCACTACAAGTGCTAGTAAAAACATGATACCCGTCATGGTGGCTCTGTGGAGCCAGGGGACTTTGTCTGGAAGTCATGAGACTGGTCCATTGTTGCTCGACTAACCCCCCATCTCTCTGGTCCCCAGGGACCGACTGAATTCCTTTCCTTTGAGATAAGAGGAGAAACTGGAGCATTTATTGTCGATGGCAACATTTTAGTAACTCAAAGACGCAGCAGCAGAAACAGCAGAGGACTCTCAAAGTTGTTTGCCTGACCTCTCACCTTCTTAGCGATTCTCAGGACTGAGGACAGAATATTTGGATTCTCATGAAAAGACTCTGGACATTTGGTATATTACTGCCCTAATTTGGTCATGTTATATAAAGCATTTGTGTTTGCAATATGCACTTAAATATGTTAAAATAAATAACCTTTTATATATTTAGATTTATTAATAAATAAGAATTAAAATTCAAAAATACTTTATTGATCCAAAAGGGAAATTAAGTGTTGTAGTAACTCATATTAATTACTCATAAATTACTTAGTATACCACTCTATCATGACATAGAGCCATGATAATAATAAAAATTATGATTATAAACTATTTATTACTTATTTTTAAGTAACTTTATGTCTATGAATGCATAGCATAGTATTAATAGTGACATAAACACAAATACGGTTCTTGAAAAACATTCCTATTTGAAATGGCCTTCAGGACGTGTGATTAAAAATTTTTAAATTTTTGACTTCACTGACCCTTATTGAAGCTCTTGAGGAACACGCAGTGAAGGTATTTCTCGTAATACTGAGTTTCTTAAACAGCAATAGTTGAAATGTATTGAAAACATTAAATCAGCATTCTTATCATATAAGAAATAATTCACAATAAATTATAAATGATACGATGAATGCCCCCGCTTAAAGGCACCAATACTGCGAAACAATATAGTGGAGGTTTTACTGCGTTTAATCTGTCACTGTGGATTTTGTGGAAAATCTTTACTTCAAATTTTTTACTCTTTAAATGTGAGCATTATCAAGGCTTTTTATACATCACATCTGAACCAGATGTGTAAATAAATGTGACGGTTGTTACAGCAATGCTGGAAGTTATACGTACATGCATTTCTAAAACAAGTTCTTGATTTTTTGACTCAAACCAAAACAAAAGTGTCTTGCTGGCAGAAACAAGATGTCAAGAGCACACTTCCCTCTGGAACCAGTGCTTCCAGTGAGCTGAACTGGCATTGTGAACACAGAACCAGATTTGGCTGATGCTTGTTTTGCCAGGTTTCCTCTTTCCCTGAACAGCGATTATGATTGTATCATCGTGTATCATTGCTGATTGTGGAAAGAGGATTAGACGGTGGTTCTGCCAGAGAAGCTTTTTCGTCAGTCACAGACGAGACCACCATCTGGGGGAGCAAATATGTTACATCTTTGTTGCCAGGCAGGAACACAGAGTTGAAGACAGATAATAGAAAAGGCTTTAATGGAGCACACACACACACACAGATGTTTAACCTTATTCTGGATATTTTGCAACATACATATGACCCAATCTAAGACTGCTCAGTCAGGATTCTTCCCTTGTATCCTACAGTGAGACACAGTCAAATCATTCATAGTGATGGGAGAACCAGCATCTTCTGCTGCACAAATCTGTCAGGCTGAAACAGACGCAAAACAAAGATGTCAAAAATGTGAGTGTGAAAGAGCGGCGGATGGCGGGTTTCACAGCTCTGTCTGTCCCTCACAGACAAAACACTCGGATGTGCTCTCAGAACAAGTGTTTTACACAGATTTACGTCTTCTCTCATTATAAATTTGATCGATTGTTTGAAATAGGCTTCTCTTTATGAACAAGAGAAGCTTCCTTCTCTCGTTATAAAACCTCCATAAGGGCGCGTGGAAAATCCTCACTTCCTAATTGCTCAAAAGAACATTATGCCAGGTTAAAGGGGGAAAAAAGCAATTTTCAAATGTGAGCCGTCAAACAATAGTGGTGAGATTTGAGCCATTAATCAAAAAGCTCATCTCATTATCATTAGTGAGAAATGCTGACTGGCCATGTTTGTGACTACAGCTGTGTTGGACGTTTCTCTCCAGAGAAAACAGGATAAAACGGCACCAATGACGTTCTGTAAGCATTTCTCTATGCTAATTATCTTCTACATGAGAGCAAATGTCAAGTCGATTCCCCTCAGCAATATAAAAAACAAGAGCACGACTCTTCTGTTACAAGGTTTTTACAAGGCTTTAAATGTCAAAGTAGTATTCTTTTTCAATTGTTAAAAATCATGACAGATATTTTAACATAAAACCTGTTTACAGGAGAAACTTTAAATACCACTAACTATAATGAAACGGAGTATGCATAGGTATGCATACCCATTGTTTTATTTGTTTATACTATACCAAGACAGAAAATACTTAACATCAATGCTTTGTACAGTGATGTACAATTAAGAAAAGTAAAAACGTACCTTCGAGGAGTACCGTCTTCATAGGGCTGGATTATAACCACTTTGACGGTGACGGATGTGCGCAGGAGGTCAATCATCTGCTCATGAGTGAGAGTGGCGACGGCCACCTTGCAAATCTCCACCAGCCGGCTGCCCTGCCTCAGCCCGGCCTTCCAGGCGAAGCCAAACGGCTCCACGTCGGCCACGATTCCCTCAAAATTGACGTGAAAGCCAAGCTGGCCCAGACCATTCCTCCGCAACGTCATCTCAGTAGTCTCACAGCCTCTGGTGGCAATCTGTAATCAGAACCAAAGGCAATACTTAATAATTGTAGAAATGTATAATTCTTTACCACGTCAAATAAAAGTTAATCGATGTCTCCTGAACATACAAAAACCAGATAATGGAAGCAGACTAGCTAAAGCAAAATATCAACCCTTTGGTTGATATTATCCAGCCGGCCGTCATGTTTCTGAGTTAAAAAATGTTTAAAGTTGACAAGAGATTTGAAAATATTACTTGATAGTATAAATGCATTTTTGGAAGACTGGAAGATTAATACTTAAACACGAACTATAAAGTCTTAAAAAAGGCAATAATTTGAAAAAACCTAAGATTAAGTCACAATGCTAAACCTGGTGGGGGCACAAGAAAAGCCTGGTGGTACGCCAGGCTCATAATACACTGAGGAAAACTCTGACATTGATGTCTGAGCACATTTACACATAAAACACGGCAACAAACTTCTGTCCAATCACACAACATTTTGCACAGAGCTTTTCCTAAGTTTGGCAAGCAGAACAAAATTATGCAAGATTTTGACACTTACTCTTTCTTTTTAAACAACTTAAACCAACTCCAAGCCTTCCAACAGATTCTCAATTGGATTTAGGTCTGGACTTTGACTAGGCTATTCTCACACATGACAATGCTTCAGTCTGAAAAGCTGGTTAGAGAAACCATGTTATAAACTCTCCACAAAATATGGTTACGCTCATGATTGCAACATGACAAAATGTGTAATAGTTCAAGGGATATAAATACTTTTGCAAGGTGGTTCATTTGACGCACATACAAAAGAGGAAACAACACTGAGCACCTGTAGCTGAGTAAAACCCTTTTTGGCAGAACAAACAAGCATGCATGTTTGGCAAATGAAAAACATCTTTAGATATAAAAGTAACCATTTCTGAGCTCACTAAAGAGCCTGAAAAGGAACAAAAACACACCTGTTTCTGCCTACAGAACTTACAGAACTGTGGAAGCTGCATGAATGAGAATCTAATTGGCCCCTAAGACACCGCCGTCTCCATAGAGTTGTGTTTGTGAGTCAGAGTTTGTGTCTAAAGCGGCCTCTGGAGCACAACAGTCATACACAAACATGATATGCATCAGCTGCCGGCTCATTTTGTTCATTTCCAGCATGAAGAAAACAAATTAAACACGCCACCTTTTTCTCCTCCCCTGTTGGCTTTTAGATTGCCGTCAGAGACACGACACTTTACCCATGAATTTTTGATGGATATTTTGAGCCTGTCCAATGCATGACTGGAAGAAATTAAAGTCTGGTCTTGTTTCCATCAGGCACTTTCATGTAAATTCAGCCTGTCTTTTTCCCTAGAGGTGGTTTGGCTTCACCCTTTCATAAAATGCAGTCCAGGTTCAGGCAAAGTTCACGTGACCTACTTTCTGCTGCGTGACTATCCGTGTTAAAACTGAAACAAGAAACGCAATTACCTATTGACTCATGATTGTGGCTATAAAGCTGTGCAGCCCTACGATGGGACTGGATATTATTGTGAAGCTTCCTGACCGTTTCTTAGGGGTAAATAAAGAACCTAACTCTACAACCAAGAGCTGTAATCACCCATTAGATTAGTTTTGGTTCAGTTGTGGGTGACTGCCTCCATTTACTTTAGAGTGGCTGCTGTAACACATTAACACAGACTATGGATTGTTAACCCTCTACAGAGACTCCATATGGTAGAAAACATACCATGCTGTACTAAAGAAAGCCCATAGCAAAAATGATGCACGATTCCTACACTAACTGAGCACACAGTCAGACTCAAACCTAAAAGTACATGACTAAATTTAGCAGACAATATAGTACTTTTCTTAAAACCTTTAAAGTATTAAACTCAATTTGTTCTCCAAAAAGCTGAACTATAATTTTGAATTAATTTTCTAAAAGAATAGACGTGTGAAGATTATCCCAACAACTGGCCTCAGATTGGAGTTGGCCAATTTATCTTTGAACAGATTTGATCAGTATTTGGCAAACCAAATAACTACTAACTCATTATTTAACAGATTAACTAGTAACACATTCTACCTGATGCATGAATGTGTATATTCTTGTAGTTCCTTCATTTACTGTCACATTTAAAGTAACTCTAGAAAAACCGACACCAATTTCGTCTCTTAACATGTTAGGAATCTTAGAAAAAAACTGCAAGTTGATCAAAATTGTGAATTGGCAAATCAGATCTAAAAAGAACAATTGGAACTCAGTATTGATCAGGTCAAGCCTGATCATTGCAGATCTGCTTATAATTTTGGAAATATTAAATTTAGCTTCTGAAAATAATAACCTTTAAACAGGTATTAAACTAAGCAAGCCCAGGTTTCTGTATCAAGAATGCTTGTTTTGTTGGTCTGATGTAACAAATGTCATGTTTTCATTAGTTGTAAGTGGAAAATCATCAAAATTAGCAGAAAAATAAGCTTCCAAACACCATTCTTTGTGTAATTAATCCATATATTTGTCAATTAGATAGTTAAATAATGAAATAAATGTACTTTATAACAATATTCTAATATACTGAATGTGAGAGTAGATAAAAACATCAACATTCAGCACAGAGCTCTCACTGTTGCGATTCTGACAGACGTCTTTCCATGTCAAACCAAATGTTGTCTGTTAATTACAGACGACATGAAACTCTAAATACTGTCAAAAAAGGGCAAACATTAACAGTCTTAATTCGAGTGATGCTGGATCTAATCCACACCGAGAGAAAAGACAAACACAGCTCTGACAGTGATGACACCATCTGGAAAAGTGAAGCAGAAGCATATTTCATAGACATGACAAAACCTTGTCATTTATGGTAATCTTCAGAAAAACTGAAATGCATCTATGTCATTAATGGTCACATGTTCCCCGGGGTCAGGCGTTTCCCCGGGGAAAATGTGAGCATTCATTTTAATCAGTAAGTGTTTATGAGAGCAGCAGCTTGTCGGGGCAGGTTTTAACTGGCTGCTAAACCTACAAATGGTGCTGATTAATTCTGATTTGGTTCAGAAATTGGCAAAAGCCTCATCAAAAAATGTGAGGATTTTTTGTTCTTTTGGGTTTTTTTTTAGTTCTGAATATGTTGCTTTTGTCTGTTATGCTGCAGCCTCCACGGTCATTGGACCTTCTGGTAATGATGTGCAAAAAGACTTAAAATACATGTAATTTCAGCAGATTTATGCAGTGGAGAAATATGTTATTTTAAAAAAAGGTAGTTTATTTGACAGTAAAACAACTGCTGCTTAGCAATAGAAAAGCATTTAGCCTTGTCCTATGACATTTCGCAGGGAAAAAGATTTTAGATGATTCCTTTTTGCACAGACCGTTCAGACTCAGTTTTTGCTATCCTGCAGAAAATCCTGTTTTCTGCAGGATTTACATCTGTGACCATCAAAGGAAGTTAATCATCACTCTGGTGAACTATTTTTGTAATGATTCAGCCATTTGTGCTTAAATGTCACGTATTATACTCTGGATTAATTTATTACAATTTGTGTTACTATTGTTCGTAGCCCCTCAAAAATTAGACTGGTAATATCCTTGAAATAATTTCTTTTTAAATAAATAATTATATTTTGCGTCATTATCCTATAAAAACTCACAATGGATACCCATTTTCACTTCACTGGCCTCTAGATTTATATTTAACATGCCCTTTTTTCTTCTTCTACCCAGAATTAAGTGTGACAAATCTGATCAGATCTGGGGTTGTATCTTGATATGGCTGCTGCAATAAAATCTGCACCACATGGATTTAGACAGCTGGCTCTTTTCAGCACAGGATCATGGTGTCACATCCATCTTAGCAGTGATTGACACCGGCTGGATGTGCTTTAAACGTAACTGTGAATCTGTGCAACAGCACATTTTATATGTATACTACTGTCAAAAGATCCTGCAGCTCCAGTGTTTCTTTAGAGATCTCTCCTCTGGGATATGTGGGGGTTTTTTTCATAAAAAAAGGACATTTTCTAAATATAAATAATGTGAGTAAAAATAATCTTGATATTTCTAAGATGCCATGCACTCTAACAAGGTTCTGAGAACCCTTGCAAGAAAAACAAGCCACAGTATCATAAATCCTCCACCATACGTAACAGCAGACATAAAGTGCTTTTCTACTTCTCGTGTTTTTAGTCTCTTCTGATCAAAGCGCTCTGTTCCAGTTAAAGTCCCAGTAAACTTTAGCGAATTCCCCATTTTTTTTACCTTTGTTTACCTTTGTAAACGCAACAGTTTATTTAGTCTGTTGATTACAAGGGAGTACATTTAGTGGATTTAAAAGCTGGGTTAGTGCCAAACTGACTTGTGTCTCATTATCTTTATAGTGCAAAGAAGCAAGAAGTGTGTTTGATTCAGCTAAAATAGGATTAATAATAAGGATAATATTTCATTATTTCACTTACACTTATTTTACAAACATTTTTGTTGGGCTACCAATAAGTTTGACACAGGTCATTCTATTTTAAAAAAATTTTTTTGAATTATTTTCCCATTCAATAAATATAAATATGTCACTGCAATACAATAAATGTATTTTTATACATACTTTTACCCATGACTAAACCTAAAAAGGTTTAAAATGATCCATAGTTGAAAATAATAAAAATATTTATTCATAATTGGGCCTGTCACAATAACAAATTTAGCTGGACAATAAATTTTCCCAGTAATTATTGCAATAAATTACAATACTATTGTTCTGAGACCATTTTCAAGTAATATATTGATAATTGGATGATAATGAGAGCCTCTCCTCTGAAAGATCAATACACTTTAATTTTGCAAAAACACATTGCACCGGAACTGGAAAATATTTTAAATATCCAAAATAAACACGACAAACAAAAACAACAAATGAAAACGGAAATAAAAATATGTACACAACCAAAACCAAAAATCAAAAATATGAACAAAATTACCCTTCAAATACTATTAATCATCAGAATGGAAATTATTGAGCTCATTTTTATTGATCATGCGATTAACTGACTCTTTGCTTATTGCAATAAGCTTACTAAGTTATTTCTACTTAAATGTCTATAGGTTAATCATACAAAGTATAAAACAAATGGAGTGTGGTGTAGCGGTGGAAGGCATCCGGGTACGAATCCCAACCTTTGCTACATGTCTTCCCTCCTTCTCTTTCTGCCCATATCCTGTCTGTCAACAACGCCAAAAAAGGAAGAAAAGCAATTTCTGTTATTTGTTATGCTACTATAATTAGCGTTCTATGGATGCATATAGCACAAAAATAAAGATAAAACAAACAAACTGAGCAGCCCACGATGCAAAGGAAACAAAACAGAAGTAGAAATACATGCCTCCATGCCAAGAGGACTTGTCTAATAAAGGCCAAACATGCGGCCACCCAGCTCAGGAGCCCCCTGGGGAGAAGGACTTCACCACAAAGCTTTTAGTTGTGCTCTCACTCTGAGCTCCTCTGTAGGTTACAGTTGGCAATCTGTTCACCCTGGTTCGCATTACATCACAAGTCCGGCAGCCTGTAAATCCTCAGAGTGAAACACGACTCGAGTCAACCGCTGGGACATTTACAGACACCTCTGGGACGACGTCTGCACGGTCAGCTCGGCTAGGCCTACTGCTCCAATATGTCTCTGCTCCAAATACTAATCCAGGGCTTCTCCTGCACATCTTTTTAGATTTGTTTTTCACATAGTGGATGAGAAAGTGATCTCCTTTGGCTAATTATAAATGCTAATATATCCTGCTCTGTCCTTTCTTATGATGAGATGAGCTGACACTGAAAGGCATCTGTGTCCTTTCAAGATTAATTATGGAAAATACTTCTTCAGGTTCTGGAGGGATTTTCTCTTCTTTCTGACATGGTTAAGACATGCAAAATCTTTTTCAACCAGATCTCATCTTTAAGCTCTGTTGAGCGTTTCAGTTTATCACAGTATTTGTTCATAAGACACCTTTTTACCTGCAGAGACCCTATGTAAAGTGCTGTGAAAAAAAAATATTTGCCACATATTGGATTTGTTTTTGCTATGGCTGCTTTGTCACACATCTTAGCTCATCAAAAAGTTTGAATACAAGACAAACTTTCCAGGCTGAGGAATAATAAACACTCACGGACCCTCTAATTTGAAATTTCCTCCGCAACAACACAACATCTGCGTCATGCTATGTATAATAATAAAAAAATAATAAACTTTAGCTCACCCTGAGAAACTTTTTAGTGACTCGTTTATCCATTATTATTTTTAAACGCAATCCTTTTTTAAGCTAGCTGTTGCGTCACACTTAGAGCTAATGCAACGGCAAATAAACGGTTGTTTACCTGTAGTACTTCACGACTAGTGGTCTAGGGACCAGAGTTTGAGAAAGACTGGTTTAAATGGTACCGGTCAAACAACATGAAGCAGGCTACAACACATTATGAACTGATTTAAATACATTAAATAACAAATTGGACACAAAGTTAGTGACCAAAGGGGTCAGAAGATGCTTCAAACACTTTGGTACTCCAGAATGAGTCATTTTCTACATCTGGTGGCAATCTCACCCAGCTTTACAGAAGAAGAGCATCATACTGACAATCATACTTGGTGGTATTGTGATGTTTTGGGACTTCTTCTTTTCTGGTCTCCAACAGGAAAATCCTGAAGGAGAAGACTGAGCCGACAGTTCATAACCTTGAGATTGTTTGGGTCTCACAACCAGACAGTGATCAAAAGCACTAGCAAGTCAACATCTGAATAACTCAAAAGAAAAAAAATAATAAAAGAACGTAAGTTTGATTTAGTTGTTATAACAGTCCTTTCCAACCTTGATCCTCGAGGCACTTGCATGTTTTAGATATTTCCTGGCTTTAACACACCTTGCAGTTCAGCAAAGGCCTGTCAATAAGCCATTATTACAATAGCTATTATTAAAATAAGGTGGACCAGTGTTGGAAAATATTGCTCTATAACCATTAACATCTGGTTGAATTAAAACAACTCTTCCCAGGGGTAAACCAGAAATCCTCTGCAGCGATGTAAAACAATTCAAACGCCTGATAGCAGCTTTCAGGCAAAACCAGCTGTTAAGATTATGAGGCAAATAACCAGGTTGGTTTGGATGGCTTCTTACAGCTTCCTGCTGAATTTACTGAAGTTTCTTCTGATATTGCAGTTTATTTGACGATCTGATGAACATTTAACTAAATGGGTAAGTGCTGTAAAACCAAACCAAATTTAGAATTTTGACCTATGAGTTACTAACAGCAAAAGCTCGTCTAATCAGATATTCAGTAAAAACTTCTTAAATGGTCAAAATAATAACAATAATAAAAACAGAAAGTCCACCAAAACAAGGAGCATTGGCAAATGTTTGCACAGCGTCTTGTGCTTGCAGACTCAAAGTAACAGATGTCTGTACCAAAATCTCACAATGTCACACAGAGGAGGCCGGGGCTTTGCTTAAAAGAAGGGGAGAAGAGGACTTGGTGGGAAGTTCTTAAAGGGAGTGAAGCAGTACGAGGCCAAACGGCCTCTATTTTTAGTCTGTTAGAGCCAAAATTGTGTCTGTTTCCACTCCTCCCCCTGTAAAAACTGGGTTGGTGTCCTCTTTAAGCCGCCTCCTTCTGTACCTGCACCCACACGTCCTCCAATTCAGCAGCTGCAGAAAACAGTTTCATTGCTAATCTTTCATTCAATTAAATGAGCCGACAGTGACAGCAGCAGCTTTTTTTTTTCTTCTTTTTTGCACGTAGATGAAAATGCAATATCTCCTAATGGTTTACCTCTTATTAACTTGCAATGTGAACTATACACCTTTGTGGATTCAAAGCAATGAGCTAAAAAAAAAAAAAAAAAAAGAACAAAAAAGGCAGAAAATCTACAATCCTTTCTGGAGTACAGAGCCCCATAGGTGACATGGGAAAAACGTTTTCTTTTGCATTCCCTCGCAATAAGCTGGTCTATTTTGAGACTGAGATGGACATCAAAACGACCATTTATGAATCATTCAGACTACCAACACAAAAAATATACAATCAAAACTGCCAGATGATTTTATTACCTCGTGAAATTAACTCAGAAATAATCCAAATAGTTTGGATGTATTTTTTCTTTCTTTCCTTCTTGCAGAAAGTTTCTGTTTTTATCTTGGAAGTATGGACTTCTATCCAAAAAAAAATATATATATATATACACATATATATATAACTTCAGATATTTCACAAATGAGATATCAATACATGGAAAAACCTTACGAAAACCTTATATCATAGCAGAAAGTATGATGGCCACCGTAAGAAAGACTTTTACTATTCAGTTATGCCACATGAACTGATCAGCACATTACTGCAAGAGAACCAAAAGAAGAAAAATCCTCCATGTCCCATAGGGGCCTCCGTACTGGAGTCCCTGTTTAAAAGCCACAAACACAAGCAGCAGCTTTCTCTCAGAATGCTGACTGGAACCAAACTCTAAACTGGGGAAGCACAGTTTAAGGTTGAAACACATATGGGACTTGACAAGAGAGATGTCAGGTTAAACATGCAATAATACTGCTGACCTGATGAAGAAAACAAAGCAACAAGTCAGTCGGTCAGGCGAAAACGTTTCGTTTCACCACAAAGAGACCACAATTATTCAAGTGAAACCACTAAACGTTGAGTTAGTCATTTTTCCATGACGAATGAGTGTAAAACTAAGATTTACAGGGTCTTTCTGATGACAGACTGCTCCCCTCATACTGCACAAGGAAACGGCTTCCCAGTCCTTTTATTTATTTGACATTTTGACTAAAACTACCACAGGAAACCTCCTTTCCATTGCTTAGAAAAACTGTTTTGTTAAACACTTAATCAAGCAGCGCTTGCAGCCATCATCCTGTAACGGACCAACACCCTCCACAGATTTTACAGGCTGCTTGGAAATGAGAGAGTCTGAAACCTCACTCTGGGTGCCACCCTGCTGATGTCTGGCTGCTGGCCATCTGGCCAACCGCTGCAAGTACACCGAGAAGGAGAAGAGATTTAAATTCCTGAAAGCTAGCATGGATAAAAAAAATTCAAATTAGTTGACCAGTTGCTCATAATCTCAATTAGTAAATATGTTCTCGCTGAGGTAAAGAGACTCAACGAGATGGCGAGGAAAATATGCCTTCTCTGGTAGCTAGTCTGTTGGTTAGGTAGGATGCTAAAACAGAGAGCTAAGCTACAGCAAGTGCTCATCACTTTTTTGTAGATTTGGTAATTTCATTGTTTCATATCTGAATTTTTCCAGATATGAAAATGAAAACACCTACAATAAGTCAAAAATTATACCTTCTCGGGGGGTTTTTGTCTAAAAAGACAACAGAGCTAACAACAGAAGATAACGGGAAGGCTAAATGTATCTTCCTTTTGAGGTTTCTGTCTGTCTTTCATGATACATCTGTTTTGCTTTAATCCCATAATGTTTCAGATCATCAAACAAATGTAAAAAACAAACAAAACAACCTGATGAAATACAGAAGATAGTTTTGAAATTGATAACGTCATATAGCCAAACCAAAATGTACTTATTAAATCATAGATTAACTGTAAATGATATATAACATATAATATGTAAATGAATATTTTATGAGTCACAGCCAGAACTGATTATTGCCTAACCTGCAGATTCAATAAATCACTTATTCAGAATCTCTCTGACAACATGAAGTAGGCCAAAACACATCTAAAGAAGAAACAGATTGTGATCTAAAATGTAGCACAAATATCCCTTTGTTATTACAGTAATTTCTTTATCTTTTAGAAAAGGCAACAGAACTCGATTTTCTTTACTATTCTTTTCCTTCCTTAAGAAAAACCTAAAGGCAAATTGAATACTAACCCCTAAATGCAAGCATTAGTTCCTGTTATCTCCTTTTTAAGCGTTACTAAAACGTGGGTTGCGCGATTCCACAATTGGTGCAGTTTAGCACCCCCTGCAAAGAATTGAATTGTTTTTACAGTAATTTGTTCATTGTGTGAAAGAAAAATGATGAAACCCACAATTATCCGCAGTCAGAGAAAATGCTAAGTAATTTACTCCTTTTATAAGAGGGTTGTGTAGTTCTAAAGCTGAATATTAAGACTTTTGTTCACTGAAATGTTTGTATGGTGCAATTTCAGACTTACACAGAAGGCAGTGGATTAAAGTATGATGAAGAACGTATTTTGCCACAAGATAATTCTAATCCAGCAGTGTTTATGACCTCCAAGATCACTCAGATTATTAGAGATGAGTTTTTAAGGGTATTACCTCAAGTCGCTGCACCATCTCTCTGATGTCCTCGCCGCAGTTGTCGTGCGCAGACAGCATGATGCACTCCCCGCGCTCATAGAAGATTTTAATACTCATAATCCCTGAGGTCCATCCAATGACATCGCGACATGAGCAGTTAAATACTACGTTTTTCGACTCCTCTTCAATGAGCACAATGAACTCGTTGGATATGCCGAGCAAGCAGTCAATGTCCATCGACTGCCCAAAGTCCCGGGCGCAGACGCTCCAGGTGATGGCTCCCACGCTGAACAGATGCGCCTCCTTTCTGGCTTTGACTTTCTCTTTCTTCTTTGCTCCGAGCGTAATGAAGCTGAATTTGACGGCTGAGTCTATAGTAGCCGTGCTGACAAAGTTCTCGGCTAAGTCCTTCAGGTACTCCTGCCGCGTACGAGTCGCCATGGCTCTGAACTTCTCAGACTTGTGAGCAGCGTTCTCGCCATTGATGACCTTGGCGAGTAGGAAGTCCCTGAAAACGGCAGACTTTGGGAAAGTTACGGACTTGGGAATTGGGGGTCCGAACGGAGGCACGTCTTTGGATCTGGATAGGGCGACGCTAGAAAAAAAGACAGGGATAAACAATATAGGTAACAGTTAAAGATTACCTATTATGCGTCCTTGAACATATTGGAATAGTTGTAAGGACTAAACAAAACATGCTCATTAAATTTTTTGTTCAAAATTATTCATAGATAATGACATTTTAGTCTGGTCAGTTGAGTCAATTTTGAGCTCTTGTCACCTAGCAACGCTCACCTTGGGTTGCTAGGTGACGGGCGGTACTCTGCTGGGGTTGCTAGGTAATGAGGTGGGCTTTGCTGGGGTTGCTAGGTGAGGGGCAGTGCCTGCTGATTTGTGACTTTATATTCTAAAACAACTCATTTTCCAGACACTAAAAAATATTAACTTTTTGGCAAAAAAATAAATAAATAAATTTTTTAAGTGCTTTGGCTGTTTTTAGTAGCAGTAGAGATCCAAATAGAAGTACAAAAACGTGCAAAAGGTGAATTTTGCATAATAGGTTCCCTTTAAAAAGTAACACCCTGAATGAGTAATAATTTGTGTTCTGAAATGACAAGTTCAAGATTTTTCTGTTCTGATGAGCGAGAGAGGATAAATTTGCTCTGTTCTATGTTATTAGTGAAAGTTTTCTTTGCCTACAAACACATTCGAAGCAGAGCTCCAAGTCGTAATTTAAAGGTGTCTCTGAAGATAATAACTGTATAATCACCGAACACATCAAAAGAGCCTTGTGATTTGTGGATATTACTACAAAGCCATGACAGAAACCACAGAAGGAGCACACCAAGCTATTATTATTACACTTTCAAAGTTAATGTCTTCATGCAATTTGGCAAGAATTCCTTTTTGCAAAGCCCTTTTAAAATAATAAAACCCATCTTCCTTAATTGTCAAGAGCATATGAGTTTGCTTCTTAATAGAGAGTTCAACTTGGCACAATTTCTCTCTTTCTTTTCGCTGAGTCCTTTCCTCACCTAATAAAATAAAGTAGCTTGCAGGCAAAGTGCACGCTTGTTCCATTTACCTGTAGCAGACGTTATCAGTGCACGGGCTGTGGACTCTGACGATGACAAACACATGTTGGAACTGGGAGCGGATGTTTTTGGGAGTGAAGGGAAGGGCCCCGGGCTCCTGGAATACTATGGTGACGATGTCATTGCCAATGTGCCTCTTCCTTAATAACTGTGAAAAGTATTAAAAGAACACAATAAAAACAGTTGTTATCATGATGAAAGAGGTCAACTCGATAGAAAAATATTCAATGTTCAAGTCAAAAAATGCACGTGGTGGGCTAATATCGCTTTTATGTAGTTGGTTTCACTTTAAAAATGGTCATAGGATGCTACACAAACAAACAAAGATGCAAACCAAACTTGTCATTTTATTTTAGAACTTTGAAAGTTAGGAAATATACGGCGGTGATGGATAACAGCCGTCAATCATAATGACTGTTAGCCCTCGATGTAACCGCGGATTTGCAGCAAATACTTTTTACAAGGTAGGAAGATTAACACTCCTATACTTTATAAGTAAGTATGATTACAAAAACAACTTGGGAAAACAAACCTCAGTCGCTCAGCAAAGCGACGTCTCTCACTTCCGAAGTCCATCATGGCGCCTCAAATGATTAAGTGAAGTAGTTGCAAACGATCAATACCAATCACATAATATGCACCTGACAGACTGGTTTCCACCACATTACACTGCTTCTCTCCATCATTTTTAACCTCCTTGAGTCCTTTCAAAATGAATGCTCTTACATGGCTGTGTGCTCAGGCTTTATTAAGGGCTCAGAAAGGACTTCCATACATTAGCACAGACAACAACATACTGAAACATTCTCAATTATGCATTACTAGCCACCATTTGCCCATCAGCCACTACATTCACTTAATCCCAGTTGTTCACAAAGAGACAGAGGCTCGTCTACTACAGCGGCAGATCCATCCCATGAGGAAGCACTGATTAAAATCCAACTATGGGGCACCGTCTCCATGGCAATGCTCGTGTTTTCAGCTAATAGGTTATTACCATGGCAAAAACGGCTCTCTAGGGACAGCTGGCAAAAGTCAGCACTGAAAGATCCTTGCAGAGAAGCTGCCCAGGGACTTGTTAAAACCATAATATGGCGATTCTACACGCAAAAGAGCAAATGATGTGATTAGTGGAGGTAATAAAGCACAAAGTTTACCTGCTGTCTGTTGTTGGGCGTGTAGGGGAGCATCGTGGACACATGAAACATCAACTCGTAGTCCTTGTAGGTTGTGTACAGGGAATGTGTTCCCGTTGAGTCAGCTGCACACAAACAAATGAACAACAATCAGGTTTTAAAAATGGAAACACTTTTTCTCTCTTTGGTTTTTAACCCAAAGCGAGCGAGCATCTGTCTCTTACTGTTACACTCCTTCCTTGAATTTGTGATGTTTTGATTTATATTTTCGGAAACACTTTATTTGACGGGGTGTGCATAAGACTGGCATGACACTGTCATAAATATGACATGAGATCTGTCAAGAACATGAAGGAGTCTTCATGAATGGTTATGACTGCTGTCATGAAGTGTCGTTTGGTAAATAATGACACTTATAATGCAAAACTGACACTTTTAATGCAAGTTTTAATGCAACTTTGCATAAAAAGTGTCATTATTTACTGAATAATGCAAAATTTACACTTTTTCTTTGCTTTACTTTTTACTATGCTTTCTCAATTTCAGTTTTTATCTGTTCATTTTAGTCGACTGTAACAACCTTAATATAGTATCTGCTGCAACAAATCACTCATGCAGGTTTATAAATTTGCACATTTTAAGTTTATGCAACAGGCTTTATCTTACTCTTGTTGTCCAGCTGGGCTCTGTACTTTGTGAAGCCCTTGAGGCGAACCCGCTGGCCGAGCAGATCCAGGAACTCGTCCAGTGCCGGGCCAGCGCTCTCGTTGTTGTACATCTCCTCCTCCGTGCTCTGTCCTGCCTTGCAGTAAAGAACCCCCACCTTGTGCTGGAAGCTTAGCTGGAACACACACAAATACCTCAGAGTAAGTATCACTTCCTGTTGCTGAGATGTTGCGCACTCAACAGAGGCGAGTTTCTACTTTCCATCATGTTGCAGCTCAAGTTAAGGCCTTACATCCCTTCGAGGGGAGAGATGAAATCCCCTCTCACGAAGCCGGGCTCTGAGCTCTCCAGAGCGTAAATTAAGCAGAGCTATTAGCTGCAACTTAACTGCAGCTGTGGAGCGACGAGGGAGTGAATTAGATACATTAGGCAGCAGCCGTGGATTTATTATAGTAAACTTTGCCAACTTTAGCATATATGTTTATTTTTATTTAAGGATTGGTGCATGCGGTCCAATATTCCCAGCCTGACTCCTGCAGCTAAATGTCAATCTGCAAGACCAAAAAGGTTTTCCTCACTGTGGAGGAAAATAAATGATCTATAGACTGAAACCAATTTGAACCGTCCCTTTTTCCCCCGTTACAGGTTATCAGTTTTTGGTGCGCTCCCCTCACGGTTGTCATGGCGACTCCTCTATCAGCAAGTCTGCTCCGTAGTGAAGCTCCCGCCGTGATGGGAAGCTATTATACCTTCAAGCTCAGTGGAAACTGCATGATGTGCAATGATGTGGTCTTCTGTTTTTCATTTGGAACTATAAGGACTCACTTAACCTCCAGCACATCCTTACAGAATGGATGAAGGACTTTCACATCGGTGCTTGAAAAGGGGATTCAGGTCACCTAAATTCAGCACTCACCAACAGATACAGCTGCTTTGAAATGTTTCATATTTTGTCTCATAAAAACAAATCAACTCTAAAGTATTTTAGTTAAGTTTTAGGTGACATATCAACCAAAGTTGTGTCTACTTATAAAACAAAAGAAAACTTTCTTCGCATTACTATAGCATAATGGAAGTTGGAAAAATGTTTTCAGCATGACATTTTTGCTATGAACAACTTTTAGTAAACTAAAAAGCTCAACTTTGGCCTCATCTGACCACAGCACCTAGTTGCACTATTGTAACTAAATGTTCGCTGAAAGAAACAAACATGAGTTCTTCTGACTTTCTTTTCAAATGTCAAAAGCGTGCATGTCTTCCACAATCTGTCTGCTATCCTCCTTCTTCTGATGCTTTTTGTCCATCAGAAAACTGGCGGAATCACTACAGAAAAGTGTGAATAATAAATTACACACAGGTGAACTGTTTACTGACAAATAAAGGTAATTATTTGCTCTGGATTTTAATGTATTTTTACAGGAGTGGTGTACAAACGTTTCTCGTCTTTATCAGAATTGTCTAGTCAAATATACTTATGGGTCAAAACTTTTTTTTTTTATATATATATATAATTTTGTTTGCTAAAAAACAATAAGTATGTAATATTTGAAGAAAACAAAAAAGGCAGTTGATTTTGCTTGTCCAAAATAGATGTGTAAATCATTGTAGATCAGAAAAATTAATTATTATTTTCTACTGATTCTCCACTTTACAGTTTTGCAATACTTTCTGATGAATAATCATATTAAAAGCGCCATTAAACACACTTATGTTTGTTTTTGTAAGATGACAAAATGTGAAAAGGTGTAAAATATTTTTAATAAATATTTCACGCCTCTTTCTCAGAACAGATCTGCTTCTTAACAGGAAGCGAGGACATTTTACACCAGGAACATTTCTTCAGCATAACTGCAAAACCATCTGAGGTTTTAAAACTCACAACACAAATACTGCATTCTTACTGAGTGGATGGTGAAATGAGGGCAACATTGTCCCTGGAGACAGTCATGAGGCACCTGAGGGATACAGCATTGCCCTGGCAGTGCATGCAACACTAATGTGACATCTGCTTCCACTGAAATCTACTTATGTTACAAAAAGCGTGAAAAGTAGCTCCAAAAAACCTTTCCACCAGAAGCAAGCCAAGGTATAACCTTCAGGGTGGCCCAAATCCTTGTAGAAGAAAGCTGTGCCATGCTACTAAACCGCACATCTAACCCCATGGCAACAAATATTTTTAAAGTGTTTCATTTATTTTCCATCCAATCTGATGTTGCTGCATCAGATTGCAGCAACAGTCAAGCTTCTTTTACAAAACATTTCCCTCAAGTCGCTTTTGATGGAAATCTGATTAGGTTGGCAATAAAATCATTGTTTTGTCTGAAAATAAATAAAATTATCCTCAAACCATGTTGTGTCTGAGTACACATGGCATCATGCCTCAGTTTCATTGGTGCTTAATGTCTTGCTTGTCACAACTGTCTTGAAAACATACTTAAAAAGCTTTGCTGTAAGCTTTAAAAAACACCTTTTGGCATCAAATTATCATCAAATCTATGAAAACAACCAGATAAGAATCTTGAGTCTAAATTCCAGAGAGTTTGAAAATCAAATCTGAAAGCTTTTCTCCTTTTTTGAAGGATTCTTCTAAAGCTTATGGTCTTTTTCTAAAGGGTGAAGGACCGTGTGAAGGTTATCCGTTGTTTTAGGATCTTAAGGCTCAGATAAAAAGAGGGGTTTTTTTGGTACTTTTAGAAGCACTTATATGTCGTATTTTTTAAGAACAAATCTTTGCATCTTTGTGAGATGGACTGGAGTTGATGAGCAACGTCTTTGTCTGAGGACAGAATTGAACACTTTTTAGTTTTTTAGCTCAAGTGGTGTGACTTGCTTTCTGAACTCCAAAATAAATTCAAAACACAGCCTGAGATGGACAAGTTGTTGGATGAAGGATCTGTTTAAATTATTTCAAACACTTATGGCTCCACATCTGTTGATCTATGACTCATTTTCTGTTAAACAGGACGAATGGTTTTCAGATTCCTTCACCTGGAACATTACCAGAAAAGGAAACCATCACGGTCACCGAGCGGAAAGGTTCAATTTCCATAAATAATAATCAAACTTAGTGCACTGCAACAACAACCCAAGCAGGTGGTAGATTGCTGTCTTGAACTGAAGCAACAAATCAGATTTAAATTTAAATTATATGTAAGAGTTGAGCTGTAAGGGTTTCTGTTTCAAGCTGAGTTTCTGCGAGAGTCCAGATGAAAAACAACATGAATAAGGAGTTTGTATACACACTTATTTATTCATTTACTTCCTTTTTCATTCTCTCACTTATGTATTTATTTTTCTTACTTGTCTTTTTTATAACTTTTTCTTAAATTGTATAGTTTATTCCAACATTCAATCATTGCGCTCACTAATTTAGTTTGCACAAATAAGTAACTACATAGATATTTTGGAAAAGTACGAATTCTAAATATTTTGAATAGAAAACATTAACTTTTATCTTCTTTATTTATCATAAAACACTAAAATACGTTCATTTCAGCTCATTACTGATTTATAAAACAATGTGATTTATAAATATAATTAAAAACAAACAAAAACAAAACAAACAACGAGGAAAAAATTTTAGAAATCTGGAATAAAATTTGTTGTATTTCTTGCAGATTAAAATAATCTTATAATATGTTCACCTTTAACAAGTCATGTCTATTTTCTAGAAGTTATTTTTTAAAAATACTTTAGAAATAAATTCAATTTGTGATCTCTGTTAATGAAAATCTCATCTCAGATAAAACAGATTTATGCTTTTTCTAGGCCATTTGTGCATAATCGGTTCAGTCATTGGAGCATATAAGAAGAAATCTGAATCAGTTTCTTTTTAAATCTTGGAAAAATTACCGCAGAGACTAAAAGCTAAGATTTAGAGGAGAGGATTCTTCTTGATCATGGAGATATTGAGAACAGATCTCTAACTCACTCAGTGAGGAAAAATATTAAACATACAGCTGTTCTCACCAACAAAACATAGCCTAGTATCACTTATGTAAAATAAATATGAACAGAAAAAAAGATCAATTCAACTTTCCAGACATGGTGGAGTAAAATATTTTACTCTCTTACTCTCGACGTAGTTAGAGGGACCCTAGGGAAGATTATACATTTGAATCACAAAAAATATTACTGTCTAAATATAAAGTAGACTTTTTGGGTTGAAGTGTGTAAAAGACCAAGGTCATCTGGAAGAGCTTTAAACCCTAATTAGCTAGCACTCTCCTCCTTTGAATATATTTCCTTATCACCTATTCCTCTCATCACCTTTTGCCCTTTCTTATTGGATGTGTCAGTGTCTGCAGATTTCAAGGAAAAAGCTGATCATTTCCAGTGACATTTAACAGGATAATCATATGCAAAATCTGTAAATTTGACTGTTATTCATTTCTTTAGAAAGGACTCTCCACTGCTGTTGAATAAATGTGTAAAAAAAAAAAAATCTGAAGAAACAAAGATGGGCTTGGTGGAGCTTTTCATGATGAGAGCCTTTCCCTTGTCAGTTAGAATGATGGGCACGCACTAATGAATGCAATTAGACTAATAAGCAGCAGATTTCCTGATAGTAAAACACGGCTAATGCTCCCACTCCCACTGCCGTCTTGTAGTTTCATTAGATGAGAAATTAAAGGCCTGGAGATCAGACAATGTCTGACACCTGTGACTGAAGAGAACCTTCAGCATTATTAGGAGTTCAAGGAGAAAGACTTCCAGATGAGACCCTCCAGCTTGTAAAATAAAAATCACCACATTAACCTCTTTTTAATGAAAGTAAACTAACAAAAGTGAGACATTTTCACTAGTCTTGCAGCTACAACTGATCACAACAGGGGCGCCAAATACATCCTTCTGATAGTTGCAAAGATTGTTGGATTTCAATTCATTTTCTGATCTGCATTATTAATATCACGGAGCCCATAATGATAAAAAGAGTTCTGCTATTTGTACTTCTAAGCCTATTCAAATGCATGACATGGAAGCAGATATGCCAAACAATTAATCGGATTGATTGTGATTAATTCATTATTGAAATAATAGTCGATTAATTAATAGCTGGATTAAAGCAACTCAAGAAAAGGCCATTAGGTGAAAACAAAAAATATATTCAGAGTAGAAATTAAGCTAAAACTGTTATGTACATTTTGCATTTAAGTAAAAAAAACAAACATCTTTTAAAAAAATTATTTTTTAACCAAAACTAATCAAGTAGAATAGTTTTAGCTTGTCTTGATTCAAATTTACTAAACAAATTGCATTTCAGGTGTTAAAGGGTGTTTTTCTTTTTATTTTAAAAAGAAGTTGAATTAGTTGCTTACTTGCAACTTTTTTAGGATTCCTAATATTGTCAAATCTGTAGAATGATATTTTTTATCTGATTAATCAAATAATCATCATAATATATTGATATATTAATTGATTGCTAAAATAATCTTTAATTGCAACCCTACAAATAGAAGAGAATGGTTTTATTTTAGCCAAAACTGGGCAGGTAAGTCACAAATTCTTTAAATTTTATTCTAAACCTGCATGCAAACGAAGATCTGCCTTAAAATAATGATATTAAGAAAACACTGCACCTCCCCATCTCTTTACACTTCACGAAAAACAAAACTAAAAACCAAACTATATTTACCATTTTATTAGCAAGAAGTGCGGAAAGTCCAGTACAAAAGTGCAAGATAAAGTATGCACACTCTAAATTACTCATGATTATTTTTTCAGAATAGTCAATTTAAGACTAAATGTTCAAAGTTCTGCTTTTCACCAACCAAGTTGGCATTAATGTTTTCACTATAAACCTGTTTGAGCAAGAATAAAAATTAACTTGGTGAGGCTTTTATTTGATTATTTTACGTGCTACATCGCATTGTGGTTTATTATTTACACGCGGTTTATTTAAAATAACCGATATGCCTGGATTAGGGGTAATATCTGGCCATGTTTATGCATGTCAGAGATGCACCACGATCAGAAGGAGACAGTTTCCAGTTTGGTCAGGGCTGACCAGTGACCTGCCAACTGGAAACTAGAAATACAGATGGTTTTATTTTTATTTATTTTTTGATAAGTGAACGTACCATAAGTAAATTCTGCCAGATTGTAATTCCAACAAAAAAAGACGTTCTAGTTTTTTAATAAAAAAGATTTTGCACTAGGATGAGGTAGTTTATTGGCTGAATAAAAATTGGTTTCTTTAGCAAAACTGAAGTAGAAACACTTCCAGTTGTTGATCATGTTCTTGTGTGATACAACCAAACAATTTAAGAAAGAAGACGACAAGAAGTAGTTGAAGGATCATGTTTTCTTAACGACTTATCACATGATCACATGTAATTTTAATTGCATTTCTTATTAAATCAAAACACCACTAGTATGAAACAGTTTTTTCAACTTTAGCAGAATATTGGCAAAGTTTTGTGCTCATTTGCAATGGAAAGGTAGATACAGACACACCTACAGTTTAAGCTAAAGTAAGACTTCCTGTTTGTTTTTCTAATGCTATTTCTACTTTTACTTGAGTAAATGTTTGGGTACTCTACCCGTCTCTGATTCTGACCCCTGTCTGAAACATGACACGACTCTACTCACCCCTTGCTCATCCAGTTTGAGGAGCTGCTCTGGGACTTTGGGAGAGTTGAGGGCCAGCCTCAGACACTGGATGTTTAGCTCAGGGATGACGTATTCCAGGACTTCCTTAAGCGGCAGGCCGCGGGCCGTTCCATGCCTAGCCGTGGATGGAATGGCATCCTCCAGGATGGCGCCACGGAGGGTCGTCAGCTGGCGGAAAAGATAAACAAACAAGATTTATTCGGTGAAATTCAGTATGTAACTTCTGGCTCTTCTGTTACATGTGCTGCCCTGTTATTCTGGCCGGTTGCTCCGTTGCGATGCCTCCAAACTACATTAAGGACTCAAATTTAAAATAATTAACAGACTAACCAGGCAATACACGTTGAGTGATCTTCCACTATTAGCCCCATTAATGTGCCAATCAGAAAAAACACACAGTCTGTAAACCCATGCTGTTCTTTGGAAAGTCAAAGACATATTTACACCCAAAAATCTAATTTCTGTCCACACTGACTATGGACATTAGTATCAGCAGTCAATGGCCATCTGACGGAGAGGCTTTCTGAAAAGCAGATTACTTAACAGACTTAGTGTGGCAGGGAGAGTGAGAGAGGCAGCGGTGCAAGCAGTCAGAGAGGGCATTGGGGCTAAATGAGAGGAATTAACTCAAACAGACGCTCCAGTGGTTAGGAAGCTAAAACATTGTCTGGATGCAGCCTGCATGGCCACCATGACCCAGATACATTGCTTCATGGCCGCTTGGCTTTCAAATCCAGAACAGTGCTGGATATCGGTGACATTTCCCTGCCTGACACATCTGTTGCACCTGAATAATTCAGTGAGTGAGACCAGCCAGCATCAATCAAGGAAAGCTTTCGCTGCACCAGGCTGTGCATCTCAGTTTTTGGATTAATCACGTCGTGGGAGCATGTGTGTGCAAGATCAGGTGTGTGTTAAAGACAGCAAGAAAGTGAATATGATCACCACCAAACCCGATTGACAGCTCTGGTTCCTGCATGACCGACCAGGACGACTGAAAACATTGGGGAGCTCAGAGCAGATCTACTCTCACTGCATGACTGAGCCCTAAGCTGGCTGACCTCAACATGCCGAATGCAGTGACTTATGAAATTGTTGCAAGTAAAAAATAAATTTTGCAGCATGTGGCATCTGATTCCACTAAATTTGAACTTTCCAACAAGCAACAATCGTCAGTGAAACCAGAGTTCAATATGTAGACTTCTACCATGGTAGCATATCTTGAGATTTGTGAGCTTTTTTACATAACACATCAGATATACACTGTATAAAATACCATTTTTCCCAATCTCTGAAAATTAAACTGAACCTTTTCTGCGTCAACCACAGATGGGAAGACAACCCAGAAATTTTACTTAACTCTTTTAGACCTAAGTTTCAAATCTTCACCTGGATATTTTTGTTTATTTTAATTGTATGCAGTTCTTTAAAAGTCCTGTGCGTAAACATATTTGCCCATTTGTCCATAACAACTGGAACTTTCAATGTCTAGCAACTTATTTTTGCAATTTACTGTCTATTAAAAGAGACTAATTTCACTCCCTGCTACGGCGGGGGTAAAAATACTGTAATAACCCGATATTGGCTGGAAAGAGTAATGTCTCCCCTTTCAGAAGCCATTGGAATTTTTCAGATGGCCCAAAGTGTCGAGGAATTACAGTACTGCAAATTTGGATGGATCGTCGCAGAACATAGCGGGTTAAGTAAGAGCTGCAGTGCTTTAACATAGTTTTACTTAAGTAAAAAATAAAAAGTAGCTGTTTAAGTAAGGAAATAAATAAAACAAGAGTAAAAATTTAATTGGTAAAGAAGCTATTCAAGAACTTAGAAACTGATCATGTAAGATATTCATCTTTTGTTATGTCTACCTTCTCTAACTTTTGCAAATACATTATTTCAGCCCTGCATCCACTCATTAATCACAAGCGGATTTTTACCTGACTGGTTCTGAAGGTGATCCGGTAGTTGTACTGCATGCCTTCTTTCTCCTTCCCATCGTCCAGCCTCTCCCTGCGGACGCTCACCGCCACGGGCCCCAGATTCTCATCCACCCCGAAATAATTCTGGTGCTCTAGAGACAAGATTTAAGAACGATATTCAGATGTTAGGGGCCAAGTAAACTGCTTTAAAAAATAAGAAAATAAGATTTTCATGATTAGACAAGAGTCAGTTACAGATATCAACGCATAACAAGGTCTGAAAAAACTTTCAAAAATTAAAACTTATACCATCTCACACTACGACTAATGAATTAAAGCAAACAGCTGACTGCAGACTCAACCACAGCAGATAGCCCAACTAACCAACTAATATCAGCTTTTTATACTTGCGTTAAATTTAAAAGGGTTACATTTTTATCACTATAAGAACTTCAAATTTGCCTCTCTACTTGGTGATTGTATGATTTGCTTAAAGACTTTGAATGCAAAATAAATACTAATGATGAAAATCACGTGATTATGGATGTAATAATTAATATTTCAGCAGCAGTTTTGTTTTGAATAAAAATAACTAGAAAATAAAACAAATTTTTTAGTCTTTATGCAAATACTGTAGAATTATATATACTATGAAAATGGTTTAGCAGCCCATGACTCATTAGATACAGCGGCTTTGCTTACAAATCAGATTAATGGTTTCACACCAGCAAAGCATCATCCATCCATTTTCTACGCCTGCTTAATTCCATCTGTGGACTGGTGCCTATCTCCAGCGGTCAAGGGGTGAAATGCAGGGTAGACAGAGGCCAACAACTATGCAATCGCATACTAACATCTAAGGGCAATTTTAACGATCATTTAAGCTAGCATATGTGATTTTGGACGGTGGGATGAAGCCATTTTGAACCCATTTGAATCCTTTTAAAACCATTTGCAACAGTGACAACAGTGTGTAGAACCTGTTTCACAGATCAGCAAACAGAGAGTCAAACAGCACTTAGTGTGCAGTCTCTATATTTATTTAATCAGAAATGATTCGTGGAAGTTTGTAGAGCTGTCTTTCACTAAAATTATAACTTAGCTGCAAGAAATTTGGGGTAAGTTTACCCCAGCTTTCCACATCAAGAGACTGAAATGTTCACCCTTTTTTAATTTTGTAAATTAGTTCAGTCAGATTGGGTGGAGAGCATCTGCGAATGTTCAAGTCTTACCACAGATTCACAATTGGACTTGGGTGTAGGTCATTGTAACACATGATTATGCTTTGATCTAAACCATCCCATTGCATCTGTGACTGCATTTTTAGAGACCCTTTGCTACTAGATGCCCAATCCATCTTCCAAAAACTGATCGATTTCCCTGATTCCGCTGCATCCCACATCATGTCACTACCTCTATTTTCAAAGTGACCATGCTGTCTTCAAGTTAATCGTTTTCCAGCTTCACAAAAAGTTCAGTTTTTTCTCATCTGACCAGAAAACCTTCTTCCATGTGGCTGCTGTCTCTACTGTAGAAGACACATTCTTGTTGTCTTTCTATCAACATTTCACCAATTTTTGCATCTTTTTTATGCATACAAGATTTGTAGAGTTACATGTAGTTCCTCCACAATTACCATTGACTTTTTGGCTCCTTCTCTGATTAATTATTACATTTTTGTATTTTTAGCTATAAGGTAGGTTTCCTCTCCAATTTTTGGTACACAGATGGAACAGTGAGGCTCAAAACTCCAGAAATTGTTTTATAAGACTGTCTTAGAAAAGCAGTGTCTTCAGTCAGAGGCTTCTTCAAATTCGCTATAACACAGACCGCTACAGGCGATCTTTCTTGCCCACAGACATCACCATCTACAATAACTCTTTGAAGAATTTTGAATCAATATGAGTTATAATTTCCCTTTGGGATCAATACAGTATTTTTACATTTGAATTGAATTGAATTGAATTGAAATGCAGAGTGAAAGTTTGGACTGGTCACTTTCGGTCTGTGTGTAATTATTTCGGTGTTGTAATACACAGGTGGAAATGTCCAAATGTCTCTCAGTCTCAGTTAAAACCTCCTACACACTCCCACAACCCCAGACAAGATTAAGCAGGTATAGCTGATGGACGGGATTATTGGATGAACTTGCCAAGCAATTTGAATGAGTTGTTGATAAAAGGAGATTTGGATAAATTCTGAATTAAGTACGGAGTCAGATGATTACGGGAGGGACAGTCATTAGTTCAATGACAGGTTATATGAACAGTGAGGAGCCAGACTGGAAGCAAATCTAACATATTTGGTGCAAAATCTCTGAATAATAGATTAGATGATCCACTGATCCGTGGAAATCCATCCCAAAATACCCATGGAAATTTCCCAGAAAATCTCCCAAAGACAGTTCACACAGAAATGAGTGAATCCGATTGTCCTGAATCTGATGCAGTGCATCTTTATTTATCTAAGCTCAATTATACCACCCTCCCACAGTTCAAGATGTCAATCAGCAAAGAAACATTGTAATAATCTTATGTCCAGACTGCAAATGTGATGTAACAGATAAAATAATCAAATAAAAACTTCAACAAGTTAATTTTTATTCTTGCTCAAACAGGTTCACAGTGAAAACATTAATGCCAACTTGGTTGTTGAAAAGCAGAACTTTAAACATTTAATCTTATAATGTCTATTATGAAAAAATAATCATGAGTAATTTAGAGTGTGGATACTTTATCTTGCACTTTTGTACTGGACCTTCCACACTTCTTGCTAATAAAATGGTAAATATAGTTTGGTTTTTACTTTCGTTTTTCGTAATGTGTAAAAAAATTTTTACCAAGTTGGGTTTTATTGTCTGTGCTCGTCAATTTGCTCTGCTTTTTATATGGAGATTTTATCAATGTTTGTAAATTAAATAAATCCATTAAATCACACATAAAAAACACAATACATATATTTCATTTTTACAACTTAAAAAAATAACATCGCAATCACTGAATGGCTCTTAAAACAGTTATTTTGTTACTTTATCTATAACTTAATGTAATTCCTGAATTTTAGCCATGAGGATCCAAAAGTGAACAACTCATCTTCCATCTTATATTAACAAATTTTGGTCTAGGAGACTCTAGACTAAAAAAGTAGTAAAACCAACATTTGTCAGTCAGTCAAAAAGTGAAACTGTCAATAAGTTAGACAAAAACTTACATAAAAAATAAAGGACATTATAAAACTGAAAAATCTGTATTAAATTTCACTTTATTTTATAGAAATTTTGATTTATGGCATTAGGCAATGGAATAAGAAAAAATATCTGGACTTACAAACTTGTTTTTTATGCTCTCCTACACAGATTCATATCAAATTCCAGACTTTTCAAGATGAAGAATGAGTAAGAGTCTATTTTAGACATTTCTACCAGGTGAACCAACATGTCTGTATCCCTGTGCGTATGTTTGTGTGAGTAGACTGTGGACAGGAGTGGAGCTTTGTGAGCATTTTGCAGGGTCTTGAGCAAACACTCTCTAATCCGGCCTAAAGCTGAAGAGATAGACCTGGATTCAACAGACCACAAACAAAGACGTCAGCAGAGGCCTGTAGCACTGACATTCGCAAGGGGAGTTCAGCCATGAAGGTTTTGAATTCATGCCATGGAGTGTGTGTTGTCTGTGTGCCGCCAACATGAAAAGAAGCTGCATGAATTATACATTTATTGCAGAAACCAGGTTGTCTGGTGAATGTGTGGCATGTGAGCGACAGAGGGCCAAGGGGAAATACTACAAGAGGTATAAGGTCAACGTTTAGAAGGCAACTCGACATCCAATAGCAAATAGAGGGTGAATGAGAGGCCAACATCTATTTTTCAATCAATTTCTTTAACATGTCCCTGGTGCTCGTTGCAAGCTCCACAACATTTGCAAAATGGATTACTTGACAATCATGTCAATTGGGATTTATTTTGGCTTCATCTCCTGTCCTGCTGACCCAAAAGGTGCACAGATCCCTTAAATAAAAACCTATTTCTAATCCTGTTTTTATGTTAGGCTTACACTCGCTTTACTGAAAACCCTGACAATCCACATGCAACATGGCCCTGGCTGCTTCCAGAAAAGGTTAACCTCTTGGTCTGAAAACATATACTGCCCATTAGGAAATCCTGGGGTGAAACATCACAGTTTGCCAGGATAAGATAAGCTGTAGTCACTCACTCAGTAAGGTCAATGTTCAGTCCAGGTTGATAAAAGCCTGCCATGTAACACTGACACACGGTCAAGTTTATGTGAGAGCGCATTTGCTGTGAAGTGCAGGTGATGACAAGCTTGTCCATCCAATAAAACACCTCACAAAGGAAGGGCAAGGGCTAAATTCACATACTATGCAAAAGGCATCTTCTGAAAAAAAGCTTCATTCTATTATTTACAGTGCCTTCCAAAAGTATTGATAACCTTTTAACTTTCATTTATCTTAGAAGGATTTTATGTGATACACAAACAACAAAAGTAGTGACTTGGAACAGTTTGCACATCCATTATGACAGAATAAGTCTTAATTCTCACTTCAACCTAAACCACAATTTGCTCATTTTTATAAATATTTGCTCAATATTCGTATTCAAAATAATCTGCTTCAAAATCTTTATTATAAATAGAGATATGAGAAAACGTATATTGCCAAGATTAAATTTGTGTCATTGCTGGTGCGGCCCTCCAACACATTCCAGATTTTTCATGTGGCCCTGTGAAAAAATTAATTGCCCACCCCTGATCTAACATGACAAGCGAACCCTATGTTTGTCATGTTCCCAACATGGATTGCTATAAAATGTAAAGAGTCTTCCTATGGTTTTCTTCTTGCAAATCCTCCGTAGGGGTGAGATTTGTAGCGTGTTGGTTTATCACATAAATCCTAATAAAATTAAATGTAGTTTACAGCTGTAATATGACAAAGTGTGGAAAAGTTCAAGGGCTAGGAATGCTTTTGCAAGCGACTGTAAAACAGACAGTAAAGTAGAGAACTCTGTTGGTATTTAAGCAGCTAAAGCTCCACCTGTTATTGGACAAGCAATAAGTGAAACAACATCTCCCCGTGGATACGTGGGATCAAAGGTAGCTCCAGTCACGCCACACAGAGCATCTTTATGAAGAAGCTCAGACATACGAGTGTAAAAGGTGAAGCAGCTGTTTTCTGATGGGCTTAAGAATCGTAATTCAATCAGCTCTGGGCAGCAAGAACAAGCGGTGAGAAAAACATATATGTTGCAGTGATGGGTCTAGGTCACATGGCATTGCCAGTGTCAGCCAAATAGGTGTTTTAATGAGGAGTACCAAGACCTTAGCATAGTTCTGCTGACCCTGAAGCTTCATATGAGAGTCCCCACTCCCCACTGGTCCCTATGGGAAACAGCTGCAATACACCCTCATTCACCTCAGTCTTCTCACATGACTGATCAGAGTTTCTTTGTAAGGAGTGGGCTGAAATCTCAAGGAAGATTTGAATGTTTTTCTGTAAAGGCACATGGTTGACCCCAACACAAACCGGCTATTGTTCTGGATGTTATTCCATTTGGTCCTTTAGGAAGATATTGGACCTTCTTATTGTAGGCAAATGTAGCTGAACTTGTATGATTCAAGGAAGGGCAAATGGCCTAATGGACTCTGTACGGGCAGAACTGACGGAATCAGTTCTCATTGTTGAAGATAGTGACAAAAATTGTGTCATCTTGTTCTGATCCTCATGCCGTCTGGCCCTTCATGTCACAACCCCTGTGACAAACCTTTAGCCTCCTCTCCAGTTATTGTGTGGTTAGTCTGAATTTCATGGGTGTGCTTATGTATGCAGGTAACAGCTCTACACAACTTCCATGAGTCGCTGCTTTGACTATCTATGCAAAGTAGGAAGGATCGTTGGGTAGCAAAGGTAAATAGAACAGCAGTTTTTCAGTAAGAGATCAGATTTTGAGGCCGTGAGAAAGTACGTACTGAAATATCAAACTCCCCCTGCTCAGTTCTAGTCTGATGCGGCGGGAGTATGGCTCACCAATGCTTTTTTTCTCAGTAACGAGAGAAATTAATTGAAATTTTATGGTCCGTCAATTATTTTCTCGTATTAGGTGTTCCTCTGTCATGATTGCTGTGTTTACTGTACAGTTGTAAACCATACACGACAAAACACAATGACATATACAGCCAGGGGAGCTTGACTCGGTGGGTCTTGTGGACCGTGAAAGGTTTGTGAGAAAATAAAAATCAGAAAAACATCTGACCGCACGCTGTCAGTTCGACCTTGTCCCGACCATCCTGAACCTTTTAGTCATTGACTAGTTATCACAAAATCAGTGTAAGTCACCCTTGTCAGCAGCATTTTTCAGTAGTAACTCTTACCTCTTCCATAGAAGAACTTGTGGTAGTAGTATGCTCCAAGATCAATGTGCTCGATAATGTAGCGTTTCACCTTCTCCCTGTGGATTGGCTGGTTTTCTCTTGGCACCTCCAGTACAGAGACGCCAGCATTGGTGCAGTGGGAACTGAGAGAAGACTCAAACGAGCAACTCTCCGACATGCCACTGTAATTGGCACTGTTGGCTCTGGAGAGGGAGATCTTCCTCTCCCCCTCACCGCCGATCTCGTTACGAAAGTGCGGACAGCTCAGCACCAAGTTGTTGCTCTTTCCATCCCCCTCATCCACGTCCAAGTTCTCCTTGGGATTCAGATCCTCTCTGCTCCCAAGCGGAGATTCGAACATGGGCTGATTTCCACTGCTGCAACCTGCTACGCCACCGTCTCCAGGCACAACAACAGTGCCACCTCCCAGCACTCCACCTGCCGTGGCCCCAACACCAGCTGAAGCGGCTGAAGCTCCAGTGGTGGTGTTTTTTCTCTGGCTCAGGTTTGCCCGGCTTGCCACAGCTTCGCTGATGTTGAAAAGCACACTTTGGACGTCATAGTGGGCGAAGCATTTCTGAAAACTCAGGGGTCGCCGGTCGTCCTCTAAAGAGAGTCTCAGGGCATCACTTTCACTTTTAATGGTCCTCAGTCTCCTGAACAGAGAAGTTTCTGTTGATTCCGATTTAAGACGCCTCATAAAGGACTTTTCCCGTTCCCGGCTGTAGAGGAGAGAACTGTCTATGTAATCATAACCTGGAATGTGGACTATCTCTCCTCGGGCAATCTGTGCGGCTGTCTGCAAGCTTGGGGACAAAGAGGCATCACAGCGTAGCAACTCTGGGAATCCCAGAGGCGGTATGCTCCGGTGATCCAGGTTGTCGACTCTGTAGCCTCTGAGCATGGTGAAGAAGCCGTCCCCACCGAGGCCCTGGCGGTCAATGGAGGACGTACTTCCGTATTCACGGTGCAGAGAGGCTCCGGTGTTGGGATTGACAGCGTTCTGGTCCATTATATCCTCAGAGTCAATGTCACTAATGGTGACATCACTGTTGCTCCGCTGACGGATTGGGTGGAGACCCTTTAAGGGAGAGTGGCAGAGAAGGTCGCTGAGTGTGTATTTGTCAGTGTAGTCCACTTCCACACACACTGCTTCGCCTTGCTCCAGTAAATCCACAGCAAGATCCTGCTGTCCGTTCTGGAAAACCGGAATGACACTCTGGTAATTGGGTGAAGGCCGTACATCCCAGCCATCTTTCCGTGGCGGCCATTCTGTCACCCTCGCCCTGACACCCATTTTGGGCATGGCAGGAGTACCGTTTGTTTTCCCTGCACCGTCGGGTTTCACCTGCATACTGGAGGCCGGTGGTCCCATGCTGCCATTCAAGGCCTTGAGTTTCCTGCTGAATAACTCCTCTGACTGCATGGCTTTGGAGTATTCTTCAGGGTCTCCCACAAATCCCACAAGGGTTGGTTTGTTATCTGTCCCAGGGCTCAAAATACTCATATCCTGCTCGCAGATTCTTTGAAGAGCAAACTTTCAGGAAGTGTCCTCATCATGTCATGTGGCTGGAGGGGGATCTCCTTTCCTCAGTCAAAGAGAGAGCCATCATCATAACTCACACAGGACGGGTGGCATCACTACCGACACTTCAGGACGACAAGGACACTCAAGAACAGCAGAGTCTCTTTTTACAGGATACCACCAATACAGAAAGGCAGTTGGAGGAGTCGGATCTGTAGAAAAGACAAAAACAAAAGAGAAAACTGAGCACACAGCAAGTGAAAATTGTTAATTTTAAACACAAAAGCATTTCTTCCCCGTCATAATTAAGGTACATTCAGCTGAGCTGCATAAATGATTTTGCAGCTGATCAAAATCGTAGTAAACTTTTATAATGGGGTAAAATTGAGGCTGTATTAGTTTATGAGCTATGTAGTCTGCATTACAAACTACTGCTAATTAGTGTGATGGGAGGAGAGGGTGCCATTATAGGTTTACAACTAGATAGATATACATTGTTGTTGCTGAGTGCAGCCAGTACTGAGCAGATGGTAGATAAGCAAATCACAGTAACAAGAGGCAGATGTTCACTCCAATGTTTGCATGCCAATATCTGATCCTACCACTCGCACCATCACAAACCCAAAAGATTATAAAGAAAGGGTTTTGTTATAATTTTTTGTTTCACAAGATGATTGCTGTGGGTATTAAAATGCAAACTATCTGGGGCGGATTGTAAAGGAAAGCAGTAACTGATCACGCTTTGTCACACTCCACTCAGCAGCCGTAACATCAGAAGACAATATTTGCTCAACACTGTGTGGTCAGATATGCTGGGAAACTGAGGACACAGGCAGACAAAAGCCTAATATCAGCAGTTTTACTTATTAACCAGAACATCTGAGGGCGAAGAAAAGGGAAGTAAACATTGGTTTTCTTGTCCTTGAAAAACAGCCTTTATTTTTTCTTGGGGATTTCCAGATAGACGTCAAATATTTGGTCCTCCTTCTATAACGTATATAAATATATAATGACCATATCCAATGTAATACAGCGCTGGAAAAAATAAGAGACCACTTACAAGGATCAGTTCTCTGATTTAACTTTTTATAGATATATGTTTGAGTAAAATTAACATTGTTCTTTCATTCTTTGAAATACTGACATGTCTCCGAAATGCCACGCAAACATTAAGTGTTTATTTGCAGAAAATGAGAAATGGTTAAAATAACAAGAAAGATGCAGCGCTTTCAGACCCCAAATAATGCAAAGAACACAAATTCATATTCATTTAGAAACAACAATACTAATATTTTAACTCAGAAATCAATATTAGGTGGAATAACTAGGAGGTTTTCAATGGGGTTCAATGCAGAGGTCTCTTCATTTTTTACAGAGCTATACAAACAAAATGCATATGTCTCATTTAGTCTGTGAGAAATAGATATTATAGTCAGAACTGTGGCAAAAAACAACACATTATATAACATTTATTTCAACTAATTGCCCAGTTAGCATACTTTTAAACATTCAGTAACAAGTAATTGGAAATTAAATGTAACTAAAAAATTTGTGTTGCTAGTCTATTGTTTGTAAATCTACGTGTGATGCACACATAAACTTAGCCAGAGTCATATGGACCCGTCTATTTTTGTGTAGACAACTTGCAGAACTGAATAGTTTAAGATACACAAGGATAAATAGCTTAAAGTAAAAAGAAGAAGAATTTACAGCATCTCAAATGTACAAGAAGGTTAAAACACCAATGATTCCTGCCTGTCTGTATGCTGTGATCTGCTTGATTCACTGTTCACATGTCTTCCCAAACACCTGTCCATGTGGGAAACAGCTATGCTGAGAGCAGCAGAAGTACTAGTCAAAGTAAAGCGCTAAGATAATGTAGAACACGAAAAACTTTGTAGTTTATTTTAGATGGACAGAATGTAAATCAGTCTAAAGCATCAAAAGAGCAAAATTTATGAAGCAGAACTTTTATCTGTGAGTTTCATCCACACATTAGTAATGAGAAGCACTCTGAAATATGCTTTGAGCCAATGTCCTGTCAAAACACAAAAATAATGCTAAGATTAGTCAAGCATATGAAAGAGAGTGCACATGCGAATATTTCCCAAGAACTTCAAAAGCACTCTTACATGAAGCAGAAGAACTTTTCTGCAAGTTTTGTCCACATATTGTTAAAAGGAACCGTAGCAAAACATGTTGAATTATTAAATTATTCAACATAAGAGGATAAAGATGCTAACCTTAGCTTAGCATTCCAGCAAATAAAAACAGTTTCCAGGGGCGAGATGTGAGTTTATCAAAATCTGTCGCTGTATGTGATGAGTTAGATAAAAAACAAGTTACAGAACATTACAGAAGCTTTTATGACCTTGCTAACCCCATGTGGGAGCAGCATAATATAGAAAAAGAGACTGCAGGAAAAAAATAACTGGCTTCTGGATAGATTAATCAACTTTCCATGCGACTGCATGTGTTTTACTTTGGGTCTATTAGGATTATATAAGTGTAATTCGTCTTTGGGTTCATTTCTTCAAACGCTTGTGTTTGCATTAAAGATCATGTTGCAGCAGATCTGGCTAATGAGTCTTCAGCTCTGACCTAAATGCTTTTTTCCGTATTCTTTGGAGCTCATGGTGTGCACCGCATTAATGTGAAAACTGCTCTGAGTTATCCATTCATCCTTCCACATCACAGAAAACATGGTTCCAAATGATCAGTAAAGATAATAAGCTAAGCTGAAGCTTCTCTCTCCCTAAAGTTCAGCTGTAAACACAGCAGATGAGTGTCGCTTCATGCCCTAGTCTTCACCTCATCTTTTATCCACGAGGTCTTTTAGTGTGAAAGCTGCAGATCTTATTTAATTGTTTACATTTGTCTACAATGTTTGCCATCAAAAAGGAGCATAGCCTATTTTGAGAAAGGGAAAATGGTTCACAATGAGATTAGTTGCAAGCCAAACCCAGACAGCATTTTTATTATAAAGTAAAGCACTCACAGCTGCCTGCATGGATGGAATACAGGTTAACGCATGCATGCATGACCCAAATATGTAAGGGAAATATAGTAATTTCTCATGTAGACTCAGTGCTAAATCATTGAAAGCCTTTCTTCTCCTTCATCAGGAGGTTGTTTATGAACTATGTTTCAATAACCAGCAATAAAATGCGACTTAACGTTGCGTCTCATTTATGGGTTCGAGAGGACAGCGCGTTACAATCTTGTGCAATGTGAATGCATAATGCAGCGATGTGCCAAATAATGAATAATGCAACATGTGACCCACTGCAACATAAAGAACATTACAAAAGTGGAATATCAACACAGATCAGATCTGGATTTGAAAGGGTCAAATGGGCAAACATGGGTTTAAAGTGTTTGTTTTTGTTTCCTTTAAATAGTGAAACAGGAGATATTTAAGTATCTGAATCTACTCCCATCAGTTTGATGTTATATTTAAAACTATAGTTTAAACTCTATGTTAGAATTAATATATAATGGAAGAAATAACAGGAAAACAGTGAGTTATGATCCAAAAATATAGGTTATCCACAATGCTTTGCAAAAGTATTCCTACCCTTTTAACTTGTTGCTCATTTTGTCACAGTTAAAATGTAACTAAGTAAAAATTTTATTCCTGCACACTTTGCATCACCCAAAAAAGTTCACCTTTCGTCTGTTATTATTATTACTAGAAAATCTCATTCTGCATGATTTAGTTTACCCTAAACGGGAATATGGAATCTGGAAATAGGATTTCTTATGGCCTTCTTCCAAAAAATATTTTTTTCCTCCCACTATTTCATAAGTGAATAATTCAGAGTACATAGCTGATAGTTTTCATGTGGATTGTTAAAGTCTGCTAAGTTGCCAACTGCTGCTGCACCTCCATGAATTTAGTTTATTTATTTAGTTATCTGTGCCATTCTCTGCATCAATTTTAAAAACCTGGTTAAAAGTGCTCTGTGAGATATTTAAAGTTTGGGATATTGTTTTATAATTAACAATTTTCTCCTTGTATGCTGTGCAATCCTTGATCTTCATGATGCCGTGAATCTAATAATATTCTCCACAAAGGACTTGGTACTTAAATAGCTATTTTACATACAAGCGACTCAATTTACTAATTACGTGATTTCCCATAGAAATTGGTTTATTTATAGATATGAAAGTAAAGGGGTATGATTTTAATATGTAAAAAAAATATAAGAAAATCACATCGTTTATCAAAGTAATACTTTTCCTTGAAGTTGTGACAAGAAGCGACTCCAGCCAAACTCTAAATGTCACATGTTGACCAAATGCTGCCTCTTCACACTCACAATTAGGGCAGGTAACAGCAAAATGTGGCAGCGGTGCATGATGGGGGATCAGAGTTGACACTCTAACAGAGACGTTTCTTTACTTCTGGCTGCGAACAGGAAGAACAAAGACACTGACATAATGCAATCTGATTGCAAGACAACAACACAGCATGTCTGACCTTTCGCTGCTGCCAGTGAAAAAGATACCTTAACAAATACCTTAAGTTATCTGGGATAAAAAGTATTATGCTGCTATTAATTGCTCAGCTCAAAAACAGAGCATTCTGAGTGAATTTTCTTAAACTCTTGTTTACATAAGACTAACAAACAGCAGACCAGACTATTTATGTACACACAGTCCAGCATGTCTGTGTTTCTGTAGCTAAACGGGGTCAAATAGGGCAAATTGGCCCTTATTTCATGTCAGAGACAAGACAGGATAAGCCGGGGAACATGGTGGTCTGTGTTTCCTTTGCCTTTCCTCTATTAGCTACTTCCCCCCACCAAAATGATTGATGCCAGCAGTTATAACACGTCTCACTCTGCATCCAGCCCACAGTTCCCACGACCAATGGAGAGCGCTACTTGGTCAGCAGATTTCCTGCTGGAGTGTGACCTGAAGGCTGTTTTCTGTCCTTTCTTTTGTTGCCGTCTGCACAGGAGAGGCAACAGATGGAGGGTGGGAGGTCTGCTTTTCCAGCAGCCCTCTGCTAACTGGAGTAATGCACTCCTATTAGGCCTGTTTTAGGCACAGGGCCTGGTGTACAAGGGGACTGGATGGAGATAGGGAGAGACATGGAGGCCTAATTACAGTAATGAACTCATTTTCTGTCTCTGATGTTGGATAGTCTGTCTTTCATCTTGGTTCATCCAGATGAGCTGCTCTGCAGTTCAGCCAGGTCTTAAAATAATCCCCTGACATTGTGGCCTGATTAAAGGCTCTATAGATATTAATTCACTGTCAAAAAAGTGGATACATTCAGTCCACCACCCTGAGATTAATGCACTTCTGTTGCCAGAAGCAGACTTCAACTGAACAGGATGTAAACTGATTGTCGCTACAGATGTTCTGATCAGGAGTTTTTCTCAGATTCCACTATTGATCCAGTCAGATACTTATCTACAATAAAGGAAATATTCGGTATATAGCTTGAAGATTCAGTAACTTTCTAAACAAATGTGGATAAATCAGTTTTACTCACCTATCAATGACATTCCAGATGCAGTAATATGCGCTTTTCTTAAAATTACTTTGTCTCAAAACAGTAATTTCCTGAAAAGGAAATGGTCTACACTTCAGCTAGCATGTTTACTTTCTGTTTTGATATGAGTTACTGATTATATATATATATATATATATATATATATATATATATATATATATATATATATATATATATATATATATATATATATATATATATATAAAATTGACAGTCAAGCTTGAAAAAAACTTAGAGGAAACGTTGATCTCCTGCTTCATAAAATTAGTGATTTGAAGGTATATTTGTCCTCAATTTCTTTATCTGTCGCAGCTGGACTCTAGTTAACATGAAGGAACCAAGAGTCCAAATGGACAGAAATGTCCAGAGTCCCTACTGATGTATCTGAACCCCAGTATTTTTCAAATGTTAATGAACCACCGAGTGAAGCTGATATTGCACAGTTTTTAGTAAATTGGATGGTTCATGTACAAAGGCGACATGTCTGCACAAAATATCAAAATTTGCATAGATGTCACAGGAGGATTTTATTGCATGATCCTGACGCTGCTGACTGCATCACTTCAAACACTTGAAAACAGTATTTATATTATTTTAAAACTAAATTCCTCTACAATGTAAAACGTTTCACTCCATCCTATCAAATGCACATAACATCAAAGCCAAATATGTTGTTTTTTTTTGGGCTGACAGGGCTGCTGTGCCACTCTGAGCCCGGAGGTGAAAACAAGCCTGTGATTAAGGTCAATTACATTTAATGAAGCCTTGTGTAATTGAGTCATAAAAATGCTCCTCTGTTTGCTGCAGACAGGAAGTCATTGCTGGCCTCGTCCCCAAGATGACGAGCTAAAACCGTCACCATCTTCCCCCCTCTGCAGCCGAGTCAGATACAAGCCAGGAAGATTACTGAAGATTTCCGGCTCATGCTCGTCATCAAAAACTGATTCAGGCACCGTTGCCACGTGGAGTAAATTTACAGCTTCTTCCCAGCGCACGCATTAGCCCATTTGTCTCTGTTCCAGTTACCTGCCTGCCGTCATCTTCTGTGGAGACGTTGCATCCCATCAGACGTTTGGATGTGTCACATTGTGTTCATCGTTAACAGCCAGGAAGGAAAAGAATCCGAGTGGAAAGAAAGCAAACCTGAAGGCAAACTCCTTATGCTTTGCTGCCCACTATTTGATTCCTCAATAAACTCACAATAAAAACAATGAATCACTCGCAATGTCACTCCATACTCAGAAACGATCAAGTCCACCCTCCAAGGACATGATTTAAAACCGAATAAGAGCTCTGCTTTCAATGCTTCACAGAATAGAATATGTTTTCAAAGTTGCAGTGGAAACTGGAGGTGTGTGTGAGTGTGTGTGTGATGCATCAAATTCATCACACTTGCAGTAAGAGAAAGACGGAGGGTCACGTCTGTAACTAGACAGCCATTTTCTAGTTTGATGAAAAAACACTTGTGTTTCTGCTTCGATGGAGCAATTCTTCAGTCTAACTGGGTTACTGCGAAGTAGAATGCGAAGTTAAGAGGAAAGTAGAAAGCGGTGGGGCAGGAAGAAGAGTTGGGCGGGAGTTTTGCCAAATCTCGCTCAAAGTGTTTTCTTCAGTTTAACCGGAGATGCAATTAATTGGGCAATGTTAGCCTTAAGAGTTCATTACAGGGGCCTGGGAAACCAGGCATGCCTTCTTCCCCAAGTGCTTCCACAACCGGAGGACCCTTCTGAAGGGGTATTAAGACTTTCTAAGTGTGTATCTGCACCATCGCTCGCACTCGCTGATGCTATGAAAGTTTAAATCAAAACACACCATTCAGCTTCTCACTCTTTTATCTGCAGCTCCAACAATTCAGCGTCGCAACGGGGAAGAGTTTCCCAATTAGTGCTGATGCCAAAGCCTCTCCATTGATGACAACCCCTTATCCCGTCTTCCTGCGCACAGCAATGCCTCAGTGAGCCGGTAAGAGCTCAGTCCTCTAACTCCACCCTTTCTTAGAGCTCCAAAAGGAACACCCACGTGTGGAAGCATTGCCTGCAGGGAGTAATGCTGAGATTTTAATGACCAGTGTGAAAGCAGGGTCACACCCTCCGTAGGAGGTACAGAAACCAATGAAATTAGTTGCACTCAGCTCTCTCTGATATGTGGAAACAAGCGAAATACACCCAAGCTCATCCGAAAATATCCTAAAGGATTGCAAGTGTTTATTTAGGTTAATCAGGATTGCATGAGTTACAGAATTTAAGCAATTCAGCAACATCATCCATTAGTTGGGACGTAGAGTTATGTCTCTCACGAAGGCCAGCAATAATGGAAAGATAGGAAACCCTGGCTGGTAAATCTGTACAGTACATGTGTCTGTATTGTAGACTGAGAGGATATTTGCAGTATATTTGAGTTGTGATGCTCATGAAATCTTGATTTAACCCGAGATGCAGAGACGTCACTTTCTTAGAGCAGCATATCGTCAATCGCCATAGAAACACAAGGCAGATAGACAATGTGTGACAGGAGGAAAAGCAAATGTTTGCTTTTAAGATGTGTCAAAAATAAATGCATCACATTCTTATTGTTGTAGAAACTGTAACGCTCACTTCACTGCGATATTTAAACTGCTATTCATTTCAAAGCCAAAAAAATAAAATACTTTTGAAGAGTTTAACACAGAACACAAACAGGCTTACATTGGGTCTCCATTCTAAACACATGACTGAGTCTACTGATCAGCAGGAATTGGTGAGAACAAGACTTTGCAGACACTTTTACATGCTTTTATCTGCATACCGTGAAAATAAAAAGCCCAAAGCAGGGATTAACTTGTCTGTTACGGACCTGTTGGATTGCCTGTGAAGATACAAAATGTTTTTCTCTTGAATGCATAATGTGCCCAAGTCTCTTCATTTTTAATTATTCATCTGCCATCTTGTCTTATTGCACCAGGATTTCCCAGCCAAAAATCATCAAGCTATCTTTGCTACTATAATTAATTTTGCAGGGCGATAAATTGTCCCAGTAATTATTGTGAAAAACTGTAACATTGTTGTTTCGATTTTCAAGTAATGGGATAAGAATGCGAGTTTGTATGCACTAGAATTGAAACACCACAACCAAAAACAATAAATAAAAACCTACACACAACAGAAACCATAAATAAAATGGGTTATAAAGTCTGTAAACAAAATTGACAGTCAGAAAATATTAAACATCAGAATGGAAGTTTTTATGAAATCAACTGATTAATTGCTTATTGCATCAGACTTAACCACAATCCACCTTATCGAGCACAACCAAAATCAATGCAGTGTATTATAAGCCTGGCGGGTCACCAGGTCTTTTTAAAATGTTTGCATTTTTAAGACTTTAAGGTTGGTTTTCAGATATTAATCTTCCAATTTTTTAATAACACATAATTATCAACTGATATTTTCAAATTTCCTGTCAACTTTAAAGATTTTTTATCTCAAAAAGACAATAAACCGCTGGATGAATGACTGCCGTACCGCCCAACCGCCAGGCTTAGCAAGCTGAACTCCAGAAAAATCTTGAGAAACAGAACGCTGTGTACAGTACACATGCTTCCACAGTGAGCAACAATTAAAGGCTTTTTGTTTATATCTCAGCGCACACAGACTGGACTGGACATGACCTGACGACAGCAGAACAATCAGCAGAGATAAAAAAGGAGGTCAGCCAGCAATGAGTAAACATAAACCATCACTGTCCCTTCATTCCCTGGGTACCGTGTCACATACTGGACTGTGGGAAATGCCTGCACTGATGCCCTTTCTGCGCCCCAGGTGCAAAGAACAGACGAGAAAAAAAAAACATTTGAAAAAAAGGAGACTGTGTCTTTAAGTTTCTTACCACTGATGGCTGCTTCTTAATCTGTTTCACTTCCAAAGACAAGGCAAGAAATCTTTAAAAAAGATGTTAGTACAAAACTTCTGCTTCCCACAAACTGCAGACAAAGTGTGAGAAGTTTTCTGCTCAAGTGCCCGCCAACGGTCGACTCACCCCACCTAATCTGTCAACATCAATTCACTCGCACGTAAAATTAAACACAAGTTCTGTTTGCTTTGCTGTGGACTTTGGGGTTTGGACTAGTGGTTATTTGTAGCTGTGGTCTTTTATCCTGTTTTTCTACATCAGTCCCCACTCGAGTCTGCTCTGTGTTGCGTTGTCTGTGGCTCCATCTGGAATGTGGCGGCTACACAGCTGAGGCTAACGCTCAGGGGTCATCTCATGTATGGACTGCACTTAATGTAGTTGAGAAAACAGTAAGTGTTCACCCGACACAAAGTGCAAAATCGTAAATTGTTTTTATTTTCTGCCCACATTCAAACGTCTTAATATCTACCAGATGCTGCTGCAGACGGAAAAGGAGCAGATTCCAGCACAAAAAGGATTTTTAAAGTATGGTATTTAAATGAAAAAGAGAGCAGAAAGAATAGCCTTTCACATAACAGACTTTGTGTTTTTGTCATGAGACAAATAAAGCACAAACGTTTTCAGTTGATGATTTAATTTATTGTCGCAGAAACTTTCTGACAACACAAAGTCGAAGTGGAAGACCTAAAAAATCAACATCATGTGTCAATTTAAAGAAATGGATATCCCTATCACCAAATGGAAAACATGGAACGATGGTGGCTGGCTTTCCAAAATTACTGCAATTCTTATTGATGTCTCATTTACGAGATCACAAAATTACCTAGAAACAACATTTAAACCACTGTAGGCCTCAGCTGAAGTCTGTTTTTATGATTCAACAATAAGAAAGAGGCTGTGTGAAAACTGAGATTCCCAAGGCAAACATCACTGCAGACCAAAAAGAACACAAAGACCCATCTTACATTTACAATGTTGAGGAATTTTGGGACTCATGAGGCAAATGTGTTCATCTGGTTTTAATCTTAAAACAGATTTTCAGAAGAAGACCTCATCCTAATAGTCAAATATGATGGTAGTAGTGTGATGGTCGGTGGCTGCTATGTTTCTCCAGTTTGACGTTTTGTAATTTATGGAACCGTCTGTAGGAGAAAATCTAAGCATTTGGATAATGACCCTAAACCACCCATCGATTCATGCATCGGACACTTGCATAAGCATTAGTTTAGCAATCGGGTGTGAAAACCCTCAAGCTGCAATTGTTATCTGGAGGTCTTCTAATTAAAAAAAGAAATCTATAAACAGCTTTGTTAGCACTGGATACTGCTCTCAGCCATTTTGAAACTGTGAAACAACGAGAACTAGTGGCACAGTAAAAGGGTCCGGTGTTTCTTTAAAAGGAACGTTTTCTGTAAAATCAACTTGTTTTAGCTTTATATTGTATTATGATGTTATTTTCTAATCCCTCCCATCTGCAGAACTTATCTTACAAACTACTCCTCAGACCAAAACCCCTAGGAATGGTTGTAAATGGCATCATGGAGGAGCGTTGTTGTGATGACATGCTGAAGAAAGAGCATCGCTAAGAGCAAAAGCTTATCGTTAAATTGCAAACTCAGATTCCTTCTAATAGAGCCGGTCCAAAGCGTATGGCTAGGAAAATATAAAGATTATGAAATATAACCCAGTTTTTAGTCTTTTAAAGGTATTTAGTGATTTTTAGCACAAAATTAAAATGTGCCAAATAAATTGGTTCCCGTGTTCTTAGGTTCAAGTGCCAGATATTGTTTTAGGAAGACCTTTATGTGTAGAGATTAACATAATTACTAACAACTGGGAACTGAACTCCAGTCAAATAACGACATGAATAACCTGTGAATCTGGGCGAGGCCTTAAAAATGTTGGTCCACAAAACAAAGAGCTGCTCTTGTTGAGTTACATTGAACTTCATTTCATACGGTACAGCCGTGTTAATGCTGGCTGTGCAAATGAACAGAGCTCCTATGGGTTGAACTGAAACTGGGAGTCTCTTCCTGGTTGCACTGCCAACTGGCTGTGAGCCCAGCGCCTGCCAGGCAGCACACTGCCATTGTCCTTTAGATGTTTCTGGGTGATCTGAGAATTAAAATAGACAGGACAACTGATCCCCTTTTTATTTTTTACATACTGACAAAGAACAAGAACTGTGATGAATATTAGGTGCACAAAGCAGCTAATTGGCAGATTAAAGTGGTGTTGAAATCCTGTCATGGACTTGAATAGTAACAAAGAGTGTCTATTCTGATAAAATATTACTGAAAAGTGACTGGGAGGGCTACATGGTTACCATGGTCACAGGACTGACAAAGCATTGAGTTTCTGGGAAAGTTGAGTACACTGCAAAAATAATACAAAATTTTACAAGTATTTTTGGTCTAGTTTGTTGTGGAAATATCTTACTACACTTAAAACAAATTAAAACTAACAAAGAAGTAACTTTTCAGCTAATAGTTAAAGGAGTTTGTTATGCCTTATTTCAAGCATAATAAGATATTTGCTCTAGAGACTAAAATGTTGGTAAAATGTTGTGTTTTTTGCAGCAAGGGCTGCCATGACCATAATTAACCTGCCGACATCAATATTTTAATCGACATATTGTATTATATTTTGATTTCTTCATAATTTTATTTCACTTTTCTAGCAAAGGTTACAAAATAAACAGCAGAGTGACTCCCTCTCAACAGCTAAAGTTTTCTAAAGTTTGGAAGTAATTAAAGTAAGGTGATGATAAATGGGGGTTTTTGGACGCTTTCTATATCCAGAGGCTGCAGATGATCTGACAGTAAAGACGGAGCCTGTTTTCCTCTGAAGGTTTATTCATTATGCTAAATCTATTAAACTTCTGCTGTTTAAATCAAATTTAGTTGTGTAATCAATGCTACTATTAGTCACAATCCACCATTAGGTTCATTTATTTGAAACAAACAAGCTACACATCACAATAAAGCAAATTTATTGTCTATTAGATATGCTGCTGTTTTCTTAAGATATTAAATGTACACAACCGCTAAATGTAGTTGTGGCTTTTAAGTGAACATTCCCATTGTGCTGAGTAATATATTGCTGTACTGTGGTTTCAAAGCAGTGTTAGCATGATGGGTGGAGCTCCTTTAAACATCACATTAAGCCTTTTTTTCCTTCTCACAACCAGCAAACATTTCAACCATTTGTCCTTCTTATAAGTGACTAACTGTAATTGAAACCATGTTATTCTATGCTCTGATTTGCTCCAGAAACAAAAATCACTAACATTTTGCTGTCATTGGACTCTCAATAAACATATTTTAAACTGTAGAAACAGTGCAGCAGACAATAAAGTAAAACAACTCAATTTTAAGTTGAACAGAAATGGTAAAATCCTGCTAAAATATGACATTTTAAGCTAAAGTGTAAGAAAATAGCTTTTCCTTTGAAGAGGCCTTTTTGTCTCATTATATGTAAGATTATGAATACTCAAGTTTTATTATTTGTAAATAATAAGTGAGTCGTTTTAATTATTTTTTACCATACTTGTGATAATACTTTATTCTACACTTTAAAGGTGCAGTATGTAAAAAAAAAAAAAAAAAAGTCTAACTATTTCCTATAAAAATAATTTGAAATACAATTAGGAGGGAGGGCAATTAAACATTTAGATTAACAGATTCATTGAGAAAATAAAAGTGGCTTTAAGTTTCTACATCAAATCAAACCCTAGAAGTTTTAAAGGTCTCCTGAATGTTCCCAACAGAAGGAGGCCACGTTTGGTCCTGCCTGCTCCAGCAGAGTCCCACAAACAGAGAGTGCTGTGCAGTGGCCCTTCTCCAAAAGGGACCATCTGTCTCCCCCTGAAATGGGCCCAGCCACAGCGGACCTCCCTGTGACGGTGGGGCAGATCAGGACGTGCCGGGTTGATGTGGCCCAGCAGGTCCCCAGAATAAAACAGCACCTCTTTCCATCAGCACACATCCCTCCCTCTGTCACTTCCCACAGCTTCCTGCTGCTTTCCGGGCTACTTCCAAACCGCCGGCTGCCTGCTGGCGGATCATGCTTTCTCAGGGAAGCGAGAGAGAAATGTGGTGAGAAAAGGGGAAGCTGCTAAGAGACTTGTGAGGTGTTCAGATCGAACTATCTGGGAAGCTCAGTGTTTCTGCACGTCAGCTGAGGTCAATCAGAGTCCACGCCGCTACATTATCAGTGAGAAACAGTGCACCAAAAGAGGGAAGTCGGGAAGCTGTGTGATACTGCTAAAAGTTGAGGATAAACACACTGACGCAAACACATTCACACAAACATCATCTGGGGAGCAGCATTAATACTTTCTGACCTCAGCATGTCACCAGACCACCTCTCACTTCTGCTTTTTCTCTTAAAGTTTTGCTTTCCACACTCAGTGTGATGTTGCTGACAGAAATCTGGCATTTGTGAGATAATTTAGACTTCTGGGCAGCAGCTGCAAGCCCTGCTGCTGACACAGAAGAAGCTTTACTCAACCAGTGGATGCAAAGAGATGATAACTACAGGGAAGAGCAGACCAGACACAGATGAATCACTGGTTTATTCACCTCACAAGAGCTGCATCCAGCAGAGATATGCTCATAAATTCCTCGACTGATACATTTTCCAGTCAAGATATTACTAAAATATGACTAAGACAAAACTCCTCTATCTTTTTATAAAACTTATTTAGCACAAGCATGTAAAAATGCAACATAAATATGCAAACAAATTGCATTTCAAATCAAGAGCAAACATGCTTACCTCATCTAGAGAGTCTCTGTTCTATCGAAGCCATAAAATCTCAAAGCAAAGGGGAAAATGTCCTGTGAGACACCGTGGTAATGAAGCTACTGCAGAGATGCTGTTCAAGTGCATTAAATCCATCAGCCACTTGTTGAGCACAAGTCTCCTGAAAGCACAAAAGAAACAGGATTCAAAGCGCTGCACGGCAAAAATCTGCTTCTCCAGGTCATTTAAGGAACTGCTTGTTTGCAAGCAGATGAAGAAAACTAAGGAGAGTGCAATACATAGGTGTGATGATCAGGGAGTAAGTTTTGTGAAATGCATACAGCTGCCTCTTAATGCACAGCTCCCTTCCCCCTATGACAAACCTACCACCAACAGCTGAACAAGCCTGCATCATTTGCATTTGTAAGGGAAAGTAGGTGGTTGTGCAGGAGGGGAAGGAGGGAATGCTGAGTGTTGGTGTTTGGGGGGAAGGAGGGCAGACCGTGACATTCAAAGCTTGAAGGCTGTGACAGGAAGGACAAGAAAACAACAGAGGGAAGAAATAGGCATTGTTTCCAGGAAAAGATCCCCTAGGTCAAGCTTGTGACCTTCCATGTTGCATGCAATGACTGACATTTGAAGCTGCAGAAGGAAGCGGAATCTACTGATAGACTGCATGCATGTGTGATAAATAGGGCTAGAAACCTATTTTCCAACTTAAACACACCGAGATGAAGAAAGACTAGGCTGCAGAGACCAATAACCTTTCTTTAAAACTGATAATCCCTGCATTCATACTCCATATGTGATTCACAACATCTTTTACCTTCAGTATGAACAGCAGGAAGGCTTAGGATATTTATCTAGGGATGTACCAAGGAAGAAACATCAAGGTCCAAACTATGAAGCTTCAGTGATAAAATAACTCAAATAAAATACAATGAATCTCAGGCTTGATTATTTTCTGAATAATAACACAATTCAACTGACTGATGGGCATCTGGTCAGCTCACCTCTTCCCATTTTGACCCACCATTTTGTTCCTTCCTACTTTCTGTTATTGACGTATTGTAGCTTCTTATGATGATAAATTAAAAACAAAGCTGAAATACTATATGGATACATATTTTCAAAAACATAATACGTTACACTGTCTTTAATTTGGACAATACCTATTTTTTTTGTCTGAAAAGTCAATTGATTTAGCGAGAAACTTGTTTAGTTGGCAACAATGGGGTGACTATTGGTAACCGCTCTCATGTAGATTTGACCTGGTGGGAGGGTCTGTCAGTCTCTCTACCAGCAGAACAAAAGAGGACGGTGGCTTATGTTCAGACTTTTCCAGAAGTAGATAAGATTGGCAGATAAGATCTGCTCCTCCTGTAAATATCGGCCAATCTCAGACCTCCCAAAATTAAGGAAGTGAAGAAAATCAGGGCTGATTTATTGGTGCACTTCTACAAATAACTCCTCCTCTTGACAGCAGATTCTGACAAGAATAAAAAGACTGACTTCAAATTTGTAATTATTCAATTGGATTTGACCAAAAGTGGGGAAAAGAAATGGCAAAAGGATGCAGTGAACATTAACAGATTGCACATATCTGTATAAGACTTGCTGTTTCACTGTTTGCAACAAAGCATTTCTTTGTAATGCTAATCTTAATGCCAATTCTGAATTGGACTTATGTTTTTCTAGAAACATAAATAAGGCATTTTACAGTAGTTGTAAAATGTAAAAATTGAATAGTTAGTTCTTTAAGTGCTCCTCCCTAAACATTGACAACACAATTTATTCCTCTGATGCATTTATTAAAGTAGAAAGGGCAAACATAAAACACACCACATGAATCAGCTCCTGTGTTTCTAAATTCCAGCGCTTTAGGATGACAGCCATCTATGGAATAAAATTAGTGCCGCAGCTCTGAAAGGACGACCTTTTTGGTGCCATGATTAACATAATTACTACCAGCAATCCATCAAGTGAGAGCTGAGCTCAAGCCACGGCACTGATAGCCCAAGTCAAATAATCAAACGACAGAGCAGGGCTTTGTCTGAAAATGCAGAATCTGGGTCTGATTAAACATACCAGGCTGATAACAGAACCGCTGAATAAGATATTGCCTCATATCTTAGAGATGCACAAATAAATCTGCTGGTGACCAACATGGTTTCTGCTTGGCTGGACCTTGCCAGCCAACACCTTGTCAGAAGCTCAGGAATCTAATTTGTTTCTGATCTATAAACGATTTATATCTACATGCTAACAGGTTATGCAAATAGCAATACGTTTTGGTGTGAAACCTGTTGTCACATGGTTGAAATTGAAGAACAAAAGGTATAATACACTAATTAAAAATAAACTATTTTCTGCAAATGTATGTCTGTCTATTCAGGCTGCTACAACAGAGAGGTGGACTTTTACAGGTGCAAGCAATTTCATTTCTTCAAAGAAACAAAGAGGAGAACTGATCAGGAGCAGACTTAAAGGCTTTACGCATTACAGAAAAGTTGTTCTGTAAACTTCTCCCGTGTTGTGAAAAATGGATTTGGGAATATAACTGTCCTTTTGGAAATCTCACGAATTTACAGAGACTGCAGTTAATAGTTTGTGATGCTAACAGGGCTAAAATGCTAATAAACAATAATAATATTATACGAGCTTTAAGAATCCATTCCTTAATCAATTTGATTTTGCTTATATGTGCAAATAATGTTTGTAAATCCTGGTTAAAGCAACTCTTCTCAGAGAAGTCAGCTGCTCCTAACATACATATAGACGGAAATAAAAATATACTGAAATTTTGATAATTATAGAGCTAAAATTTGTGTCAAAGACTTTCAGAAACTGAAGTCCATTAATGTCTGGTTGGCACATCTCCAAGCACATCCCCTTATAAAAAAACCACAGCAGACAGCTTTTAGCACAAAATGTCAGTCAACAGTTTGACAATTGTGACTGGGTTGATTTACGATCCAAATCTGTGACAAGTAGGCACGCAGGAAACATGTTAGGCTTGTTTGAACAAGTTGCAGCTAACTACAAATGAGTCAAAAAAAAAAACCTGCTTGAATGTTTTGCACAACTTCCCGTCAGTACTCCTTCAAGGCTATATTAATAGCGTTTCTGTGCATTGCTTAATGACTTGATTATATATTTCCTCTCTTGCATAATTGAGTTTGAGGCAGCTTAATTAGAAAAACATAAAAACAGTGTCATTCTAGCCACTTCCTGATGACTGCTTTGCTCTGCCTGTTTCAGGTCGGAGGCAGGAAGGTGTTAATAGCAGGAAATGACAGACTTTAATCAAGCTCAATGAATAGCAGCAAGCACAGCTCTTTGCGGCACAGTAGGCTTTGATCCAGCCTCTGCAGGCAGGTTCTCGGCTTTGATTTGAGTTGCAGGGAAGGAAAGGATTTTATTTGAAGAGTGGGAAGCCCCAGGAGGTAACACTTAAGAGTTCTCTGTCGCTGCATCCCTGCAAACAGACGGACTATTCATCAGCCTACACATATGTGCAGAGAAGGCCTGTGGAGAAGAGCTCGTTTGCACACGGACGACCAGTTTTGCAGGGCAATTTACATACCAAAGGTAGTCATTACACAAACGGATCCACATGCAAAGCGACAAACGTTTGCAAGAAAAACATTTTAATTTTGGTAACTGGAGAAACAAATTTTATTGATCTAAATAAACAGAATAACTGCCAGGGATTCATCTAATGACAATTAAACCTCTCCGGGAATAAAAGAAAGGAATAGAAGCACAATTTTGATACTGAAGTAGAAATTCAACAAGAAGAAACTTCAGTTGAATTCATTAATTGAGATTATTTGCTGTTGACATTTGGAAACAAGAAAGAAGATCTCAGCTGAGATAGAATATTTGGACAAAAAACAATAAATAGCAGAGAGATTTATAAAGAAACTCAAAAATCTAATATATCTTCCCCATTTGCGGGGCGTGCATTTGGAAGCCTTGAGTCCTTGACGCAGCCGTCGCAGGTTCGATTCCTGGACCCGGCGACATTTGCCGCATGTCTTCCCCCCTCTCCTTCCCCCTTTCCTGTCAGCCTTCTGTTATATAAGGGACAGTAGAGCCCACAAAAAGACCCCTTGGTGGGGAAAAAAAAGATATCTTCCCCATTTGCAAGCCTACAAGCTAACAGGTTGAAATGCAAATTGTAAAAGAAAAGCAAAGTTTGGACAAAAGCTGCAAAAGTCTGATTAGTGGATCCGTACAGTGTGTCACTCTGCAGTCTCTGTTAATCAAACAACCCTCAGGGTGACTGTCACTCTGCACCCACTCTGAAAAGACAAGTAAACCCAGCGTGACAGTGTGGAAACTACTGAACCTTCCTGCATGATTACAGCAACCAGTTAAGACAGCATAATGTAGGAAGCAACAAAGGCATGGGGCCTGATTGCTTCCACCAGGGGAACATGTAATAAAGCAGAAAGGACGCAGGGCACCGACATCGCCTCAGATTGTGCTCTTTTTTCTGGTGGGTGTGACGATAGGCAGGCCTGTGATACATTTGCTGTCTGATATTTTTAGTCCTGCTGATAACAGCATGCTTTGGTAGTACAAGTTATGCTGAGTGGAACAGGAGCAGGCATTTAGGGAAATGGCCTTCCCCTCCTGCAGAGAGGAAAACAGGAATAACAGCTGGGTGACAACAGGAGTCTCTGAACATCTCCCTTCCTCTCAGTTTATCCTGAATCTGTTGCCTAAGTCTATCAGAGAGCCGGATAGCTACGCTGCCTCTTCTATCCATCACTTCCACTTCATCTTTCCGACAGAGGAGGAGAGAAACGAGAAGGGGTTAATGGGCACATGAGATGGGGGGGGCTGGAGGAGAAGAGTAAACAGCAGCTTCATTCGCAACTCTCTCCGTTGTTGCTAGGCAACTTTTTTCTGCATATGACAGCCCTGAGTGACAGCAGACCTCCCTTATGAACAAAGATGGAAAGTTGAGGGAGGGAGAGCAGATATGTGTGGTGATCGGGTGAATTCAGAGAGAGACACATTGTTGCTCCTGGCAGTTCAAGGCAATCTAAGCATAATAAAGGAATGAGAAATGGACAAAATCAGCAGCCATAAAGATAAGATGTATATCAGAGAGATTTTAGCTCTGGAAGGAAAAGACAAATCAGACACACAAGCTTATATTTAGTACAGTTTGAAATCACTTGATGCTTTTGCCCTTTGGGTCGCTAAATGATTCACATGAAAGGAAGTGGTGAATATTCCTGGTTAACCTAGTCATAAGGCACAGACACAGAAGCCAGTTAGAATAAATAATGCATTATTTCCTTGCATCACAAGTCTGGAAAATAAAAAAAAACACATCAACTTATATTCTAAAAAGAGAACCAAGGCACGTTTCAACTCTTTTTGGGGAAAGCATTGTAGCCTCAGAAAAGAAAATATAAATCCTCCAATGGATCCTCACTCAGTTGCTGGGTCCAAAAAATGATAACAAGAGGTGCAGAAACATCTTGATCAGATGGTTAAAACACCACAGCTAACTCTATTCGATCTGGAGAAGCAGCAGCTGGACACAAAGCTTTCCCTGGTGATGGAGTTCCTTTCCCCATCTTTGGAAGTGAGCCCATCCAGATGAAGCTGCTTCCATCAGAGATCTTCTTCCTTCTATAATGATCCATATTTTATGACAGAACCCAAGAGCTTTGGCTTTTTGCTCAACTCTTCCTTCAACCACACAGACCAGAGCTTTGCTCACTCTAATCCAGACAAGTCAGGCTGTCAAAAGAGCTGATACTCCATCCCACCATGACATGTGAACAAGACAACAAGAAACCCTATTATTCTCAAACCCAGAGAGAGAAGAAAACCTTATTCTGCTAAGGAATCATGGTCTGAATCTTAATTTGACCCAGTGCATGCCTGCATCAAAATCCACAGAAAGGCTCGGAGAAACCAGCTGTAAGCTTGTCCTGATTCAATAATCAAGCATTAAAGCCACAATGCTCCTCTTGAATCTGAGGTTTGATAACCATTCAGAACTGGGTTTCCAGTATTAGAGGCATATTCTTGGCAATTATTATTATTTTTTTTTTTACCATTTTGCTAAAGTTTTTCATTGCTAGCAAACAACTGAGTAGAATTTCCAAGACAATTCTCAGCCATTTCTTTCTACAAATTAAACTAAAAAGACTATCATGATCAAATTCTTGTGTCATCGATGCATCAGTTGCATTTTTTGGAAACTGCACACACTATAAATAAAATATGATTAATTACAGACCTGAGAGAGTTATGGAAAGATTAGGAGTGTGCTGGAAGTCATTTATTTCAAAGATTCTCTACTTATGTTTGCAGAGGAAGCATCAACAGGGAAGTTGACCCTGATTTGGCTAATAGGCAAATGGTCACAGTTGCAAGCATTTTCTGTGGACAGAATAGGGCGGCAGATGTGTGTACCACAGTTGGCAAGAGAAATTGAAGCAAAACAAGCAATTTAACAAGATTTAAATCTCTTCATGCATTGACCTTGTTGGCAAGCCGTTAGTATTTGCTACAAATACAAGATTAAAACATGTAAGATAAGCCAAAAATAAAAACTAAAAAATACAACAATAGAAAGATTATTTTTTGAGGGGTATCCAGGGCCATCTGGAATTTCTGTTCCAAAAGAGCAGAGTTGTTCTGTAATTAATAAACTTCTCCAAAAGGACAGGTTTATTAAGTGAGAGCTAGTCTTACTCTCCACAGGCTGCATATCAAGACCCTAGACAAGAACGGGTCTGATGGCATTCCTGAGAACTAGGCGACTGTGGTTAACAAAGCAGCTGGCATCTGTTTTATGAAGTCACTTTCAAAGCCTTTTCCCTACAAGTAGCATCAAAAACATCTGTCTCCAGGCCAGCCACCCACATATGAGATAGCCTCATGCTTGCAGGATGGCCCGCAGATGCAGGCAACAACAGTCATGCTAATGTACATGTAAAAATCCCAGACAACCACAAAGTGACAGTTAAGTCAACATTACACCAAGAGTCACACGGGGGAGGCAGGATGGAAAAGCTAACATAAATACATAAAGGAGGCTGTAGGAAAAGGTAAAAGCTGTGGAAATGTCTAAATGGGAAGAAAAAGTTTCCGTGCCTCTTCACAATTTGTCAAGACAAAACAAACTTTCGCTGTTTATTGGGAGTTTATTAGATAAACCTTCACACAAGGGAGGTTTTCATGGCTTTCATTGTTCTCAACAAGTGTGGTGTGCATTTCTCTACACATTTTAGAACAACCATACATTGCAGTTTCAGCTGCAAGTTGTGGGAGGGACACAGTGTTGCGTCTTCAGACGTTGAAAGTTTTTCCCATTCTTCTAAGACAAACTTATTCCAAGTGGATGGAGAGAGTCTGAACATTCATTTTCAAGTCGTGTCTTGACTTTTACTGGGCCATCCTACCAAATGAAAATGCTTTGACCTAGTGTAAGTGTTGGTAGCACTGTTGCCTTGCAGCAAGAAGGTTCTGGGTTTGATTTCTGGCCCGGGGTCTTTCTGCATGGAGTTTGCATGTTCTCCCTGTGTGCATGTGTGGGTTCTCTCCGGGTTCTCCGGCTTCCTCCGACAGTCCAAAAACATGACTGTTAGGTTAATTAGTCTCGCAAAATTCTCCATAGGTGTTTGTGCATGGTTGTGTGTCTTGTCTGATTCTGCAACACAGAGACAGACAACACAGAGACAGAGACTGGTGACCTTTTGCACAAAACGTTTGCTGGAGATAGGCAACAGCACCCTTCCCGACCCCATTAGGGACAAGGGCATACAGAAAATGGATGGATGGATGGATGGATGGATCTGACATATCGTTGTCCTGTTGGATCATAAACTTCCATCATGGCTTCAAATCTTTCAAAGCTTCTAGCAAGTTCTTTTTCCAGGATTGCTCTTCTTACTTTCAGTGTTAGTTTAAGTGGATGCCCATCTTTTGTTTGGTTTTCAATTGTGCCATATTCTTGCCATTACATTCAAATTAGTTGTTATAACATAAATACATTTGCAAGTAGTGACTCTAAGAGTGCATTTCCTTGCGTTGTTGAGGAAGGTGCAGAAGAATAAATTTAAACTCCATTCTGTCCAGAGTAGTCCTGTTAGTGGAGGTAATATCCAATAACTAGGAGCAACGCTGCTATATTGAGACTGCTGTGCACAGGGTGTATTAGATGCACTCTGGCTCGGAGCATTGTAAAACACTGAGCATCATTAAGGGGAGTGTGCTTGAGCACTGTCCACAGCCCCGCAGAGGGACATGTAGTGCAGAGAGTGCAGAGAGGAAGGCACTGGCAAATGGAGTTATTTTCCATTCCCTCAGCCCATTTATGGAAACATTTTGTGAGTAAGTTTCGGTTCTCACGGAGCAGGAAAAGATCCAGGGAACGCTAGAGTAAAAGTGAGAGAAATAAAGATGTGGAGTGAAAGACAGAAAGGAGAAGGGTTTGTAGAAATGCTGCTTTTAGCTTTTTCTCCTTTGGAAAAGACCATGCTCTGTGTGTGTCCTCCTTTGTGTGGCTCTCCCCTCTGGCAAAGGCCACAAAAGCTTCCATTTATCTCTCCTGAGCATCTAGCCTTATTGAGGAAAGACCCTGAAAGGCGGCAGCCATCACATGCGCCTGGGTGACATGGCTTTTCCCTTGTTAACACTTCAGTCTTGCACCCATGGTGCATCTGACTGAACCTCCACCAGAATGAGGGATTACTACCCCAGACAAGCTTGGAAAAAAGGAGAAGCAGTACATCTGTTCTATATATTTGCATTTCTTTGGTCAGGATCACAATGCACCACTTGACTCGAAGGAAAGAGAGCATTTTCAGTCAGGCATGAGAAACCCACCCCGTCAATGAGGTCTTTTTTACACCCTTGGGTTTCTTCAGGATGCCACAAAGAGCAGCTTGCACAAAACACAATCTGTCAACTCGCAGGCAGACGGGGACACTTTTTTTTTCTACAATTCTCACTCATCAGTTTCTATTTACTCTGTGTTATCAGCAGTAGAAAGGACCAAGTGCAACTTTAGGCCATTGCAATGTGTGCTATTCAGCAAACTGCTTCTCTAATTGCAGAGGGAGAGGAATTTCTTACATCTCTAGCATTGAGGCACAACAGCTGCAGCTGGCATGGTATGTGGTGGGTGTGTTCAAGGAAGGCGGGCAGCTAAAAGGGTGTAAAACACCAACCTCCTGCTGAGAACCACAGAGGCACGCACACCTTTGCAAAATCATGCTTTTGTGCTTTTCCTTGTATAATTTCATTGTGGTTATAACATACCAGAGCATCAGATGGAGTCTTGAGCTCTAAAGTTTGACTCCCACTTTGCTGTCACTTGTCAGCACATCCTTGATCTATCTAATTTAGAGTGCAGACCGCTGCCAAAAGAGAAGAAGAAACATACTCCAACACATGCACACACAAATTTCATTCAGCTAGTTAATGGGTCATCATCACAGATGTATTCGAAAGATGAAATGCTGTCTACAGACAACAAAAACAGTGGATATTCATATTGTAGCATTTGCTGTTTTCTGCTATACCATCCCCCTTTCCTGAATGCTAAATGGAAGAAAATGTCCACGGAGACGGGCAAAGAAGAATCAATTTCTCCCTCCAGGAGCCCAGTGCACTGATCCGGCATGACGTGTAGGTCTCCTCTGACCTTTAAAACCCATCAGGACCACTGATCTGATGAGGTGCTCATATGAAAAAGAGAGGGGTGGACAAATGGATGGTGGCTGAACAGCAAAACGTCTCACTCTAACAACTGTATAGTACGGTTCTAATTGAAGACGCTGATGCTTTTCCTTCACTGGTGAAAGCACTTGCAAGCCTTTCGTCATTAATATTTATGTGATCGAAAATGGCACACAAAGCGGAGCAGTTAGCTTCTTTAATGCACTGCGGCCCCGATCGAGAATAGATCAGGCGCAAGATGAGAAATGGGCGCAAGAAGGTGTCCGTCTTTAATCACAGCGTAAGCCAGGATTTACAACAGCGTCCCAGATAGGCACAAATTTCCTTATTACTCACTTCCTTATCTCTGGACTGCAGCTTGCTCTGAAGAATGTCACAAAGATGCCAGTACCTGGCAGCTGTTTAACCTACACCAACCAAACACTAACTGATCATCATATTACTACCATATTTGACCTCGTTTTGTCTTCGATACCGCTTTGATTCTCCACAGAAGAGATTCAGCAAGGTTTCTGAAACATTGCTCAGGGTTTTTGGACCATATTTACCAGATAATGATGCAAATTCCCCAATCCGCCTCATCCAGGATGCTCAACTGGAGTGAGATCTGTTGACTGTGTAGGTCAGTAGATATCATCTTATCGAGACATGGTCACCAACAATACATATGTAGATTGTGAAGGTTAGATGTTACATATTTAGTATTAAGGAGCCCCAGGTTTGCCCCAGTGTATAATAAGCCTGACGGGCCTCCAGACTTTACTTGTGCCCCCACTAGGTTTAAAATTGCTTATTCATTTAAGATTTTTTTTAAGACTTTATAATCAATCTTCAGATATTAATTTTTCAATAACACATAATTACTAAGTGATATTTTCAAATTTTCTGTCAACTTAAAAAAAAATTTAACTCAAAAACACGGATGAATGACTGCCAAGCGCCCCTACCACCAGGCTCAGCGAGTTTTCTGGCGAAAACCTTGAGAGCCTAAAGTAAGCCAAGAAAATATTCCCCACATCACCACGACCACCATGGAACTTTTGTTTGTACCAAATTCTGGCGATACCATCCAAATGCAATAAATGTTAACATTGTTTTGAGGAAATGTTCAAGTAATATAGTAATAGTGGCATAAAAATGCAACAACACATTCTCAAAGTTCAATAAACTTTAAATTCTAATGAACATTTAAACAATGGAGCTGGAAGACATTTTGAATATCCAAGATAAATATAGAAAACTGCAGAAACAATACGCAAAATAAATTACGATGTCTCAAAACTAAATTAACTTTCAGAAACAGGAATAGTTGAGAACAAAACACCAGACTTAAGACTTTTATTAGTCAGTTTTTGGTAAAAAGAAAAAAGAGAAAAACAATAAATCAAGCAAATGAAAATTATTGAGTTTCTTTTAATTTATTATGGGTTTAATATATTTATTGGTTTTTTTGTAACAGGTCTAAGTTTATCTTCAGACACTTCAACAGTTAATAAAGACACTGTCACTTTAGGTTAATCCCAAAGAAGACATCCTCCTTTGATACAAGACTTCACCAAGTCATTTTTGGCCCCATAACAACCACTCACTTGACATTTTTGCAAACATCATAGATCATAACTGAAATACTCAAATCACCCAATGTTTAAGTTCCTAAATGCATCAAGTCACTTCCGTTTGAATGGACAGAGAGAGTTACTAAACATGTCTGGTGAGTGTAAGTGAAAAAAATAACGCTTTCCTTTTTGTTTACTTCATATCCAGCATTATCATCAATTCCTAAAGCGCTTTATCACCAGCCACAGCTGAAACATCAGAGATAAACAAGATAAAAGAAAAAATAAAGTCGCACAACTAAGATGAATGATTCATTAGAAACTCCTCTATCAAAATGTCCGTATTAACACAAGCTTCCTTAAAGTGTCTGGTTTATTTTTCACTGTAATACTTTTGATTAGCAATGAGATGGATGAATTCAAATCATTACTGCCATCCCTGAGAAACCACACAGAATTCAGCTATTCAATATTAAATCAATAATAAACCCAGTACATTATGAGACACCAGGGACAAAAAAAAAGCATGGCTGCATCAGATCCATTTTCAGCCTCTTTTCCAAAAAATATCACAGAGATTTTTGTTGTATACACTCAACAATCAGACCAGCTTCAAACTGGCAGCAGAAAATGTAAGATTTTTCATCACCGAATTCCAGACCCACACATCTTTTCTTGGATAATTAGGCTTAATGACAGGAAATAATTAAATGACCCTAGAAAATGGAAAATGTCACCAACTGAGACGCTGGATCAAGGGCAACCTGATGACTCCATGTGTAGCTAAAGGGCAGCACCATGCAAAATGGAGACGGCTTAAAGTTGCCACACAAAGTTTCTTTTCCATAGAGAAAACATAAATACACATTTACACTGGTGAAAATCAGAGACTAGCTTTGCTTTTGACTCAATACTAAAGCAAAGGTTGATCAATAAAGTTGATTCTGGCAAAAAAGAAAAACATTTTTGTCCGACAACGACAATTTCTAGATCAATTTGCTTTTTGTATCTGGACAGTTGTTGGTCATTTTCATCCACGCCATTTTTTTCTTTCCATTTGATCATGACATTTACAGATTAGAAAGAAAAATGAACAATTATGTAGCCTAATTGGTCACAACATAATATTTGATTACCGGTAGGTCTTATATTTTCAGGAGTTCATGCTTTGCATATTGTGGACATATTTGACCATTTGAATGAACTTTAACCCTTCCAAACCGAAGGTATCGGCGACTATAGAGTCAAATTTGCAATACCGTAATTCCGTCACACTTTGCGCTGTCTGAAAAATTCCAACGGTTTCTGAAAAGGAAGATGTTGGGTTTTCCAGCAGATATCGGGCAATAATGGGAATTTCACCCCTGCCGTAGCAGGGAGTGAAATTAATCTGATGAAACAATTCTTTAATAGACGGTAAATTGTGAAAATAACTTACTAGAAATTGAAAGTTCCTGTTGTTATGGTTAGATGGGGAAATATATATTTTCTCACAGGATTTTTAAAGAACTGCGTACATTTAAAATAAGCAGAAATATCCAGGTCTTAAGGGGTTAATGTCCACACATGTTTTAGTGGCTAATATACTAACGCTTACTGAGACATTGTGCAATGGTTCAAAAGGAGAATAATTAAGGACAATTTTGGTTATTCCTACAACAGTATCACAATGACAAACTTTCCTGATATCTTGCAGTTTTAACTTAGTACTTTAACAAAATAAGTGGCACCATTTATTAGCAACAGCATTTATTTAAGTTGTTCATTTAAAATAAATGTATGTAAAGATAAAGTTCAGGGACTGATATATAGGTAGTGGATTTACACAGACAAATATGTATGCAATAATAATCTGTTGTTTATCTGATGTTTACACAGTTCAGCAAAAAAAGATACAATAAACTGCGGAAGAAATACAGGTCAATATATTTACATTTGTCAACATGCTGAAAACTTACCTTAACCTTTGACCCTTTGTGTTTGCATGTTTACTCTAAACCTTTAAATCAGATGAGAACAGTGTAATTATACAGCTGCTGCAGCACCTGGCTGTCTGTCCTGCTGCTGTGTGTTGTGTTTTGGCCCGGACCCTTGCAGCCCAGCGCTGCTGAACTGTATATGGCCTTAGTCCTGTTTACATTTCGAAGAGCTTCCAAGGCTTCCAGTAAACACGGCCTGGGGTAGGTGAGCGATGAATGGACGCAGTGTAGCTGCTGGGCATTGTAAGATTTAGATACACAATGATCTCTTGTTGGGAAAGTGAACATAGTGTCTGGGACTCTGTTTGACTTGTTCTGTTATGTAATCTCCTTTTCTCTTGCTGCTTCGTCTTTTAAGGCAGCAAACTCACTTATATGCTGGCATTCAGCTCTTCCCTTCCAGCTCTGGATCCCACATCATCTCACCCCCTGTGGCTAACTTCCAAACAACCGCAGCAGCTTTGAAAACACTTTATCCTGAGGGGAGGAGGGGAGCGGTCAACCTCTTCCACATTGACAGACTCTCCGATTACGGAAGTAGGAGGAAAAAAGAAACCCCAAATCGGGCCACAGCCACTCCAGATCATTATCCTCCGTCAACAGCATTTACAAACGACGCAGAATGATGTTGTAAAATAAGGTATAGTGAAATTGAATACTACTCTGGCTTTGAGTTAGTTCTGCTTGGCTGGGCTGGTGCTCCTTAAACACATCATTCGGCTGCAGCAGCCGTAAGTATAAGGAAAAGGCCAGAGCGACTGGCAGCCATGCATAGTTCAGCTCCTTTCTGCTTTACCCATCCCCTCTACTTTGCGTAAAAGGGTTTCCCCATACACAGTGAATGCAGCATCTCAGGCTTGTCTAAAATATTCACAGACTACTGTGTCTCTGCAACAAGAAAAAGCCACAGGCAGAGTTGCACGCAGACATTTTTGTGCTGCAGTAAGTGGTTAAAACGCTACACAGCGAAGCCCTGAGTTAGTCATATGTATGATTCAAACATCCTTTGTGAACTGAAACAACAAGAGGTGGAATATTTGTTTTTTTAATAATAGCAAGGCTATACAATGATCATAGTCCCAACACAAACTGGCTCTGACCTAAAGGTTTATGACAGAAACTCTGGAAGGAGATGCAAAAGCTCCAGCTGGTCAGAGCTGCCAACACTTCATGACAGAAATAGTGGGACATGTTTTAATGCACCACTGCCTTCAGCTCCATCATTTTGGCTCCAACAAAGCTGAACTCGTTGAGTCCCTTTGTTTGCTTTGCAGCTTTGTGTCTCTGTCAGCTCCAATGTGATCCCAGTGTTTATATAAAACAAGGTCAATTTAACCCACTCCTACAGCTTGAAGTTTGCTAAACTACCTGCTGTTATTCTCATCCAATTACTGTTGGAGGTCAGAAATAAACTGCTTCAGAGGCAACCAAAGAAGGACTTAAGAAGGATAAAACCTGGATGAGTTTCCTTCAATCTGTCAGAATGGCTGTGTTTGGCAATTTTTCAGTCTTTGATAGAAATAAAAATTGCTTTTGATGAAGTATTGAAGATAATGCATGTGTTTTAATAGAGGAAAAGCTGCAATCAACAATCAAAATGGAGGGTAATAAAAAAATATATATTTAAATATAAATTCAACATGATATTTAGGCTTTGTTATGTGCATTTGTTTAAATAATTTATTAAATTACTAAAAATCAACATGTTTAAAATATGTCTGCAAATGTTTCATCTGTATTTACAAAATTAAAATACAAAGTTATGAATTAGGGCTGTATGACTGAACAGGCATATTTAACTGTGAAAAAAATAAGTTTGGCCTCATTTGTTATAAGCTGTGACACTTATAAATGTGAACATTTGTATAAATTTTATGTATTTTTTTTGTGTTCTATTATCAGTGTTTATTTTTGCATAACGTTTGAATAAATATGTTTTCAGCTATTCAAAGATTCAATTCCCTGTTCTCTGAGTGTAAATTCAAACTCAAGTTATTCCAACCATCAAATATTTTGATGCGATTTCAACGCCATCCAAAAAAACCCAAAACAAACTAATGGTATTTTAAATTTTTATTTATAGGTATGAAATGAACAGAGAAGTATAATATACTGAAACCAACTGGTTGGGCTAACGGGCTGATGACAAGGTGGTGGGTTAAGTTCAAATTCAAAGCAGTAATGGAAGAAATTGAGACTACACCACAATTGGTTACCATGGAAACTGAACACAGGCAATTTGATTAGAAATTGCCAACCAAGGATTTTTTGTTTACTGCAGCTTGAATGTAAAGACATGTGACTGATGATTCTCCTGACATCTGATTATTTGGAGGCAAAAATAAAACCAAAATTATAGTAACTAATTTCACAATATTACTTTATTACCCATTCAAGTAAAATGAAATGTAATATCCACGAAATTGTCAGTTATGGAGCATTTTATTGGCACTATCCTAGTACATTTCTATTTATAAATACATCTAAAATTAAATAATTGTGTAGCCAGTATTATATGCCATACCACAATAAAGCTGTTTCACTGGAAAAGCATCATAATTAACTTGTAATTGGTTAAAAAGGCCAAACAATTAATCAAATGTGACTATTACATTGGACCACATTACTTTGAACTCCACAGGAAAACCCCCCAAAAAACAAAGAAAGCGACCTGTTATAGTGAGTGAGATTCCCAGCACAACTAAACTAATTATCATTTGATTTATTGACCAAAGTGAACACCACCTAGAATAGCTCACCACAGACAATGACAGACTACAGGCCATAGCGACACTTTCTCATTTGTCTCATGTCAGTGAGCTGGCAACATGAAAGGAACCAACAAAGAAAAACAGACACTCTCTCACAATTGATAAATGTCTGTTTGGGAGTAAGTTCCTTCCTGCGAAAAAGGCTGAAACTGAGAAATCTCTCATATTTCACAGTGGGAACAAAGCAAAACATGACCACTTACAAAAAACAAAAGGAAAAACTGAAATGACATAAAGCTTCACAGCGCAATATACTTCTCATTTTAGTTTGACGTCTGCAGAAGAAATTCTGACACTTACATCCAATTCAACCTCAGTTGTTTTTGAAAACTGGGTTATCTCAAAGAAAAATCCAACAGTTTAACCCCTCAATGTCCACTAATCCAAATTTCAGTTCGACAGCATTATGGTGAGGTTAAGTGAAGGATAAGCAGAGATGCTTTGGTGACTCACCAACCACATTAAAGATCTGCATCTGTCACGGCTCTGCTCCATTTGAGATGTTAATTACAATTATCCCCTATTTGAACCCAAGTTGGTGTAATTTCAACACTCTGAGGAAACTCATCCCATGGATATTGGGATCAATCTGACAGCCAAAGGGCGAAGATTCCTGATTTTTATACAACTTTTGACTTTAGCTTATGAGGCTAATAGGATTTGACTTTACTTTCTATTTTAAAAGTGCCTCCAGATGTAATGTGGTAAGGACTAAGTTTGGGTTAAAAATGGGAGAATTATTCAATCTACCAACCTGTGAATGTAATTTGTGTCCCTGAGTCCATTTAGCTTTTATGGAGCGTTCACACCAAACACGTCTGCCGCATGTGCACTTTGAATGCTGACCCATGACATTTTGCTCCATACCAAATGCATTTCAAACGTCAGCCACATCTGCTTTACATTCAAAATCTATGAAGAGGTGCATCAAGGGCGCATCGCAGCGCATTTCGTGCATGTAGAGCGGCACAATTTGAAGCATTTGATGCACCTCCACATAGACTTTGAAGGTGGGCAGCGCTCGGTCTAGAGCAAAATATCAAGTGTCTTCATTCAAAGTGCACACGCGTCAAACCTGGAATGTCAGATGCGTTTTGGTGTGAACGCACGTCAGATACATCACAAATTGCTGTAGCCATTGTTTTCTGTTGTCGGCTTATATGTCGGATGTGTCGGATGCTCAAAATGTTCCAAAAGTCTCAAATCAAGCTGCGCTAGCTGCGCAAAACGTGCTGTGATGGGCCTTCAACAAACCTCGACGCAGACTTTGAATATAAACCAGACGCGCGAAACGCGTTAGGCGTGAACACACCATTAGAGTGATACCCTTTTCCTATGTTGGCTGAACATTTCCATAGTAGCTAAAATGGAAACTGTTATTGTAAATTTAAGTAGATAGATTAAAAAGATCTTGGTGTAGCACATGCAAAACAAAAACTATTGAACACAGTACTCTATTACTCAAATATTTAACAGCTGCAGACTATTAGAAACCTAAATGCATGAATAGCAGTGAATCAATAAGTAGTTTCTTTACTTTCTGATAGGCTTAAAATCATTTGATCTACAAAACAACCCCCTAGCACATTTTAAGTCTTTTTGGATAAGGACGGTTCAGAGAAAGAACACAATAAAAACTTCATAAAAGACTAAAAAGAACAGCAAATACAGTGACAGAGTAAAAGTAAGTGGCTAAAAGGACCTGCAGGATTCTTGGGCAATTTTTTTGGATGAAAATTTTAAAAGCAGAGTGGAATGATTGAGCTTTTGCAGATGAATCAAATCACTTTCAGATGAAAACCCGAAAGGAAAAACGACTAAAAGAGGTACGTACCGGAGGAATTCAGGAGATTAATAAAAGTGCTGGAACATGAATTTCATTTAGTGTCACTGGTGTTAAGCAGTGATTGTCACTAGTATTCACTAGATCTGTACTCACAAAATGGAGCAACTTACTAGACGAGGTGAAGCCATTGTGGCAGAGTTTACCTTGACAAGAAATATTGTGGTTTTATTTTAAATTCTGAGATACACTTAGCAAAGAAAAAAAAATCACCAAGGTTGACCGAAGTTTTTTAAAGGAAAAATGAGGTTTTACTGATTCCTAACCAGGTGGTCATAATGCTGTAGGTGTTTTAGCCATAATGGCATGTGGTCCATCATCAGTCCGTTTATCTCTTCAAACAGGCCCTTTCTTTCTCGCTACAGTAGGAAGAAGGTATGCACATCGGCACTAAATCAAATCCCTACTTATCTCCCATTGGAGGCCGGCCACGGCCTACAGAGGTCAGTCGTGCCAACGGCGTGGGTCTGGTGAGAGGAGCACAGACCGCGTTAACCCCATAGGTCACTGCTGGTCCTTGGATTCAGTGGCCATGGGGTTAATGACTGACCAGCTCTTATTCCCTTCATTGTGCCGCACTGACAGACATGTAGACAAAACACGTGGGGTGGGTCAGCAACTTTCAGAGGCCTTTTTTCCAGCATTCCAGATACAGACACTAATGAGTTCCTGGGGGAACCCAGGGTGCAGACATAATTCATCTTTGAGAGAGACGTTTTCCAATATGCCCGACTAGCAGATACCCATAATGCATGAGCATGATGTCTTTTTGGAGGGGTTTTGTTACATTATTACAATGAGTGATCCTTCCCAGCTCACTACTTTACTGGAAGCATTTTTAATGGTTTGCTCTGATAGATTAAACTACAAATAATACAAATTTGGTATTTACAACAGTGAATGAAAGTTAGCAAAACTCAACAGATCTTCATCCTTAAACGTCCCAGTATTTATAATAATCATTTGTGAACCACAAAGATTTGCGATTGTGTCAGAAGATCACAGCGGCAATAACTTTCTTTTCTGGAAAAAAAAATGGTAGAAGATACAGTAGTAAATATGAGTTAACTTTCTGTACATCACAGGAATACAGTGAGGATTGTATGTAGCTCTAACGGTTAGTCATATGAAGCTAAGCCCAGAAAACTGGTGTTGAGTCAATAGGTCATATTCAACAGGAAGGTTTAAACTGGCTTAAGCTGCATATCATGATGCTTTCATGACACAAAACACAATCCTAATGCCCACTGCATGCTCCCAAGTGAAAAATACAACAGGAGGGCTGAAAGCTTTAACCCAATGTAGCTTTGATAAAGATATATCCACATGTTTTCCAAGTCTTTTCAGGTTTAATTTTTTCACTTAGTGATTTACAGAAGGCTCTAAAAAGTGTGTAAACCTGTGCTTAACGCTCAGGTTTTGGTGACATAAAGTATGTCACTTGTATAGCAGTTTATTTGGTCCAGAGGACCTCAAAACATTTTTCACTACATTCAGGCATTCACCCATTCATATGCCGATGGGAAGATGCTGTACACGTATTTCCAGGATTTATATAAAAAATAGAATAACATTGTTACAACATTGTGTACACCCTTCAATTAAAAGTCTGGTGAAGCTGAATTTTAGGTACTGTTACACCACCAATAACCACTTATCTGGAGAGACCAAGCATTGCTAAAGTCTCTCTAGACAGTCTATGTGCAACAGAAGATCATTAAAAAGAATGGTAGAAAAGATAAAAGGTGTTACCAGGATGAGGTACATGCTTATTGTCAAAGTTCTAGAACAGCTGAAATCTACTTGCAAAACTAGAACAGCAAACAGATGCTGAAAAGATGTCCCCAAACACCATGTAAAGCACCAGAAGTGCTATGTTTTTTAAATTTATTGTCCATCTGTTCCTGCTCCACTCGATCTCCTCGAACACATCTATAACAAACACGCAGCTTCTAAACACAAATTACTAAGCAAGCAATGAGGCACAGCAGAGCAGCACACATATTCTCAAGAAACACACCGCAGGCTGTAAAACCTCATTGGGTCTATGGCGTAATGAGTGGATAGATGGTACCAGACATAAAGGAATCATTTGGCTTTTTTTGGTTTTGATTCGCTGAGGTGAACAATGACATATGCAACACCACAAGCTTTTGGTAGTTTATTTTGCATTCTTCAATGAGTCACAAGAAGTATATTAAAAGACACTGTCAGCAATGTTGAGGCGAATAGTTTTGGTGTTTCATCATTAAGGTTATTTTGCACATCAATAACTCCTCATCCTACACACATCTCTTGTGAGCTCTCCCCAAGACGATCTTTAAATCATCTAAATGACTTTATCTTTGCTTTCCCTAACAGAGATAGATGGGCTTAAATCCTTCTATAAATCCAGACAGCAATCAAAACAAAGGCTGATAAAATGACCAGAAGAAAAACTGTCTGTCCAAACAGCAGCAGGCAGCATGTGACCCCCCCTGTCTGCTGGTTGGTTGGTCTTGATGCAACAGGATTTGGTTGGAGGAGGTAGAAGAGGGGGGTAGTCTATTGTGGCTGTCTGCTCACCAGACACTCACAGCCAGTCAGCTGGCACACACCAGACCAGGTTTTCCTGATCCTCGTCACATGCACGGGATGTGAGATCTGTCAGAAATTTGCCTGCCACATGCTTTGGCAGGCTTCCCTGGTTTATAATGACATTAAAAAAACGCAACACCCCAGAGGTCCGAACCCTAGACCTTTAACGGCTTTTTTACGATTTAGCCCAAAATCCTGACTAGTCATCCCAGCAGCAGGAAAGCACCGTGAGAACACACACAAACAGGGGGAAAGCCAGAACAATAAAATCGGCCACAAGCTTAAGTAATCTGTGTATGGTAGTAACACATTTCACAACCACCTCTTTCTCCCAAACCAAAGATAGAAGCTGTAACTCTAGCAGGGCGTCTCCAAGGCCACAAACCAGGAGACACCCTAAGCAGCTCAGCAATGATAACAACTGCATATGGCCTGCAGGTTTGTCCCGGGAAGCCGTTTCTCGTCCAAACCTGACAGGTGGCTTATTGTTCAGCTGAGAACACACTGTGCACGTTATTTATTTCTGAAGACATACCGCTCTGCCTCAATCGCCCATCGTCTAGTTCGTGATGAAAAAGATGTTATTAGAAATAGATGAAAACATATTTCTTCTTCAAAGCTCCCTGTGCACCTTGCTAATGGCACAATGCAGAAAATCTCTATTGAGGCGAAGACTGAAAGACCTAACCATGTCACTGCCATTATCGAGGCTGCTGAGTAAGACTCTCTCTAGCTGCTGCCAGCCAGAGAGATGGGTTTCCTGAAACTGCATTTTTTATTCCACAATGCACAAACTCTTCTCGTTATTATTTTATCTTTCTTGAACCAATTCCACAGTGGATACCTCTGGTAAAGAGGTATATCAGGAAGCACTTTGGCTTCTCTTATGTAGGATTTCACGAGACTGGATCACACACTGATGTGGATTATTCTTCTTTGCACAGTCTCTGGCCCTGGCTCCCCCCTTATGGACTCTTTACTTAGGATCACATACAGATTTTCTATAGGATTAAGGTCTGGGGATGACTGAAACGAGTACCGAGGTGAATTATTTATTGTCTGATGAACCACTTCTATGTTTACATGACCATATGTGTCTGATATGTTTTTTGCTGAAAGACCTAATAATTACTAATTTTCACATTTTCATTATGGTGCGTTCACACCAAATGGGTTGAGTGTGTCAAAAAAAACAATGCAAATTATGCGCTGAACATGGGTTCAAGTTCAACGCATGTACACTTTGAATAAAGACCAGCATTTTGCATGTCTGGTTTACATTCAAAGTCTATGTGGAGGCGCATCGAGGGCAAGTCAGATGCGTGTGTTGGACGCTTTGGATGCATCAACCGTTCAAAACGGTTCAAATCTCGCCGTGCTACATATTTAAAAAGTGTCTGTATGGCCCTCAACGCACCTCCACATAGACTCTGAATCCAACCAGACGTGCCTGACGCTCAAAACTCATTTGCTGCGAATGCACCATAAGAGGCCCAACAGATTTTTATTTAAAATCTTGTATTTCAAAAGTTTATGTACTGTAGCCTTAGGAGGCACATAGCATCATGGAAGTATGATTGCAGATAAAGACCCAGCAGAATTCGGAAAGCTACAATATCATGTAGATCCATGGTAATCAGTCTCTGCTGCAGTTCTATGAGCTTGCTTTAGAAAACGCAACAATTCCTCCCAAAAGAAAATTCCCACCCAAGCTGTTTACTGTTTAGCTAAAAATAAGAGTATGGAGAGTTTATTTGTTTAAGAGTATGTCGTTTTTTAAATCTTCCATTTAAAAAACCTTGCAGGTTTCTCTGCAATACAGACCTTTATTCTCACACTCATACCTAAAGACAATTTAGAGAGACCAATTAACCAAACAGTTATGCTTTTAAGCTGTGGGAGAATGCCAGAGCACCTGGAGAGATCCCACACTTACACTAAGAGAGCATCTAAGCTCCATGGAGGAAGACACCAGACTGGCAACAATGCTACCACTGAGCAGCTCCTACTGTTTTCCTAATTCCTCATGTGTACATTTGTACTGAGCAACTGTAACAACAACATTTCCCTCAGGAACTCATAAAAGGTTCTGATTCTGATACAAACCATCTTATTCTTATATTTCCTTCAGTGCAGTTGACAAAACACAGGCATCTAAATCCCAGTTTAAAAAAAAACAAAACAAAACAAAACATAGGCCCAAGTACAGCGATTTAAATCAATGTGTATGTGGGTAAAGTTTCATCCACAGTAACAGCAGATTTCCTCACACCTCACTACAGATGTACTTACAGCCATTTCGGATAACAGTCATTTGAAATATTGCCTCCCTAAGAAGCAAACTTGCGGTAGCTGGAGTTCAGCCAGTCCATTTCTAGAGTCAAAGGAAAAGAAATGTTGAACGCTATTCCAGGCTAGAGAGGCTTTAGCGATATTAAAACACTCCTGTGCCCATACTTAACTCAGCACAGCCCCACAGAAAACTAATCTTTCCCAGACATTAAACCCTGTGAAAAATATTGCTCTCACATTGATCTGAGCTCTCCAGGAGAAAGAGAGAGAACTCTGCTAAATCTGTGCGAAAAAAAGGGGGGAAATAAATCATAGGAGTGAAAATTAAGCAAAGAAATCTTAGATTAAAACTGACTGCTTTCCTCCAACTGGAGTTGGGGCCTCTTTATTTCCCCTTTTATTTGGGAATTTTTTTGTTAGTGTAAAGGCTAAACTTCCTGCAGGAAGACAGCAAAGGATATGGAGCTGGAAGACAAACAATATTTGACTTAATCTCCCAGAGGGGAACATCGTGCAGCGAGTCTGAGTTGAATGGGCTCCAGAAGGAGCCAGCTGTAAAGCGAGATTGTATATGAATTGTACATGCAGACTGCCGGTTTTTATTTGTGGTGAATCCAAACAAACGTGACGTTAGGGGAAAGTGTTCTTTGTCTGAACATACAGGCAAGAAATAGATAAATACATGCAATATCCACCTCGGACAAAAGCAATGCCACTACATTATCATTATCAACAAATATAACAAAAACAAAATTCAGAGCAAAATTAAAGACGACCTGTGTGAATGGAGATGAGGAGTTGTCTTTTTTTTAGAACAAAACCAGGTGGGGAATGACGGCTTTGTCGCCCCCTACCGCTGTCAAGGGAGAAAGACACCAAATAAACTCATTCAAAAAAATCCTCAGGCGCGCGCAAGCACGCACACGCGCACGCTTTTGGCTCCATCAACAAATGTCAACATTTAATATAATACAATCAAGGAATAATATTTTAATAATTTGTTCTGGCCCTGCGTATCCTTCCATGTGTCTTAATAAACAACCAAACAGAGATCAAGTTTGACTGACCTATAATAAGCCGTGCACACAAATATACAGGTTATAGATAGACGAGAGTTTAAACATGGTGTCCGTTTGTTATTTTTGATTTTGTCGCTAACACTACAACAGCTTCAGCGTCTCAGCGCAACTTTATCCTTTGTGTCCACCGTTACACCAGTTCCGCTGCACTCTCTTACCATTTCGCTCCTTACTTTCACTACAGAGTCCACTTTTCCCCACTTTACTGGTGGGTTCAGAGCTAGAAAAGGACATTCAGAGCTTACCTTATAGCGTGGGCAGCGTCCTGTCTCCGTTTTTAACCCGGGTTAGTTATCCTAGAAGTGGGAGAAACCAGCAGGGGCAGCCGCAGCCGCTCCAACATCTCCCACTTTCAGTCCCAGCCTCCAGACTGAAGTAACACGGACCATAGCGATATCCATCCACTCCAGCACCTATCTCTGCGATGACAACACGCAATGAGGGGGCAAGACTCCGCCCACACCCACGTGGGAAAAACTCAGCCAGAGGTCCTCTGAGTTATTATTCTACACATATGTAGGCTGATATTGATGGGGACTAATGCCACAGTTCAGACTAAAAGCAAACAATAAGGCCGTCATGTAAACAAAGTAATGTCTGGATGTTTGATTTTGTGTAAGCTCCACAGTGTCACCACCTGGTGAAGAGAAGGAAAGTTGCTCCAAAAAACTAACTGAATAAATAGAAATCTTCATGTTGCTGTTTTTGATTCGATGCAAGGATTATGTAAAGAAATGGCAAATTATTTTAAAAGGATGCACAATATTGTAATATTTAATATATTATTGAAAAGTTGATTTACTTTAGTAACTCAGTCCTCTCAGTGAACCACATTACAGATTAATTACAAAGAGATTGATGTTCTCAAGCCTTTATTATGTCAATTATCGTAATTCTCCTGCTTATGGCTAATGAAAATATGACGGTTAAGATTTGAATAAATACATCAGGCCAATAAAAGTGTAAAAATGAAAAGTAAGTTTAATAGATCCAAAAAAGATTGTTTTGATTCAGTTCAAAAAAGACATCTGGTCTTCTTTTATTGAATATGCTCAACTTTACTCGTATAACTTCCCAGACATTCATTCCTTTGCATCCTTCAATTTGCAGAGATTTTACAAAGATCAAAAATAATTTCATAGCAGAAAAGTATCAGCCAGCATTGCAAAAATGTACAGCATTATCTAGGTTGCTAAGCTAGGTTGGAAAACAGACAATTTGTTCCAAAGGAAACATCTAGGCCTGGCAAAAATCTCCTCAAACATTTGTACAAGAAATGTTACAGTCTGAAATAGTTCTAACATTTAAACCACACTTTCAAAAACTGTGTTTCCACCAAAATAATTATATGCTGACAGTAACACATGGTGGACTTCTGTGAAGTACCTGTCAGTTTTGAAAAACAGTCCAAGATGAAGAAGAAATTTCTTTTTCACCCATTAAGTCCAGTAAGACATGTGGACAGAAGATCTTTATAAATGTCTGGTGAACATCTATAAAGTAGAGTGGACAAATATTAAGTCATGATGTGAGGTGCTGATGTAATCTTATCAAAGAAGACTGAAAGCTGAAGATCAATCCAAAGGAAGCTTGGAAAGGCTTTTCTATAAGGACGTAAATAACAGATGGCACCTTGTTTTAAAAAAACAAAACACATAAGCTTTTGTTTTGCTGAATTCCTATAACTTTTTTTTTACTTTAAACAATAAAAAATACTCTTAAATAAAGCTTAACTCGAAAACTGTCGTATAAAATAATATATTTAAAGAAAATAAATGACATACTTTATTCTTTCTTGACTACATTTCCCAGATATCTGCGTCTATTGCAACATGACGTCATATTTCTTCGACCATTCTTAGTTTCCATGGAGCCGCCGGAAGCGCTATCGGATTAGCGCCTAGTTTGTTTGGTTAGCAGCTTGTTATTGATGTAAAACACGCAGTTTTAATGATGTCGTTGGACAATCCTGAAACTCTGTTTTCATTGGAGCTGTTAGTGGATTATATCCGACTCGAGAAACTCTGCAAAGTCCCCGACAGAATAGCTCTCGGTGTGCGGTTACTGGATTTCCCAACGCTGCTAATTTATCATCACCGATCCAAGAGTGTTGGCTCTAACCAGCCTGCGCGAAAGCAGCCGGACGGACAGCGTGAGTTCGCCTTTAACAGAGGCAAGTGTTGTTTCTTCAAAATGAACCTGGACTCTCTGCACGTCCATCTGTCTGCCACCCCTCTGTACGCCATGGTGCTGGATGTAAGTGAGGATAGCAGCCCCAGATTGTTTGGCTCCTCTCTGATATCTCTGGCTGAAGCCATGGACAGAATCAAGCTGCTTTCCAGTCCCTCTGCTCACACAGGGAAGGGAGTCGTTGCTGTATGCAACCTTTCCGGGAAGAAGATCGGAGCAATATCCCTGAGTTATAAGCTTGTGTGTCTGGGAGCAAGTTTACTGCCACACATCACGGAGGGGAGGGGGTATAAACGCACAAGTATCCCAGGAGGTCAAGACCAAGAACATTTCAAGGAGAACATGAAATCAGGGAGCATGTGTTCTCCCACAGGGAACAAGTCAGAGTTTAGCATCCATAGTAATGATGCAGGAGATTCAAAGAGCCTACTAGATGAATATAAGGAAGGTGATTGTGCTGAAGGTCAAACTAACACTATTGAGGAGGATTTAGCTCTATTCTGCCCCCCTCATCTTTACTATTGTAATACCGCCCAAGCAAAAATTGGGAACGAAAATCAAGATTACAGATTACTCAGTCTATGTACTGAAGCTTTTACGTTTGAAGATTCCATCTGTGAGGATGAGGAGCATGGAAAGAAAGTTGAAGGTTCGGTTTCCAAAGCGGTACACCAGAAAATGTCTCGTGCTACAAAAACACCAAGCCACCAAGAAACAAGTGACAACACAAATATCCTCAGGGAAGCCTTACAGCAGCTCCCACTTTTAAATGCTCTTGTTGCTGAACTGTCGCAGTTGACCGTTTATTCCAGTCCAGATCAAATTACCAGGCCAGTTACAGATGATTACAGAAACTCACCACAAACTCAGTCCCTGTACAAAACTACAACTCTCTCTGAGATTAATTTAAACCCTTTACCTCCTCCCAGAAACTGTTCTACACCCATAGTTTACCCTGTGAAGAGGAAAGACAACCAAAAAGAACCCTTAAAATCCAGGAAAACTCAAAGAAAGAAGCTCATGTATGGAACAACTAAAACATTCAATTTAAGGCTAAAGCAAATTTCTCCTCTCAAAGTGAACAATCGTGAATGCATTGAGTTAAGGAAGAGTGGAACACAGTCAATGACGGCTAAAGAAAAGGAAAAGTCAAACTCTAAAACTATAAAGTCCAATAAAGGAGGACGTTTATATCGGCGCTCTAACTTAGATGAAAATATTGAGATAGTGATGCAGAGTCTCACTGGTAACTCTGCACTAGGAGAAACAGTCACTCTGAAAGCAAAAACTCAGCAGGGTGCCCAAGACGGCAGTGCACAAGGAGATTCAGAAGATTTTCATGCACTGAAAGAGCTGAAATGCATTCCCAGCCCCAGTCCCAGTGTGTACAGTGACAGCACTCCTCTGAGCAAAGACAAGAACGAGTATCACACCGAGCTGGATCAGTCAGATTTTCAGTCTGACTGGGACAAATTCATAGTTTCAGTCCCTGATCTCACAGAGAGGCAAAGCAGCAGGAGCAACAGTCTAGACTCTTTGTTTTCAGAGTGCAGTAATAATAAAAATGATGCAAACTATGCAGACGACTTTGACAGTCTTGAATCCAGTAATGAATCCTCAATAGCCAACACTCCAAAGTCTCTTGTCAGTTCTGATTCCTGCAATTCTAATCCAAGATCTGAAGGTTTCCAGAAAAGACCCAATCACTACCCGGTACCAGTCAAAGCCCTCAAATCCCCTCACCAAGTTCTGATGGGCACACACATCATCCAACCTCGCACCCGCTCCTCGGCTCTCAGTTTTTCCTCAGACGGCGACGTGGAGAAGCCATCTTCCTCACAAACTGTCTGCTCCAAAAACCAAGCGAATGCAAGTGACAAAATGGAGCAAAGCTTTTGTGCTGAAAGTGTTTTAGTATCAAGATGTGAAAAAAAAAAATCACCCAGGAACCGTAACCAATTTGGAGGATTTTCAGCACAATCCACTTCTTCTTTTGAAGCTCAGGAAGTGGAGGAACTGGAGGATGAGGTTGGATCACTGGATTTCAGAAAAGACTATCAACACATCTCTGAACTTGTAGCCAGCAAACTCCCAGGGTACACAATGTAAAAAAGCATGTAGACACCGACATGGTGACCAAAAACATTCTGTTTCCCCTTAAAGAGGAAAATACGTTGTATTATGCTTCACACATTTTGAATAAAGATCAGCTTTGTGACCATTTTTTGCTTTCTTTTGTTTATACATTTATTTATAGGTTACATCAGAATCACAACTATCAAAGGTTATTTTTCTAAGCAAAGATGAAAAATCCCTCTTCATGTTAATGTGTCTTATAATCTCCTTATGGACTTTAACAACAGACAAGAGTAGCACTTCTGTTTGGTTTTGCTATTTATCATAACCACATAATTAACTCAGTGGTTAATTTATTAACTAATGAAGTATTCAATTAATGATGTATTTTATAGTATATTGTGACTATCACAAGTTAGTCACAATTACTAAACAGCAAAAGTCGGTTTTAACTATAATACTCTCGAGTAAAATAATTAAATTCATTGTCATTGGAAGTGCTTCAACTTTTTTTTACATAAAAAATTACTGAAAGTATTAATTTCTTAAGTTTCATACAACAAAAAATGTCTAAAAACATATTTCTTCCACCTAAATTTTATTTTGTTATTAACAAACACACACACATCTCTATATCACACAATTACTTTATTTATTTGTATAGTAAATTTCCTAATCTGGGACCTGAGTCCGAATTTCGTACCACAAGCAAGCTGGGTGAGGTGACGATAAAATATCTTTGAATCCTTGAATTATTATTATTTTATTTATTTATTTATTTTAGTTTTTAAAATACCAGATCTTGCACAGTTCTTTATCTTTTGCTTTTTCATTACACCATTTCTAAATATTAAAGCAGATATTATGACCAGCTCCTGGAAAACTTAAATTTACCGTTTCACATTTGTATCATTATTAGGTGGTGTCAATTTGAACACGCAGTGCGCATGCGCCAACTCTGTGTACGGAAGTGCGTCTGTAGCAGCTGCACTGTGCATGGTGAAACCTCTGCTATGTTCAAACACGTTTTTCTGACCGGACCTCCAGGTAAATAAAAACACCGAGTGTTTCCGTAAGTCATCATGAATCAGAAAGTTATTCTAACTCCACAGACCGACGTAGTTACTCTAAATAACGCTCCTAATGTTGTTAATTATCTCGTTTTAGCTGTTCAGTTCTTAAACATGCAGTCTGATTGAATTTGAATATTATTGAAATGTATATTCTTTTCAGCAACTCCATCAATAAATTACACACAGACCGATCCACCATATTTCTGTTAATTTTGATCTTACATTCTATTTGAAGTTTGAATACATTTGATTAATAGAAAAAAATGTTTTAGTACAGAAATTTGCGTCAACATAATGAAATGCATGTTTAAAGGTTATTTCCAAAAGGTACTTTTAATCTGACAAACGAGCCTCATTTGAACACAAATTCAAATTTATTGTATGGTTATTCGTTAATATTGTGGTCCCTCAATATAAGTAATTCAAATTAAATTATTGGAAATTAAATTTTTTTCTATAAGATTTCTGAGATTAATCTCAACACTAATTAGATTTTTTACAGAAACGTACTCCTCTTTTTATGTACAGTGACCCAAATAGACTGTCATGAAATACTAATTCATGCCACACTTTAAAAACATGTTACATACAGTCCTGGAAAAAATTAAGGGGCCGCTTAAAATGGTGAGTTTATCTGATGTTACTTCATATAGGTATAGTTTGAGTAAAATGGACATTGTTCTATTATTCTATGAACTACTAACAACATGTCTCTGAAATTCCTAGCAAAAATTTCATATTTATTTGCAGAAAACAAGAAATGGTCAAAATAACAAAAAAGATATAGTGTTTTAATGCCCCAAATTATGCAAAGAAAACAAGTTCATATTCATTTAGAAACAACAATACTAATGTTTTTACTCAGGAAGAGTTCAGAAATCAATATTTGGGGGAAAAACCATGAGGTTTTCAGCACAGTGGGCACTTAGTTTCATTTAAAGTATTTTAGCCATGTTTCACAATTTAGCACTATTGTGTGTGTTGGTACTTAAATGTAGAAAAATTCAAGACCCTGTATGGTCACAAACTTCTTGTAGAATCATGTTATTATTATGTTTTTATACCAGGTCTATTGTTTTACCCACAGGTGTGGGAAAAACCACTCTGGTCCAAAAAGCCTGTGAAGCTTTAGTGTCATCCGGAGTGGGACTGGAAGGATTTTATACAGAAGAGGTCAGGGAGGGAGGCAGAAGGGTCGGCTTTGATGTCGTCACACTTTCTGGAGAGAGGGGCCACCTGTCCAGAATCAGGTGGAGGTTTTACCTCACATTCCCCGTATCAAGCTGCCTGCCTTTTTCATCCCATAGTTTTGACTCGCCCATGCCTCATTTTGTCTTGCAGAGAAGGAGCCGGCACATCTCACGGCAGACGGGAGTACACTGTGGGACAGTATGTGGTTGATTTGCCTTCATTTGAAAGCCTGGCCCTTCCCCTCTTCAGACATGTAAGACTCCAGCACATGGCCTGTAAACTCATCTTTTAAATGAGAGCCTCCTCCTCCCCACTTCTAAAATCATCAAACCTTTGATTTCCCTCACAATTGATGGAATAATTGGAAGCTTGCAAGCATGTAAATTCCACAGTGACATTTTTAGTGTTGCTGGTGCCGTCTGGCTGTCACTGACCGTGATTAATCCCGCATGTAAAGTGAGCTTGGAGTGACGCCTACACATATAAAGAGAAGGTGTCTGTGGCATGGCGTCACACAGTTCACTTTCATCTCGCTTTGTACTCTATGTGCAATCACTGCGGCTCATTGGGACTCCCAAACATTGTCAAAGTCATGTAAACATGCTGTGGGTATCGATTTTTATAGGTAAATTAAGATCTAAAGTTGATTTTAGTGCCGATATACATTACCTTCCACTTTCATATTCATAACCCCTGAACTTTTGAATATTTTTTGTGCTGTAGCCACTAACTTAATTTTATTTTATTTATTTTTTTTGGATTTGATGCAATAAAACGCTAAGTAAAGGCATAATTTTTTGATTGAAAGGAAAATGATGTTGTTTTTTTTACAAATAGAAATCTAAATTTAAGAGTTTTCTGATTAGTAAGTTCATTACACTCATTTGTAATTTAATTAAGTATAAATCCAGCTGTCTTGTGAAGATATCCGAGGATTTATCTGAAAGATATCTGAATGTTGGAGAACATTCAAGAACAAATTGAAACAAACAGAGCGATCAGGTAAGTGGTAAGTTGTAGAGGAACTAAAAGTTAAAGGTGGGGTTGAATACAAATATGTGCCAGACTTTGCAGGTTTTTATTATTAGTAATCACAATTATGAAGTTTTTATTTTTGTCTGCCACATAAAATTTTGCTAAAACTTATTAAAGTTTCAGGTTGTAAAATTTGAAAATGCAAGTGTTGCAAAAGAAGGGTCAGCTTTTGTACTTCAAAATTTGCAGTTCACTTAGTTAATTCTCAGGGTCAAATGATTGATGCTATGGTTAATAATTCACTTAGAAAATTTTATTTCTTGTGTTCCTGCTCTGTTTTTAAAATTTTTTGTCCTAACGTTTTGAGGGATCCCAGCTGTTCCCTCGTCTGTTTTGTTATTTAACTGTAAATCATTTTGGTCGCTACAATTCAGATATTCTTAGATTTTATGGCGTCCGGTATGAAAGATTTTCAACAAGTGGATAATTGACTGCAGAAACATCATAAGCCACCAAATTTATTATGACAAGTATTAAGATCATGTTTTTGCAGTTTGAATTCACTCAGTGAATTTTCATTTCCTGGTCTCGTGTCTGCAGACGGGGGCAGCAGACGGGGACAGCAGGAAGGTGTTCATTGTCGATGAGATCGGCAAAATGGAGCTTTTTAGTCAGGCCTTCATCAGAGCGATGAGGCAGACTTTAGATGGCTCGTCTTGCACAATCCTGGGCACCATCCCTGTCCCCAAAGGTAAACCACTCGGTCTGGTGGAGGAGGTCCGGAGCAGGAGGGACGTCAAGGTCTTCACTGTAAGTAAAAATATCACTTCATTGCCTCACTAGTTAAAAAACATAAAGAAAATGAGCTATTTGGGTCAGTGTATGAATTGTTAATTCCCCTAATAGCAACAGGACAGTGTTTACGCTGTATCCCCTTAGTGTTAGGAGGGCAGGAGGGTCGACCCTGCATTATCTCTCTCAGCCGGAGACGGATTAAATCTAAATCACCCGTGACTGATTCAACAACAAAGGGGTGTCTCAAATGTCAAAATAATTTCTAACGGGGGACTCAGTTACAGACGTTGTCATGCAAAGTATTCACTGTACTGTGGCAGACATTGTTTTAGACCAAATCAGGTTATGAGACAGTAAAGAGATTCATACTGGACATGATAGGAGAAGAGTGTCTTATAGCAACCTTTTTACCTCTTCAACTTTGTCTCATTGTTTTGTTAAACCACAAAATTTTATGATTTTATTTCATGTTTATGTTTTTTTGGTCCAAATAAAAATCTTATCAATCAAATTGGATGGAAAATATATTTTCAAGTCATAGCACAGATTCTCAATTGGATTTCGGTCTGGGCTTTGACTACACCATTTTTCCTCATGGGTAGGATTTGATCTAATTCGCATCAGTCTCAAATCTTTTCTGCCCTCTGACAGGTTTTTCTCCAGGATTGTCCTGTATTAGGTTTCTTCAAACTCCCACCAGCTCTGACCAGCTTCTGTGTTTCCGCCAAAGAACGGCGTCCCCGCAGCATGATGCTTTCACCACCATGTTCCCCTGGGAATTGTGAAAAATTTTGCAGCCTTCAGGATTGTTCTGCATTTAGCTTCATTTAGTGTTCCCACTGAAGGAAAGCATCCCCTCATCATGATGCTGCCATCACCATGTTTTGGTGTATTCTACATTCTACTGATCCTACTGAGATTAAATTCCACACAGGTGGATTTTATTTATTAAAAAGCTGTCGTCTGGCACAAATTGGCTACAATTGATTTGTTTTTTTGGTTTTCAAATTTAAGATTTTTATTTGTAAGAAATGTTGAAAGCTTTCTCTCATTTCCTTCCACGTTGCTGTTTTGTGCTTGTATGTCAGCTTGATAATCTCAAGGCAGAATGTTGTCTCATTTCCTTGATGGACATTTGTATAGTATTTTTCTCCCTCTGCTCAGACTAACTCTGTTTGACATATTAATTGTTTTTTCCACTCTTGTTTTTCTTGTCTAGGTGTCGAAGGAGAACAGAAACGCTCTTCTGCAGGATATTCTATCAACCTTACAAGAGTGTTTAAAACACAGAAGCCAGAACCAGTGAAAGGACATCTTCCTGCAGTTTGTGCTGACATCATGTGTCTGTGCATATATGCTTCAGACAAGCCGACTGTTAAGTAAATCTGTTCATGGTTAACAATGGTGTTGTGATCTACTGTTCTCTGCAGCAAGATGGGAGGGTGGAAGAGTTGTTGTGCCGCATACATGTGTTTAATGTAAATAATCATTTCTTTTGTTTCTCTTAACAAAATGGATTGCATGCTTAATAATTAATTGTGAGATGGAACACAACTGGAAATATATTCAGTTATTTTTCTGTTTGTTTCTTTTTTAGTTTTTTATTCTCAAGTTTTCCATGATCACAGCCGATGTTTTCTTTCAATAAAGGAGCACACAAAGCGGTGACCCTGGTGATTCTATTAATTCTTCCCGACAGAAGCCCTGCCTTGTGTTGAGCTTTTGCTCATGGAGTATCAATCAATATTTAATTGTGCAACGATGTGCACTCTATTCACCCGCCATCACAAACGAATAGAAGCAAATATGCAGCACCTTGCAAAACTATTGATACCTGCACATTTCCACTTTTTGTCACATTATCACAATAAATTTAGATTATACCATAATCTAATCCTGCACTAGATTTTATTTAGTGATATCAGTAAAAAGGGGATGATTTTGAAAAGGAATGTATTTTTTCTCTATTTCACATCTTTTGTTAGTTTATCATTTAAGCTCCACTAAAAACATTTGTCATTTGTCCGAAAAAACTTTGAAAAGTATAAGTGTTGGAAATATACACTTCTCTCAACAATCAGGTTCTCTCTAGTATAAAAATATATAAACAGCTTTTGCTCCTGCGAAGGTTTTCATCCTGATCATAAAACTCGATTGTTGTTTTCACATTCTTCGTTTACAAGTAAATAAGCTTAACTGCAGTTGTAGGGATTTTGTGTTGCCCCGCCGCCTCCCCGTTGAAATGTGTTTCCATGTTCCATCAGATTACACAGCAGGATAACTGGTAACAGTGAATTAAGGGTTTATTTCTTGTTTTATAAAGGATTTGTAGCGGAGCTAAGTGGAGGATTTAAAATCACAGAGGAGAATTTGTTGTCAAACCTGCAGAAAAGGTCGCCTCTTTGCGACCCGTAATGTGTTGATCGTATCGACTTGCTGCGTGTGGAACGCCGATTCTGCGAGAGCTCGGAGCCTGACAGCTGTGCTGAAGCTTTAAATAGACAACACCCTCTGGCAAACATGTTTGTTTTATTTGTTTATTTATTTATTGCAGCATTGAAATACCTCCAGGTCATTTCGAAGTGATGAAAAAAAAGGAAGGCGCTTTTTCGGGCTTGTTTTGCAGTGTGTAACTGATGTGACCTGTCAGGCTGGCTGCAGAAAGAGCTGCCAGCCGTGATCTGCGTCAGACGAGCTGCTGCGCAAGCATCTGCTGCTCTGTGGCCTCACACGACCACAACTGGATCAGCTGCCACCAGTAAGTTCTAAAGTTAAATTTGTATTATTTTCTAACTAACGTGGAAGAACAACATCACAATCTAAGGCCTGAAGTAGCCGAGCAGGAGGCTGGCTCTGTGGATGGTAACCGCCGGCTCCCTGCAGCAGAGCACCAGATGGGTTGCATAACACAAAGACCTTGCCAGTTCTACCAAATGGAGGATGTACGCACATATGGATGCATCTGACGCTTTACGATGTAATTAGCATCCATAAAGTCTATGTTGTCACTGTACGTGCATATGATTTACTCGTCATCCCCAGGATGTGACATTTGAGGTGCACCGAGCTCATCCGCAGCACCTGAACACCATCTGTTTAGCCGCCGAGGAATAAGAGAAATTGTTGCTGAATATAAAACATATTAAAACACGTTTTGTATCCAGAAACACAAAGCGTGGATTACAGATTTTATACTATAAACTAATTTTGGACTCTAATTGACTCTAATGAGGTTTCTGAGGCTGTTAGAAGAGAATCAAGCCCACAGCATCACACATCATCTACTATGCTCTGGCTTTTAACATGAGGTGCTTTTCCACAGATCCACTTTTTGCTTTAGGTCAAACACACTTGGATTATTTGTCGCTGAAAAGTTGAAAATGATGTGATTTAAAGTTCTTGTATCGTTCAGCAGACTGGACATGTCCATGTGACAATTGGACACGGAAAGATGTTTTCATGACATGTTTCTCAAACATCCAGTTGGAACGTAGATCGTATATAATGGGTGTTATGTGATTCAAAGGTGCAGTTGTTTGGTTTGGAAATGTTTTTATGCTTTCCTTAACATTCTCCTTACTGTATTTGGTGCCAAAACAAACGTGAGTCCTCCTCCTGCTGTGATTCTCATAATATTCACCATTTTAAACATTAATTATTGGTCTGAATGTAGAAATGGCGGTGCAAGGGGATGATGTATGGTCCAGGAAGCCCTCAGCTAAAAGGCCAAACAGCTGGACAAAGTTTGGACAAGTAGCTACAAATTTCCCTGTGACTATTTTCGGACTTAGGAAGATCAACACACATCTGCCTCGCTTAAATTGGATGTTCTCTTGTCTTTCACATTTTGAAGAGCGACCAGGAGAAATCAATTGTGATCAGTTATGATAATCGCACGTTTAGTGAAGTCCAGAATTATTTATTTCCCTGGCAGGTTTAGGTTTAAAGGGATCTTTTAATTTTAATATATTTTTTTTGTAAAATATATATTTTTGGGCGTTCTGTGGTGGCGTAGGGGATAGCGCCACCCACATTTGGAGGCCTTCAGTCCTCAACGCGGCGGTCGCGGGTTCTATTCCCGGACCCGGCCGACGTTTGCCGCATGTCTTCCCCCCTTTCCTGTCAGCCTACTGTCATATAAGGGACACTAGAGCCCACAAAAGACCCCCAGGAGGGGAGAAAAAAAAAAAAAAAAACATTTTTGCTCCTTTTAGTTTGTCTTAAATAGACGCTGAATTTTTTTTTTTACTTTTTTTTTTTCTGGGACGTTGAATTATTATTATTTTTTTTTTTTCTGGGACGCTGAATTTTTTATTTTTTATTTTTTATGGGACGTTGAATTTTTTTTTTTTTTTTTTTTTTTCTGGGACGTTGAATTTTTTTATTTTTATTTTTTTCTGGGACGCTGAATTTTTTTTTTTTTATTTATTTATTTTTTTTTTTACATGAAAATTCTGAGATTTTTTTTTTTTCTGGGCCATATATTTTTTTTTTTCAGTGGCCCTAATCCTCTTCCGTATAAATATCATCATTTCCGGTCTGAAACAAACTTCTAAGTTAAATGAAAAGAAGTCTAGATCTACTTAAGCTAGGGGAATCAATAATTTAGCACATAATTGTACATTCTGCACTAAATTATATAAAATATATTTTATTTTTCAGGATTTTGAGATGCCCAATATTGCAACATCAGTGAGTATAGTAAAAATTTATATTTCTTATTGTGACATTCCCCTAGCTAAACGGTAAATAAATTAACTAGAATTGAATATTTAAAGTTTCAGAAATCTTTCCATGTGAGATTATGCTACTCTGATAAAACTAAAAACCTTTTGCACATATTTAGTGATGTAAATACATTTCAAAATCACATGAAAAATAACAGAAACAGCGAATTAAAAAAAAAGTACAAATGCATTGCTATAGTTATGAAATAAAGTTCTTGTTTTTATTATGCAGAAAAAGAACTGTGTGTGATTAAACTACATCTAAATTACAAAAATGTTTATTTTCTCTTTATAAACATTACATTTTTACTTTCTGCAGCTGTAAAAACCTGCTTACTGTGAAGGAACTTGAAAATATCAATGTGTCCTAGTTCATGTAGTGCATGATAACTGAGAAAGTCATGCAGTCAATTGGTTAACTTCATATTCCTATAAGTTAATCATCAATGGCCATATCACAACACAGATATGTGAATTTACTCTGAATCTCTGGGCCAGATGTCTGAGCAGGACCCTGAACACTTTATCCCTCCATCTCATGGAGGGTACAGAAATGCAAGAAGCTTACCAACAATTCAGGACAAAGGGGATTTGGCTGTTTGGTGGGAGGGTGAGGGGGAGTGAGGTTTAGATGGGGGAGCGGGTGCTTAGATGTGGTGCGTTCTCTCCAGTTATTGCTCTTTGTGGTACCAGCCCAGGAGGCACACTGACAGCTGCAGACAGGAAGGAGGGGCAAGGGGATGATGTATGGTCCGGGAAGCCCTCAGCTAAAAGGCCAAACAGCTGATAAAAATCTGACATATTGTTACACAACATTCTGCCCAAGCCTTCCTAAAGCAGCACATAAAATTGACTTTATCCTGTGGAGAACATAGGACATACACGGAGATGTGGAGGCCAAATAAACTACTTATCTTTTGTGATGCCAAATAAACTCGGTGCAGAAGCCTGCGCATGGTGAGTTTCTGGAAGTCAAGGTCATGTCAGAGTGTCAAGCTGGTTTCTGCATTCTCACAATTCCTGCCAGTCCCTCAGAGCAGCTGTGCATATGACAGCCAAGCACTGCGGACACAGATTGAGTCTTAATTTAACTTCTTGTTGGGAAAAAAACAGCTAACAAAACAATTTTTGTTGGTCTTTATTTATTTATTAGTTTGCTGATCAATTGTTGGGATTATTTTGGGGTGTATATAACGTGAAATTTCTGGAATAGCTTCATGTTCCTGCCAGGTCTATACCAGGAAACCGTGCAATATTCTTTAAAAACCTCTAACAATTATAATATGAGAGTGATTATGTATTCAGAATTAACCTATATAACCTTAACTCCATCCAGGACTTATTAGGTCTAGGGTCAAGAAAAACAGAGCTAACATCTACACAGACCACACACATCCTGGACACATTCTGTTAGTATGGGGCTACAAAAAACAAAACTAACTATAAACTAAAACTAAAAATGGCTAATACCAACACCTCGGAAATCCAGCAGTCAGCTACTCTATTGGAAAACAAGGGAATATTTGTGATATTTGAAAAAATAAAAAAATTCTTTTGTGCATTTATATTAATATATGCACATAGATTTTTCAGTATTTTAAAATATCTTTTAAAGTGTCATGAATTGCAAAGTGTCATGAGTTGTGTTGAGAGGTGAGGATGGAACGTGGCTGGACCCAGTTTGTAGTGAAAAATGATGGTTTAATAATGATCAAGAACATGAACAGAATCCAGGCAGCACAGGTGAACGATGAGACAAGGAAACACAGACACTGGTAACACTGGGAGTTACACCAAACCAATGACAACAAAGACTTGACATTACACAAGGATCCAACAGCGAGCAGGGGACACAGGTGAGGTTAAATACTCGGGAAGAAATCAGGGAACACGAGACACAGCTGGGATCAATCAATCAATCAATCAGGGCAAGACACACAGACTAAATTAACCAAAAAACAACACAGAATCCTAAAAAATCCATTCTAATGTATATAACCTCTGTTATATAGTGGGTTTTTTAAATGCACCTTCACATCTGAACTCCATGACATGTAGATACTTACCACAATGTATATATCTAGTTTGCAGATTATAAACTAATGTTAAAAAAAAAAAGTAAAACATGTAAATCCAAGTGTCCGAATGCCTCTCACAGTGAGACACTCCTCATTCAGAGTTATTAAATACAATTTTACATGTGAAAATGTTAACAGGTAAATAGATACAGTGATATGGGATTCCAGGGCTGTGGAAATGAGGCCATTCCATCCACCATTTTACCTCCTACCCAGCAAAGACAGTTCTTAAACTCACGCTTCCCGTTACGTCCCTTTCATGGCCTCCCATAAGGCTGCTTGCGGCCTGCTGCTTTGGGTTTCAAAGCCTGCTAAATGACAGAACTGACCTTTTTGAAGCCTGCAAGTTGAAAGCTCAGAGATTTTCAATAAAACATAAATCTATTCTCTTTTATACAGTTAATTATGCTGCTTCAGTCTGTATTTCAGCAAAGTTACTCAAGTAAGGAACAACTAACATTCCGTCCGTGTGAAAATGTGTTATGTGTTGAGCGTCATGCATCTCTCTAAAGCCAGTAGCACCATTTTCTATCAATAACAGGGAAGGATGAGGGCCTGAGGACATCTTTCTCCTGTTACACTGTCCTGATGGCTACGTCTGATCTCCAGATCTCTTTGAAAGACACTGCTGACCCTTGTGAGTCACTTAGGTCTAAGAAGCTTCACCCCTCCTTTGGGAGGACATGTCAGGCGGTCAGTCTTTAAGAGATTGGACAGGGAGAAAAGGCAGCAAAATGTCGTGCAGTCGTTTTGAGCAGTTGTCGAGTCCAGCGCATGTTTTGCTCTACATAACCCCCCACACTTAAAGGAAAAGTCTCCAGAGTGTGCTGACGTGCAAGCATAGTGAGCTGTTTGCTGTGTCTGCAGGGGAGGGCTACAACCTCCCCGCAGCTGCGACGGGAGCAGTAAGAGCTGTCAGCGAATTGTATAGAGGTCAGGGGGTGGAGAGGACACAAAGATCTGGGACACGGCGATCAATTGATTGGCTGGTGCTGCGTCCCTTTGGGCCCTTACACGATACGCCTGTCGCTCCAAACATGACGGAGAAGGAAAAACACAGAAATGTCTTCAGTATGGCAGTCAGTGCATTCCAAAGGAATAGATGCCATATGTGAAGGCAGTGACTAATATTATCAGTCATTTCCTGAATGTCAATGTGGATCATTATACGCCCCTCACTCCATTGCACATTTGCCTTGTGTTTCAAGTAGAGATATACAACTTTAATTGAAAAATACACCAGCATCCCCTGCTTATGCTGTCTGTAGCATACGACTAAGCCTGGCTTCCACGGATGTTTTGAACAACTTGCATCACATAGACGCTGTTGATATGTAATTACGTAAATTCATTGTGAATATATGTGGCAATGAAACCAGTAATAACGAAATTTGATCTTATTCTGGGCTATGCAGACGTGCTGTCTGCTCTGATGGTTCAGTAACTTAAGCAAAAACAATGACTGACATTTTTTTTATTAATTTGGTCATTAATTACTTATCCAGTTGGTTCTTGAAACTGAAACGTAAGGTGTGACTTCCTGTTTGATTCATGCTAATAACAATTTGAGCACTAAGAAGCACTAATTCAACATTGAATATTCATTCTCAATCTGGTCAATTTATCCTTTAACATTCAGCTCTGGAAAAAATGAAGAGCCTTCTGCTCTGAACCCCAATGAAAACCTCCTGTTATTCCACCAAATATTGATTTCTGAACTCTTCTTGAGTTAAAACATTAGTACTGTTGTTTCTAAATGAATATGAACTTGTCTTCTTTGCATTATGTGAGGTCCGAAAGCACTGCATCTTTTCCGTTATTTTGACCATTTCTCATTTTCTTCAAACAAATACCAAAAACATGTTTTCAGTAGTTCATAGAATAAAAGAGCAATGTTCATTTTACCCAAACATATACCTATAAAAACTAAAATCAGAGAAACTGATGATTTTAAGTAATCTCTTAAGTTTTTTCAAAGTGGTTGTGGTGGATGCTCCTCCCACCCCCACATCGTGTTAGTATTTTTCTTTATATTATATTCCAGTTTATATGTTTAAGTTAGTTATTTCATTTAGACATATATTTCCTAATGGGTGCACACTTTAGTTAATGTCTGTCTGAATGGTTTACTTACACTTGTGTTTTGTTTGAGGTGCTGCTGATTCAAAACAGCTGGAGGAGGAAACCTGGAGCATACCATTTGTCTTGAAAGACTGAAGGAGGAGACTTGTTTCAAGTTGTTCATAATTAATTTTGTCACTTAAATAATCACTTATTATGGTTTCTGTTAAGTAAAAGTTAGTTTGCTTTATTTGTTTCATAGAAGTCTTTAGTTAACTTTGTATTTATTAATTATTTTGTTATGTCCCTCAAGTGGTAGCTTTAGATTACTCCACCCTCATTTAAGTAGCCTTTTGTTCTTTTTGTTCAGTTTTGTTTGTGTTCAGTTAGAGTTCAGTTGACCTCAGTTAAATTGGGCCCAAGATTGTTATTTATTCTTTGACTTATTTTTGCATTGAATCTTTATGTTTTGTTTGCTATTTTGGAAAAATTAAATTGAATTTTTTTCTAATTTGAACTCTTTTTGTCATTGTTGGGTCGGGTCCATCACAGTGGTATATTACAAAAAATAGGTAAATAAGCGTGAACAGGAGCCCAAAAAAGCAACATCAGGACTTCATTTCATTAAAACCAACATAAACCATTTTTCAAAGCACCAGAATACATGGTAATATAGAAAACAGCGTGAACAGAACAAAGTAGCATTTATTGTTTTTTGGCTCCATTTTCTTCATCACTAGATTATTCCTTTTTTTTTTTTCCAAATAGCAGAACAATATGTAAGAAAAATTAACTGGAAAGACTGATCAGTACCGGCAGTGTGTTTTGCACATTTTAACTGAGGGACCTCACACTGACAGGCAGTACCATTCAGGCCCTCTGCAGCCTTCAGTACATCTGTGATTGAGCTACTTTCGCAGAAGTATGTGAAAAGTGTTTCCAGGTGCACTTCTTAAATCCTCCCTCAGATCTGCAGGCTTACAGAGAATCATGTCATGCTTCTAATCCTCCTCATATAATATTCCAACATTTCTGCTGCTGTCAGAATCAGCCCGACTACCAAAACACGGAAACTGCTATCTCTGACAGTTTAGCTTCACTGCCCCAAAGCTGACCTCTCCGCTACGTTCAATCTTTTCACTGTCTTTGCATATAAGTGACAAATATGGTTACATGTTCTGAAATTAAAGTAAAATATTTATGGTATTTGAGCTTTTACAGCGTTCTAACACGCTTTTAATTGTAGCTACACTTTAGCCGCTCTGAATCTTTGGATGTCAACAACAGCAATGCTCACCAAACCAGTAAACAGCTTGCACCAGTTTCCTTCTGCAGTGTATTTTTTCCAAAGTAAACACCAAAACTTTTGAGATGCCCAAATTAGTCATTTTTCTTCTCTACTGTAACTAATCCGAAGCAGACTCTGAATATTTTGCAATGCTAAGCAGCATTAGTTTGCAAAGGCTTTGTGAGTTGAATTCATTATGCAACCATGTCCACAGAGAGTATCTGATTCCTCAGCTTTAAATGAAGCAGCGATTATTTATGTTTAAATCACAACTCTGAATGGGGTCATGTTTTAATATGCAAAGAAATGGCTTGTGATGTGGAGATGTTCTTAGCTTTGCCAACCTTTAATCTCTCGTTTCATCTTATGGCTTTTCTTCTCAAAGTAGTCCAGACAGACATGACAAAAAAAAAGACATTTTTGTACCACAAGTGTGTCAAAAATTAATCTTTAATCACAGCAAAAGCAAAACCTTGTTTTGGGTTTTATTAAGTATTTAGTCTTTGCCTCAAAAGGTGGAAAAAAGTAGTTAAATCACGCAAGATCAAACAGTATCAAACTGTGAATTCATAATTGAGGAGCAGCTAAAATGCAACGTAACTGAAGGCACTGAGAGATTAATGTATTAATATTTAGTTTAAGATAAAGTGGAACAGATAACCTAAAGCACAACAGGGAAAAAAATGAAAAGAAATATACAAGAGTGAGGATCAAAAACAACTACAGTTCCAGAAGTTTACATACAAGCATCATAAATGTGAAGGTTATATTAACTTTAACCTTTAACATGTAAACAACCAGTTGATGCAGAAGTTTAATTTATGAGGATTTTCTCTGATCCACACAGAATCAAAATCATGCATCTGGTTGAATTCAAAGCTTTTTTGAACATTTATGGGGCTTTTGGATATTTGTCCGGCTTTAAGACCCAACTGTGTCCTAGTCTCCGTCATGGGACCCAAACTGCCAAATTCTGATTTAAAAAAATAGTTATAATGTTCAAGAACAAACATAGGAAGCTCCAAACCAAAATGTATTGAAACACAAGGCTCCTTGACCTATTTGGATTCATCTTAGAGAAAACGTGCCTGATCAAAAATTGTACGGAAGAGCATTAGGGCCACCGAAAAAAAAGAAAAAAGAATTCTGACTTTAAAAGTCAGAATTCTGAGATTAAAGTCAGAATTCTGATTTTAAAGTCAAAATTCTCAGAATAAAGTCAGAATTCTGACATTAATCTCTGAATTCTGACTTTAAAGTCAGAATTCTTTTTTTTTTTTTTCTGTGGCCCTAATCCTCTTCTGTAAAAATTGACTTAATACTCAAATTTTAACTTTTTTAAATGGTTCAACTAAAATGGCTATCTCTATCGTTTTTTTTTCAGAGACCATATTTGAAATATTACAAAGAAAATGCAGCTTTGAGCAAAGTTCCTTCACATGCTATTGGTTGGTGTTAAAAAGGCAGCCAATCAACAAGTGCCGTTCATTTTCCTTGGTGCTGATTGGCTGTACCCAGAAGAGCGGAATAAGATAGACATGGATGCTAGCTTCCGCAGTCGTGCAAAGACGGTTTCCACAGATCATAACAAGCCATATTAAGGTACATTTGGTGTTTCACCTATTAAAATAATTATTTAGGAGCATTTTTAGAGTGAGCATGAAGCGTTTACAACGTTCAGCCTTTCGCCGGCAGTCACAACATCAGGATTTCGAGGACGTCCGTGGTTTCTCCGCAACCTGGTGATATTAGTGACGGTGTATGTTTAATTTTGACAATGCAGTGGCTCAGAAAAAGGGTACAATCAGCTCAAATTGCACTCTGAAATCCATTAATGACCTAAAATAATTCCATTCGTCCCCATAATAATGGCATTCGTATATTGCTAATGGTGTATGTATGTAATTTGGAGCTTGAAATGAATGAATTTGGTGACATATTCTTTCTAAAATTTTCCATCCAGTAGGCAGCTGTACCATTGGCAGTCCAGTAACCCCACTGCATGATGCTACCACCTCCATACTTGATAATGTACTTTTTGTTGATTACACAAAAAATACGGAAAACGTTTAAGCTTGTTAATCCAACTCTTGTTTCCTGAAATTACTAAAGTTGAAAGCTGCATTATCCTTCCATCTTAATTTAAATCATTGAAAGAAATCCTTTATTGTTCTGAATTAATATGACATTCACGCCAGTGATGACTGTATGTACACTTCTGTATTGAACTGTAAGTACACAGTGCACACGTCGCAGTGTGCTAGCAGTTGTGTTAGTTTTTATCTGACTTAAAAAGTGAAGGATCAAAAAAGACACTCGTAAAACAGGTTATTTACAATGACTTTTAAGGCTCTGTAGTGATTTATCATGAACGCAACAAAGCTATAACTAGGACAGGTGTTTAGCTCATAAATATGGTCAGTAGTAGTGTGTTTTTATTTAAATGTGCACTGCACGTTAGAAACTAAATGTAAAAACCAGCATGTATATACTCTCAGGGCTCTTTTTTCCCAAAGAACTTTTTAAAGACAGATTTGTTGCGAGGTCGCGGGAGGCTCGAGTAGCTTTTCAGAGCAGAGTCCTTAAACACGTCTGGCTGCCATGAAGGTGAGGGCAGCACTGGAGGCTCCAGAGCTCTGCTTATCGCCGAGCTGTCTGCCGAACTGCCCCCGACCACCAGAGTCACACAGTAGTTGGATGCTTTTTCTACCCCTTCTCCTCCAGGAGAGTGTTGCATGGGTTTAATCTTCTGGTAGGTTGCTGAAAAATAACCAGTATTCAGACTGAATGTGATGAATGATAAAATTCAGGCTAACCGCTGCGATCTAACCTGATGTAAAAGAGTGGGAGCGATGCTTGCTGCTGAGCCAGTTCTGGCTGCTGGTTGCAGGGGAGTGAGAGGAAGAAGGAGAAGTGTTGTCTACAGAAAGTCTGTGAGTCACTGTGTGCGTTAAGCTGCATTCATCATCATCATCATCATCATCATCATCATCATCATCATCATCATCTGTGGGGGTCAAATGAGAGCAGAAAAGCTGAGTAAGAAGAGATCTACATTTACTGTAAAAACAAGCCCCTTTAGCAATCGAGTGACACTACAGCTATCCAATGTGGAGTGCTTCAGCTCCACCTAGTGGCACCTGCTGTACCTACAACATCCCACATTTCCTTTGTAAGAAATTTATTTGGCTGGGAGTGAGTTCAGACACATGCAGTGCATGAATGTTATGCAGATGTCTCTTTTGGTAAACAGTTCTCCACTCTTACCACAGCAGCTTGGATCCAATGATGAGGTCTTGGACTTCTCGTCTGCTCTTTGGCTCTGGAGCATGTGACTCTGGTCTCTGGTGAGAACGACAATTTCTTTGGTTTGATCGCTGCTCTGTTGTTTCAACCTTGGGAATGTGTGGGTGACTTTGTGCTGGGAATGGCAGAGATTGCTGGTTTGATCCTGGCATCTAAAGCATAAGAGCGGGTAACAGTCAATATTAAAGGATGCTGCACAGAATGTTGGTATTTTATACAAATTGTTTTGAACATTATCTTACAAAGCGATGGGGAAGGCTTGATCACCAGGAACATTTGTTGGTGAAGACATGACCTCACTTTGACCTTTGATAGAAGAAACGGTCCCATCACAGTTACTCACTACAAAAGCAACTATTAACAGAATGTAGTACAACACACTTAATATTTTTTTCAATATATTTTGTTATGTTCCAGCCACATTCTACGTGGATTATATTGAGATATTATGTCACAGATTAACGCTAAATATTGCATAAATGTGTAAGCAGAAGGAAAACAATACAACAAACAATTCAAAACAATCTGTGAACGAAAGTGTAATGGGCATTTGTATTCCAGGAAAAAAAAAAAAACTTGTTAGAGGGTGCAAAGGGTTTATTGTAGTGGCAGCATCATGCTGTTGGGACGTGTTTTTCTACAGAGACGCTAGGCAGAGTCAATGTGAAAGCTGGATAGGACTTTAAACTGAGGTGGAGGTTCAACTTTCAGCAGGATAACGACCCTAACCATACAGCCAGAGCTTTACATCAAAGCATATTTATGTGCTAGAATGGTCTAGTTAAAGTCCAGACCTAAATCCTATGAAGAAACTGTGGTAAAACTTTAAAAAAGCTAATGTTCACAGATGCTTTCTGTTAAATATGACTGAGTTTGAGCTGTTCTACAAAAAAGAACTGACAAATATTTCAAGATGTGCAAAAAATTTTGAAACACCCAAAAAACAAATGTTTACTAAAGTGACAGGAACAATAATAAATTAAATAAAATGTTAAATCATTTCCTTTCCACTTTATTTGGTATTTTGTGGTGATTTATTACATAAAATCACAATAAAATAGATTTTATTGTGATTTTATTAAATGTCTTTCACATCACTATGCTTGCGATAGTGATGTAAAAAATATAAACATATGTTTTTGAAAGCCTCAGTATTATTGTATTTACCTGTGCTTGCTTGTATTTTCATGATCCACTTCTTCATCAAGAAGCGGGAGGTGGTATTAAACAAGTATTCGGACCCGTCACGGAGCCTGAAGACCAGAAACGATGGCGGTAAAGAAAAAATTAGCAGTGCATACGTCTCACTATTTGCCTTTAAATCTGTGTAATTTGCAATAACAATTTGGCTGTTTGCCCTGGATTACCGTAGACGGAAGCAGTTGGGTTTTTTGGTGTAGTCTGGGGCAGCCGAGCACTCAGCTCCCATGAGGTTCAGCGGTAGACCGCATGCAGAGCTCTGCAGCACAAACTCATTATTAGTCACCACATGCCAACTGCTTTACAGATATCATATCTGCTTTCTGCTTACGCGCAGTGTATCCTTTCTGTCCTGGAAGAAGCACAAGGTGTGTCTATGTAGGACAGTGTGGTAGGAGTTCCAGCCTCTGGAGGCAGCCTGTGAAAATAAGATAAGACCACATGCTGCTGACTCTGGGCTTTACATCTGCTGACTATGTAGGCCTAAACATTTCTTACTTTCTTTCCTCCCAGCTGCAGCTTGTGCTTCCTCTCCAGGGTTCCCTCCATAGACTGATGCTCCGGTTTTCCACTCTACATGGGTTTGAATTAAAAACCACATTCATGCAAAAAGATCGACTAACAAGCAATATTTCCACTCAGGTTTCAGTCTTACTAGGATGAAACAGCGCCCTCCTGTGGCTACTCTCTCTTGAGGCTTTGCTACGTCTTTAAGATTTTTCTGGCAGGCTTTGTTAAAACCCATATTGACTGAAAGGAGACTCATAGACTCGTTCTGTAAAAAAAAAAAAGAAGAATACACAGTCAGAACATTACTTAGGTTTGCTAAAGTTAAGATACAGACTGACACCCCTGGTGCAGGTGTGTGTGTATATATATATATATATTTCATTGGAGTGATATAATCTCCAGAGCCAAATGAACCTTTTCTCATGAACTAAATCTCATTTAAAAAACTGTAGAGAATCCAGCATGATCCAAAGATTGTGCAGAATAATAGTCAAACATCTCTAGATACGCCAACCTTGTGAAATGTTTTAGAAAATTAAGAACGTTTTAAAACAACCGAAACATTCAAAACACTAATTTTCTTTAAATCAAAACTTAAAACTCCTGTTTAGAGTTGCATTTGATCAATAATAATTGGAATATTGATCAATATATTTTGATGATGGCATTTGACAAATTGTAATGTTTGCTGCTTGTTTCATAATTGGTTACTGTATCATGCTTATATTAGACATAACCTGCCTTGTTGCTAAAACGTGCTACACAAATAAACATTATCAGTAGACATATAATTAATTGTTAGAAATAATTATTGCATAATTCTGGATTATTTTCCCCTCTGAATAAACTGACTCAAAGTAAAGGTTGGATTTTTCTAAATACTTCTGTGTGAGATTATTTTTAATAAAATGTTATTTTATTTTAGAACTTTTATAGGCACTCTAACTACAAGTTGAGAGCAAAGATAATAAATCAATTATTTAGGAACCACCGTTGGAGTATTTATTGATACTTTGAGACCCAACCTCAGCAGTTTTAATTCATTTCTTAGGAATCTGTTAATATTTTCAATCAGGAAAATTAGACTTCAACATCAGCTGTCCACCATGTTTTTAACCTCTGAGACCAAATAAGCTTCTAAAATAACTTCACAGCATCAAACTTACTTGTGAGTACATGGTTAGCTCCTCTCCTTCCTTCATCTCCTTTTCTTCCCCCTCTTCCTCCTCTCTGTATTGGTAAACATATCTCGGATTGTCGCCGACATCTGGAAGCTTCACCAGATCAGATGCCGTCTCGTTCAGCATCACTGCAGTTTTGCTAGCTGGTTCTCTGTTGGGAAACGCCGCCCAGGACCTCCGGTCCGATGTGGCCAGAGGAGGGAGGTGATCTTTGGAGCTCTGCCACTTCTCATAACCCAGAGAGCTCTGGATGTGGGAGGGGAGTTTGAACTCGGCTATGAGGAGGTTTGGTTCCGAGACGGTGACCAGGTTTCTGTAGAGAATAGGTGGCTCTGTGACAGGAGGGGAGCTGGAAAGTGGATCTCCGGTTTGGTTGGGCTGGTACATGATGTCTGAGCAGATGCTCTGCCTGTAGTTGGTGTTCTGTTTCCAGATGTCCTCCAGTTCTTCTTCTTCCTCCTCAAACTGCTGGTGGTCGACATGGACCGGCTTTGTGTTGATATTCACGGATTCTGGGGCCGAACTTGAGAACGCGGCATAGTTTTCTCTTGTAGTCGGGTCTATGCCTCCCACCTCAAGGGAAATAAGTTTCCCCACCACTCCTTTAGGCCGGGGCTGATCCAGACAGGGAGCGTCAGTGCAAAGCTTGAAATTGCTGGAGGTGGAGATGCCAGAATCTACAGAGTCCTGTCGAACACTGACGCTCATCGTTGACTTCAGATTCACTCTCACATGAGAAGCTTGGTTTGATTTCAGCTGAGGACTGTTTTCATGCTCACACTGGGATTTTGTGCATTTATGGAACTGGTGTCCATTCAGGTCCCGGATGAGCGTATGGACACTGAGACACTCGTGTTTATGAGGGACTGAGCAGCAGTTATGGGCTTGGTTCATGTAAATAGGCGGCTTTGAAGGCGAACTGATTTCATTTGTTGTAGATTTAGTATCTGACGAGATTTCGTCCTTCTCCTCTGATCCGGCACAAGGTTTTTCCAGGGAAGATGACTGTAAACTCACCTCCTCATCAGGTAGATATTTTGCTGCAGCTATTGACTCCTGTGTTTCAGAAGAGCTAATTTCACTTCCTTTGATGGACGCCAGGATGTGGGTCTGTCTGAAAGAGCTCAGAACTGTTTTTCTTTGAGAAAGAGGGTCAGAATCTGTTGCATCAGCTTTTTTAGACTCTGGAGGGGCAATAGTGATGATTTCCTGAATGCTGGGGATGAGAGTCATGTCTTTTGGCAGATCGAAGCTCAACACCGAGCCCAAAGAGAGGACTCTGCAGTGGCTTCTCCCAGGCTCTGATGGAGAAGTCGTTGGTCCGGATGATATAGCGTACGGAGTGATGCTGTTTTCTCCTGAACACTCTGAATCGATGTCTTTCAGAAGCGGGTTTTTTATGTAAGCCTCACTGCCTGTAACATTTCTGTTTTTCTGTAAGCTCTTCTTCCTCTGACCTTCCTTCAGCGGCCATGTTTGAGTGTTATACGTCACCGTCTCAGAGTAATACCGCTGCATCCCACTGGTCTGCTCATCCACGTCCATGATTCTCTGTATTGTGTGTCTGCGCTCGTCTCGCTTCCTTTTCCTCTTCTTGCTCATCCGTTTGAGGCTGCAGAAGATGGAGCTGCCGCCACTTCCCGTTGTGGGGCAAAAGCCGGCGTTGGTCGTTTGTGGGTCAGTCACAGGGGAGGATTGTGAGGAACTGGCAGAGGAGGCGGACGGCCATAAAGTAGGGGAGTTCGAGGCTGCAGAACGGCTCTTTAGGCGGGGAAGGGTGATACTCTCGTACACCGGGGCCACAGCCAGGGTGCTGTCCTTAACATGCAGGTAAGTACTTACCTGTGAAAAGACAGAAAAAGATTAAATGCATGACAATGAGTGGATATTTGCTGAATGTGTTCTTGCTGTCTTGCAAAAGAAGGAAAACAAAAGAAAACTATTTTTAGTACAAAAAACCCCCTGAAAAATATGTCATGCTTTTATATTCAGACCTATTACCTTTAGATACCCCTGAATAAAATCTAGTGCAACCAATAACAATCAAATGTCACATAACTATTAATGCATCTCTGTAGAAATTATGCCTACAGCAGTTGGTTAGAGAACATTAGTGAACATATAATCATAAAAACAGCACGATAACCAAAGAAAAATATAGGGATAAGGTTGTGGAGACATTTTACACATGGTTAGATTATGAGACACTATCTATTTAAAACAGTCCAGAAAGTAGAACATTACTTAGAGAAGCAGCTAAGAAACCCATGGTAACAGTTAACGCTCATTGTCAATAGCTGCATTTCCATTGTTCATATAATTACGCAGTTTGACATTTTGAAAATAGATTTGCTTAATGGAAACACAGAAATAAAAAGTAAAAAAACTTATTTTTTGATAAAAGTTTTGGCACTATGATGATGTGATTTTGTTTGTTAGCTGTAACAAAATTGATTTATTTCACCAACCTGCAATGGAAACTCTTTTTTTGCTTTATGTGAGTCACATAATCAACAACTGGATGTTGCCACTGGACAAACCACAAGAAGAACACAACAGGAAGTAGTTGGAGGATGATTGTGTGGCATATTTTTTCAGTGACTTTAATTGGATTTTTTCTTTAATGGAAAATTGCAAAATTGTGTTTTTTAGAGTATTGACATAGTTTTGCACACATTTGTAATGGAAACACAGCTATCTTTACAACAACAGTTGACCAAAGTGTTTCACATCTCACTAAACTATAAACATGCAAATGGAATAAAGCTTTAATAAAATAAATAACAGACATTTAAATGATTTTTATGGTTTACAAAATGCAGACATGTGGAGGTAAAGTATTCCTAATTCCTGGGGTGACTATAGTGAATACTCAATCATCTCGTTTCAACTTTGATTATTGAGGAGAATCTGCTGGTTGATTGGACTAGACCATTTAAAGCCAAATCTGCAGAAAAGAGGACACTTCTATCCTGATTTTTGAAGAAAGTGCTCCGGTCAGATGAGATCAAAGTGTAACTATGGCGGGAAGAAAACATGTTAGAGGCTGCACAAAATAGACTGAGACGAAGATTCATTTTCTAGCAGAATAACAAACACCCTGAGATCAAAGCACAGAAAACATTCAAATTCAAAATCTGAATTACATCAAGATTCTGAGGCAAGATGGAAACAGTTTTTCACAGATGCTCTTCATTCACAACTCTCTTTTATCACATAATATCCCAATAAAATACACAGAAGTTTGTGGGTGTAAAGATACTAAATGTAAGAGTAATTTTGCAAGGCGCTGTATCGTTGGCCAAACTATGAGCGGCTCAACCTTCATCAGTGAAATAAAGAATTTTAGAGAAACACTCATCAAAGAAAACTCTGGATTAACAAATATTTATGAAGCATACAGAAATGCATAAAAAGCACATGACAGAACATGAGTCCAACGGCAGACTAAGGATTTAATCAAAATCATATGTGCCTGCATATGTCGTCATACACAGCTGTAATGCCCTGACCTTTCAACTCTGTGACTAATCTCTTGTAGCTGCATAAGCTCCAGACTATAAATCATGTAGTGCAGTCTGGGGCCTTTCTGAAAGGTTCAGCACCAGTTCTCTCGTCTCATGACGGCAGCTCCACCGGCATGTGGGACACACTCCTACTGGGAGCCATTTTGGAGCGGAGGATGAGGTCACTCATTTCACACAATCATGGCAGAGCCGGGCGAGAGTCAGACCTGAGCAGGTTTACATCAGGCTCAAAGACAAGAGAGAGTTTCTGTCAACATTCGCAGCAGGGAGGAGACTGTGTGCTTTTCTTACTCATCGCTCACCTCCTTCCTGTCATCACCACTTTTCAGCTTTAAATCTAGCCTCATTTTACAAGTAAAAATCCCAAATAAAACTTTTAATGATGAGGGAAAAAAAAGTTTGGTTATCTGCTGGGATTTTACCCATTGATTTGAGTTTCTAAGAGACGAGCTGAAAATACAACACAGGGAAACCTGACAACTTTTTTTTTTCCAGCTAACACCTAAATTAACTTGTCGAGCTCTGAGGAGGCCTGCTAACGAACAGTTCATTTGATTCAATTGTGTTGAAAAGCAGAGGCACCCAAAGGTTGCAGGACAGTAGCTCTGAGAGATTGGACATTGGCAGCCCTTCATTAGGTCTAGGACAGTTAAACACAAAGTTGATAGAAATGAATTTAATTACAAAACCCTAAAATATAGTTTTAGCTAAAGGATGAGTTGCTAGCATAATTCAAATTAGCTTTAGGGGAAATGTGTTACTGAAAGTTAATTTCTGTGTTTTTCTGTTTGAATTAGAAGAGTCAAATGTTGGCTTCATCAGGGATTCACACTTCTTACATCAACAAGAATAATATCAAGCCAGTAATGTAGGCAACAAAAAAGGCTAATTTGTTTGAGACGTTTCTGCTTCAACACACCTTTATCAACAGCAATTTTGTCAAAGATAAAGCCAGAAATAAAGGATAGGAGCAAAATCTTCTCCAGCAGCAAATTTGCTTAAAAATAGAGTTCAGAATTTTTGTAAGCTTCAGCAATTTAAGGCTTTTTAAGGCCTACATAAGACCACTAGGATTTAAATGTAGGACCTACACAAGTTTGTTAAATTTGCATGTATTTAAGATCAACTAATGCCTAAATTTTATTTAAAAATCAGCAGAAACCCTGGAGAAGCAGCTTGCTGGTGAATGTTTTTGTCCAGCATGATTGAGCACCAGGTCATAAGGCAAATGGGATAACTAAACGTCCTAGAGAGCAAACCATTGACTTTTTCAATTCTTTGAGACGCTGTGATCAGTCTTCAGGAAGATAACGAGAAAAAAGAAGCTCTAATGAACCAAGAATGTGTCGCACTCAACCATGATTTGGACCAGAAGCTGGGGGAAAGAGTGACAAGGGGAATTGCACCAATATTCAAAAAGAAACATCAACACTGGAATTATACATGCTTTGCTTAATCTTAATGTATTTCTCAATAAAAGCCTGCAAAACATATATGTTTATTATTGAAATACAACACAGGTGTCAAACTCCAGGACTGGAGGGCCACTGCACTGCAACTTTTAGATGTGCCACTGCTGCACCACACCTGAATAGAATAATTAGGTCATTAGCAAGGCTCTGGAAAACTTAATTACACAAGAAGGAGGTAATTAAGCCATTTCATTCCAGTGTTTTGTAGCTGTGGCACATCTGAAAACTCCAGGACAGCGGTCCTCGAGGACTGGAGTTTGACACCCCTGAAATACAACATAAAAAGGAAAAATCTAAAGACTCAAAACAGACTATTTTTATTTTCAAAGAATGAATAAAGTTAATTTATTCAGGGTCTAAATATTTGTTGCTAATTATTCTAAAATAGATTAAACATATCTATTTTTTATTCTCAACCTTGTTCTTTGGTTTTATATTTGCCTTGCAGAGGAGTAAAAAACAACGGGGTGGTTGAACATTTTGTATCTTCTAACTACCAGGTTAGGAAAAAAGCATGCTACCCTCAGGAAACAGCTGCACACTGCATGCAGTCTCAGCACACTTGGAGACGCTGCATGCAATCCCAGTTCACACTGCGCAAATTACCTCATCTGCGCTCTGCCGATAAATCTTTTTCTTTCGCTTTAAACTACCGAAAGTATTTTCCAAAATCCCCTGGCAACGCCTCCAAAACTTTTTACAGGCAGAAGACTGAGGCACAGCGGGCTGAGGGAGAGAACGAGGGGAAAATAGAAAGTTGTGAATGCCAAAGGAGAAGGGAATGACCTGCAGTACAGAGAGGGAGATCCCATGCAGTGTTGTTGTAGAAAAGTGATCATCGAAGCTTGAAAGCATCAAAATTGTCCTCTTTTCTTTGAACAGATCATGTATGTAACTGATGTTGGGTGATGATTTGTGTTTAGTGCTCCTCACCCTGTGAACAGGCTCAGAGGTCTCCTTCAACTTCTCATCTGTCCCAGTAGGTAGGTCGAGCACCTGCACTTGGCTGTCCTCATTGCTCCCGAAGCTAAGGATGAGGTTTACAGCGCCCCCAACAGGTGGGCTGCTGCTCTCCTTCACCAACATAATGTTTGCTTTGGGAGAATCGCCTCGTGGGCCGATCCTATTCATGACTTCATACCCATCTTCTGACATTTTCCCTTCGCTCTCTTCATTACATTCAGCTGCATTTGTTGTGTCCTCAGAGGTCCTGATGGCATGTGATTGTTGGAAGACTTCTGGGTCAGCAACCGAACTCTGTGTGGGAAAACAAAGACAGGCTAAATATTTACCCTGGAGCAAGAGAACTCGGTTTTAGATCTTGCAAAGAATTCCAAACTATGTTTCCAGATTTCTCTGTCATTTTTGCTAAAACATAAATACAAAAGTTCCCTATGAATCCAGTTATTTCTACAATAAACAACTATGAGAAAGAATACGGATAAACAAATATGACGTTTGAGATGTGAACTGGGAACAAACTCCTATAAGGGTGGTGGACTTGGTTTGATTGGGGACCAAAGTTGCAGCAGGGTTGGTCAGGGAATCACTCCAGCCAGTAATGCTGTTCTTAACCAGTTGATTTTAAAGAGTCTGCTGTTTGTCCCCCAGTAAGGCAGACATAACATGTTAAAGGGTCAACATTGCAGGTCTTCATCAGGGTTTGTTGCCATCAAAGTGTAAATATGCTTGGTGAAAAGGAAGAGGTCTGACTATTTCAACTGCTTGTAGTAACAAAAGACGACACACAGGAGTGAAAAAAGTCATGAACATGCTTTTAACATAAATTGCAGAAGATGACAAAGTTTATATTCTGCATTCTGTCGGTCAACACAACCAAAATAGAGCAGCGAAAAACCACTTGAACTGTAAAAGGTACTGGACCCGGTACTGATTACAGCACCAGTACCAGTTCTTCTCAATGTGTTATTTTACCGGGGTTTTGTATGATTGGAAAAAACAAGGTGCAAACGGGTACAATCAGACAAGCCGAATGAGTGATAACTACAATAAATATGAGTAGATTTCACTTTTTTTATTGATCACTAGATGTCCTATTAGAGCAGTGAAGCTTTAAGTAATTAACTTCTCTTTCAATCAAATTTAAATGCTCCATCACCCATTGAGTTACATTCATTCAAAGAGCATTGGAAGTTAGCAATGTTTGCACGTTCTTGTGCTCAGAAACTGAGGTTTGGCAGCAGAGTTGCTAGTAAGCTAGCTAGCTGCTTTAGCATTTATCCTCTATGTTGTGGATTTATACTCTATGCTTCAGGTCTTTGTGTGTTGGTAAAATACTAAAATAACTTTGATGGTGTACCAAATAGGGGTATAGTGATACAATAATCTCACGGTACGATAATATATACGATCTTCTGATTACGATATGCATCACAACATTTGGCAAACGATACAATTCGATGCGATTCGATGCACTTTTATGATTTTCTGAAAGATTTTAGAAGGACAGAGTGATTTTAGTGACATTTTGTTTTCCATAGTCTTGGATTTAATTAACTGAAAACTGATCAAAAGCACCAACTACACAATACCTGACTCCGATTGGACCGAGTCTGACAGTCTACAGCTGGACAAAATGAATCAAAGATGCAGTAAGAAAATTAGTTTCTGTCATTTAATTAATGTGGATTTGACATAAAACTCAAAAGCTTCAACAGTGATCCAGGAGGTGAGTGGGGAGATTATCAGCCTCTGTAGACTCTCTATATGGAAATGATTGCACTTATGTTTTTCTATTGGCCATAATATGGCTGCATTTTGGAGTAAAAAAAGTATTTTGGACTCTAGGGAAAAAGCTTTTCTACCTTGGCTCCCGGAGTTAGCCGTGGCTGTAAGCTGTTTACTACTAGCTGCTTGGAAAGTGCTATAACAGGTTTTGCTTTTCAAATAATACTTGACTAACTTTTTGTCCAATTTCCTTTGTTTTGTGGTGAAACTATTACCTGGAAGATCACATTAATTTCATCATGGATAAAGTTTAATCACACAGACATGACATGGAAACTGGTCATATTTTCAAGTAAAATTTCAAGTTTTGTGTGTAAAAAAAAAAAAAAAGAAAAAAAAAGTTTTACATTTTAAGTTGATCGAGATGAAAAACAAACAACTTCCTGCTGTGAAATCTTATCAAATTGCATGGTTAGTCCCTTAGTCTTTCTCCAAAATGAAGAACCTATTTAAAATAACTAAATTCTAACTTAGGCTTTATCTCAGCACTTTTACTTTTATCTAATTGCAGGACAAATAGCTTAATTGCAGATCTGTTGTATTCAGGGGATCTCAAACTCCAGTCTCTGAGGACAAACGTCCTTCAACTTTTAGATGCACCTCTCCTTCAACACATGTGAATCAGATAATTAGATCATTAGGAAGACTCTGCAGAGCCTGACTGCATGCGGAGGTAATTCAGGCATTTGATGGAAGTGTATTGGACCCTTTTGAAAGCTGGAGATGATCTGCCTGCGAGGGCTGGGGTTTGAACATTCCCTTACTCATGGCCTTATTGAGCCTGTTTGGGTTTTGTCATAAAAATGGAGGAGGTACTTTTCTTTTATTTGGACAAACTCCCACCAAGCTGCTAATTTACCTCTTTAAATGAGTGCCACATTGTTGCCTCAGAGTAAATGTTATCATGTGAGGGTTCCTCTCTGTTCTGTTTGTAAAGCCACTGTTGTTTCTGGGCTCTCCAGTGCACTGAGATCCACCCAAGCATGCTCCTCAGTTCCTCCATGCGTTCCTTCACCTGCAACACATTTCCAATTTAGAATCATCATCCAAGTCTATGTAGTCGGTGGTGATTTGGTAGAGTATATATCTGCTCACCATCTGTGTGAGGTGGTGTTCTTTGTTTAAAAGAGTCTTTGCTTTGGCTGCCAACTCGTCAAACTCGTTAAACTTCTGCTCGATTTGGATGTCCAGCTCTGCCGCCAGTGGCCGCTGTCCTTCTTTCCTGAGGTGCAGTGCAGTGTCTGAGAAAATGCATGACCTAGTGTCTTCAGTCCATGAGCTGTTCAGAGGGATGCGTAAGAAAGGAGGTGGTGTTAGGAGACTGGGAACAGTAAGAAACATGAGAATAAGCAGACTCTCCCTGATAGGAAACACATTCGTTGGCCTGTCACACCCAGGAAACCTGCTTTATCCCTAAATTCCCTGCTCCCCCTGAGGCAAGAGCTTGACAGTGAGAACATCCTGTTCTTAAGCAAATGTTCCGAAAAAATGGATTACAAATTGTAGCAAAAACGGGGATGTTGACATCCTGCTTACATCATGGCGAGGTAGCTCCTGAAGAAGCCCTGGAGCTCCACAAACTTCTGCAGACGTGATCTGTTGTCCTTCACGCTCTTCCCCAGTTCACTCCAGACCTGCAGCGTAGACTGGGTCTTCACCTCGAATGTGCATGCTTTCTCTGGACACAGCTCCTTCAGACGCAAAGCCTGGTTCTCCATCTTCTTTATGTCCTCCTTCATGATTTTATAGTCAATCTGCAGAAAATCACAGAGAGAATCTATCATCTCTCATCAATCCTCCAATCATTCAAACAACCTGGACTGATTGTTCCTCTGACTATGACCTCATCGTCATAGCTCCATGCATATTATTCTATTTGAGGCCCATATGGAGGCCCATATGGTCTACATATGGGCCTCCATGTTATAGGTTGCCGTCTTGACCACTTTTTTACTCCATTTTTTGACAACGCTGTAATTAATAGTGTTCAGGGCTCTCTGGGAGCAACGCTTCATGAAGTTTCTCAGTTACAGCAAGCTTCACCAACGCTGAGTTCCTGCATGCCTGTCTGCTGATGCAACAGTTATTTCTGTTCGGGAGATTAGGTCATTTCTCCTCTTCAATCAAATCAAGTCCTGACAGCTGAATGCATGTGTGTTTGTTTTGTGTGTGTGATAAACACAACGTTGGCCAACCAATGAGTCACGCAAAACTCTACCATCCCCGTCTGAAACTCTGCTTTTCTGACCAGATTTACCTCCCAAAACATATACACACACACACACACACAACACACTTTTAGAGTTAACAGAACAATGACTCACTGGAGAACAAACAAATAAATGTAGAGTTTTTATTCAATCTTTGCACGCTCCGTGTGTATGTGTGTGGCCAATATGCACGGCAGCTGATAGGAAACACTAAACATAGCACAAAGTGGTGCAAACAAGGCACATTTTTGCTGTAGAGAAGAAAGTGAAGCTAATTTTTCCAAAAATAATTCTGAGTTGTGTAATCAGTGATGAGTCATTTCTCTTTTCTGCATCTTCCTTTCTTACCTCCAGGTGGCCCAGTTTGTCCCGGAGCAGCCCGAAGCCACAGCGGTCCGGCTCGCACTGCACAGCCATGTCCGTCTCCTTCTCCAGGATCTCCAGGCTCAGCTTCTTGCTGCTGCACAAACAGTCCTCCAGGCGCACCGCAAGGCTGGCATGCTGGAGAGGCAAGATGTCCTCATGAGATGGGACTGTCATTAAGGTAGTGAACTTTAATGTGTTTTACAACAGGAGACACGATACGTAGCATATTTTTTCACATGCCAACCACAAACTTTGGTCTTTTCATTTATTGGGATTGTATTTGCTAACACAACAACAAAGGAGTGCATGATGCTGAAGGAGAAGGAAAATGATATAGTTTTCAAAATGCTATACCAAGACATTAAAAAAATCTATGCTGTAGATTATTCACTTTATTGACATGCCTTTGGCTGCAAGTTTTTTATTTATATTTTTTAGCATGTCTTAATTTCCTATATTGGACAGAATAGAGAAGATCTGAGGAAATTAGTTTTTACAAAAAAACAAAAATTTTACATTTTACAAAAAAATAAAAAAGCATCCCAACAGCATGGTGCTGCCACTACCATGTTTCACACTAAGTATGGTGTGTTCAGAGAGATTAATCAAATCCAGATTATTTATTTTTACTGTAAGTGAAACAGAACAAGTACGAGAGAAAAAGCGTAAAGATGAAATATTGCTAACAAGTATAGTTGAACGTAAAAGTGGGATGGTTGTGAAATAATAAAATTTTTAGAATCTGTGCACCATGGGCTGATGCTGATCACATAAAATGTTATTTCTCATCTTTTTGTCTATACATATATAAGTACTGGAGTCTATGTTATATGTTATGGTATTTATGCTAAACTTTTCCCTTTACTGTATAATATTTTTATTCTTTATTCTGTTTATATATACAGCTCTGGAAAAATGAAGAGCCCACTGCACTGGACCACATTGAAAACCTCCTGGTTATTCCACCAAATATTGATTTCTGAGTTAAAATATTAGTGTTGTTTCTAAATGAACATGAACTTGTTTTCTTTGCATTATTTGAGGTCTGAAAACACTGCATCCTTTTTGTCATTTTGACCACTTCTCATTTTTTGCAAATAAATACAACATTTTTGCTTGAAATTTCAGAGTCATGTTCTCAGTAGATCATAGAATAAAAGCACAGTAAAAAGTAAAATTAGAGAAACTGATCATTTAAAGTGATCTCTTAATTTTTTTCAGTGCTTTATGTATATTTATATTCTAACATGATGTGGGTCTATTTGCCTGCCACTTTGCTGCTGTTCTTCACATTTTGGGACAACGAAGGATGTTTCTATCTTATTTTATTTTAAACAGAGAATTCTGGAATTCTACCTACAACCATCTGATTACAAGACGACTACCACTGAAACACAGCTGGTTACAAATGTATAAAACATCTTTTTAGATTATTTCTGTTTCAAAAAAATGCTTTCTTTCCACTTTGCGATTACTCTAATTTGTGTTTTTCTGCAGCATAAAATCCTATATACAAATTTTATAGTTTGCTAGTTTAACAAGACTGTAAAAGTTTAAATGGTATGAACACAAATACTTGTAAAATTATGTCATGGCTTCTCCATGAACATGATAGTTTTATACATGTGCCAAAAATAAAACAAATCAAACCAAAAATCCTTATATTAGGGCAGAGCGCTTAAGACAGCGGTTCTATTACAGGTCATTGAATGTGAAAATGATTAAACACCTATTAAGCTCTAACATTTGGATCTAATCAACAGTATTTAAACTTCTTAAAACGTACCTTGCTAAGCAGTTCCTGGATGGCGTGGTCGTGGCTTTGTGATCGACCTCTTTCCCTCACAGTGTCGTTCAGCATCTCCACTGCCTCCCGCAGTTCTTCCACAGGGTCGCCCATAGTTTCTATCTGATTGTCTCCGACACCACTGCTTTGGAGCCCAAGCAATGTGGGGACTGAGGAAATGTCACTATGTAGAGGCTGTAAGACACATGAAAAATGGAGATGTTTAATAACGTGAATATTACTCAAGAAAACGTGATCATATTCGATGTGTAATACCTGATCAGGATTATATTGTCCTCCGATGAGCTCTTGGCTCTCGTCCAGCTCCAAATGCTCCAGAAACTCAGTCAGCATGCGTGTGTCCTGCAGCTTTGAGCTCTGTAGCATCAGGGCACTGAGCACACACTGATACCTGTGCAACACAAACGCACCAACATGGTTTCACCAACAAGCTGCTCCTATGCACTCATCCACGTTCAGAAGAACCACATAAAAGACGCAGAGGTCGGCTCACATGATGATTGTTTCAAGGCTCCAGTACTGCTTATTTTATCAATATATCATGTGAGCATATCCAGTACCTTACAGCACAAAGCTTGCATGTGCTATGATGAAGGGATTTGCTTTTTCTAGAATAAATTAGCCTTAAATCTCTTTTTTTTAAGCATTAGATAATGACATCAGCCCAGGTGTTCCACAGCTGCTTAGTGTCTCTGCAGAATGCTGCACACTTTTCTTTTATTGCAGCAGCTTAGCCTTGCATAGCTGTAAAGCACAGAATAACACTTTTACTACAATTATCGGACGACAGTTTTGACACTGTTGCTCTTAAGGTTATTACTAAAACTTTATTTTCTATGTTTTCTTTCATTTAACATCTTCCTCACTGCCATGGTGAGAAGATAAGCCCTGGATGATGGCCAGTTTTTTAGCTTTGTGTGCCATTTGCTTGTTTTTAAGAATTGATACACATTTGGCTTATTTAATGATGGACATGTTCTCTTGCTATTCTCATTTTTAACAGAAGTGTCTGCATCACATTCTAAAATAAAAGTTACTGGAAAGCTTGATCAATTAAAAAATATATGTATGAATTGAAAAAAAAGAATGGTTCAGTTGCTTTTGTTTTGCAATAATTGTAGGACCTTCCTAAATATTTTAGAGCAAGATTATACCACTGCAATAAAAAAACTATTTGTTTTACAGTTTTTACACAGCTGGATGAGAGATGCAGATAAGGATAATCCTGTATCTGCACCGTTGGTCTCTTGGACTAAACAAGCGGTCATCTCCGCCTAATCCCACACTGGAAACACCTAAACTGAAACATTTCCATGCTTTCATTTTCTTTGCTCAGGCTGGTGCACTTTTTTCCAGAGTCTGACCTTCTGTTTATAGACACAGGTACTTCCAGAAAGCCATTCAACATCGTTAGGTTACACTGTGAGCCTCAATGACAGGCTGTCCTTCAAACTAATGCCAAAGAGTAAAGCAACCTGTCACAAACTAAATGGTTGACTCAGAAGAACAAGCTGAAGTTATGGAGCAGATCTTCCAACTTGCTACTCGATTCACAACTAATGAGAGCATGGGGAGTTTCTTTTTTTTTTGGCCAATCTGGATAAAGTTTCAGGTTATGAGATCTGGGGGTGGTTATGTTTTCTTTTTTGGTCTGTAGGGCAACATTATTTGTCTTGCGTTTAAACTGGGAGTTTTATGAATAAATCCTTCCATGTTGAATTACAAACATGGCAAACACAAACCTGTGATGTCTTGGAAACACTGACATACTGTATTTTCTGTGACTGGCAGAAACTGCCAGCATCATTCATCCCTGATGGGTTCAAATCCATAACATGAATCTTCCATGATGACAAACGCCGGGCAGCTCACCTCGACCCCTGTAAAACTTACTTTCTCTCCAACTCCTCCATGCGCGCTGCCAATCCCCGTGTGTGGGGGTGACTATGGCCATGAAGGCGGTCCACCTCCTGCCTCAGAGCGCTGAGCTCCACGTTGCGAGCTGCCACCTCTTTCTCCAGCAGGCAGCTCTCCCTCTCGGCCCGGCTCATGGTTTCGGGGTCGCCGGCGATGGCAGATGCCTTCATGGAAAGCTCCACGGACTCCAGCCAGGCCTCCAGGCTGCCGAGGGCTTGGAGCACTTTCACAACCTTAGCCGAACAGAAGCAGAGGAAATGTTGAAAATGTGTGCAGAATAGCATTTGTCAAGATGGAGGGGCTTTCTTTCTTAAACATTTAAAAGATTTATTGCACAATGAAATAAAAATAAGACAGAGTTGAAAGAAGAAAGCAACGGCATCAGTAATTATATGTTTTATAATAGCGGGGTTCTTATTTGAAGCAAAGCTCTAAATTAGATTTAACCCATAATCAAATTAAAGTATTTATATCTCTTTAACTATATTCCATTTTATTACGTTTCAGCCACAAACCTCAGTGTACGTTATTGGGATTTTATGACAACACAAAGTGCTGCATAATTGTGAAGAGGTACAGAAAATATCATGGTTGTAAAAAATTGTACACAAGTGAAAATGTGAAAAGTGTGCCATGCGTTTGTTTCAGTCCCCTTTAATTTCCTGCCCTTAAATAAAATCACAAATTACTGAGTAAAAAGAGTCCATTAATGTGTAATTTAACCGTATCCAAGCAGCTGTCCTATGGAATCCTGAGAGGTTTAGAGAACATTAGTAAACAAACAACCAGAGCTGCAAAAACCCAAAATCTTACCAAGTATTTTTTGTCTATTTTCTAGTGAAAAATCTTAGGACATCTGAAATAAAGCAAACTTACATGTAACCTTTCATTAAGATATAAAAAAGAAGAATAGAGCTGAATAAAGGGCAATACTTAAAGAAAACCTGTTAGAAGCTCTAACAGACGAAAGACTGGGGCCCAGAAACATGTAATGCAACCCAGAACTACAATGGAAAGAGTTAGAATGAAGCGTGTGTTCAGAATGGTCCAGTCAAAGTTCAGACTTGGATCCAATGGAAAATCCATGTTTAAAGATCGTCTCTATTCAGCTCATTTTGCAGAAAAGAACTGTTAAAAATTTCAGACAAGATTTGCATTACTGATAAATGCTACAAAGTATTGGCTCAAGAGGATGGGGGCTGGATACAAATGTATGCCACACTTTTCAGATTTATTTTCTAAGGAAGTCTGAAACCTATGTTTCAATTTATACACTTGTGCTGAATCCTAATGAAAACATGCAAGTTTGTGTTTGGAACCACAAAATCTGAAAAAAGTTCAAGCATTAAATATCATTTTTTTCAACTTTATAAACTTTATAAACGGTTGTAAGTAAAAATGCGAACAATTACTTGAATTCCGACTAATTGCTGATAAATGTTTATTAAAATAAAATTAGTTCCAACTGATTCATTAATAATTTCTGCTTAGACCTTGTTTTATTGTTGTACTTCGGTGCTAATCTTACTTAAGCAGAGTCAGTTGATACAGGGATAAAGATGGCGGCCATACCAGAACGGGAAAGAGAAATAGTCCAAAAAAAGAATCCAATTTGGGATGGAAAATGCACTTTATGCACTTCTGTAGTACATAAACACCCGATAAGCTTCTTGGGTTAGCAATATAACATATAGCGCTATTTCAGCCGATCTGCATTATTCTTTTCAACTTTTATTTTTTCATTCAGCAGCCAAAGAGGTTCCTGTTTTGTTATATTTTATAATTATGTCTCAGTTTAATAAATGTAAGAAACCAACAGTTGAAACAAAATAATGTTAAATTTAAAAGAAGATTAAGAAAATGTTCACTTATCAATTAATTTAGTTGACTGATAATCTGAATCAACTTTAGACCAACTCATTAATCTTGGATCATAACTTGGATCCCTAGTTGTTAGCATACTTCTTTACTAGCTCTGAATCAGCACCAAACAGCGGTAGCACTGATCCAGAATAATCTGTCCTGACGGTAAATCTTCCTAGAACAGCATGACCTCAGAGAACAATCTGTTCAAGGATTATCAAAAAAATGAATCTCACTCTGAAGCCCAGCTTCTCAGAGGCCTGCAGAAACACAGCATTCCTCTGGTGCCTCCTCCTCAGTTCTTCCCACAAGACTTCCAGCTGACTGAGGAACTCCTCAATCCTGGCGCTGCCTGGGTGCTGTGCACGGACCAGCCCGTGACCCTCCTGAGGAAGACGTTTTCAACACATGAGTGCAGGTGATGACTCAGAAACCCTCTCACACGAGATGTCAGAATGTCGACTAAAGATCTGCAATCTTTCTGCACATTTCCATTCAGCAGCTGCTCAGGCGTTAAAATGCCTCGGTTTACCCTTTTGACCACCTCTATCCTGGCTCTGTTGTTGAGGATTTCTTGTTCGAGGGCCTGTTGACACCTTCTGGCTGCCTCCAGTCCCTCGGAGCTCGCTATCGAACACACCTGTGTTGCCACGGAAACGTTGTCTTTCAGCCAGGACAAAGTCTGAGGTGGAAAGCAGAGAGAAGAGGGTTGGATGGTGTTAAAAACCCCCCCAAAAAAACAAGAACACACACAACCTGTAACTTGGCTACCAAAACAATAGAAAACATAGTTACTATGATTTTTTTTTTTTTTGTCTTTTTCACTTTTATACCACTCTGGCTTCCTCCTATATTCCAAAAATATGACTCTAATTTGCCCTTAGATGTGAGTTGTGTGGCTCTGTGATGGACTAGCGACCTTTCCATGGTGTACCTTGCCTCTTGCCCAGTGACGGCTGGAAACAGTCATCAGCAAGGACAAATATATAGACATCTGGATGACTCTCCTGCAAACATTACAGAAAAATAAAGCTTCCTACTGATGGGCTTAGTGTTGGAAATGACTAACATGGAGCTCTGCATTGGCTACTACAATCATGAGACACCGGGAATTAGTTTTCCTCTATTGTTTATGTTTGAAAAGTATTGCCGCTTATATTTCTCTGTCTTTATTATTGTCATCTGACTCTGGGAATTTATACGTATTTATTCCTATAAGAAAGTGTTTTACTTCTTGTCTTCTTCTTTCTGTGCACTTTAGATTGTTTTGTTATATTTATGTTCATCTTTCCTGGTTTGGTTTGTCACTCCTCTGTGTCTAGCTCAGTTTTCTTTGTGTTTACAGTTCTTTTCCTGTTTTGCAGATCTGAATCCCTCTGTTATTCTCCACTGCATGTCCCTCTCTCCCTGTGATTCTCCTTTAAGTTGTCTTTATTTGTCATTAAGACATCTGAACACTTTCATGACTGTCGGTCTATACGTTTGGGTTTTTACAAACCAATATAAGAACTTATTTTAAGGTGCTTTTATTGTTTATCAAAAGTATTAATGGCTTTAATCCAAAATATTTATCTGGTCTGCTTCAAATATTCTGAGAAAGGCCATCTGTTGGTTCTTAAAAGTACAAGTTATAGTGAGGAATCATTCATTTATTACAACTTTCTTTTATTTAAAGTTGTCTTATTTTACTGTGATCATCTTAATGTCTTAAATGTTATTTGTCTTTTAATCTTGTTTTCAGCATAATTTTGATTTTATAGTAAATTAATTATCTTTTTAGCATTATTTATTTGTCTTATGGTGAAAATTTGCTGTTTCTTTGCTGCTTACATTTGTCTCTGGTATTTCTAAGTCTTACATTTTTTGTGAGATTTTATTCTAGCTGTCTGATAATCATGTTTTGCTGTGTTTGGTTGTCAACCAATCAATTTAGATATATTTCATATGTCCAGTGAGCAAAATAAATATTAGCTGAGGCAAGAATCCAAGATTAGAGCACTTTCTAAATCAACAGTCTCATTTTATGCATGCATGACAACTAATCAAAACACTGTGCAATCAGCTCTGATGCATAGAAGCCGTATTTATTTAGTGTTGGGATTTGTATGAAGACAGTTGCAGAAATAAATTTTTAGCTGTATCTGAGAGAAATCTGATCACCTTGTCAGCCGACAGAGTGAACTTCTGGAGCTGCAGGTGAAGCTGTGGGTGGCCTCGGTGGCCGGCGGAAAGCCTGTGCTCCTCTCTCGGCTTTCTGCTGCAGAGAAACACAGATACGTGACTCCACTTATGGTTAACTTCACATAAAGACATTTCCTTGAGTCATCAAGAGAGAAGTCAAGCACAACAGTCACCTTAGTTCATGTCTGCTGATGGCTTCGTTTACACTGAGTGAGTCATTTCCTTCTGGTGAAGAGCTGTGGTTCACTGATTGTTGGTCGTCTTGTTGGCTGCTCTGGGTTTGGCTGTGGCCGTCAGCAATACTCTGCGGACAAAAGAGTCAAACTTTCTGTTACCAGAAAATGTCAAAAAGCAAAACCTGATTAAAAAATTCATAAAACAAAAATCATTTACATCTCTACCAGTCTGGAAAGGATTATAACACCCTTTCCAGGGCTTTGGGCCCACAGTGAGAGTCATTATCCTCTTGGGTAGGAATCATAGAACAATGACGAAGCTTTTCCTATTGCGTAAGGAACACGACGCATTTATCTAAAACATCCTGATGATCCTCGACTTTTACGATGATGCTCTGTGGACTGATGAGACAAAAATGAAACTCTTTGGAAAGTGTTTGTCCCGTTACATCTAGTATAAGACTAAATATATGTCAGAAGAACATTTAAGTGCCAGAGCAATAAATTCTGCTTTCTACAACAAATTCCTGGGGGAGAATGTTTGACCAAACACATGTGGGAAGTCCATCTTTGAATGTTTAAAAAAGTTTTGAAGTGATATAGTCAAAGTCTGGTTCCAAAGATCTACATGCTGATGCCCCAAAATCAACCTGTCTAGCTGAATTAACATAATTCTGTAAACAAGAGTGGATCAAATTTTCTCCACTGAGATGCAAAAAGTTATTTCCAGGAAAAACAAACAAAAACAAGATCCATATAGTTATTGACCAGTTGTTTTATAGATATTCCCCTTTCATTAATGAGATCACAACATGCAATCAAAATTTTGTGCTTACTGCGGTTATCTTTATCTGACAGTAAAATTTCTTTGATGACCTGGAAGATTAAGTGTGATTAAAATGGAAAAATGTAAGGGCAAATTACTTTTTTATGGCCGCTAAATAATTACTAAAGGCTTTAACAAATTCACAAAGCAGGAATATTATATTCTCTTCCACTTTCAGAGAAGTGTTTCGAATTGCTAAAGTAAATTTCACAATGTTTCCGGAGGCTGTTCAGGAAAATAAATCTCACAAACAGTACATCAAGAAGTAATTGTTGCTCTATTGATCTTTATTAGCTTCCCTCTCTATCCTCTGCAGGGCTCCCCTGTTTGCCATTTGTGCACGAAATTATATTATGAATGAAACCAAATTAGCAAACATGCTGTACTGCTGTGATGTAAAAGAGACATTGTAGATGAAACAGAGTGTTATTCTTAAAGCAGCTGTGTTTATTCAGCATTAAGTGATTTCCATAACCGTTCACTGTTACAGCTGTGCAGCCGAGTTTTTAACAAGGTCAATGTTGTGGTTAAAGCCTCTACATGCAGGAAGACATCACCGGCCACTGAACCACTTTTACAGCCATCTCTGTGTGTTTAGGTTGACCAGGATCTCCACTGGGATTTATAATGAGACCTCCATGTTTCTCTAGTTCAGAGCTGACTTATTGTTGGAGCAGAAGAAAACCTAAAACTAAGAATCTAAAATTTTTATGAAGAGCTCTGGGAGCAATTTTGACTTAAACAAATATGCTTCTTTCACTTTTAGTAGGTTCTGTTGAAACAAGTTGTTATGGTAGGATGTGCTTTATTACTTTGGAGCTAATTCCTCATTTTGAACCCAGAACCTTATTTCTTTGATTGACGGCAATAAGAACCATTCCATCAAACTGCCTTTTATTGTCTTTATTTTAAGCAATTTTAAATTTTTGCACATTTAACATTGGCTATCATATTTAAATATCTATTTTCTATGGCTAATATTGATTACTGATGAATAGAAATAAAGTAAAATGCACTTCTAATTCTAGAATAATTTTTATTTAGTTGTGAAGTCTCGGCCTGAGCTTATTTTTAAATTTTTGCATGAAAAATATGTTTTTAAATGAACTAGATTATTTTAAGATGGAGTTCAGATTTTTATTTCTCATATGAGCTCCAATGTTATCAAATAAAACAGACAAATAATTTTTTTGAAATACATTTCTCAGTGATTTTATTAGCCACATCGTTTTTTCTCGATTTCAAGATGCTAATTTCTTATTGTATAAATGAGACCTAAACTACATCTATTTTATCTTAATATCTATTTCAGAATATATTGATAATTTAAACAAATTGAGACTTAAATTTATGATTTGTTCCTGTTTAATGCACCTTTAGTGAACATTGTTGGTCGCTATCATTGCCTTTTTTACAATCTGTTCTAAAAACAAATATTTCAAAAAGAGATTCATAACTTTTTCTTATTATTTATTTGTTATATTTTTGTCATGTTCACAGATTTATGTTAGAAAACTGTCTTTGTTCTTGTACTTGAAAACTTTTTTGTATAAGGTTTTTGAATAATGTGGAATTTTCAAATATTTTAATTATCCTTATTTAATTTTTTTCAATCAAAGCTGACTTTGCTGTAATGTACAAATATTAAATTGTAATTTTCTGAATATGCTTATAGAAAGATTTATTCAGAGCAAAATAAGACCAAAAATTATTTTAAATGTAGTTATTTTACATAATATAGTATATTTTAGTAAATTATCTGCCTGAATCTCACTGCAGGATGTCATCAGGCCATTTTTTTTAATTAAATGTAATAATAATATAAATTATTACATTTATTGGATATTAACTATTAGTTTCTCCTTGTTCGTAGTGGCTTCTGCTCAAAAACAAGTGATTATCTGCTAAGTGATTTGTATCATTGTAGAAGTAACACTGATATGTAACAGTGAACCCAATCATGTCTCAGAGCTCAGCATTTCCTCTCTCTGTAATGTTTCTTATCTGTTTTCTGCTGATCCTTTCCACCTCGGAGTGTCTAACCGTCCTGCGCTCCGAGGTGACGTCAGCCAAGAACTATCATTTAGCGCCGAGCCCATCTGGTCTGCAGCCGCAGCATCTGGCCGCAATTAGTCGGAGAAACAGACGATAGCCTTGTTTACCTCCAGAAACAAGAGGCCGTAACTACCGCTAAAACAGAGACACTGATGTATGGACTACTGACTGAGGCATGTTCTCATAGACGATCAGACTGGGGCAGTTTACCATTCATCTTTCAAGAAAGACCAATTTACGTAAAAAAAACGCCATCATGGATATTTGGGCTGAACCGTCAGAGAAAGTCATGCGATGACAATTTCAGTCGTGATAAATCCACATTTTCCTCTCTCCTCTGTATCTCTGTGACCTTTGGCATCTTTAAAACCACCATCTTTGTGAGGAGTGGGCATCTGTAGCTCCAACCAGCAGGCTGGATCTTTTGTTGGCACTTGAAGTGTGATTTCCTCACACTTGGATTATGAACATAACCAAGAAATATCACATTCCAAACAGTTCTTCTGAGATGCAGATTACTGCACACGCTGATACTGGGCTAACAATAAATTGTAACTTCACAGAATACCTGAAAAGTAGGGATGAGCGATATGGACTTAAAGTTGTATCCCAATATTTTATACTATTGTGATAGATAAAAGTGATGAGAGAAAATATTTATTTCTTATTTTTTATGTAACTGTACGGTTGTGACTGAATGGTACAGCAGTTATAGCCTCACAAACACAAAAGAGTCAGTCACATAAAGACGTCTGGTTTGTGTCACTTAAATGCACACCGTAACTAGATTTAATCATATTTCTAAATAGAAAAATAGAGAAAATAGCAATCTTAACAATACAAATAGTTTTAAGGATTTTTAAATATTTATTGGAATTTATCACAACGACAAATCAAAATTTTATGAGTAATTTATTTCAATAAATGATAAACGATACGGAAAATGCCCAACCCTACAAAAAAGCATAAATAGGGATGGATGGATAAGAAAATACAGAGAAACAGATGGAATAATGGGTAGATATATCCATTTCTTTTTTAAATGTGATGGGGAATAAAATAAAGTCTGTAAACAAATATTTTCCATACTTATCCAGATCTGTATAATACTCACATAATAATCCCTGCTATGTAGGAACATGTGTCATGGATGATAAGTAAATAAAATAAAATCATACAATTCAAAAACTTCTTCACTTGTACAAGTTTACAGTGATGGCCTTGGATTTTGACAACGCAGGGCTTCATTAAAAATGTGGGTTTTTTTTTTATCTCTTCCATAAATAGGAACACAGATAGGGCATCCCAGCAGATCCCAGCTCCCAGTTCAGGAAAGACTGGAGCCGGATCAGTCGGACCAGTACATTTCCAAACGGAAGTCAACAATCCTTCCACCTTCTGCTGGATGTTTTCTCTCATGACAAAATGAAACAAACATCTGTCAAACTTTAGAAGCGCGCTTCTGGCTGACTTTGTCCAAATGGTTTCTTTCCTTTTCTTCTAAGTAGCTCAGATTGTGAACGTAAAAGACTAAAAATACACATAATTACCGGTTTTTGACATACCACATCGTTTTCCGATACTTATTTTTTCAAAAGAAGCCAACAGTATTTCCTTGTAGGTTTATGAGCAGTTCTTGGGTTACTGTAGGAGCACGCACATGTTCAATAAAGCTTCGAGAAACCTCATGCTCAAAAAGCAACCCAGCAGTGAATCCCAGACATTTTATTCATATGGTGTTAATAAATGACTGTATTTATGACATAATGGATATATAGTAGACTTTAAATAGAATTTGGAGCTCAATAGAAAGACCTATTTACCCTGGCGCTCTGTTTAACCATACAGAACTTGATATTTTCAGTGGAAACTTAAAGAAATTCTGTGCCAGGATAAACAACATCCTAAAAGCTCTTTCTATTACTTTCACAGGGCAACAGCACTAGAGACGACCCAAGACTTGGATTTTATTTGTCAGATTAGGGATAAGGCTAGCAGAAACCAAATAAAATTATATGGTGCTTTCCAACATGCAGGAGTTTCAGAGCCAGAAGAGGAATCTGTTCTGACTGTATATGACGAAGGGATGGCTCTAAACTGGAACATCACACGGTGCTTTTAAGTGCAATTAAGCTGCTGGAAGGGATGGAAAACCAGCAGCATGTTTGTTGCCAAAACCTGAAGTCGCAGCCCGGCTCATTTGTCTGACTTTATTTTGGAAAAACCTTGCCTAAGCTGTAAAGCCGGCATTTTCCAAACAAAAAGACAAAGTGAGTCATTTACTGCAGACACAGATCTTATCTCCTGCCACTACTCACTCTGCTGCCTTTCAGACGGTTCTGCTCCTCCTTCACTTCTTTTCCCATGATCCCATGTGTCTCAGATCCCATGATGCATTGGGCTTCTCGCGCTGGAGTCAGGAGGTCAGCATCTTCCCTGGTGAAAGTGGAGCTGGAGAGGGAGTTTGTCGTCCTGTCGCTCCTGCAGGCGGAGCAGGAGGTTACTTTGGCGATGACAGCTGGACCTCAGAGACCAGCGCTGAACTCCAGTTAAGGCTCTGAGGTTTTCTACCACTGTTTGTTTTATTCCATTTAATTAGTTAAAGCTAGAGCTGACAGAACAGCTGAAATGATGTAGTGTTGGGAGCTATAGATAGGCTATTCTCATGGGAGACTACGTCTGTGAAATGTTTGGATGGCAGGATGTCAGGAATCTGGACACGTCAGTTTTTTTTCATAAAAATTAACTTCTTATTTTCCTTTACTTTGTTTCTTTTACACTCATTTGCTCCCTTTCTTCACATTTGTCACATTTTATTTCCTTTGTTCACATTCCTTTGGATTGGTTCCCTTTCTTGTCAGTAGATGTTTCCATTGGCCATATAATTGAGCAATTTGACATTTTGAAAATAAATTTGCTTAATGGAAATCCAATAGTTTCAACAGTAAAAGGTTTTGGAACAAGGTGGATTTTTTTTGGAAGTATCAACACTGGCTTATTTTACAAAGCATTTTTTCACATCACAACAGTAATATGATCAACAACTTGATGTTGCCACTGGCACAAACCACAAAGATGAAGACAACAGGAAATAGTTTGGAGGCTCATGTTTTTAAAGGCTTATTGCATGAAAAAAACTTATTCACGTGTGATGGGAATTATGTTTCTTATTTTATGGAAACACAGCAATTGCGAAATTGTGGGGGGGTTTTATATTAGCGGAATAAAAGTTTTGTGCACATTGTAATGAAGGCTCAGCTAGTTGCTTCTGTTTTTCGCTTGTTTGGTTTACTTTTGTTTCTTTTCGTTTTGCTTCTTTTCTTTTCCTTCTCTTTACTTGCATGTCCTTTCCCTCCATAAGCAATTCCAGTCAATCAGTATGTCCATTATGTCAATGTAACGTCTTTTGTTCCAGAATAAAATAACACTTCTTATAATGTTTCCTTCTGTTATAAACAATAGATTCATTTATCTAATGCTAAGGCAAACTGCTACTACTTCTAAAGAATATTAGCTTATTGTACAACTGTAACAAAATCCAGCCGACATGAAAAACAAAACAAAGAGTCATTATTACGTGTTGGAGATTTTTTTCTGATAGGGTAAAACTCCCAGTGATGTAACAGCCTGGATACAAACTGTGTGCTATTAAGCAAACAAATAATGACTCCATAAAGTTACAAAATATTCTTGTTAATGTTTTTTTTCATCTCAGATCCAGCAAATTGACTGAGATGATGTCACTGTTTTAATGGTGAAAACAAAGCAAATTAGTGTAGCAGAGTTGACGTAATTTGTCTGTCATGTGTATCCATCTTCCAAAATCATTACAGAAGTTTGCAGCTTTTCACCCCAACGTGTGGAACGCACTTCATCCTCACCGGTGACGTACCTTAGATCCCTCTGGAGGAGCGTCCAGCAGTCTTTCACCTCGGCCTGCTTCTTTGTGACGCCGGCAGCCAGGCCGGGGTGCAGTTTGGGCAGCTGAGACACGCTCACATCCAGCATCTATCGGACACAGGCCTGCAGGTTAGGCGGACGGCTTCTGGAGCAGCATGCAGAATAGGAAAAACTCTGTTCTTACCATGATTTGACCAGCAATGTCGCGGATTTCTTTGTCGCCAAAGGTGTCCAGGTCTTTGGATGCAGACATGCTTCTCCGCTGTTGGGAAAATATGTTAGTTATCATCATATATTTACTCGTTGGATTACGATTTTTCTTTTTTTTACTTATCTTGTATTTAGCTTGAAACTGGTTGCATTTATTGATGGCATTATTTCTGTTTTGTCTTATAATCTTGTTTATTGACCTCATATTTCCAGAACTTTGTATGATTTCAGAATAACATGATGTGAAACGTACACATTGCAGCATTTATAGCATGTAGACAAACTAAATTCATAAGTTAATTTCTTGTTAGAGATGGAGACTCAAAGTTTCGAGGTGTTTTTGCCGGTTTGGAAAAATCAATCAATCAAACAATCAATCAAATTTTATTTGTCTAGCTCCTTTCAGCAACAAGGCATTTGAAACTGCTTTACATTATAAAAACACAAAAATACATTACATTTTACCATCATTACACATCAGATTATTGATTAATGATTCATGATTATATTTCAAAAACAACTTTAAACTGCTGGGTTTTTAGTCTAGATATAAAGGAACTCAGTGTTTCAGCTGTTTTGCAGTTTTCTGGAAGTTTGTTCCAGATTTGTGGTTGAATGCTGCTTCTCTATGTTTGGTTCTGGTTCTGGGGATGCAGAGCAGACCAGAACCAGAAGACCCGAGGGGTCTAGAAGGTTGCTATGACAACAACAGATCTTTAATGTTGTATGGTGCTAAGCTGTTCAGTGATTTATAAACTATCAACGGTATTTAAAAGTTTATTATTCTTTGTGCTACAGGGAGCCAGTGCAGGGACTTTAAAACTGGTATTATGTGCTCGATCTTCCTGGTTTTAGTCAGAACACTGACAGCAGCGTTCTGGACCAGCTGTAGCTGTCTGATTGAGATTCAGACCTGTGAAGACACTGTAGCAGTAATCGATGCGACTACAGATAAACACATAGATGAGTTTCCCGAGGTCTCACTGAGACATTAGTCCTCTAATCTAAAATATCCTCATTAAATCTCTGCAACGCACTCAGACGTGTATATAAGCAAGATAATTTCCTTTCTTAGTTAGAAGTTCAATAAACTGCTCTAGTACTTCTCCTCGATCAAGTAAAACTCTTTGAAACAAACATTTGTTTTTGTCTCGGTTTTGATTCTGCCTTAACACAAATTTTTGTAACATCTGCTAAAACAGAGAGTGCAGTTAATAAGAAGCTCTCAGAACATAATTATAATTTTGTATTGGTAAACAACTTTACCATGCTGCTTATAGCATCCAGAGTATTATCAGCCTGCTGGTAAAAAGACGACATCTCCAGCGCGACCTGAAGGTTCTCGTGGTAGTTTTTCAGGTAGGACTGGACCTTCAGCCACCTGCATGGAGAACATTACGCCTTGTGGTTTCAGCCTGAAGGTATTACATGAAGCATTTACATTTCATGTAAAGCACGGAGCATACATTTTATTGATGTGTTTCTTCCTGATGGTGATGTTTTTGCTATCTGCCTTCCCCAGTTTCTCCAGCTTCAGGGCCAAGTTGTTGATCTCTTCATGCAGGTTTCTGTGGAGCTGCTCATCCTGTCGCAAAAAGAACAGAGAGAGACTTTAGTTTCCCTTCCTGAATGTCCTGAAGGTCTGTTTACAATCAGACAGGGGACACTGATATATAACGCTGTTACCATTGGGCATGCATTGTTTAACTGGTACAAAGCTTTTGTCAGTGTAAGTTATGCATTATTTTAAATTCTTTTTTACAAGGCTGACCTGTTTGAGATCCAGAATTCTCCTGGTGAGCTGCATTTTGTCAACATTTTCCCCCAGGACACTCACCAGACACTGCTCCTCTTCCTTCTGTCACACAGAAAGTTACTGTTTATAGAAGTGGTTTTTGCAAGAAATCCAACAATCACTTATTTTCAGACACACAAGTGGCAAAAAAACAAAAAACAAAACGCATTACTTATGCAGCAAGGAAGATATAAAACAGAGTTCTGGTCAGAGCTTTGCATTCGGTCATCCCACAGGCATGGATGTTACATTAGCTTCAGGGAAGGGGCTCCAAAGTGCAGCGTGGAGTTCTTTAGAGGCCACTGGAGGGATTTTGTTCAAATTTGAAACAACAGCAGACGAAGACGGACAGCGGACACTTTTTCAAAATATTTTAAGGTGGTATTTTTACTGACGCATTAAGATCTTCTTAATTATTTCTCTTTAAACTTCATAGGACCAAAAATATACCAGATCTGCACCCAGAAACAGACTTGAGCACATCCATTAATAGCAAGTGTTTTCATAAAAAAGAGACACCAATGCCTTCTTGCCCAAGACAATGGAGAACAGAACCTTTTTTTGATTAAATGTGAGGAACAGTTTTTATAATCAGACCATTTTTTAGTTTTATTAAAATGTTTATTGTTGAGTAGGCAAAGATGGGACATTTTTAAACCCCCTCCCCCTAAAATGTATTTTTTTTGTGGTTCATCTGTATTTTCAACATGAAAATTTGGCAAAATGTTGTTGATGTCTAAAAAAACACGTGGGCTCAAAATCACTGAGGTTAAATTATTCCTTTTTCTTGAAAACGAATAGTTCAAATGCATCAATAAAGGCATCAAATGCATCCCCACTAAGCTGGATACTGCATTTAAAATGAAGGTGGAAAACATTAATTCTGAATGATGAATGTTTTACAGATTTCACAATTAATCTCCTTCATTACAATCCCACAAATCATCATCCATTCCTCTCTCCCTTGTGTCTGACACAGACAGGAACAGAGCGATAAACACAGACGTAGAGTTTACTCCATGGCTTGTTTTTTGTAACGACAGGCAGATGTTTTAAATGGTGAGTATGCATGTTCAAAAAAATGAAGACGAAAAAAGGAAATGTCTTCAGGATACTGAGTGTGTTTCCTGTATAAGGAAGACCCACTTGAGTACTAATTATCTTAACAACTGTTGATCAGGTTGTGTAAACAGTGTGTGAAAACAGTCTCAAATTACCTGTGTGTGTGTAATGCTGGATTTGCAATCCGTGTAAGCATCTTTGTGTGTAGCTTTGGAGAGTTGTATCTGTGAAATATGATTTGTAACTCCAGGTGATTGTAAATATGTGGTCAAATGCTACACAAATCCAAAGAAATTACAAATACAAAATGAAAGTACACACACACACATTTAGAATTTCTACAAACGTTAAATTTCTACACACAAATTCTTAACTTCAACCTCACAAATCTGATAATTATGAATTCAAACCTTTTCCTACGTCCACAAATGTTAAATAAGTGCGCACGAGTCACCTGATACACAGAAAAAACTGTATTTACGCACAGATCGGGTTACAAGTGCACAAGGATTTTTGGGACTCGTTTCACTCTTACAAACCGCCTCAGATTTGTGCGTAAGTGGTGCGTTTAAATGCTAGTGTAAAGCTGGGTCATCTGATTTTTGCTCAGAGCCTAGTGTTTTCATCCTCTGAACGTTTGTCTTTGTGCTTGTGACAAAGAAATTTTCTTTTTACGGTTTACTAATCATGTTTAGCAGATACAATAATCCAACGTTACACACAAAGATGCTTATACAAATTACAAATCCAGTATTACAATCGCACAGGTATTTTAAGACCATTTCCTCTCTATATATATCAAAGGGCTTTGTTATAATTGCTTCATTAGCTCTGCTTTATTACTCTATTTTGGATAACTTGCAAACAACTCCAGAAGATAAGAAATGGGTAAATTTGTAGGTAAACAAATGAATAAATAAATTTATATTTTAGTTTTAGAAAACATGGCTGCTTACCTTCTCTTTAATCCAAGCTTCCAGTTTGTCCACCTTCCTGTTGAATTCCTGCAGGCTCCTGGCTCCACCTAGAGCGTGCGTCTGATTTGCGGCCATCTGCTTCAGGGTTTGCCATTGCTCCCTGAGCTGACTGAGCTGTTTCTTTACCAGGTCGGACATTGGGTTCAACTTGCAGATCAGCTGTTCACCCAGCTTTAAAGAAATAAGACTCAGTTTATTTGAGAATTATTACGACAATTCAAACATTCCAAACATCATTTTGATCTAGAATAGTAAAGGTGGATATATATACAAAGTGTCTTGCAAAGCTATTTCAACGTTTCCACAGCATTAAAACAAAAAGCTTCAATGTTTTCTGCTGCAATTACACCAAATCTTCAAGGACTCTACAAATGTAGAGGAATGTTTCCCTGTTAATCTGGATTATGTCAGAAAGCAGAAATATTCAAGTCCAAATTTGAGTTAAATTTATGGCACCTTCAAACCTGGTTATACTTTAACATAAACCATCCGATTGTAGAAATGGTTGTATATCTGAACTGAATATCGAATAAATAAATTAAAAGATTTGAAATAGTTCAACATTTAAATTGAAGATTTAATTAGAAAGCTTAATTTGTGAACTTCAAAGAATAATAATTATAGTTTGATACAATCTGGTGCTTTGACTGACTTCTGATGGCAACTGGTTTTATTTAGTAATGTCATTTTTTAAAATAACCAAACAAACAAAAAAACAACAACAAACAAGCAAACAGGAGGTATAATTAAAATGAATACATTCGAAAACAGAACATAATCAATTGGTGTCACAACAAAAATAAAAATGATTAATATGTGTATTAGGATATACCTTCTTCTTTTAATCATTATTTTCTAATTTGAATTATTTTTCTCCTAGCGTCACAGATAGTTTTGGGGAAGAAGTGGAAAAGAGAAGAAGAAAATAAAGCAAACAAATAGAAAATTGAATACAGCTATGGCTGACTTCTGATGGCAGCTGCTTTTATTTAGCCCCGCCAGAGTAAATAGGACTGAATACAAACACATGCTGTGTTTTTTAGGCTTTTATATATAACAAAGAACTTTCCTTCCTCTTATTAATTGTGCAATTTTATGTCTGTTAATGAGATAAAGTCCTAAAAATGTACAATGAAGTTTGTGAACGTAATGTGACAAAATGTAATCATTAATTTATGCCATCTTAATACATTTAACCAGACCGCTACCACATATATCTACATATTTGATATTTAAATCCTGAGAGCGCAGCGGGTTTGTGACCTGGTTGAGCTGAATCAGGGTGTTCTCAAAGTCCTTCAGGTCTCTGTGAAGCGTCTGTGAGGCTTCCTCCCAGTCATGCAAGGGGCGATGCTGAACATTACATCCGTCTTTCAGGTCTTGGAGTTTGCTTTTCATCCACGCTTCTGCCTGCATCACAAAAAAACACACAGACTGTTTCAGATGTTCATTACAGCTCGTGTAGCTGCTCATTCATCATTACACCGGGATTCAATTTCACTTTACGCTTGAGAAGCATTTCTTTTTATCATTAAATCCCATTATTAAGTGACTGTGGTGTGTTTTTTACTCTACCCTACAGTGTTATGACGGTTTGGGAACATGAAAAACAGCCTCATGTTCTCCAATGTCATGCTATGTGGAGCGGAGGTTTGTCTTGGCTGGAGCTTGGACTCGGTTGCATAAGGCTTTGTCTTGAAAAGCTGCCTTTTCCGTCAGCACTTCGCATGAAGTAAGAAGGCCGCCAAACAAGGTGGCCAAAATGTGAAATATCTGAAGGAGTGTGTTTGCTTTCTTAAAGAGAACATGGTATGGAAGTCAATGAGCCACAAGAGTCTGAAACACACAAAAAAAGTCCAATAAATCAGGTCAGATTCTTGCTCCTGTCAGAATGATCCCACATGAGACATAACAGCGATAAAATCAGAAGAACCTCATATACTGCAGAGTGTCAAATAAAGGTTAAAGCCACAACTAAGTGACAATAACGTCACATTAAAACATTTTCTGGAGAAGTTTAGGGTAAGAAAAGGAGAGAACGTTATCCTGACTTCTAAATCTATAAAATACATCAAGGGTGAACACATGATTGAGCCACTTTTGGGTCATGGTTAAAGAGTGATGTTACTCTTCCCCGGAGAAGGGGGTCATTAACTTTCTGAAGCACTCCCACCCTCAAGCTGCAGAAATATTACTGGGTTAAACAGAGGGAAAGCAGCTTCTCACAATAGGCTTGACCATATCTGCTCACAATGGCTCTCATGGCATTATAATGACCTCATGCAGGAAGTCTACGATTCGCTTGTTTCTTCCTGTCCACTCACCACAACAATGGTTTGTTTATCAAAATGTGCAATTAGGGTTTGTTCTAGTCACAAGAAATGGAAACAAAAATGTCAGCTTTAAATAATCACCACTGAAATAAACCTTCCTGAAAAGCCTTTAATCAGAATGAAAACTTTGGGAAATGGTTACACTACCCCACATGTTTTGTTCTCCATTTGTGAAATGTTTCCTGGTTTCTACCAGTCAAAATATGATATGACAATACAATATTGCACCACTAGATGGCTAAAAAAGTAAGGACAACAGCTCAAAAGAAAAAGTTCTGTATAGAAATTAGAAAACCTGTGGGATTTGATAATTGTTCTTATGCTAACTACAAGTCATAATACAAGCCAATAAAAATCAGTTTCTCTCTGTTTTACGTGTTGAAATACAAAAGGAAAGTTCTCAATAGTATTATTTGTGAAACTACTAAGGAGATCATAAATTTACACAAAAGCTTTTATCACTTAATATGTACACAACACAACAGCCATGTATGGCAGATTCGTAAGTTAAATTTTTCCTATTAAAATTCCTATATAAGGAAGGATTCTTATTCTATTTCTAACTCTGAAACTGGAAAATCCTATGAAAGGCCATTTTGACCCGATCCACCATTTTGTATTTTTGTAGTTTGTGGTTGTTTTTTTCCAAAACTTTTCAGGCACAATGAGAAGTCTGCCACTGGAAATTTCATAGGAACTGTGTGTTGATTCATACATATTTTTACTTTAAATTAAATGTGTTAAAAAAAAACTATTCTTGGATGTTATTTTGCATTAGATTTAAGTATTTTTATCATTATTTATCTCCAAATCTCCTCAAATACTATGTTGCAGTCGATGGAGATGAACTGGCATGCAATAGTTGCTTTTACTGATATGAAGTGATTTGCTTAAAGAATATCAAATGGAGATTAACATTAAAACGACATGGGGCCAAAGTTTGTGTTGATTGATGAACCCAAGTCTATTCACTTCTAGTATTACAGGATTCCCCAAGTTTGCGAATTTTCTTGTGGAAGTTAGTTGCGGAAAAACTAGTCATGGGTAGTAAATCAAAAATATTCCACAGAAAATGCAGCTTGCAGCTGAAATACCTCGCTATGTGTAAAAGTTAATTTGGTGTTTGAACTATTAATATAGGAAATTGTGTGCATTTTTAGAGGAAGTCTGAAGTATTTGCAAATTTTATTCACCAAACTCTCTCTCAAAACCAATGTAACTATTATTTTATCTCACATCTTCAGCTTAAATTTTAGGCTTGGTGAAAATACAGTCTGGACAAAGCAAGTCAGATGAGGAATAGTCCATAAAAACAGTTTCAGTGTTCTGGTTCATGTGGATCATTGTTTCTTTCTGCTGTATTATTTTTTTACTGCAGACTGAGCTCATGTCTGACGATTACGTCACACCTGAAATGAACGAGTTCTAGTTGATTTGCTAATTGTTGCGCAACGTATTCCTTGGTCAAAACTGCCACTCAAATAAAGCATGAAATCAGCAAGATTATATGGTTTCATTTTTCTTTATGTTGGGTTGTGTTACATTAAATCAAAAACACACTTTGTGAACATGCGCTTTCACATTTTGAATGCACAGACTGGGCAGAAATGCGTCGTTAACAGTAGAGAGCAGTCACAAACACTAAATCCCTGCAGTCCTCAACTCAGGTGTGACGTCATTCCCAGATCCGAGCTCCACCTTCCGAGATAATCTCTATATCTCCATGTTTTAATAACTCTTTGGAAAGTGCTTAATTTTCAAGGGGTGGTTTTAGAAAAAAAATATTGAAACCTGGAGATCTTTGTTTGGCAAGGTTTCTGCAGTGGACAGAAAAATCCCCTTTCAATAAGTTAAATCTTCACCCCTTAAAAACGTCTATCACCATGCACATTTTTCACCTTTCAAAAAGGAACACAACTTGGCTTGAAATAAAGTTGGAGATTAAGTTTTTTTTTCTCCACTTTTTCGATTATGAAACAGCAATGGTGAAAGGCGAGATGTTTTGCAGAGCAGCTGCAGAAAAAGATACGTTTCTCCATTAGGCGACCTGCTTTTCCCTCGTAGCGTGAACCATTAGGGGCCTTTAAACGTCTCTGAATGGAAATCTCACTTCCACTTTCAGAGCAGTGGAGCACTAAATTATTTGCAAAAACAATAGCAGTCAAAAACATCAATTATCGAAATATAGTGCATTATTAGAGAGCTATACTTCTTTTTTCTTTTTATTATTTTGTTAATGTTAACAATGTGGAGCTACTTTCAGCTCAGCCATATGTCACATGTTTCTTTCAGCGGACACATCCGAAATGAAATTTCTGTGTTCGGGAGTTTACCGCGTATCACTTGTTCGACAGAGATCTGATGACAAACACGACTGCTGGAGAAAATGTCGCTCTGTTAAACTCCATGAAGACGTCTGTGTGTGCTCCGGAGTGGACGCTGCGATGAGATAACACAACCAGTTGCGCTGCTTGGCTGAGTTTCTCTCAGCCATAGGCGTGAATAGACGGAGCCAAACAATGATCTCATCCCTAAATAATTGGTTGTGGCGGCTTCCCCTCCCTCCCCCTGCTGAACACAGCTCACACAGTTCTTGAGACAAAATAAGAACCAGTACATATTTTGTTCCCACTAGAGGGTCACGCAGAAGGCAGCTTCCTTTCTGATTTCATCTCAGCAGCATTACTTCATGTTTTGGAGATGAATTTACTGCGTTTTCTTTCCATCAAAGGAGATTAAAAGTCCCGATAAGCTACTAAAAAGGGTTTCATTCATGTATACCCAGCTTTACAGTAGGCAGAATAAACATTCATATTGTATGTTTGCTTTGCTTGTTTTACCTGCAGTGCTTCTTTGTTGAAGAGAGAGTTTCGCTGAGTGAAGCATTCACTGTGGGATTTAGCCAGCGCTTCATCCTGCTGACTTTCTCTCCTCTGAAGCTCTTTTTTCTGCAGCTCAAGTGGTGAAATCTGTGTGACCACAAAACGCACAGAAGAAGGTAAAACCAAGGCAAGTAAATACCGCCGTTACTCTAGTAATAATAAATGCGTCTAATTACACCAGTAAATTTAAATTTGCTACAATTATATCTTCTGAATTAAAGCACGCATGCATTAGACCCCCAAGCCAGCAGGGGGCAACCGAGAGTAAACTCTGAGAGAAAATTCAACCAATGACTAATTAAATTTTTCTTCTTCCATATTTCCTTACAGGTTTGGTTCTTTGTAGGACATGGTGTAGCGTACATTGTTTGTTAATAGATAAAAATGCTTAAATACAAGCAAAATTAAGGCCATGGTTTAAGTTTATTAATACGAAAGGGTTTGTTTACAGATAGGAAATGAAAGCAAAAATTATTGAATAGAGGCACAAATTGATAGAACAAATCAGAGCCCCTTTGAGCTTGTGTTGCTGTTTTATTGTCAAACTTTATCAAGAAGCAGCAACTTTTCACCTTTTACCACTTTAAAAAAAAGAAATTTAAAGGAATTTTAAATCAGTCGACGAGTTTCCTTTTTAAAAGAAATTTATCATCTTAAAAGAGTTGATGACTGTGCAATTTGTAACACATAAAACGTTTTCCCAACACTGTTACTCTAGCGACCTTATTTGGACATTTGCTCCCAAACATGATCCCTTCCCAGGAAGCTTTTTTCAAATGGTTTTAAGACTGCATAGATGGAAATGGCACGCCAACCAAGTTTTTTTTAAATTTTTTTTATTACATAGTTGCAGTCCAGTTAATGAGGTTTGGGTGCTCCCAGTAGCACAGTCTAAGTCGTCCACAGTTCACAGTAAGTAAACTAAGCTAATCAACGCTAAGAATCGCCTCTGCGCTCAGATCAAACTCTGTTTGGGATCCATTTGGTCCTGAAGATATCACAACGTGTTGGGTTGTTCTCAGGTTCCCACCTAACAAAGCCCTCCTGTCAGCACCATTCAAAGTGAAATGAGCGCGGCTGGCACAGTTACAGTAACGGAGAGGCGTTCCTCCTCTCCCCTCAGGAAACATCTGGGCACGAGGAGGAAGCAGGAACCAACAGATCCGGGTCAGTTTCATGTAAATATTCACCTTTGAAGGGGAATATACCAAAAATATTTTGCTACGAGCAATTTCTCTGTTATTTACAACATATGGGTGGAGGAAAAACTAGCTGGTTTGGTTGAGAGAAAACAAAGTGATGTGTCAGATTAGAGAGAAATGAAGCCAGAGCTTAGGAGACGTGTTATTTTAACTCCTCAGTGAGGTTTTTCTTTTGTTAACATCTTCCCTGACTTCATGTTTTCCAGTAAGCCCTGCCTCTTCCAGATCTGCTGAGCTTTTCATACCTAACATGCACTTTAATGCCACTTCGATGCGCCAAATTCTCTGTTTTCAAATATTTCATTTCTAAATGTTAATGGTTATTAAACTACAACTTGGTCAGAGATTAAATGTTTATATTTTTGAGTTTTAATTTAGTAACATGTTTCAAGTTAACAAAAGCACAAAAAGTCCATGGCCATCTTTTTTTTATGTCTTTTTATTGTTTGGTGGGTCTTTGTCGTATTTTATTTATTTTACTTAGAAAAATCTGTTAAAATGTGACTTTCGTTTGGTACAAATAATCATTTGGGAGCCCAGAATTTATTTGCTGTTACAACTTTTCACTCAGTTAACAGAAATTAATGCTTTTCTAACATGTGTTCACTTAAAAATAGCATCAACTTAGGATCTTACCTCGACTGATTTCTCTCCATTTAGTTTTTCCCAACTTTGTTCCTGTGCAGGCAGAAATACATTACTTCCCTCTTTGCTGAGTAAAACCTAAAAGTCATATTTGAATAAACAGTAACATTTTTCAGTAGACTACAAAACACAAACTATGTTACACTCATGTTGCATAAATGTTTTATATAAGTATAAATATATCTATGTACTACAAAACTCTCTGTAATCTTATATTGTTAGTTTGTCAGTTTGTCACTTTTCTTAAAAATTAATAATAGCAATAATAATAATAATAATAATTTTGTTATTGTTGCTATTAATTTAATAATTATTACTATTATTATCATCAAAATTTTTCTTCTTCTTCTCATTATTATTATTATATTATTATTATTATTATTATTATTATTATTATTATTATTATTATTATTATTATTATTATTATTATTATTATTATTATTATTATTATTATTATTATTGTGTTAATTTAGAAAACAATTATTTAATTAAGATTAATTTTAGCCCACAACGAATAGCATTTTTTTCCTGTCAATTTTAATAAATTGTTATTTTTCACTATTGTGTTGTACAGAAAAAAAGATGATTTTGAGATAACGAAATGTTTATTTCAAAAAAAAAAAATCCTTCATCATTATCACCATAATCAGTAACATTATTTATTTATTTGTTAATATTTTAAGAAATTAATTCCTAAACATTTTTTGTTTATTTTATGTAAATATCTTTTATGCTTTTACAAAATACATTCGCTGATTTTTATTTTTGCTTTCACCCTTAATCAAATTAATTCATTAATCCAACTTAAATGTATTTAAACAAAAAAATATACATTTTGAATATATAAAATATCAATAAAAACAAGTGATAATGTCTTTTGTACCTTAAATTGAGAGTTGGGTTTATTTTCGCAGCTAACTTCCACGATTCTTGGCAGATGTTGATCTGGAGTGCTGCTGCTGCTGCTGCTGCTGCTGCTGATGTTGTTATTGTTGTTGTTGTTTCCAGACGTGGCGCATGTGACTGGTCCCAGCGCTGTCTTGGAGTCGGATTGGTCTTTGCTTCCAGAGATGGTGATCTTTTTGATGGATCTGGAGACGGCAGAGGGAGAGGCGATGTTCTGGTTGAGGTGGTCCTCCGCCGCCACGTGCTCCGGCTGGATTTTGACGGGGGCTGCCTGGTCGACGGTCGGTAAAACAAGACGGGAGCCATGTGCACAGACCTGGGATCTGCTGAGGTAGAGTGAGTTCAGGTTGCGCTGTAAAACGCAATTATCCAGAGCCTCACTGGGCAGATAACTCTGTGGAAACTCCTGGCATTTAGTTACAGAAGGAACAGAGAGCCTGGTTCCAATGGTGAAGGGCTGCACCTTCCTTACAATACTCTCAGACATCCTGGTAAAAAATATATAAAACTCACTTATGTCCCCTAAACAGCTGTCCAGTCTCTTGCTCAGAAAGTGGAGAGAGAGGGAGATCAGTTCTCCACCTTCTTGTGCATGTTGAGAATGCACAGGACACAGCCCAGGACGGCTTCCTTTGACTCCTGGGATCGAACGCGCTCCCAGATGTGCCTCAACACCGTGCCAAGGTGGGCAGCGCCTGTCGAGAGGCTTCTCCTGAGGAACTGAGCTAGAGAGCCTGCCAGTCTGCTGCTGAGGAGCCTGATAACCAGGGAGCGCAGCAAGATGAACACTGGCATGCTGCCTGAGCGTGCTGCGCTGAAGTATTGGGAGGAAAAAAAAGAGAAAAAGGAAGCTCGGAAAAGGAGGGGGAGAGAGAAGGGCTTGTTAGGAGAAGGGATGAAGTCACCACTTCGTCACTCTGCCTCTCCTTCTCTCTCTCTCTTTCTCTCTCTGTCAGAAGTGACAGATCAGGGAGCTGTAAAGCCTGGCTGTCAAAACTTCCCTCTGAACCCAAGCAGAAAAGCTGCTCTGATAAGCAGCAGAGAGCAATGGCGTCAAGGGCTGTTACCTCTGTTAGACCTCTTTGGTCTCCACTTATCCTCCATGAGGTAATGTCCTCAACCGAATCACCCGCACACACTCCCACGCTGCGTCTCCCTTACCTCCGCTTTGATGAACAAGCTTTGCCCCAAGGTGTTGTGCTGCTTGCGTTCTCGAGAAAAGACACCAAAGAGCAGGATGAGCTTCAGAGGCTCATGGCAGCTCAGTCAGTCCAGGAGTGATAGACTCAACCCCAGACTCTAGTCCTTCCCCCATCAGAAGGGAGCAGTTGTCTCACAGGTCACAGCTGAACGGAGCAGAGCAGCTTTGTCACCACAAGTGTGGAGTGTTTTCTGGTGGAGCAGCCGAGCAGATGATGAAGCCTGCCACTCCTTTAGGGTCGCCGGGGTTTTGGAGAGCAAATGTTGGGCTGACTGATTGAAATAACAGAAGTGGTTTGCTCCTGACAGTATCAGGGGGGGCAGAAGGGGATTAAGAGGGCAAACAACAGAGAAAATATTTGCAGGGAGCAGAGGGGAAAATCTGCCTCTGTCCTTAAAAGGAGCTCTCACTCTTCACACCGCTGCTCTCTGACTTGACCTCGGCACCTGCCTTGAAGACTCTCTCAGCAGTACAAGCAGTCATTGTATACCCCTTTTCCAACACTTGACTTGTAATTCCTTGAAAAAAATCATAATACCTCAAACTTCAATGTATTTTATTAGGATTTTTGGGTCATAGACCAACACAAAGTAGTGTTAAAGGGGAAGTATTATGTATTTTCCAGGCATATAGTGGCATTTTATAGCATAATAAAGTAACAATGTTACCTTTGATATACATAAAAATGCTCTATATATTACAGATGACACAGTGTACAATCTGTGTTTGTGATCTGTGTTTTTCTCTGTGTTTTTGAGTTCTCTGTGTGTTTATTTTGAGTTTTTCTGGGTTTCTGAGTCTCTGTGTTGTCCTGTCTCCCCTTGATTGTTTCCCAGGTGTGTCTCGTTTCCTTGATTACCCTCTGTGTATTTAACCCCACCTGTGTCCTTTGTTTCTCGTTGGGTCCTTGTCTAAGCTGTCACATGTGCTCGTGTCCATTAGTGTAGCCAGTTGCTGCCTGTGTTGAGCCCTGATCTCTGCTCAGCAGTGCTGCCTGGTTTTCGGACTTTGTGTTTTGGATTAAAGTCATCAATTCATTTCTACTTTGGGTCTGCTGCGTTTTGCCTCACAACCACCTATCACACCACTTCATGACATTCTCCTAAGCCTTGTATCTCTGCTTCTCCTTCAGAGTTACTTGGCTGCGACTTCAATTAATGCTCTCCTCGTCATTCCCTTTATATTTCCAGATGATGGATGAACAGTGCTCTGTGCTCAAAGATTGAGATATTGTTTTACAACCCAAATCTCAACAACTTTATCCCTGACATGTTTGTTTTGAGATTTTGTTCATTTTGAGATTTTGGCTTCTGAAAAACTCTTGCCTTGTTATTTAGAAATAACAAGGCAAGTTATTGCCTTGCCCACTTAGGCAAGTTATTAAGGCAATAACTTGCCTTAATAACAAGTTGTTAAGGCAATTAATAGTAATTATTAAGGAGGAAAGGAAATGTTTGATTACCAAGTTATTGCCTTGTTATGTATTTGTAACAAGGCAAGTTTACAAATAAATTTGTAAATTTGTTATTTACAAATAAATTTGTAAATTTGTTATTTACAAATAAATTTGTAAATTTGTTATTTACAAATAAATTTGTAAATGTGTTATTTACAAATAAATTTGTAAATTTGTTATTTACAAATAAATTTGCAAATTTGTAATTTACAAATAAATTAGCAAATTTGTAATTTACAAATAAATTCATAAATTTGTAATTTACAAATAAATTCGTAAATCTGTTATTTACAAATAACAAGGCAAGTGTTTGTAATCGATTTCATATATGGGGCATCACAGTAAAGGGGGTCGATTCCAAACCATGAATCATTTTCTTTCTTCTTTGTCTTGGTGTGTCATGTCAAATCATATTAAAATACATGAAGGTTTATGGTTGTATTGCGACCAAAAGCTCTACTGTTTTGAGTCTCTGTAATGTAGTGAAATCATAGAACGTCAAAACATCCATTCTCTTTTTTTCTGATCTCCTCTGTGCTCATGTGGTGGTTTTTTAGGAAGTATAACCAGCCAGCAGTGAGACAGCACTTTCTCAGCAGGACTCCATTCGACAGTCGCAGTCATCATGGTTAACTACGCTTTTAAATGAGCTCTGGTTTCACGATGAAGTCATCTAAAGAAGAGTTTTATGTGCTGCAGCTTGAAATCAGAGAAACACTCTGCACACCCTGAGAAGTTACTCACAGAGAATGGGTGGAGTTCATGAGGTTTGGCGAATTTTAAAATGGCATCTTCTTGCGTTGGTAGGCAAGCGACTCTTTACGAAAGCAGTTTATGTGTTCAGTGGTTACGGAGTGGGTGACTACCTCTATTTTGGTGAAATGCCAATTGTGTACACTGTTAAATTAACTCTTTCTGCCTTGACCACGCAACATTTTCTGTGCACAGAAAATAAGAATTAAGTGTCTGCTTAAGAAGCGCAAAGTGCTTTAATGGTGTAAGCTAACTTTGTTTTGCAGACTTAGAAGTTTCATTTTTGCAAATTGCTTCAGTTTCATTTAGAAGTTGTTTTACTTCTAAAAGAACATCAGTGAAAGTTGCAGCAACATGGAGATGAGTTTAGGGTAAGCTTATGGCCAGCCTCAATGTACAATATGCTGACATTATAATAATGTTTCCACATCCAGATCATGACAGCACGAATCTGCATGTCACCTCTGTCTCCCTAATCCATGATTCACCTTTTTTATATTGTAGTCTTACTACATCAAGATTCTCAAAGAAATTAGTTCAGTTGTGTCTGCAACCTGACTCATTAACTGCTTTTTACCTTCTGAACAAAGCAGACTCCGAGCTAGCTGGAGGAACAACGTTTTCCTCTTCTGGTCAATCTTATGCAACCCCATCTGGGATTACCAGAAAAACAGTGCAGGGAGAGTTTGATCTTAACATCATTTGTTAAATTAGTATCATAAGAAGTGGACATATCAGAAAAAGAAACCAGAACTTAAGTGCAAGCATTTTAACAAGAATTGGATGTGTTTACAGCTGCAAATATTACATAACCTTTCGTGAAAAGAGAACTTGAACATTTTTAATAAATACCTATTACGGTAAATTGTAATTATGTTTAAAGAACCACCATTTCATTTCTGCTTTTAGGTTTTATAACTAAGAAAAACATAAAACATTTACAAAAAGTGGATTGATACGTTTACTTCTATGGGATATTATTGTTTGTGAAAAGGATTTAAACAAAAAATGAAAAGAGCTTAGTTTCAAATGTAATAAAAAGAAATATCGCTGATACTTTATCGGCCGATACTAAACCTCAGACCTCTGTATCGGTGTCAGAAGTGAAAATAGTGGTTCAGTACATCACTTGAGCACCCAGAGAGAACAACTGCAGCCCCATTTCTGGAGTTAGTTTGAAAAATAGTTAGGGTAATAAAATTAAATTACCTTGATTTTGTTTTCTTATTTACTATCTAAACATTTTAAAAGGACGCAAATTTGTTTCTTCAGAGTGACTGTGTGATTAGATTTGAACCAGGTGTTCCCTCTCTGCCAGCTCAGTTGGATTACGCTACTGTAACACCTTCCTTATGCTGTTTACCCTGCAGTCCTCCTCCTCTTCCTCCACACACTGACGCTGTTTTCCCCAACATTTAAACCCCAGCCTGGATCTGTCTGCACGTCAAGCATGCGCACCTTAGAGGACAGGATGTCAAAGCCAGCAGATACCAAAGCCTCCCAAGATGATAATGAAACCCCGATGCTCCCTCACCACAAACCCTAGTCAGTGATTGCTTTGTTAGATACCCTCCTCTTTTCGGAGAGAGTAAATACGACTTGGAAGACTTTTTGGGGGGGTGATGTCACCGAGGCTACCCGCATAAAAGGAGGATGATAGCTGTGGTGGAGGAGAAAATATGTATGGCAGAAACAGGGGGGTCTGTACTTTTCCACTCGCTTTATGTCATCACAAAGGCATGATCGGCCTCTTGGTCAAGTTTCAGCACAGATAAGGTTGTGATTTTGCTTCGGATCACTATCACTACAGAAAAAAAAATGAAGCTCTGCGATTGGCTGATAGAATCCTAAAATACAGCGGTGCATGCCATGTCAGACCCACACTGAATCCATCATTAAACACACAAAAAACAAACGATCAGCATTATTTCTATCTCGTTAGAAGCCTAAGGTCAAAGACAACATGAGGTAATGCATCGGCTGTTTGAGCTACAAAGCAGTGAAAGCAGGTATAAACCTGTCTGTGCTTTATTCCAGTATGAGGAGAAAACAATACGCATTAGAGAACATAAAGTCTGTATTGCAGGGAAATACATGTTACTAAGAAACAGTATTACAAAATGTTTTAAATGTTTTCACATCGGAATCACAAAGAATGTGCAGTTCTGTAAAAATAATAAGAGACCACTTCAAATGATCAGTTTGTCAGATTTTAATCTTTATGGGTATATGTTTGAGTTAAATGAACATTGTTCTTTTATTCTATGAACTGCCGACAATCTGCAGCAAAAATTAGGTATTTATTTTCAGAAAATTCTGAAAAAGATGCAGTTCTTTCAGACCTCCAATAATTGAAAAACCCCCAGTTCATATTCATTTAGAAACAACAGATTTAGAGATAGTCTAACTCAGAGTAGTGTATGATTATAAAATATGAGGAAAACAATATGATTTTTATAAAGAAAATCTGAAAAAGTGTGGCAGAACCTCCTTTACCTGCAGCTGCAAGTTTATTGGGGTAAATCTCTACTGTTTTTGCACTTCTAGACTGGAATGTCTATGCAGAATAACTACTAGACACAGTATGTCAAGGTTTCATGTTGAAAATGGTGTGTTCAGGGTAATTTACCGTGTTTGTGTCTAGTCTTCATAAAGTTGTTTGTTCACTAATGTTCTCTAACAAAGGCCTTCATGGAACAGCTGGATTTATACTGAGATAAAATTACACACAGGTGAACTATAATTTCTAATTAGGTGACTTCTGAAAGCAGGTGGTTGCAATAGATTTTATTTAGGATTGTTAGAGGAAAGGAGGATTAATACAAATGCTCACCACAATTTTCAGATTGTTATTTTAAAAGATGTGAAAGATTACAATATAAACTGGATGTAGCTCATTCATTTTCTGTTTAATTTGTGAAAAACCACATTTTCAGAATAGCTCGTCTCAGATAGGCTGCCTAAGTAAATAATTAATGAAATTTAAATGATTTGAGTGTAATTAAAGCCGTCCAACATCTGCATTTTATGGACAAGTAATATAAACGCATTACGAAAGACCACCTCTCAGCATTTAATCACACAATGTCCACATTGTGCAAATCCTCTTCTCTGTGAAAGCTGTCAGATGTAGTTCCAAGCACTCCAGTCACTGATGTAATTCAGAGATGATTTGAAACTTACCTGAGGCCATTTATGACCTAATAAGACTGCATGCCTGTCATCTGACGCTCACACACACCTGCAGTGCTTTATCCTGGGAGTTTTGCTCCACACATTTGCTTTGAACAGGTCCGCCCTCATCGTTGACTTGAAACACCCACTCAAGTTCAACTGTTAGATGACATCATGTGCAATAAAAGGCCATTTTCACCGCTTATTGTTAAAGTCAGTGCCAGGGTTTTAGTATAAAATAAAGGCTACACAACTTAGAAATGAGGCGTGACTAATATTTTTTGTTAAGCTGGTTTAATTTTGCTGTGAAGGACCTATACTTATATCCTAAATATGTTCCGAAATAGGTCATATTTATTGGTCCCCTTTGGCGAAAGTTTTATTAAAAGGTAACAGTAATCTTTATCCATAACACCATGATCTCAGGCCTAATCTTGCTGCATTCCTCCATAATGTTTGCTCTATTTATCCTCCAACTTTGGCAGCTGCATTGAAGACTGGCTGGAACGTGTGTTAGTAGTAAGTATGTAAAACCATCAAGGCAGAAGTCAGACGTAATTTTAAAACAAAAAAGTCTTTGTCCTGCTAAGGCCTTCTGAAATAGGCTTCTTGTTTTAGTGTAAAATTGCCGTGACATTAGAAAAATGTGTCGGCCAGTGGAGGAAGTGGGAGTTTTGGAGAAGTTAAACAGTGCCAGTCACAATTACTGGTAAAGATGTGTTAAAGTCTTGGATTTACTTGATTTAGTTTTATGATTTCAATTGCGTTGCGTCATTCAATTGAATGACGGTCTGTTAAACATTTACTCTGTTCTATTAACATTCACCAACTTTTTATTCAAAGTCTCCTGACATGTACTCTAACTCTTCTGTTGTGATGTTTTATTTTATTTTCACTTGTTGTTGTTACTCTTACTTTATCATTATTTTATCAGATTAAATTATTTCTCAAACATGCATGAAATGATCAAGAAAACACCACTGAACGCTCCAGGTATGTTTTTGATGAGTGACTAATATTATAACATGATATAAAACTTAAAAATAGTGCATCTTTAAACTGAAACTGAACTGCATCTCATTATAACTCATTATAACTATTGGATGTTTATAATAAGAGAGATAACTAACAAAATTTTTTTATTTATGGGCATTTTTGTTCTCTAAAATTTAAATGTTTTTTTTGTTGTTGTTTTTTTTAGCCATCCTCCGGGGTTTTCTGTCTGTTGTCTAGTTAGTCATCAAGCCACACCTTTATCTCCAACTCATCAAATTCAAAACAGCCATTTCCTGAGCTCAGTGGTTTCATTGCATGTAATTACAAAACTTTCTCTTTCATTTCAGTAGCGTTGTGCGTTTTTCACAGGAAAACAAATTATTACTGAAAATGTAAATTTTAAAGTATAGACACTTTTCTCTGTTTGCCACTAAAAGGTGAGGTGCTTGGGCAACTGTGAGTCAAACATGGTTTTATTGCACTTTTCTGTGTAATTTGAACTATCAGGCTGAATAATGAGATGAAGCTACTTCATTATGTGACATCATATTTTCAAAGGACAGGAAACAATTTTCCCACATCAACAGCTGAAATAAAAAAAAAAATACTTTTTTTCTAATATATCCAGCACTTTAAAAAGGAAGCTTAATATTTAATCGCTGATGTCATTGTAGCAGCAAGTGCCTTCATGGCTTTAGTGGAAAACAGTTTATCCCAGAGAAAAATTTATTAATAATATACAAGAACTTTAATCATGCGCTGCCTCCCCTGTGCTTGACTTCTAAAACAGGTGAGGCTGACCAAATGTGCAGCTTTATTAAACACTCTCAGTGCAGAGAAAATGAGTCAAAAAGAGGAATAAGCCTTCGTATTTATTTCTTAATATTTACATGCGCAGACTGTCGATGGATTAGTTCTGTAATCAGGGTGCATGTCAAAACTTAACACGAAAAACAGGAGAAAAATCAGACTGCTGTGGGCAGATGGAAAAATATGGGCCAGCCAAGGTAAAGTGAGTCATTTTAAACACCACTATTGTGCTTTAATGTTTATCGTGGGGTAACACTTTTCAGTCATTTTCTAATTGAAAGTAAGTACAAAAATACCAACACATGACTTGGAAAAACTTTCACAGATGTTTTCTGACCATCCTAAAAACTACTCAGTTTACCGATTTTATCTTAAAAAGAAGACATCATCATGTTTCACCTCAAAGAATCTGGAGTCAATACGGGACTGGCAATTCAGAACCCTGCTGCTCTGACATACTAGGTGGCCTGAAGGCCTGAACGCAATAAGCTGGACCTACCTGAAAGTTCTGCAATATTGTTCGCTTGCTCATGTCACCCCGTTAGTGGAATGAATGAGCTCATTGCTGACACAACTGTGAGCTTTGCATGGCATATTGGTGCTAAAAATCAGCTACCACGCTAACAGAATCACACTGTGTGGAATACTTCTACCAATAAATATGATGTCATTGAAATTTTAAAACATACAATGACACATGTTGAATGTCTTTTTTGACATAATTCATGTATATTTGTTACTCTTTTAGAGAGATGCCTGTTTCAGACTTGAAGCATATTAAAAAACAGGATTATATTCAAGTGACTTCTGATGGTGTTCATGATAACATTTGTGCAGTTTAGCTAAATAGCGGAGAGATGCCTGTCAGAACCAAGGATCACAGCTGGGGTTGCCTTCTCTATGGGTTATGTTTCACTGAGCATCATCCGTTGTTAGAAAGACCAAATGCATGAAAAGTATGGAGGGTGGAGTGGGTCACAAAGTACAAAAATAGAAAGCAAGCTGAGTAATTAAAGTGATTCAGATGAAAATATGTGTTGTTGCCAGTTGTCCATCTCTGCTGCACTGTAAAACATTTGAAGGTGGTTTAACTAGAAAATGAAAGTCAATCTGCAACAAGAAAATTGTTTTGGTTTTAACTCGGAAATTGAAGTTCACGAAGTTGATTTAATAACTTCAGACAAGTCGTCTAAGTAATGTTTCTTAAGTTCATTAATCTTGAACTGTGAGTTTTATCCAAATGCTGCAATTTAAATCAAATAATTTATTTTCTACATTTGGTCAAAACACAAACAGCAAGAAAATGCTTGACTGTGTTTTAGCAAAGATCTACAAAATTGTCAACTTTGCAAACAGTCAACAAGTCACTAATCTGAAGCCATGTATAACTGCAGGTAATTCTTTATAGATTTCAAGTTTCATTGCATGTTACCTAGACTTCTCCTAACAAGAAGTTGGGAAATAAAGAACAAAGCTCTCAGAAAAGTTTCAATCAGCTCCATGCAACCAAAGAATTTTGCTTGTTTAACACCCAGAATGAAAATTATAGTTATTTAAATTCTTCATCTATTTAGAATTGTATGTTTTGTCCGATGACCTCCTTTCTTGCTTTGCCTCTTGACATTTCTTTCAAGTACATTTTGGTGCTTAATGGATAATTGAAAACAGACCCTATCCAATAAAAGCTGTTGCATAGTACTAATTTTACTTCTAATTCTGAGCAAGGCACATACCAATAGTCTTCTTTTAAAACTCACATAGAGAAGTTCTGTTCATTTAATAACCCCCAAATTAAAGGAAAACGCATGATTCAGTCATCTGGCCACAGAGTTAGATCATGCTCTATGACATCATCTTGGACGGCCTAATCCAACTAAAACGGAAGTCAATCCAAATCCGGGAAAAATCTCTGCATTCTGCAGCAGAGCTCTGCAGAATAGCAGAGGATGCTTGCTTTTTGAGTAAAATCTACAGAAATGTAAAACACAGTCCTCTTTGCAATAATGTTTGCTCTGTAGGATCCAAGAAGGCATATGGAAATAATGGGACAAACAATGCATTAACAAACCATAACTCATTGGTTTTTCCAGTCAAACATCAAGAAGCACTTCTTACCCATTCCTCTAATGTACTGTTTTATTTTCCATGCTGTTGGTTTTACTGTTCACAATAACAGCATACTTACGGGTTTTATGCACAGTGGTAAAGAAAAAGGGCAACCAAATGAGCCATTTCCAAACCAAGGCTGTGTTTTTCTCCGCCGCAAAACATTTCAAAGCTCTTCCATCACTGGACCTGCCCCAGAATGCCCAACAACAGTTGGTCGCAGCAGCTGTTTTAGACTTGTAAAGCTACGCAGCAGTTGGGCAACCCCTGTTCTCTTTGTCAAAGCTGACACCGCATGTGTCAGCTGTAAAGTTAACAAAACACATCCAAAGGGTGGCTCAGCAGGCTGATGACCCAATCTGTGCAAATGCTGACAGGTGAGACGATAGGAGTAACTTATGAGGCATGTGACACAAAGTGTAAACTTTCAATAGAGAAAGTGATTAGAAACTCCAAAGATATTAAAAAAACCTTCAAAATGACCAAATCTGAGCGTGAACATTTTCTGCATCTACATTTTCCCAATGGTTTTCTTGAGCTCAAGAAATGACTGGTGTGTGTGTGATAAATCTGAATTCCATCCTTCAAATGCAGGCCCTCGTGTCAGCATGGAGTCAGGTTTAACACACACATCGATCGTCTTGCAATCTTGAGAAAACAAAATTCTCAACATTAACTCATTATCTTGAGATAACCATAATAAAAAACTATATCCTGAAATGTCTGCTCTTAGCTTCCGTACAAAACAGTTATCAAATTAGAATAAAATTAAAACGGCAAATTATTCAATTTTGATTTTCCAGAGGTCTTTTGCAAGAAAAAAAATACAAACATATGGAATAATAAAGGTACAGTGAAGATAAGCACTCATTTTATTGAGAACATGTTGTTAGAACCAGGTTCCACCTCATTTTGCCATCAGAACTGCCTTGATTTACTGCCTTTGAATTGAAATTAGGTGACTGTGAAGTCCATTGTTGTCATGTTCCAGAAAAGAGACTGAAGTGACTGTAAAGGTGGTACATTACACTGGTGGAAGTAGTCATCTGTAGATGGACATGCTGTGATTATAAAGAGAAGGACCTGGTCAACAACAGTACTCCAGGTCAGTGTTTCCCAGCCGGTCCAGGATGCACACTGCCCTACATGTTTTAGGTGTTTCCCTGCTTCAGCAAACCTGATTCAATTGACGGCTGTTTAACAGACGTTTAGCAGAACTGCAATCATCTGATTCACATGTGGTAAAGCAGGGAGACATCTAAAACATGCAGGGCAGTGTGCCTTGAGGACCAGGGTTGGGGAACACCAACAGGTCTGCCAAGAAAACACCCCCCTCAACATACCACCACCAGCAGCGTACAACATTGATACAGGGCAGGATGAAGCCATGCTTTCATGTTGCTACCTCCAAGTTTTGACCACACCATTTGATTGTGACAGCTGAAATGAAGACTCATTAAACAAACTGTTGTTGTCCAGCTTTGGTGGTCCTCTGTGAATTGTAGCACCAGTTGCATCTTCGCTAATGTAGTGGCACCTGGTGTGGCTTTCTGCTGCTGTTGCCATCTACATGTTATGCATTCACATATGGTGTTCATTATACTTTGGTTATGAGTGAATATTCAAGCTACAAGCCATTTTCACCACACCTCAAATCCTGATTAGCTGCTTCTTTTTATGCACCATTGTCTGAAACCCCAGTGGATGGTTCTGTGTGAACATCCCAGTACATTAGCAGTTTCTTCAGGTTTTCTGACAGCAAATAGAAATAATTGGGTTAATTCTATTTGACCCAAAACAAGAAAGGTTTGGTCTAATTTAACTTTAAACAGTGAGGAAAAAATGTGTTTATGTCTTTTTATTCAGTGCATGTAAGTATTAGTTTCAGCTGTAGGTCAGCATCTATCTATCTATCTATCTATCTATCTATCTATCTATCTATCTATCTATCTATCTATCTATCTATCTATCTATCTATCTATCTATCTATCTATCTATCTATCTATCTATCTATCTATCTATCTATCTATCTATCTATCTATCTATCTATCTATCTATCTATCTATCTATCTATCTATCTATCTATCTATCTATCTATCTATCTATCTATCTATCTATCTATCTATCTATCTATCTATCTATCTATCTATCTATCTATCTATCTATCTATCTATCTATCTATCTATCTATCTATCTATCTATCTATCTATCTATCTATCTGTCTATCTATCTATCTATCTGTAACTATAAATTGAGCAGCTTTTCAGATTATCAGATTGGACAACAGGAGCCATAATATCATACCATAATCTTTTAATCCTGACAACTTGGCATCTACAGATTTCGATGGGTAGGCTTAATAACGACTCTGGCTCATGAAAAATATTCTTGGTTTGATTCATTATACATTACGTGCCATCTGTCTGGCCCATCAGGGCCCCAAGCAGCAGCTCCAGGCAGCTGTTGTTTGGTCAGCTAAAGGCACAATCTCGCCATTGTGCGCGACCTGCAGCTGGCATGAGTCTGGAATCCTGACAAACAATGAATCAATCAAAGTTCCTGCTTAGTATACCAGACGTGGGCAGTGGCACGGACAGATCTATAACAGCTGTAATGCAGATCCCTGGTGACATAATCCTTTTTTTAGAAGTTCATAGTTTCATGCCAGGCTGAATATTCATAATCAAGCTGACTCCACTAAACCCAACTCTATATGTCAAAGACTAGATAGGCAAGTCATATTTAGCAGACAGAGCGTTTGTAGTAAAATTGACAAGATATGGCTTAAAAAACATCAAATCCTGACAGTTTATTTTCTTATTTTCTTTTCATCTGTGTCCATTACATTTGAAATAAGCTCCACAAAAGAGAAAAAAAAGGCCTTAATTTTTATGTTTTTCATTCTTGGAACATTATTATTTTAAAGGTGACATGCAACATCCAGAAGTTTGATAAAGTAAACCTCAAAACATTTTCAAAAAACCTTTCATCATGATAACTTAAATTTATAATATGTTAGTGGTTAAATATATAAAGAGGTGTGGCAACAGTATCAGTATTTTCAAATGCACAGAGATCTTCTGCATCGTTTTATTATGTTTCCATAACACGTTCCCAGTAATCTGTCAACTCTCAGATTATTAAATATCATCAGCTCCTATTATGACATCCTTTGGTCACATTATCACAACGATTCAAAATGGGATACTTCCATGTATCATCAGTTTGTTCAATTTTCTGACAGCCCTAACTTCAGTATACCCACACTGCCCTCTGCTGCTAGAGCTGTGTTACTATTCATCTAGAATATCCATAAATGAGAAAGATGTAGGTTTTATGACCTTACATCTGGATAAATTAGAATATTACTGAGAAGTGTATTTATTTTTGTAGTTTTACTTAACAGAGGAAACCATGTGCATTTGCTTCTGTTCATTTTGATGAGTATGAGTTAGAGCTAACAAGATCCAAAAATCAGGTTTCTAGAAAACCACATTATTACATAAGACAATTACAAATTGATTTTCTACTCAGAAAAGTTATATCATGGCTTATATAAGCATGGGGAAGTTTGTTTAGGCCAACAGTGAGTCACTGAGACCCCTCAGAAGATTCTTGCTAAAAACACTGCGTATTCAAAGTGTTGAATGAAAGAATATTAATTAAAAACTAAGTGGAAGGAAAAAGCCTTATTGAAACAGGGGTTCATACAGGGATATCCAAAGTCAAAAGAGGAGTGGGAAGGAAAAAACATTTCACAATAATGAGCAGATTCACCAGGTGTAAATTTCATGAGAGTCACTACACAGCCATCTCCATGGACTGAGAAGAAAACAAACTCGGTTGCTTTTCAGTGGCCCATTTGCTTGGTTTATTGACTATAATATCACTGTGTTTGATTGATCAGCAAAATTACTAGGCCTAAACCAAAGAAAATCTGTGGAGTGTCGTCAAGAGGAAGCAAAACATCAGAACCAGCAATGCAGATAAACTGAAGGCAGCTAACAGAGCATCTTGGTAAAGGAGGCCCTATAATAGTGAATAAAGGATAAAGCATATATACTTGCTTCTCTTTTTAATTATTTTGAGTTTTTGAGGAGATGCATAGTTATTTTTTCACAGTTATGACAAAAGATATGAAAAGAAAGCTAATTTGTTTTTATCTTTTTTATTTCACCTTTTTTATATAAGAACTCCTGTCCTAAATGTCCTGCAGTAATTATTTCCATGATAAGATCCCTCCTATGCTAAGCACTTCTAACATGTGATTTGGACAGGCAATGAATTTTATGACTGACTTCCCTTCCTAGTGTCATGTTTGTTACGAATCCATTTGACCTACATGCAGGACACATTCAGGGGACAGTTAAATCAGTAAAATAAAGTTTATTGTACACAAGGAAATGAATGGGTCTTCTTTGTCCGGGGACCGGAACGGCTGGGGGAATCTGGAGCACTGAGGACAGAGCAGATGAGAGGTGAACTCAGCTTGACAGATTGTGAATGAGAGATTGAGAGGATGACCTTACTTGTGGAGTGGAGATAAATCCGCCAGTGGGGGAAGTAAGGCTGGTGCTGGGGCTTGATTTCTTGAGGTCCAGGTGGGGTTAGAACTGTTGCCAGGGAATCCAGAGAGACAACGCGGTGATGATGACGAGGTGCTTGTTTTCGTTGGAGGGCGGACAGGTAGCAGCACAGGAAGAGGATTGTCGCCAGTCGTGGAATCATGAATCAGAGGTTTCTTTATGGAGTTTTCTTGTTGCAGAAGGGGAAGGACTCAGTAGACACAAAGGGTAACACCCAGAGCTCCACCAGAGAATCTGCAAAGAGATCACAAAGGAAAGTTGAGTAAAACATTCAGAGACTCAGGGGGAACAAACACCAAGGGGCACAGAGTACCATAAATGGCTAACACTCAGGAACTGAAGGACTGGTGACTGGCTTCTCTTATACACTGACTGAAGATACAGATTGGTTGCAAAAGTGTGGAATGACCACCTGAGACCACCCTTGGGGCAATGCAGCCTCCTGGCTCCATCTGGTGGATAGCTAGAGGAAATTGAAGAAAAATCCCAAAGAAACCAAAACCCCAGCTTCCCAACACCTAGAATTTCTTGTTCTACTGGTTGGTCTTCTTTCAGAACCTCTCTTTCATAACATGAAATTCCATTTTTATCCAGAAAAGCTTGCAAAACTCAACTGAGAAGACTCAAACAGTAGCCACATGACTCTGAATCAAAATAGCAACTATTATTTTTCCAATAATCAATGTTTTTTTCTCTTATAAAATAATTACAATAATTTTGTTAGACCATGAAGACCTGTTTTATTTAATAATAATAATAACAATAATAATAATAATAATAATAATAATAATAATAATAATAATAATAATAATAATAATAATAATAATAATAATAATAATAATAATAATAATAATAATAATAATAATAATAATGGGGTTTGAATTCTACCCTGGAGTCTTTCTTTACATGGTCACATAAAAACATGACCAATGGAAATGTTTCTATTGCAGCGATTTGCCTTAAGCTAGTCAGAAATGTACTTGTACGTAAATAAAAATGCATTAAACAAAGAGGCAATTCTTGCTCTGGTATCATCAGCATGCTTTGGTGCAAGAATGAAAATCAATGTTAACGTACAGGTGTTTGTCTTACTGATTTTGCTCACAAAAGATTCCAAATTTAATGTCAGTTTTTATCTTATTGTGGAGAAACTGAATAAATTCCATCATAAATATCTGATCAAGACCAGAGTTGTTGCTGCCACAGATGTGTTATGTATCCATGTTGTGCACAAATCAGATTGTCATTCATAGACTCTCCTGACCTTAACCAATCCATCTAGCAAATGGGTGGGCGATATGGACTTAAAATTTTATCACAGTATTTTGTGGTACTATTGTGATAACAATAAAAGTGACTATGATAACTATTTATTACATCTTTTTTTGGTAGCTGTATGGTTGTGTGACAGTATGGCAGCTCTCAAAGCCCCACAAAAACAAATACTACTCTTGAAAAACATAACATTTGGAATATTCTTCTTTCAGACACCAATTGCATAAAGAAATTTGATTTGTATCACTAAACTGCTCACAGTAACTGCATTAAATTACACTTTCATTATACTAACATCATTAATTGGAATTTATTGTGACACAATAAAACAAAATTGTTAATAAATAAATTGAATTATTGTGCCGTTGCTGATAAATGATTGAAAATGCAATAATAATACCCACCTGCAACCACTATAGAAACAGCAAAGAAGAGAAGATTACAGCTGTTGAGGCAAATGAATGGAAGAAAAGTCAAATCAGCATCAGTCAAATTCTATCTTTGCTCATCTTGTGAGGATGATGATAGGAAAGCTGAAGGCTCAGCCCACAGCTACTCGTCACAGAATAAATGGCATCATGAGGAAAGAACATAATGTGGAACTACTGAAGCAATATTTCAGTTTGCCAGTGACCCTAAATATACCACATAATTAGTTGCAAAGTGGTTTGAGGAGAAAGTAGTAAATGTTTTGGAGTGAACATAAAGTTCTGATTTCCGTCCCACTGAAAGTTTCTGAGGGTGAGCAAATAGGGCAGCCAACAAATGTGACACAGTTACCACTCAAATCATTTAGGATTTAACTGGTATTTATGTTTTTTTTCTGATCTAAAAGAAAAGCTTAGGCTGATTTAATGTTTAAAGTTTAGTTTGACTGAAAGCCAGGCTGTGGAAAAAATAGGTTTAATTGGGTTTAAAATTTGATATGTAAAGTCTAAAATAAGTGCAGATACTTGTTTATCATGTGCTGTGTTTAAAATATATTTGACTGATTTACCTATTTTGATTGACTTGGAAATCTGTGGTTTTATTTTGCATGTCCTTCATTCTGATACTGATTTAAGATAACTGTATGTGTTTTAGTCCTCAGTAATGTCAGGAATTTGTAGAAAAACATGTGGACGTGACAGACCTCCTAATGGTTATTTCTCTTACATGCATGCGAAGGATTATGGTTGAGAAATTTGAAAACATGCCGTCCTGAACGTGAAAACCTCCACACCTTCGACAGATGGCGCTAACGGTCACCCGCTTCCACTTTCATGACATCACGGTGAGGGCTCTTCTTACTGGATAGTTCTGCCTGTATAAACACCAGTTAACGACAAGCTCCTCAATCCAAAGGTAGATAAACTCCATACCTGTTTCACCTTCTCTCAAATAAGCCATTTGTGACTTTTGCAAGTGCAAGAAATAAACGCAGTTGCTGTTGGTTGTTTTTGTGCATTAGTGGTCGCTAGCTAACAGCTAAGTCAGGCAGTTAGCTTCAGTTGATTAGCTTTAGCTTAGCTTCTCAACAGCTGGGTATCAAACTGCTGCTTTCTGTGCCTATTAAAAAGCTACGCTGGGGACGTTGTGAACGTGGGCATATTAAAAAACAATTGACCTTGGCGTTTCGCCGCTGTTTTTTATTTTTATTTTTGTTTTTATCCTCAATAGCTTGTGTTATCCATTAACTGATAACGTTAGCCAGCCTCGGTGGCTGTTGTGTGAGTCGTTATCTTGGCTTTATCTGAAAAAACTCAATGTAGGTGGATCTAGGTTAATCGTTGAAGTGTTATTTAGTGCACCTGATATTAATTCATGTGATGAATTCAGTGGTATGACTTGCATTTATTGCACGTTGAGGCTGGTTTGGCAGCTGTCAGTGCCATTGCAACTTACCCGATATCAATGTTTTCCAGATCAGTAGGTCAGGATGTTAAAAGCTGCCCAACTATCATTGTTGTCAAAGTTGTTCTTGGGCACACGTGATAATATACACGTAGCACAATCGAGATGTTATTTGTTTCTTTGTGATATATTCAGATCAGTCTACGGGAACAGCCTCTTTCAGCTTTACATAATTTGTCATTTTGACTCATGTCGTCCCGAACATACGTTGCAGTTTGTTGACTACGGCTTATTGCAAAACAGTGATGGACTGACAAACAAAGCAATGTGTTAAACTGACACCGATTTCCCCCTAAACTCGGGATTGACTCTTGCTGCACCTCAAAAGTTATGTGGGATCAAAATAGACATCTATGTTTAATAGTCATCTGGGGATTTTATTTTTAACCTTCAACCTTCAGACAAAAGGTTGAAGGTCAGTGAGTAACTGGGTCATAGAAACATAATAAACAACCAGGAACTACAGTGTTTATTATTAAGTCTACTTGTGTTTCAGATGGCACAGTTTCTTATTGTGAATCCTGCTGATTTCTAATATTATTATTAATAGTTCTCCATTTCTCATAACATTTTCTGTTCCTCACAAACAAAATTAGCAATTGAAAATATTTTCAGGTAACTGTTCTTTGTAAATTTTAGGCATGAAACTAAATCTTGCATTTCATGGGTGGATAATCATGCAAAGCCAACTACTGACATGACCGGTTCACAGTTTACAAATGCTATTAAGTGCTTGATTATAGCTATAAACAGTAAATTAACTCTATTTGAGTGGCGACTGCTTATTTCATGCACATATGTGGAAATATAACTTATTTATTGATAAGATACTCCACTTAAAGTTTGAGTTTATGTATTTATGACATACTGGAAAGCGTATTTGGGACCAGTGGGAGGTCCCTGAGAGGGGGAGTGAACAGAAAGAATGAGGACTGGTAGGTGTAGGTCTAATCACCTCTTAAAATATTCTCCCAGCTTAGAAACAGGGGCTTGTGAGGCTGTCAGCAACTTCAGAGCTCAGTTACACTTGGGCTTTCCTTTGTTGTATCTTGCAGACGGAGTAACCGTGTAGCTCTTGCTGTTTTGGTTACAGGAATCAATGCTATGGACTTGTCAGGGTCCAAGCGGGTAACAAAGTGATGGTCTAAAGACTCACAGTCACAAGGGGTGCTTGCGCCTGGAATGTTGCGCTGGTCGGTGCATCTAGAAGGAGGGCCACGGAGAGTCAACCATGCTGCTGTGGCGGTGGGGCATAAGGTCTACTCCTTTGGGGGCTACTGCTCTGGGGAGGACTACGAGACGCTGCGTCAGATCGATGTGCACGTCTTCAACTCAGGTAGGCGGTGAACGTGATTTTTGTTTATCTGAAATGACATTACACGTGTTTTATTTAAATTTTGTTTTAAATTTAAGTGTGTGGAACTATGTTTTGTTATAGGTGGTAAGTGTGGCTGTTTAGGGGCTTAGTTGTTTAACTTTTTGTAAATTAAAGAAAATAAGTATAGTTTTAATATCTTAAGCACTTGCCGAAGCATGAAAATCTTAGAATGATGGAAAGTAAGATGGAATATTTATGTAATAATGTCAGGAGATAAAAATTGTAGTCATAAATGTATAAGGTAATGTAGGAATTATCGAGGCTACTGCAAAAGCCTCAATGTCTAGGAATTGGTTGGATTGAAGTTCTCAAGGCAAAATGAGCTTGACTAAAAATGCGGTATTTTCATAGTATCACAGCATTTCTACAAAGATTCTTTTAGCAAAAAATGCATCATATGATTTAAAAAAATTCTTTAATATCAAAAGCATCAGTTATTCATGTTGCTTTAAAATAGACAAACCAACTGATTATTCTAAATATAAAAATGCTAAATATAACATTCATGTGCTTAGATAAAATATGAAACACCACCTGCTGAATTTAGTAATTTGTTTTTTTATAACTCCAGTTCACAGCAAGTGCTATCTTATGCCACTTTACAAGACAAACAGATAAATTAATATACAGAAATGTATAATCAAGACACTTCAATTATAAACTGATGCAGATTCAGTTGCATAACCAGTAGTACAAAAGAGTCAAATCAACTTTATTATGTCAGCTGGTAAAACAGTGGAAAGGAACAACACCTTTTTAATTGAAAGAAATCTCTAGATCTGTAACCAACCGGAGCACTATGTGTGGTTACTTATACAGAATATTATATATTTTTTAGCTGTTTTGCTCTTTATAGAATAAAGCAGCTGGGTTATTTTACATCCAATCCTCTCTGGTAGCCATTCATGCTGTGCGCAGTGACTTTTTCATGACTCACATTGAACAGTGGGTGAAAAGTGAGTGAAAAGTGTAGATGCACATTACTGTGCTCCATATAAATAGGAAAACTCTCCAGTCACAGCCTCGTAGTAAACAGGCTTTAAACCACAGGAGAGGTTTGACAGAAACCTCCCCTTATGATTAAGCTCCACCACTTTCACTGTAGCTAACAGTTAGGCTCCAGGATTTCCATTGTGGTTAGTTTATTTGGTCCCGTCAGATGTTTTTCAGTTGCTAACTCACAAACACAGCTGTTATCTTGAAAGTTGTCTCCCCAACTCATATAAAGCTGGTTCCGTTGCTTCCTCCTGACCCATATACTATTGGGTTTTCCTCTGTGAGGTCAGCCAGCTGCTTTAACAGTTGCTCAAGTAGCGTGATCTTACCTGCCGTTGGAATATCCTTAAAAGTTTATCTTGAACTAGATCTGAAGTAGATTGTAAATATCGCACCAAAAAATATTGATTCTTACCGTTTGGCCTCTCTGTGCTCCTTTTCATAAAAATTTTTTATAGCCTTTGTTTTTCTCCTAAGATACAGTTAAATTGGGATTGTCAGTCTGAATCACCATGATTTGTATTTTTCAGGTATTATATTTCTTTTCACTTCTATGTCATGTTTTAAATATTTATTTTATGTTGTGGAAATTGCCTAATGACTAGGGGTGTCCAAAGTGCGGCTCAGAGACTGTTTGTGGCCTTTGGAATAATTTTGTGACCTGACTGCAGTTCAAAAGTAGTAGAAATTATTTTGCCCTTTGAAATTGAACACTTTTTGTAAACATTTCCATGGCAGGGTTATATCTTCTTAAACAGAAAATATCAAGTACAACACAAATAATCTTTTTTTTTTATTAGTGTTTTTATTTTGTTTGTCATTCCACAAACATCTAGATACTTTTTACCCAGAAACCCACTGGGCATGCTTGGTTAAACAAGGCAAAGGTTTTTTGCTAATTGAAATAAAGACATTAAAAATACAAAATGAAAAAAAACAAACAATAGGTTTGAAAAGTTTAAAAACCATAAACATTAAGGCAAATGTCATACTAATGTTTTTCATCAAAATATTAGTGGTTTAAAGCCCCTTAATTTAATTTTTTTTTCCAGTGGACACTGGTTTAAATTATTGTTAAAACTCTTGAATTGGAGAAAAAAAGCTTATTTTGGTCTCTGAGAACTTTCAACTTGGAAATTTTGGCCCTTGGTGCAAAAGGTTTGGATACCACTGATCATTTAATCCGTACTGACCAGTTATATAGTGGATGGTAATAAGTCTTGTTCACTTCGTTTAAGAAGCTGTTGTCTGCTACTTGTGTATCACAGTGTCTCTGCGCTGGATGAAGTTGCCCCCAGTGAGGACGGGGGGACACGAACGGGCTCGTGAAGTACCGTACATGCGTTATGGCCACACAGCTGTGCTGCTGGATGATACAATCTACCTCTGGGGCGGGCGTAATGACACAGAGGGGGCCTGCAACGTACTGTACGCCTTTGATGTCAGTAAGTAGACCCTCGTCTCACTCGTGCTGTCGAGCGGCTGTGTTTCCTCTCAGGTGCGCATGTTTGATGTCAAGGTTCTTTCAGACAAAACCGTTTGTCAAGTTGGAAAGCTGTGACACCTGCATATGTGTCTAGTGGTTTTATGATGTTGCACATGATTTAAATGTCAGCATTTTCTAACCAGTTTGTGCTTCTTAGATACCCACAGGTGGTTCACACCCAAGATTTCAGGGGCAGTTCCTGGGGCGAGGGATGGCCACTCAGCCTGTGTGCTAGGAAAGGCCATGTACATATTTGGAGGATACGAACAGCTGGTGAGTGTGTCAGTCTTTACTTTTAACCTACGTTTTAGAGAAATATAAACATTTAAAGTTATACTCCTGTTGGTGTTTCAGGCTGACTGCTTTTCTAATGACATTCACCGTCTGGATACCACCACCATGGTTTGGTCGCTAATTAATGCCAGAGTGAGTCCAAATAATCAGCTGGTCCTTATTTTTGAAGCGGATAGGATGTTTTTTACCACACAGTAAACAACTGTTTTCATCTTATTTTATAGCTGGGAAAATATTGATATCAAGAGTACGGTGGCCCTGAGGTGCAAACCACTTCAACATTAACATAGCACAATGACAAAGTACAAAAACACAACAACATTAACGAAGCACAATTACAAATTACAAAAACACAACAACATTAACGGAGCACATAAACTGTCATAATACCCTAATACTTCAAATTGATATATTTTACTTAAAACACACAAAAAGTGAAAGAAAAAAAATTGTACAGCACATTACAAATTTATTTATATTATACTGGGAACACAGAGTACAGGCAGGGGTTCAGTCTGCTGGTCAAGTTGGGAACAGTTCAGTGACCGGGCCTTCTGAGACATCCGGCTAGCCACAGGTTAAAGCGAATGATAAAAATGATCTAACATTGTAATAGAAACTACATCCCTGATTGATTCACATTCAGAAAAAAGAAAAAAAATCTTCACCATATCGGGGCATTGACTTAGCACCTCCTGTGACAGACTGGCGACCTGTCCAGGGTGTACCCCACTTCTCGCTCACAACGTTAGCTGGAGAAAGGGACCAGCACCTCCCTATCCCACTAGGGATAAAAGTATACAGAAAATGGTTGGATGGATGGACTTAGCATCTAAACACAGACATTGTGAAGATGAGCTGTGAAACAGAAGTTTGAAGAAAAACAACTCCAGCTCTGATCTTTATGGACCTGTCTTGACGAAGTTCCCCGGTGTCTATGCTGCTCTTTGGATTAATGTGCTTTCAGTCCACTTCAGGTTCACTGTTATATCAAACTAATTATTTTAATCTACATAAATTATAAGAAACATCTTAAAGACAACTGACGTACCTTAAAGTAACAATGTTTGACCATAGAAAAACAGCGACTTGTCTTGGGAACTTCTAGGTCACCATGGCAACAATAAACAAACGGCAAAAGCGCCCGTTACAGGTTTCTCATTGCCTCTTCCTCTTTAGAAAAACAACACAGTATAAAAAAACTTAGCTAAGCTAAGAAAATAATCAGAGTAGTTAACTGGGCCAATTTAGTTACAAAGGAAATATTTCTTGGTTGTTTAGAAGTTTGTTTCACCATGGAAATGCACAGTACTGGCCACAAAGTCAAGAAATTCTGCTTGTAAATTTACGGTATTATTATCTTTAATTCTTACCTGTGAAAGGTAAAGGCAGTGGGTCCATTTTGTACTGTAAAACCGTTGAAAGTAGTCCACACAGCACGTTTTCTCCACTGCCACTTTCAAGATGATGGTGACGTAAGTAGGACTCTGCATATTTGTATCCATGCCTATTGTCCATTCAGCGACTTCTCAGGTCTCCAATTGGGACGTACCTTTTTCTGTTTTGTTGTAGTGCTTTGTTAACGTACAAAGCACTACAACATTACAATGTTACTGTTAATGTGTTTTTGAATTTGTTATTGTGCTTCGTTAATGTTGTTGTGTTTTTGAATGTGTAATTGTGCTCCATTAATGTTGTGTTTTTGAATTTGTTGAAGTGGTTTGGACCTCAGGGCCACTGTATAAGAGAGAATTATTGTAATTGTGAAAGGAATGCTTTTCTTCTAAGCCTCGCATTCTTTTTACAATTAAAAGTTTTTCTTTTCCTGAGCCTTATTGTCATGAATTCTCAAATGGCTTTTATTGTCTTCCTCTCCTTGCATAACAACTAGTGAAAAGAAGAAAAAAAACATCTGCACATTCTGGAAATGCAGACATGTGAAAGGCTTTAGCATGGCTCCAGGCCAGCTGAATGTGCAGGGAGCAAAGACTTTTCTTTGTTTTCCAAAGCGCTATTCATTAACAACAGAGCCAGTTTTGCTTTTGCATGTTTATTCTTTCGCAACAACAGGGAGCTGTGTTATACGTAACAGGGACAGTGCCGTAACTCTGTCCCTGTTACGACACAGTGATGTTTGAAAAGCGGTTTAGATTTAGGTTTTCATCTTGCAGTTGGTAAGTAGTTCCACTAGCTGGTGCTGTTGTCCTTTTCTGTCAGTGTGAGAATGGATTTGTGAACTGTGCTTGAACTCAACTTTTTATTTAAGGGCATAAAATTGTAGATTTAAAATAATATTTCCTAATAAAGAACACCTCAAGTTTTGAATTTTTACTGTTAAATATAAGGCTGCCTCTAACAACTGTATATTTTGTTGTTCTACAAACATCAAAGCAATCATAGTTTTTTATTTTTTTTACAGCCAATTTTGCCATTTATTTTATGCTTTACAAATAAAACATGAATCGCACAAAAAGGTTATTTATACTCCCTGTTTGTTCCAGCCTTGGGAGCAGCAGTGTTTGTGATTCCTCTTGATGAGTCTCCTACATCATTCTTGAGGAATTTAAGACCAATATTTGCAGAGCGGTCTGAATTCACCGGCATGTTCACCTCCGAATGGCTTACAAAAAACAAAATAATGTCTTATGAGAGGCCTAGTTGAAGTCCAGACTTAAATCCAATGGATTTGCACCACCATGATTGATCGACTGGATGGATGTCTGAAGAGTGGAGCAACTGGTCCCCTATTTTTCAAAAAGTCGAGATCAAGCCAATGTTTCCATTCCTTTATTTTTGTCCTGAAAATAACATTTATAAAAAAATAAAAGGTGAATTTTAATCACATTCTGCATGTTCATTAAATATGTGAAGTAGCAGTGGCTGATATGAATAGAGCTGTCAAAAAATACTTCTTGAGACAAATACTTTTTCAATGCACAGTAAATATAAAAAGACTGGATAACGTGTTCAGCACCTTCATCAAGCATGTTTCTTTTCTTTTTTCCAAGGGCACACCGGCACGATGGAGAGACTTCCACTCAGCCACCATCATTGGGACAAAAATGTTTGTGTTTGGAGGGAGGGCAGATCGCTTTGGCCCTTTCCACTCCAACAACGAGATTTACTGCAACAAGATCAAAGTGTTCGACACAGAGACCAACTGCTGGCTGAGCACCCCGACCACACAGCTGTCGCCGGAGGGACGCAGGAGTCATTCAGCCTGTAAGACATAAACACACACACAAATAATGTGTGTTGCATCTGTTTTTGGATTTTATTTGTCCAATATTAAGATTATAACTTTAATTCTATTTTCATATTTATGTGTTGAAAGTCTAAAAAGAACTAGCATACAGTTCTAGTCAGAAGCTTGCATACACTCATGATGCAGGTATATGTCATATTAATATTTGGACTTTTAATAACTTATTTGAACTATATTTTCCAGGGTGGCATTATTAGTTAACAAACAGCTTTTTTAATCATGAAGATTTGGTGTACAAAGTAGGTTTTTTTTCCAAGATTTTCTCTAATTGAAACAGAATAAAAAATTTACTCTGTTGCATAGCAACTGATTCTATCAGACTCAAATATATACATACACCACCACAAATACGTGGAAAGCAACAAAAAAATGAACTTTGATAAGAATAGTGACTAAATACTCAACCAGAGTTTTTACCAAAATGGGTGGAGGGAAAATGATTCATTTTTGCCTAAATGTTAAATTTCATGCCTGTGACAATTTGAGAAAAATCCACAATAAATTGAAAAACATCTTGAATTGAAAATTCATTGAAGTCGTTTCATGTTTACAAAAAGACCCAAATCACATTCATATCCATGATGGTTGTACAGTTATTACTAGCGTTTCATATGTTGCCATATTCTTCTAACTGTTTATCTTTGTGATGAGTCACAAAACTGTTGATTTGTGTTCAGTCTGCTACAATGGAGAGCTCTATATATTTGGAGGCTACAATGCCCGCCTGGACCGGCACTTCAACGACCTTTGGAAGTTTAATCCAGGTGATTTGTTTCTGTCTTAAATCTATCTGTGCAAAGGTGTCATGTTGTTGTCTGCTGCTGATCTGTTTTTCTGGGAAGCTTTTCTTCCTTCCTGTGTCATTGCTGCTGATGTCTAGCGGAATGCAGCCATTGCTGCACTTATTTGCTCTGCCCCACTTTTTGTCTTTTATCTGCAGACAATCATTCCCTCCCTTATTACATCGTCGCCAGTTTCACAATGTTGTCTGGCTGCTCCGTTTTCATTGTGCATAGTGTTACCCAGATGCCATATCTGTTGGGCCAGAAGCACTCAGATGAAAACCTGACAATGACTCAGTCTCTGGAGCTCTGACAAATGTCAGCTCTCAACTCACTTTAATTGCTCTCCCTTGGGGAATGAAATGTGCTGTTGTTGCAACAAAAACATTGTTGCTAAAGCAACACACCTGTGGTTTTCTGATTCTATTAGTTATTTTTCTATATCATGTTAAAATCAGACATGATTGTCTTCACATTTTGTGCGTCGGTGTAAATTGTTGGTATTTTTTGGTGATTAAACCGACACAAAGGAGAGCATAGTGACTTGCAAGAAAAAGTTATGGGATTTTAAAATAATTTTTCTGGAAAAAAATCTTAGAAGTGTGGTGTGCTTTTCAGTTCAACCCCCCTGAGTCAACACTGAGAACCACTGTCAGCTCCAAGAAAAGAAAGCTCTTTGGTTTAGGGCTGAGAAGATTAATAATTTTAATCAGGATGAATTGAATTTTGAAATAATCAGTCAGAGCATTTTTTAAGGCAATATTGTACAAAAATATAGGCATTTTGCTTTTAAGATGAAAAACCTTCTTTGTCTGTAAATCTGCTCTTCCAATGACTCCTCAAGTGTCCTAGTTTTAACTTCACCTCATTCAAATTCTATAAAGATAAAAATCTTCTAATAAGCACCTTTTGCTATTCAATTAATAATTGGTTAATCAAAAAAATAGCCTTTCTGCTAATCTGGTGGCTTTCAGTCCTTTCAAACAAGAAGGGCCGAGCTTTTCACATGTTGATGTTAGAATTACTTTCTTCAGAAGTTGCATCCTTTGCTTTGGTATAATCAAGCTTACACTAAAAGAATGCTTAGTTATTGCATTTTAGGCAATAAAATGTTTATTATATAAAAAAAAAAAAGGGAACTGATTTATTTGTTCATTTGCATCCTTTAATGTATTTAGAATATAGTGTAATCTGCACAATATGAATGTTTTTCTTATTCAATTAGTCATCAGAATATTTGATTGAATAATCAATTACAGAAATGGTCTTAAGTTGCCTCCCTGTTTTGGGTTGGCAAAGTTAAATGAGTTGTCAATTATTATGTGTAAAGTGGATTTCATATGACTTATTTACACAATTCAAACACTGCTTAAAGTGTCTTTATTCCTGACTTGTCTGCTTTTGTTTCTTTGTCTTAAATTACACATATTCACACTTAATGTTTATTAAGTGAATTAATAAATGAATTAATTTATTAACTGAAGGGAATTGGTTTCACTTGATTTAATTTAGGAGTGTCAGAGTAAAGGGGGCTGAATTAAATTTCACAAATGGCCATCTTCAGACTTTTATCAGAATAAAAACCATGTATAGTTACTGATTTGAACAGAGTGAAGCAAATCTCTGCTATTTATCCAAACTATTTGCCGTCCACTAGATGGCAGCACCTTGATTACAATCATAATGCTTCAGGTGTGAATGGCAGGTTGCTATAGAGATGTGGTGATGATTGAGGATGAGACTGTAAGGCTGCATTTAAGCCTTTTATGGAGCAAACAAGGAAGCCTCAACGTCATCATCATCATTCTGATTCAGAGCGGCAGATAGGAGCTGAAATGTGAAGGTTGTTGTTTATGGGTGATGAAAATTCTGTCTCGGTTTTCCATCCAGCCATTATGTTTCTGTGAATAAAAGAAAGACACCAACACAAGATCTTAAAACTTTAATCCGTTTTCCAGCAGTGTTTTTTTTATGTATACAAAAACAAGACATTAAGAAGAAAATATGTAGCTCTCTCAGACACTAGCTGCAGTATATTATTTACATAAATGAGACAACACTTCACAATGCACATTGTTCACTGTAAGATTAGATATTTTCTCTTTTTAATTGCTGTTCGACTGTGAGAATTGTTTTTAATGAAGGAAGCTGATGAACTGCAGGAGCAGTAAAGAAATCACTATTAGATCATGTAAGCTGAAGTGATGGAGAATTTCTATCTTGCACATCATCATTTAATGTGCCCAAGATTACTTTTATTTTTACTGTTTAATGTAAATGAGTCTGACTTTAAGAATTAGTAAGTCTTTTATATTGTTGTGGCTCACCTGATTTTTTCTTTCTTGAATTTCCACACAACAGAACAATTCTTGTGGAAGAAGGTAGAGCCAAAGGGGAAAGGCCCGTGTCCACGGCGGCGGCAGTGCTGCTGTATGGTCGGAGATCGAATCGTCCTCTTCGGAGGAACAAGGTAAGAACATTTACCTACTCATGTATCATATTTTTATAAATGATATAAGCCAACCAGTGTGTTCTTCCTAAACAGTAAATTTATCTGTGCATTTGCAAATATGTATGACACTTTTAGGCTTTTCTTCTTTTTTTTTTTACATATATCTTACATATATTTGTAAATTTATTAATTTATTTTGAAAAGTATTGATGGAAATACATGTAACAGCTCTTACAAAGATAAGCAATGATGCAAAAAAAAAAAATTACAACCACAGCTTGGCCCCAATTTGATTAGTGTTGAGGTTTGTGGATATATTACAAACTTTCTACAGTTGGTATTTTTTGGACAATTGTGTGCCAAATTATTGTACATGTTAAGCTAAAATGTTTAATTAAACTAAAACAGAGAAAACTGAGAAACAACGTTATACCTTACAGTAAATCTTATTTACAGTAAAAACATTGTATTACTGTCAGTTTATTGGTATGGCATCAATTCACAACAAATATTTTCTTGAGGCATTTTACAAGAAAGCTAAAATTTCTGAAATAAACATAATCAAATCAGTCAAATCATGTAGTCAAATTGTATTATATTTATACATTAAGTACCACAGTTTTATTTATTTTGTAATGCCAACTGGTAATCATATCTACCCTTAACTGTATAGTATACCACGCATAGACACAAAAGAGATATTTGTCAGTTATCTTTGCTTGCTTTTCCTAAAAAATGGGAAAACCTTAAAAAGGACTATTAGAAAACCCACAGAAGACTTTTGAAAGTTACAAAATCTTACTTCCTTAAACCTAAAATCAAGATGATTTAATTCTACATTTCGGATAATTACTGAATCGCTCCGTCTTTGGTAGCCCAACAAGAAGACTGAGCCTGTTTTCACACCTGAATGATGTTAAAACAAACTCTGATTCTTCCAGGAAATAATTTAAAAACAGTTTAGCGGTTTGAATTTGTATTAAATTTTTAGCTTACTAAAGACATAAACACATAGAATCCTTCTTGAACATAAAAAAAAACAAGTGTTGTTCCAAAGCAAGCAGAGACTAAGAAGAACTCTGTTTCTTTTGAACAACAAAGTGGAGGGTCTGCCGCCTGTAGACAGCAGGCTGATTATTCCCCTTGTTGCTTGTAAGACAGTAGTGATAGCCAGTGGTTTGAAGCTGGTTAGGTGCCGCTGGGCTGGTGACGGACTTGTGATAGGCCAGTAGCCAGCAGATTAATGAGGCAGCTTACGGCGTTGGCGTGGTCTAAAGTTGTCTGAGTCCTGAGCTAGTGTTATCAACAATGCTACTGTTATCAGGCAGACCCCTCAGGGACAACCTGACAACGGTTGGGAGAGCCGTGGATAAGGTCTTCTGAGCTCCACTCTGTCTACCGGCATCTACAGGAATCTGAAAACGGGTCGAAAGGCTGGAATTCTTTCAAAGCTTTATAATTCACCACATACAGTGACTTCCAGAAGTGTTTGTAGTCCTTGAATGTCTTTAGTTTTCTCATGTTACAACCGAAAACCTAAGTGTGTTTATTCAGATTTTCATGTGACACAAAGCAGCACATAGCGGCACAGCGGCAGTGGAAGCAAAGGGATGCACAGTTATTTTTTTCTTTTCACAGTTAAACGTTTGAAAATATGGCATGTATTTGTTTTCAGTCCCACATTCAAGAGGCTTATGGTAACTCTGGATGAGCTGCATAAACCCGTAGCTCAGTTGGTTCTGAATCTGGTCGGAGTTACCAACCCCTGGTTTGGATTAAAGTATGTTCATGTGTTGGAATGGCCAAGTTAAAGTTTGAACTAAAATCCTGTTGGAAATCTGTGGAAAGAAATGACAATAGTTTATTCTATTGTTATTTATTGTTATTGTTGTTTATTCTATTATTCTATTTATTTATTTATTATTTATCACAGATTAGCTCTCAGTCAGATCTGACTGATTTAGAGCTACTTTGCAAACAACAAGGGACAAATCTGGAGGAAACCCACACCGTTACAGGGGTCGTCTTGGAAACTCAATGCAGAAAAAATCCATGACACAGGACCTTCTTGCTACATTTGATATTTATATAAAAAATAAAATAAAATGGGTCACTTTCCTCAGACTTGATATTTTTGCACTAGTTTGTGATGATATGTCAAAATTAATTTGTATGATTTTAACTTAATGTGTGAAAAGAATATGAATACTTTTGTGCTGTAATGTTGAGCAACACATTTCTCTTATTCTTTAATTTTAACAGCCTGATGTTATATCTTGGAAAAGGTGAATTATAAATATGAACTGCAAATTATTTGCTGAACAATAAAAACAACAATCTTGTAGTTTTAGTTTTTGACATGGTTGTGAGATGGAAAGCTACATAAAATAAGAATGAAAAAAATAATTAGAAGCTCCCTCTATGGTTTTGGATTTCCTCTGGGATTAGTCTGAGTTTTAGGAGTCATGATTTCCTGTTGAGAGCAGATAGAGACGAGTCTGGAGAGGGGAGTGTGTTTGAGTTGATGAAGTGTGAAGAGGAAGAAATCAAACATTTCAGAATATCTCCAACATCCTGTTTAAAATCCCAAGCAATTTAAGACTCTTGGTTAACATATGCAGACCTTCACCCCTTTTATTCCTGTAAAAAATCTTTTGTTTTGTCTGCAGTATTTCTAATACGCAGGCTTTTGTTGCTAAGCAGATGTTCTGTGGTTTTAAATGCTGCCAAGATGTAGTTTTCAGTTACTCTACAAATGATTGCTTTATCCTCCCAACCCATAAGAAAGCTGACCACACAGGTTATTTTACCTAGAATTGCACATTTGTTTGTGTGAGCACACTTAAGCCTCTTACACACAGGAAGTCCCGTAAGCACATGCACAGACTAGACACACAAACAAACCCTAACAGCTTCTTATCGAACTCATTTGCCTGCTTTACTTCGAAAGTTGTTCTATTACGCTTCATTAGTTTTTTTAATTCCTGGGATGATTTGCATCAATAGCAGGTGGTTTTTCACTACAGACCACTTACTTAGAGAAAATATTGGCTTTATAATCACCCATTTCCGCTCTGTCTTGTTTATTTTTGCAGAAGAGCAGTTAAATTGGGTAAAAAGTTATTGGGTGTTTGTCTCAGCAACCTTGACAAATGCTCACATGGGCAATCATGAATTATCTTCTGGACACTTTGCTTGTGTTTTTTCTGGGCCCCCTCATTTTGCTGGGCTGTCTAAGGAAATTGTGTTGAAATTTATTGTCTACATTTTGTTTTCCTGCTTGGTCATCCTTTCAGACTGATCCAAAACAGAACCCCTTCTGTTGATATTTGTTCCCACTTTATGATATTTGTTTTACTTGAAGGAATTTGGTCAGAAGAAATTTATTGCTTTAGATTCAGACACTAGAGTCAATTAATGCAACACTACCATTGCTTTCAGCATGATATAAAGTGTCATATAAAATTATTGACAATAAAGGAAACATAAAGTTAAACCGTAAAGTTATACCACAGTTTTATACATATTAGTTTGCTAAATCTTTATTAAGCCTATTTTGTTCTATGTTTATATCAGAATACGATTGCCAATTTTTTGTGAGAGAATTTTTAACTTTTTCTAAAATAACTGAGTAAACATTGTTTGTGTGTCAGTGACAGGCTGGGCATTAGTAGCAGCCCTTTATGTGCCACTTTCATCAGTGTAAACAGACTTGCTGAGCTACAGAAAGGCGCGAAATTTTGCTCTGTCTCTGATTTATGACCTATGGGAGCGTTCTTCTCACCGGGTGCAATTTGATATGCCCTCAATGCCTCTGTTTCACTCATTTACCGGGACCTGCTCACTGCCCCACGAAGGACGACCCCACGCATGACCAACTCCACCTGCACTGACCTTCAACTAAGCACACACACCATGCAGATCTAAAACCCAAGAGTTTGTGTTTTATTTTTCGCCTTAGAAGGATACTAGCTGCGTACGAAAGCAGTGCCACATAGATTATGGATCTCCTGCTGCAGCTATGGTGTCATTGTTGGCATTCATCATGTTGTGTTTAATTGCTTATTATAATCCCAGTTTGGGCTAAATCAGGAAGCAGTTTAAGCGTAGGAAGAGGGCATCCTATGAGGGACAGGATGCGAACAAGGACATGACAGATTGGCATGCTGGGAGCAGACAGTTCAGAATGTGTGAAGGGGAATTTGCCACAGATCTGTGAACGACCTGGCTATTGGAACATTTATTTTTTAGAAGAAAAGATTTTCTGCAGAGCTCTAAAAGCTGTAATGATTGTGCTAAAATGTTACCTTGAGATTGAAGGCTTTTTCCAAATGTTTGTATCTAAGTGATCTCAGTTGTGGGTGAAATGAAACCTTTTTAGTCCTCCAGTACCTCTATAGGGAAAGCGGATAACGGTGTTCGTTACGTTTCACTGCTGGCAGTAGAGACCAGTCATTTTACTTCCATCAAAGCCTGAATGGTCTTTAGTGATAAATGGGTCTCTTTGAAGACATTAGAGAATAAAGGACTGGTTCAGTCTTGAAATTTTTCTTTTAGCATGCAAAATATTTTTAATGTGCCAGTTGTTACTCAGATACTAAAATTCAGCAAGATTATATCAGCTTGGTTTTCTTCTTTTCTGTCACCTGCATGCGACTGTTTTGTTTGCAAATTTTTTTCTTCTGATCTGTGAAGAAAATTTTCATGGCTCCAGAGATATTTTTGTTGCTTGTTTGGATTCTATAAGTCAGATAGAAGCAGCTATTGGTAATCGGACCTGACGTTGCTCACATGACTGATCGCAGTAATGAGAAGATATTTGTGCATCCATAGGTTAAACAAGGCCAATGCAAATCCTGAAAGGCATAACCACAAGTTTTTTTTGTGTAAAGTTTAGATAGGGCCAGTTCACAACACATTTAATCTTAAAACAGTTTTCAAAATAGAGATCCAGTTTTCTGTCAAAAAATTTCAAACTCAGTTCAAACCAGCCCTCTTCTTTCCAGTAAATTCCTGTCATACAGTCACATACCAAATCTATGCAAATTCAGAATTTTAGTACAACATAATTTAATTAGGTTATACATTTCCAGTTGGTACAACATTCTCTATGTAAGCTAACCTAGCTGATTCCTGTAGTTTATTGATTTTGAGCAAGCAGAAGGAACCATTTAGTTTAAAAAGAAAGAAAGGTCCAATACTACTGGGCTAAATTGTATTTTCCAAATAAAATCATTGGCTTAGATCTGCCTACTAGAGTACACTCAGTTAATCACAGCTATAATGAAAACTGTGAATCTACCAATGGAAGAGACACAGCCAAACTCAGAAACTAGGGTACTTTCTATGGAAAGAATATCTGAGAGGTCAATACTACATTATTAATTGCACCTAAAAACAGTAGACCATAAAGGAACATTTTTTATAAGACTTTATGTTCAATCCAGATAAATTGTGCAAAGATGCTCAGTTCGAATATTAGATAAAAAGCATTTTGTGGTTAAACCTTTGGATTTCAGCCAATCAGAGTCTCATATGATGACAGTAGCAGTTGATGCTGCGTTACAATACCTTTCTTTCATTGTAATATTAATCTCCTGCTTAATGCCCAAATAACAATAATGATGAATCTGATTAAATCTAACAGTTCTCTTCTGCTGCCTTTCATTTAGCGCTAATTTGTTCAGTTAAATCTGTTCAGAAATTTGTTCAGCGTTTTAGTGAAATCTGAAGATTTTTGGCCTATTTTTGTATACAACCAGTCTGACAAATCAATTCCATCATTCTCTCTCTTTTCTGGTGCCTGTTTTTTTATTTTAGTTGTTTTTTCTTCATCTACTCACATGACACAATGACTCACAGCTCCCCTCATCACCTTACGTCAGCAGGGTGCACGTACACACCCACATGCTTGCTTTGCTGTGCCAGTCTTACTACATTTCTTCCATTTAGCAATAGGCAGTCACCAACTGACATCAAAAGCATGCTGACGACACTTCTAACTTTAGATGCTTCAATTATAAATGATCTTTTTTTTAATGATTCTCTCTCATCTCAAGTCAACCTGCTAGTCTATTTCAATTAATATCATGTCTATTTTCAATGGATGTACACAGTGCATTCCAAAAGTATTTGCATCCTTTAAAACATCTGACAAACTCAGGATTTGCGGCCCAAATCTGGGCCACCTTTGCTTAAATTTTATTTTATCAGTCAAATTAAATCAGTTTTTATTCGGATAGTGCCGCATTGCATGAGTGTGAAAAGATTTTCAACATTTTATTTTAAGAATCACCCATTAAATACAAAGCTAATTAATTGAAAATGAAATTAAAAAAAACTGATTAATTGTGGCTTGTGGCCTCTATGCCTCTGAAAAAGAGCATAATCAGAAATACCTTCGTCTGTTAACAGTTGTTTTCTCAACCTAACATGTTCCTGGAGTTCTAATTAGATTTTATGTGATAGATCAACCCAAACAAATTATTGTGAAATAGTATAAAAATGAAAGATAGGTTTCCAATTTTTGATACATGGATTAAGTTTCTTTTTTAGATAATAAGTCTGAAAAATATGGTGTGGATTTCTTTTCAGTCCCTTTCCTTCATTACTCCCCCAAATAAATTCCAAAATGTCAATTGAAAATGAAAATGTGGTTTTCCAATGTCTCACACTTAAGTTTTACCACTTTCATGTTTCAAGTTGAAATATGGTGGATGCTGCTGGGAAGATGGTGAGATTTGATGGAAGTACGGATTGAGCCAATTACAATGCAGTCCTAGATAAAAAAAAATACTGCATTGTAATTGGTTCAATCCAATTGAGTCAATTGGATTGAGGTCATGATAGAGGCTGTAAAGGGCTGTAGTCCAAATAAAGACCTAAATCTCATTAAGACTTGAAAATTGAGGGTCACTCTTGCTCTCAGTTCATTCTGACTAAGCTAAAGCTACTTTTGGAAAGTAAAATAGAGGTAGATCTATAAATCAACTACAGAGATACCCCAACTGATTTGCAGCGGTAATTGCAAAATTAATCTATTAACCATTACATTTATGTACTATTTTGCAACAGAATGTCACATAAAATCCTAGTAAAACACAAAATAAATACTTTATTTTGTTGTGCTTCTGTACAATGACAATTAAAGCTTTATGATTATGGTTCTAAGAAAGAATTTGCAAATGTGTGTCCACTCTGAACGCTGAGCATGGGAGAGACCACACTGCTGGTAATCTCACTGGTAGCCAAAACAAAACCACCCACTTTAATCCACAAAAATCTCTCCATGATATTTAATCTCAGGAGAATTTAATGGGTCATTTCAAAACTGAAAGTTGTGGAGGCAGGAATGTCCTGCAGAGTGCAGTCGTTTTGTTCAGCAGTTCATGAAGGTCAGGAATCTGGAGCTTTGATACCTCCTGTCAGGACATATTGTTGTTTATCAGAGGGCAGCTGTTACTCTGTGAGGTGTGGCTTGTTATCGCTAAATGAAGCAGAGAATTTTACTAGTAAGACATTGCTGTGGAAATTCTAAATTTTATAGGGTTTTTTTGTAGTCTAAATGTAACATCTATATCTCCTTGTTTTCACCAAAACATGCCTGTCAACACACCATCAATTTCAAACCAACACTAACTGTCATCTTTTGGCTTTAGTGTCAAAGGGTAAGCTCCAGAAGTTTCCTTTTATTAATTGTCTTTGTGGGCGTGTCTGCGTGTTGTTAGTATGCCCCAGATAAAACCTGTCAAACAGTGAAGGCAACCCCCGCAGGATGTGGGGCATCTTGCGCGTGGCGGGACGAGACCCTGGGGCGGCGCAGCAACACTGTGATTTACTCTTCAAAGACAAGCTCATGATAGTATTTCATCTGCATCGTAACCCTTCTTAACCCGCTGGCTGGCTGTGTATATTAGGGTGTCATCGGGCTGGGTGTTAGGCTGCAGCTCAAATAAACAACCTGAAAAGGTGAATCTTTGTGATGCTGTCGTAAATTGATTTGTTTAAAAAAGACAGTATGTTTATGAATAACTGCTAACTAAACAACAAACTAAATGTTTTGCAGAAATAATTGTGCATCAGAAACAGAGTGTGGCATGTTTGCCTTATTAAAAGAAAGAAATCCAATTTACAGCAGCAAGACTCTTTCTCCAAAAAACATCTTTGTACAGTTAAGCCTGTTGCAATAAGCAGCTAATTAATTAATTGAATGAATGATTAATTAAAATGAGCTCAATAATTTCCGTTCTGATGACTAGAATTTTTTGAAGAGCAATTTTGTTTACAGACATTGAAATCCATTTTTTTATAGTTTTGGCAGGGTGTGTTTTTTAGTACATTTTATTTGTTGCTTTTGTTTTTTTTTTTTTGAATATTTAAAATATTTTCCAGTTCCAGTGCTAAGTGTTCTTTACAAATGCCATCAAAACAACTTTATTGTCATTTATTCCAATAATTACAGGGACAATTTATCTTCCAGCAAAATTTGTTATCATGTCAGGGCTATGTTATTATGTCCACCTTTAACTGCTTCAGGTTAATCCTTCCTTATTGCTAACAATATTATTTTCCCCTCTGAGTTAGAAACATTTAGTAGTAGTCTTATTTTTATTCAGGTTAAAATACCTGCTGTGAAACAATAAAGACTTATTTTTCTGAGGACTCTTCACAGGCAAAGCTTTTTTCCCCCTCCTTCATTCATCTTGCTCACCACCGAGCTCGTAGTCTGAGTGAAGCTGCGTGAATGAAAGGAGACACTTTTTGTAAACAAGAAAATTTTATGAACAGTTGTAAAGCACAAACTTAAGATGGATGAGACCTAACCGTTCCAACAGGCACATTTTGGGAGGCTAAATTTAAATTTCTAGTATCATTAATAATAATAATAATACTATTAATACTAATACTACTAGTAATAAGTAAATAATAATAATAATAATGATAATAATAATAATGATAATAATGATAATAATGATAATAATAATAATAATTGTTCTTATTATTAATAAATATAATTACTATTATAATGATAATAATATCATAGTAGTAATTATTATTACTAATAATAATGATTATTATAGACTAATAATAATTATTACTATTAATATATTGTCATATATTACTTATTAATGTAACAATTACTACATTGCTAAGTAATATATTATTAATATATTATATATTAATTCTATATTGATTAATATACTAGTATATTTATATTGGTATATTTATACTAATACTATTATTTATTATTGTTAGTACTACTGCTACTACTACTAATGATGATGATAATAATAACTATTATAAACGAGTTTAAATTTTCTTCCATCATCCTTTTATTATCTAATTGTCAAAAACTTTCATTATTCCTGTGGTAACCAAATATCCAGCGCCCAAAACCCAGGGGAAAAAACACGTAGACTAACATCTCTGCCTTGCTGAAAATCCTTGCAAGATGCAGTGTTGAGGTTAAAAGAGCTGCTTGGATATGAATTGATGTTTTGAAATACAAGCATCCATAGCCATCAGTGTAAAACAACATGCTAGTGATACCCTACATGCCATTGGTAGCATTTTGGTTAATTTTAGTATATACACTAATTTTAACACTGAATGGAGTAAGTTCATGTTACTGAACATGGTTGTGACTCTCCACATGCTATTGAGTACATTGTAGCTTTCTTTAGCTAATTTTTAGCATCAGAACACTGGGTTCCAACCAACATGCACACTTTGACAGGCCCCATTTACATTTCTTCATACATTTTCTAGTGTTACCATTATTATTTGGAGCAGTCACTACCGCCAGTTGTGTTTCAGCATCACCCGTAAACCCAGCTGCCTTTGTCCACAGTGGCTGAAACTGGAGATAGGTGCTTGTTTGGGGCCGGCGTCCCCTTTGTCTAATCTATAGTCAGGCGTCTCTCCCTGCAGGACTGATGTAGTTTGTGTCTCAATCTCTGCATGGGGTTTAGGTCTTGACAGCTAGAGGTCCTAATCCACTGTCCAGCCACGACCCAGGAGGGGCACTGATAGCCCTGGAAGACACGGGGTCTCAGTGATTAATCTATCAATCCGTGATAATTTACAATGTTGGATTCAATTAGGAAAATTTTAATCCCAGATCATTCCTATCTCTGGCTGGAGTCATTGTAGATGTTAAGAAATCCTTTACCTGCTTATAGATGCTATCATTTAAAAAATGTATATAAAAACGTATGCTTTGTTAGTCCTGTTGGAAGGTTAGGAGTCTGTTTTGTTGATGCATATTTGTAGTCATGTGGTTATCCAGATGGCCCCCTGTGTCCTGGTTGATGGACTAGAAGAAAAGAAACATCTTACTTCCTTTTGAGAAAGAAACATGGCAGACCTGGCTTTTCATGAACATACACATAAATGAAAATGTCAAAGGGAGTGAATTAGTTTCAGACCACAATCTTTTTCAGCACTTTAACGTATTAACAAAACTGCCATAGAGGTTGTGAAATAATTTGAAGTCCCATCTGGCTGACCTGATAAGATGCTTTGCAGGAAGTTGTTGTGTGTGATGAGTTCCTGTGGGTTAAGGGGGTCCCAAAAAGAAGAGTTCAGTGGGAAGGAGAGAAAGGAAAAGGATGCAGATCATATCAGTCCAAGAATGAGGATATGGCCAATGAAGACAGTAAAAACATTGTTAGAAAAGGACAGGTTCCACATCTGAAGAGCACAGAGAAAATCTCAGTTTTACCACTTTGTCTGCCTTTTTACAGTCTCTGATTAACTCTGATTAAACTCAGTCTCTGAATAATTTTTAATTTTACTGATCGTTCCTTTTCCCTCCAAGACTCTTGCTTCCTTGTCTGTTTTAGGTCTCAGGATGCTAGTTCAGCTCTGTCTTCTGCAGTTTCAAGGCCTTGGTTTAGAAGGTAATTAGGTGGAGAAGGCAGTGCAAGGGCTGGCAATTAGGTGATTAGACGCCCTCACTGAGTGTTGTTTGAAATAGCAACCCGTGTTGTTTTAGTGGGGGGAGCAGCATCACTCAGGGCTCATTCAGACTGGGAACCACTGCCACTGCAGGGGGAGGAACACTTTCACACACACTGATACTTTGCTGATCAAGTAACAAAGTGGCCCGTCAAACACCAGGATGCCACATAAAGTTGTACGCCGTGACTTTCCCACTTCTTAATACTGCCAGTCCATCGTTCGTCCACCATCACCCTCTCGCTGTTTCTTCTGCCTTTACGGTTCAGTTCATTCTCTTCCTTTTTGTGGTGACCAATAAAGTATTAACATCCCCTGATGCACTGCTAAATTTCACACCCAGGCCGACAATACCAACGAGCAAGCGAGAAACCTTTATCTAGAAGGATGCAATCTTCAGCTTACTTGTTAACGCTATTACTGCTATTCAAACATCGTCTTATCTGCTTCGCTTCACATGTCAGCATCTTCAACCTGAAACGTCTCTTCTGAGTGAGTCTGCACAGTAGTTCACAGCTACTGAGCTGTGGTTTTCAGATACAGATGTTAGTTTTCTGGGCTATATATTGAATTGCAGGTACTATTACGATATCAATGTGTGGAATATCTCAGTTGCCAAAGAGATGCGATGCATGGAAGCCCAAGACAGCGTTTTGGAAAGGTTTTCACACCCCTTATATTTTTCTGCATGGATTCATATTACAATGAATAACTTGAATGTCTTTTGTTAGAGTTTTATAAGAAAAAACAAATCATATTCTTCAATAAATATGTGTTATGACATGTAATTTTCAAATAAAAAGGTTAAAAACTAACCTTCCAGCCACAGAACATACATTTTTAAAACATCACTGAGAGGAAAACTGTCACAATATTCATCTGTCAAAGTAATAAAAAAGACAAAATCAGCTTTTAACCATTAAAGTGAACGTTGTAAACTTTTTCCCCTGCAACATCGTTCATCTCATTTCTCCTAATATAAATATAAATGTCGCTTGTCCAGTCAAAAAATTTAACAAACTCCACTTAGTAGCTTCTTTTTTGTATAACCTGCATCATATATTAAAGCCACTTGAAACCAAAGATCTCCACATTTAAAAAAAAAACCTGTTCCAACAAAATAAACAAAAGAAAAAAAAGAATATATTTTTATTAAGCCAGCTTATGAAACTTTATAATTTCTATCTCTTCCAAGTACAAAATATTTGATTCTGGACGAAGATTCACCTTCCAGCAAGACAATGAGCGCAAACGAACAACCAGAGCTGCAGTGGTTGAAATCAAAGCATGTTCATGTGTTAAAATGTTTCTGTTAAAACTGACATGTAAATTCTCTTACAAATTTAGGGCATGACTGAAAATTTTATGTTTACAAACATAAATAAATCTGACTGAGGTTGTACTGTTTTTCATAAAAGAAAAGGGTAAAATTTTAGTCTAGAGATTTGTAAAGTGGGTAGAGGCATAACCCTGAAGACCATCGGCTGCAATTACACCAAATAATGATTCTACAATGGTTAGGCGACTAAGTCTGAATGATTGCCAGACTTTTAAACTTTTAATTTCTAAAGGAAAACCTTGTGAAAGCCATTCATCCTTCTCAGGTTTCATGGCCAGCTTCCTCCTGCTGTCCAGATACATGGTAGGTTAATTGGTCTCTCTAAATTGCCTTTAGGTGTGTGAGTTTCTGTGTTGGCCTGATGCCCTGTCCAGGGTGAATCCACCACTGTTTTGCCTGAAAATGGGCAAAACAAAATAAAATAAGTTTTTTTATGTTGTGATCATCATGAATGTTTTGTTCATCACTGCCCATTATTAATACCTTGTATTTATTGTTGTCTTTGCACCTTTCTAATTTATTGCTGGCTGATTTTTGCATTAAACTCGCTAGTAAAAACATATTTAAAGACCTGAGTAATGTTTCGACTCGGGGTGTTCTTCTAAGGTGCAGAAGCCGGGTCACCTCTTGAGGGCAGGGGGCTGTAATGACTTCCCCATCTGGACCCGTGGGACGATGGTGCTCGTGCTCAGCACCTCTCCTGGCCGCCTTAAGTCCGCCACCTTGTTTGTTTAGGGAAGATTAGCAACGTAAAACCCTTACAACATCCTGAACACGCAGCGAGAGGGAGATGTGATGGAGAAGAGAATAGAGATTGATGGGTAAAAAGATAGAGGAGGGGAGGATGTGCTGCAAGAGACAGATTGTTTTTAAACAGCCATATTTATACTCCTTACAAATGACTACATCTCATGCCACAAATATCAATGAATTTTATTGACATTGTTTTATTTATTTATTTTTACAAATAAAAATTCTGATATGTTATTGTATTTACATTCAACCCCCTGAATCAGTACTTTGTAGAAACGTCTTTCTCAGTGATATTACCTGCAGATCTTACGGAAACTGTTGCAAAGTAGCTCATGCCCATTCAAACTGGACGGGGAGCTTCTATGAGCATCAGTTTTCAAACCTTTGCAAACATTTTCAACTGCCTCAATTTGTGGACTTTGCTTAGCTCATGAACATGATTTAATCTAAAACCAAAAGGTTCAGTAAAAGCTTTTGCAAGGCGCCGTAAAGTTTCTGTAGCGACTGATCTTGGCTGTGTAGATCAGTGTAATACATATTTATGGTCTCCTAAATGCTTGGTGATGGCACAGGTCTGGCTGAATGTCTCCTTTGGGTTGTGTGAAAGTGTCAAGAGAAATTTAATAATCTTATTTAGACAGGTCTCTGTGCATTGTTATTGTGTCTGTAAAATAGTTATGGGGATCTAGTACATATAAAACTCTGCCTTTAGAAAATAAAACACTCCTAAAAGATTAACTTCCTTTGGCTCCAGGGTATTTATTGCTGGCTGATGTAATGTTTTGTTTTATGAAGCATCGTTCTACTTGGTCAGGTTTTTCATTATTATTAATTGTTTAAAATAATGCCTGGATACTTAGAATGTGGCATACTTTTCTTTCTTAGACTGTGGTGGTTCAGGTGGGTCACAGGTGGGGGTGCGCATGCGTGTGTGTGTATGTGTGTGTATGTGCATGCTTAGCTGTGGCAGGAAACAGATGTGCAGTGATATCATCGACTACACAGGTCTGGGAGTCTATCAGCTCTGGCCAGCCTGCCGTCTCGGTGCAGCGCTCCACTTCCTGTGGGCTTAAATCATGAACGTCCATGATAAGAAGAGCAATGCGGCCGGTCCTGCTTATTGGCAAAAATCGGAGAGTCCCTGATTAAAAAGTTCAGGATTAAACAACAGAATGAAGACAGCAGCTGAGATACTGCTGGTTTCAAGTCCTATAAATGGCTCCATTAGAGTTTGGAGTGAAAAACATCCTCAAAAGCCGTTTGGATCCCGATCATGAGAGCAGGAAGTGTGAGGGCTCACTATAACCTAACTCTGAATGTTTTTGTTCTCTTTGACAGCCCCTGCCCAGAGCAAGGGATGGGGGATGAATTTAACCTCATGGATCATTCAGATTTGTACATCTTAGACTTCAGTGAGTATTCTTGTTGTTCTTCTGCTTTCTATTTCACCACCACTTGTTAAAAATGTGTCTTTTCTATCTTGAACTATCAAGCACGTTGCTTATTATATGATCATTCCACCATGAATAAAAAACAGAAAATATTTTGAAAATCAATACCCAAGAGAAGTGTATGTAAACTTTTAACCATAGTGGATAAACAATTTTTAGCTAAGAAGTTGTAAAAGTCCCATTTTGTGACCATGCAAGGAAAAAAACAAATAAACAGCAAACTATTACACCCTATAACAACTTGTCTGGTGTGTCTTCACTGCACTACTTCATTTCTCACTGGCCTTTCACAGTGGGCACTTCCGCCTCACAGACACCCAAATATAGTCATGCATCCTGCCTGCTTGGGATGGGCCTGCAGAGCTTTCTGGTCACAGTTTGGCTTTGTGTGGGTGGGCTTACACAGGGACTGGCTGTACCCGGTGGCATCCCCTGTGCCATACGCGCCCCAGCGCCAGTCACAAGTGTCCTCCTCACACTGCTCATCAGTGAGCATATGGCCTAACAGCCATGACGGCGACACTAAGAGGAAGTTTGTAGGTAAATTTAGAACGCAGGTTTGTAACGAGATGAGTTGACGCTTGCGTCACTTCCCTCGTATCTAAATGTTGTTGTTTTGTTTCTGACTGTGACCTGCTTTCTGACCACTTCAAGATGATTTTACACCATAGAGAAGAAATCTATGGATCTTAGTTTTATTGCAGTGTCAGGTTGAATTCCCACAGCTAAGATGTATATTTGTAGGGTTAATATAATTAATTCCTCTGACTCACTTCACTTTCTGTTTTTTTTTTTTTTTTTACAGGCCCTAATTTGAAGACATTATGCAAAATAGCTGTTATTCAGTACAGTCTGGAGCAGTCAGGACTCCCACATGATATCAGGTCAGAGATGCATCCTCCTTTCATTAATGCTGTTTTGTCACAGAACCCACACATTTTACGTCCTGTTTGTATTATGCTTGTCACTCTCAGTAATAAGGTTATTTATCAAAAAGGCAAATTATAACTCATTATCCTTCATTCAGCTAGTGGCGTACTAATGTACATTTTACACATAATTATACCTCAGCTAATAGCAAAAAAGTTTGTTTTATAAAAGAATCAAATAACCACGAAGAAACGTTAACGCAGATTGTGACGTATTTCGTCTGAATCTTGTGCCCGTTTACATCCCATGGACGCCGCCTCATTGTCCGGCAGAATAAAAGCAGAAACCGGTAAACTCACTCAGGTATAAATGTGTTATTAGATTTTAATATTTTGGCAGTGAAATAAGTGATAGCTTGGAAGTAAAGATCTGAAATTGTCACAAAACAAAAACCTTCAGTAAAAATGCTATTTTCATCCTGTCAATTTATTTAGAACAAAATAAAAAAAATAGCGTAACAATATAGCTAAAAGAGAAAGCAATTATTCTTTTTTTTATGTAATTTCCTTTTTTATTGATTTTTTTTTGTGAGCATTGAGAAATTACACTTTGCAGAAGGAAAAACTGTTTGTTTTTCTTTCCCAGTACTTTTTGTATTTTCAATCTACTCTGACAAAGATCTAAGATGCTGTTACTCAACAAAATCTGATCTCATTGGTGAAACAAAGTCCAGAAATTCTAATCTGATAGAAAACGTCTTTTCATCATTTCTAACCAACCTCTATTTCATTTTCAGCCATTTTCTATCTCTTTCTGCAGACATCATCAACTTCTTGAAATTGATTTGCATGAAAAGAAGTAATGAATTACTTGCACCTTTTGAAGCAAGTGTCTCTAAAACTTTGGCCTCCTTTGAAGAGATTTTTTTCTTCTTTTTTTTTTGCACGTTTGTCTGTTGGAACCTGATACTAATTACTCCTCTTAACCTCTCATTTCTTTTGCATCATCACTGCCACCTTGCACGCTCCCAGCCTTGGTGTTTGCATTTGTATTTCTAACCCTTTGAGGGGTTTCCAGCTGGGGTCACAGGACTATGGTTAACTCCCTTTTGCCTCTCTGTGGCGTCCCCAGCTCCTCTCTTAAACACACGTGCTCACAACAGAAAAACGAACAAAGCAGTTGAGAGGGAGTGAGTGTGAAACCAGAGCCAGTGATAACAATCTGCAGCTCAACCTCTGACCTGTCATCAGGTCACCACTGGACCCTGTTTGCAGCTCCCGCTCCTCATGCTCACGTTACGGCCCGTCTTTTCCACAGCCTGTCTCTTTATTCAGACAAGTTAGAGGAGGTGATGGGGACGGCGCACAGCAGGGGGTCTGCAACTTTTTCTACGTTTCAGAATATATATATACATTTTTGTTAGTTCTTGTTGTTCAGATTTGTTATAGCAGTCCCTTCACAGTCTGGAGGAAGTATAAAAAATGTAATATATAGGAATGTAGTAAAAGATGATAGAGTATGAAAAGTATCGGTTTTGGAGTGAAAATCCTTCCATTCATCCCTCCATCCACTCGTCCTCCTTTCATTCACAAACTTATATTAACTTATAATTTGTCTCTCTTCCTTCATCCATCCATTTATCATTTATTCCTTCCTCTCTCTTCCTTTGTCCATCTTTTCCTTTAAAGTCTAGCTAGGCCTGTCACAATAACAAATTTTACTGGACGATAAATTGTCCCAGAAGTACGGAAGAGGATTAGGGCCACCGAAAAAAAAAAAAAAAAAGAATTCTGACTTTAAAGTCAGAATTTATTTATTTTTTTTTCGGTGGCCCTAATCCTCTTCCGTACAGAAGTCATTGCGATAAACAATAACATTGTTGCTTTAAGACAATTTTCAAGCATTACAATGGAAAAAGGCATAATAATGTAAAAACACATCATCAAAGATGATTAATAAACCTAAAATTTTAATGAACGTTTAACACTGAAACTGGAAGACATTTTAAATATCCAAAATAAACAAAAGACAAAAAAAAATTAAAATGCATTATGTAGTTTGTGTAAACAAAGTTGTCCTCCTAAAAATGGTTAGATAAGGCCAAAACACCAGACTGAAGACTCTTATCATCCAGTTTTGGATAGAAAGAGAAAAACGATAAATCATGCAAATGAAATTATTGAGCATGTTTTTATTTACCATGCGATTAATTTATAGTTTGCTGTGACATGCCTATTTCTAGCCACTATAAATTGTCAAAATTTTGTAAATAAGAAGATTTGAAGAAATGATGTGAGGTTTTAGTCTTGAATTTCAACATTAAAAATAAATTTGAAACCTAAATAAGGTAAGTAAAAATCGAAATTCTCAGGTAGAAATCCAAAAAAATAAAAAATAATTACATGAGTTCTACACCTAATCTTATGATTATCATAAATATAAACATTTTAACATGTTACAGTTACTCAGATTCAGCAGAAAAAAAGTTTTTCTAAAACTTTTGACACATTTTTTTTCTTCCTTTTGTTAAACTCAGATGGGAACTGGCAGCCATGACGACCAACAGCAACATCAGTAGACCCATCTTCTCCTCGCATGGTTGACGCTGCTGCAGACAAAACAGAACCAGGACTCTGTTTCAGAAAAGCTGAACCTTTATTTTTAAATCATTCTGGTCTACCGTACTCAGAGGACGGCTTTGGATTTATCTTCCACATTCTTCAACTGAAAACTCATCACTGACCAAACTGTCCTGGCATAAGACTTCAACAGACAGAAGGGCCTTGCCCTGCCTAAGGATGTATTTTAATCCTCGACACTCATTGTTGTGGGCGATGACAGATTTTCCTCTTCTTTCTATCCTCTCTAGGAACCCAATCAGCCTATGATAATCATAGACATGCAACTTCTAATCTTAAGCACAGGAATCGACGAGAATTTCAGCCAAAGGCTCTTGAGCACGAGCGACCGTTGAAGATGTCAAACGCCCTGAAGAAACAAACCTTCAGCTGCAGATCTGAAGAGACTGGCTCACATTCAGTAAAGGACAGAGTTATCAAGACTGCAATCCTGGAGTGTTTTGCTTGCAGAAAGTCTAAGTTGTTTACTTGTTTCACCACAACATGAAAGCCTCCCTGCTGCTCTGAAATGGCTCCTAAATGATTTACAAGACAGCTAGAGAAAGCTGTAAAATAATCAAGGGCATCTACCTCCCTCTAAAGTATTTCTCATTGGGTCTTTGACACCTCCTGTACATTCGACACCTGCTTGTCCCCAGAAAAAAAAAAAAAGAAATGTTGCAAAGAAGTGTGACCAACCTGCTGCGTAACTCCTCCAACTTCAGAGGATTTCAATATCAAATGCAGAGAAGATCATTTATCTCACAGATACACATTCTGTTTGTGAGTTAGAGAGATTATCTCATGAATGCATTTTGTTTGTAGACAATCCTTCAGCTTTCAAATCGGTTCATTTATCAAGCAGAACAAAATCAACGTAAATGTTTTAGTGCGCAGCGTGAAGAAAACATTTTGTTCATTTAAAAAAAATGAAAGAAAAGGCTGTGGTAACAAAGTCTAATTTATTCAAATTTTGTTGACACGTCTCAAAAATAAGACCAAAACAAACTGTGTAACATCGTCCCTGGCTTCCCTGGCTCGCTGCGGCCCGTTTGTTTCTGCTGGTTGTTGTTTCTCCAGCGTAACGTTTTTAACCCTCAGCAGTGAGTATGTGGAGGCAGTGCAGGGTGCAGTTTAAACATCATACTGATAAATTTCGTTTTAGCTTTTGAGCTTAGTGATCAGTAGATCCAGGAAGTCGCATCTTTCCTCCAAATCTGAAAATGATGAATCGTTTGGGTCAGAATCTGGAAGAATTATTCTCTTTTTCTCATGTTTTCAAATCAGATTTCAACTTAATCGAAAACCTGAAGTTGTCGTTTCAGTCCACTCTGCGTCCTCTGCCCTTCCTTAGGGACCAAGTCTGTCTTAGCCTTCAGTATTAACATCAGTTTGCTCCTGCAGTGGCAGCTACATCTCTCGGTGCCCTAAGAAAACAATACATGTGTTTTTTACTGCAGCACATTAATCTCTCACTGAAACTTTTCATTAGATCCTCTGTTTATCCAGCAGGAATGAAAAAAAAACATTATGTTTTAAGGAATAATTGTTTTTAACAAAATCACTCGTGGCACAATTATTGGACCTTTGTGTCCAACTTGTTTTTTGGGGGTTTTTTAGCCTCTGGCCTCCTGGCTGGGCAAGGATCAGAATATCTTTCCAATATGCACAGATATAAAAATCTAAGAGATTATTTGTAAGTGTTTCCAGAAAAAGATCCTTTTCCATCCTACCATCACAAACATAAACCTGGGCTTTGAAAAACCAAGATTATCTGCAATAAGAGCTTCATTTGTGTTTGGCATTAAGAGATTAATTCTTGTTGAAAACCACCTGTTGTTAATTATGAATTATGGTGGTGAATTTGTTTCCTCCAAATGCTCTGAGAGCCTCATCAGAAGATTACACAGCTTACCAGGAAGTAAAGATCTGTGAATAATGGTTCAAAATAAGTGGGAAAGTCAAGCCTCTTTTACTGACCATATAGAAAAGTGATGTGAAAAAGAGGAGTCATCTGCTCCAACTATATATAAACACTATAATAGAAGATGAAATAAATGTGGATAAAAAACTGACCACAGGGTGGCCAATATGTGTGCCACTTGTAATTTAGTTAACAATCTATATGTTCAGTATCAGATTAAGCTTCTGTCATGAAAGATTTATTGATATTAAAGCTCACACGTAAAATTTAGCTCGCAGTGTCATTTGACGGATGCAGGGAAACCTTTCAAGGCTCTGAATCCTGAACATCAGGATTTAACACCATTTTAAATGTTTACACAACAGAAGCAGAGTAAAACAGTCTGTAACTGCAGCTTAGTCACCAGGTTTCTGCACTATCGCCAAATGTGGCACATCTGGCCTTACAGAGATGAGAAACTGCTTTTTTGCCAAGGTAGTCTTGAGAGTTTTTAATGTTGATCTACACAAACCAGTTCTGAGTTTTCTTTACAGACCAGCAGTGCCAATTTACCCCAGCAAGTCTGACACTCCTTGCACTACACACAAGTACACTTAACAGATTTCCCTAGAGGATAATACAAAGGATAATGCAGTGAAATCACATTGAAGCCTATTTTATTTTTTCACACACTGAAAAATAACAAAACGCAAAACAGAGATTTCCTTTTTGTCTAAATATAATCTGAAAGTAATTTGAATTTGAACGTTTGTTGCCTTTGAAGATTCTGAATGATCATAATATTTGTCCTTTAAAAGAAGCAAATACTAAATAATTATGGAGGTAGAAGAAAATAATATAAATCCCTCATATAATGCTCAGAAACATGCTGGGGCTTCACTCACAATGCAGGAAATGCAGTGTCTAATTTTCCTCTCGTGGTTTTGGTTAAACCTGACAGCTTCAACACGAGCTGGAAAAATGAACAAAGTATGAAGAAGTGTGTTTCGGTTCCTTTTACAACCATATAGGCTCTTTATTCTGTTTTTATTTTTCATAATGTTTTGTGGGGGATTCCTTGTGTGGTGAGGGCTGGCAGGACCTCTGGTGCAATATGCTTTATAAGTGTATAAATAATAAATTGAAAACACTTAAAATTTTTTGTTTTTGGTATTAATTTGTCAAATTGTATGGCTTTTAGCATGACACAAACTCCATGCTGGGATTTGAACTCGGGTAACATTGCTGCAAACCTCCGTCGTTTTATAGTAATTTCTTTTGCCCAAGAGATGCTATGAAATGTTGTACATGCAGGAAACCTCACAGTATGTAGATGTAGTTGAACTATTTCAGTAAGAGTTGTGGTAGACACCAACTATCTTCTGATTAATCAGTATAACTTGGTTAAATCATTTTTCTTCCCAGAGATTTTTAGAAAATAGGATTTAGATGGCAAAAGGCGAAGATTTCTCCTCAAGTAAGTATGTCTTTATGGCTAGTAATAAGAGGAAAATAAATTACACAAATTGTTGAACATAAAGCAGTTTAGAGCCATTTTCTGCACTGTGCTCATTATGTTTTCTCCATTGTCTTGTCGTAACAGAACCCCAGCTGCTCAGCCCTTAAAGAAAATGAAATGGCAGTTTAACTGCAAATGTAGATGTTGCTAAATCTTGCGTGAATTTCATCTGCAGTGTTTTTTGAGTGCCGTTTAGTAAGAAGCAGATTTGTTGGATCCATTGTGAAGTTTCTGCTCTTCAAGCCTTTTCCTTGCACAGCTTCTGCTCCCTGCTGGGAAGCAGCCAAGTCCAGCCCAGCCGGCCTGTCTGATGGCCCTCTCCGTCTACTGATGTGGGTATTTGAGGTAGTCATGCTGACACAGTCCTCCTCCCCTAACTGCTCATTAATGATGTGCAAGCGGCTGCTTGGGTGGAGGCCTCACCGTGTCTAACCCTGAACCCTGAATGCAGCGGTGGCCTGGCAGTCTGATCCTGTCTGTCACCAGCCGTGTGCTATAAAGCCGGCGTTATCTGTGGCGTTAAGTGCAAGCCGCAGACGGAGGGTCAGCTTAAAGTGAGGCAGCCGAGACACCGTGTCCCGCCTGGTCCCACCGCGCACAGGAAGCCGGGCCGCGTTGGGTCCCCCTCGTCTGGCCCCAGAGCCCAAAAACGCCGGCGCTAATGTGGGGAGACACTCAGTCAAATTACTCTCTAATTTCCCCCCCGGACTAAAATGATCCCACTGGCACTTGAGAATCAGGCTGGGGATTTGTTCCGAGTGATTTGTTTTGTCTTGTCCACACATATCACTGTCCAGTCCCTTCACTCAAGTTCTAGTTCTCTGCGTTTGGCACCGAGGAGGGTCATAAAACAAGAAGGCACTGATGGAGAAGCTAGTTGTAGCAATTTAACCCAAAAAGTCAACTAGAAACTGTTTATATGAGTCAGAAAAGAAGCTTTCCCTGCAGATGTCGTTCTCACAAATATAACTCTTTGAGGATGAGTGACAGTTTTCATAAAAGGCCAAGTTTCTGCTCTGCTTTTTGTCATGTTGTGTGAAACCCATAATCTCTTCATCTGTTAAAGGATCTGATTTAGAGCGAGCTGCTGGGCTGCTCAGCCTCAGTGCGTCATGATTACAGACCTGCAGCTTAATTCTCCTCCAGCAGGGGTTTAATTGGGTGACTAATACAAACACAAATGAAGTTTTTGGAAAACAAGCTCCCAGAGCTCACTGCCTCAAAAAAAAAAACTACAAAAAAAACACCTTGATAAACAAAGAAGTGATGCAGCAAACATTTGTTTTATCTAGATTTGAACTATCTTAGATAAGTTTTACATTTAAACTCAGAAGTTTAAATGTAAAACTAGTCTGGTTGTTTTTGTCTCAATTCAATTCATAAATACTTCATTGATCCCAAAGGGAAATTAAATGTTTTCGTAACTCATTTAAATAAAAAGTTGTTGTATAAATAGTTGAAATCAAACAAAACAAAAACCGATTTCAAAAATTATCCAAAGCAATCTTTTTCAACGTAAAGTTGCTGCACAACCTTTGGTGGCAACAACTTATAATAAGATGATGTTATTTTTATTTCTTACGTCTTTGCTGTTGAACTTTGACCTTCTTTTTTGCAGAGTTGTAGAAATTTCTGAACATTCAAGGGCCTTCCTGCATAAACACCCAGTTTAATGACAACCCACAACCTTTCAATCAGATTTAAACGTGGGCTTTGATTAGGCCACTCCCAAAACTTTACTACAGTTTTTTTAGCCTTCAGGAATGGATTTGCTTCGGATCATATTTGTCATCCAGAACCCTTAAGCTTCAGGTCTCACACTGAATTTAAATATTGGTTAGAAGTTTCTAATGACTGGAAACTGGGATGGAGGTTCAGCCTCTAGCGGAACGACAACCCTAAACATGATCAAAAAATAGTGGTCTAGTCAAAGCCCTGACCAAAACCTAGTTAAGGATGTAACATGAACACTGATGTTAACAGACACCAGCCAATCTGACTTAACTAGAGCTGTTTTCCAAAAAAGAACTTTTACTCCAGCCAAAATGAAATATTTCAGAGGAGCTTTTTCAGTCAACATGTTGTACAGAAAACCAAAAACAAGAAAACAGGCACTTTTACTGTCTTCAAAAAAACAAAAAACAAAACAAAAAAAACCAACACAGGTCTACTTCTTAAATATTTCGAAACATTATCTTGTAATATAAATTGGTTTGTAACATTTTTACTGCAAAATATTGCAATTGAAATCCTAAATCTTGTTTATGTTTGCGATATAAAACCTTCGATTTGCATCTTTTGCAAAATTTCTGTTACAAAATGTGCAGACCTTAATTTAAAGAAGTCAACTTTTAATAGAACTTTTTTTTAACCAAAACACAATAATTCCTCATTTATCCTATTTTGAGAGTAATATGCGATCTGACCTCTGGCTGTGTTTGTAGTATATTTCACTTTTTCCAGACTGAATTAGTTTCTGAAAACTTTTAGAGTTCCTCTTTCAGAACCTGTTTCAAGACTCCCAAACTGTAATTGTTTCATTAAGTGGGTTTTGTGACATTAACCAGTTTTAATTTGGAGTTAATGGAAACCAGTGTATCACCCAGTACTATCAACCAATGATAAGCATTAGCCTCTTTCCCCACTGTATGATATGACCATGATAATGACACATATCAGCTGAAGGGTTGATAATGAAAACCTGCCTATGCAATTATTTGTTAATGTGATTATTGACATAGAGAGTGTTTAGAATAATTACCGTTTTAAAACAAGCACCGATGGAAAAATAACGGATAAGGCGAAAGAAACACTAATACAGCAAGATGTGCGCAATAAAACAAATCTAAATGTTTTAGATTTAGATTTATCACAGTTGCACACAATCTGCACTTCCAAAGTAAATTGTTGCAGAAACTAGATAAATGAGGATATCTGGATAGTTAAACATGTTTTGTTTAGACCAGGAGTTTGCGTGATTTTGTTTTTAGTTGCACCAACAGTCCTGACAGGGGCAACCTCCAGACGTTTAATGCAGTAAGTATGAAGCTGTAATGACAGCCCTGCTTTGATTAATAATAATGACGGGGAAATCCCTGCACCTTTAAAAGCAGCTGACTGACGTCTGCCTGAGCCTCTTCATCCCATTATTCCTTTGTGTAGTTGAAAACAAAACAAAAAAACATTTAAAAAAAGAAAAAAACTATTTCAGGAGTACCCTGGTTTCTGCTTCCTGGTTTCTGCACTCTAATAACATTATGTTGAGACTCATCCTTCTGCAGACTCAAAATGTTTACTCATTTTCATGTCTAATAATGCTTTCCATGTCAAAATCTGATTAATTTTAATTAGAAACTTGTCTCTGAAGTTCTTGTTGCTGGATTAAGATACAGCGGACATTTATAGACTTGGTGCTTCAGTCATTAACGATTACAAATATACTCCTGAAGTTGCTGTCTCTTTTTTAAAAGTAATTTTTTTCCCACCTTTTTGTATTTATTTATTTTTTTTCTTCTGCCAGGAGAAGATCCCCACGGCTTCCTGCAGGAAAACATCTCTCTCCAGTCCTCGTTTTGCTCCCGGATGAATGCAGCTCTTGTTTTCCAGCAGCAAACAAGATGCTGTAAAGCAGAGAAAGTCTGACCTTTTCTGTCACAGGCTGCACAGTGGGAAGCATTAATAAATCATGTTGCCTGTAAAGAGTTGCAACAGTTTACATCAGGGGTGACTCTTGTAAGAATTGAGCCCCTGAGTGCTCTCCAACACACAATAATAATGATAACTTTTTATCAAGTAACCTTAACTATGTAAATGTCATAATCACATTAACTTAGAAAATGGCAAAATTATTAAACCACTGGAATTATAAAAAGTTATTCGGCTTCATTTGTTGGCAGCTTAGTTTTCAGTATTTACTTTGCACAACAAATTTATTTTCTCTAGCGCTGATATGCAAAATAATTTACAGAAGAAAATGTTTGGTGCAATGACTTTCTAAAATACTAATAACTTTAGCCATTTATTTATTATGTTTGATTTCTCCTGTCACCCCCTAAAACTATCCCTCCCTGGACAAAGAGCCACGTTGACCAAATAAAAATCAGCCACTGCTTAGTGAATTCGTAACAATATATTTGGTTATATCATTTTGATTTACTTTGATACATTTTATTTAACTTATTCTTGTCTCAACACTAAGAATCTTAAAAAATATATTATAGAAAAGTTTTAGACGTCTTGCGAAATGCAAAAACCTTTATAGTCGGTCATGTTGCAGGTTTCTTTCTTTCTTTCTGCTATTTTAAGTAATCTTGTGAAGCAAATACATCCTACTACAGTGACAGAGTAAACTCAGTAATTAATTTATATATTCACAGTGCAGATTATCCCTCTGAATGTCTTAAATTATTATTCTAATACTGATTGTATTCAATGTTTTCTGAAAAATGTGACAAATTCGAACTGTTGTGTGTAAGAAAAAAGCTGTTCTACCATTACTGGACCCTGTTGCAAGCTTCACATTTAACCAATGAGTCCCTAAAATCACAATTGTGCAAACTTATTGGTTATTGGAAGCAAAGTAAATATCTTAGCCACAAAACAAGAGTTCAGACGCTAGACTCTATACTTGCATGTCCTTCAAAAAAAGTGAGTAAAATTGAGTCATTCATGCAGGTTCTGAGTGGGAAATCACTTCTCGAATTATCCAGGGTCTGGTTGAGTGTTTGGACCTAAATAAAGCTCCTTAGAGGAGAACGTCACTGAGAAACGTCTTCATAGATTAATATTTAAAACTATCAGGAGCCGCTGATTGTTTGGAGATGTTAAGCATTTCAAAAGTCAAACAGTTTTTTTCTTTTCTTTTCTTTTCTTACATAATGACGCTTCACATCCCTGCAAAACTGACTCCCACGTCCAGTCCGGCGGATTATTATTAGGAGTCGTTAAACTAAATATAACTGGCTTCGGTCGGCTGTCATCGCGTCACAATAAGTGAGATTATCCCGCGGAGTTTTCTCTGAGAGGTGTCGGGTTTGGTTTGAGGGGGCTATAAAAGGAGGGGCGACAGCAAGTGGCTGGCACTCATCACCCAGAGACCGCGGAGGTTTGAGATGCTTAGAAGCTGCGGGTTTGACCCTCAAACAGCTGTCTGCCTTCATCCGCATGAAAAGTTAAGGGTTTTCTTTTCCTTTCGAAGGAAGAGGAAACATCTTGGATGCGCTGCACCCTCAGGTCTTAATCGCCACAATGGCTCTTTGGTGTAACGCCTGCAAATGTCCCGTCAGCTCTCCGTGCACATCCCACCATCCGCCCGGAGATCAGCGCCCTTCCGCCTGCAAGAGGTTCAGGTCAGTTCTTCTTCTCTGAAAGGTGATCAAACGGGGGTGCGTGTGCCTCTGGTGGTACAGGTTACATTACAGGTTAATTGAATGCTGTGGTAGTTGATTCTTTTTTAACTGACTGGAACTGAATCATTTAACCAAACGGTGACCTTTTATCACATATTTTTGTGTTACAATCACAAATATAGTTATATTTAAACTTCATCCCCTCAGAGTATTGCTGGTTCAGCTCTCATATAACCTTCTTTGACCCGTTTGCTGCGTCTCCCAGCACGTTTTGTGGCAATATAAGCAGGATTTCTTCTGCTTTTCTTCCAACATTGGCTTTCTTCTTGCCACTCCTACATAAAGATTTATGAAGCAAACAAGTTGTAGCTGCCAATAGATTCTTCCACCTGAGCTCTGGGTCTCTGTTGCACCTCTAGAGTGACCATGGACCTTCTGACTAATGTGTTTACCAGTCAGAAGATCTTTTAACCTATCAGTGCTCTAAGGGGCAGCTGTGTTAAATTGTGTTTTATTTAGTGGTATCAAAGAAAAGGGGGTTGAATATGCACGCCACACGTTTCAATTTTATTTTGTTTCTTCAAAAACAGCATTTGTCCTCTTTTTGAAAATTGTCTTTTTATAATCAGATGCCACAATGTTTGTGAGCCAGGTGCATTTAATTCTTATTTTGGTTTGAAAGGCTTCCACACAGTCTGAGCTGGTTGAAAAAAGAGGTGAAATAATGGGAACAATTTAAATTTCCATTTGCACACCTTCCCAATTTTCCTGTATGTTTGCTGGTTGGGATTAATGCATTTTATTGTTATGACATTTTATAGGCTTTTGAGACGCAAGGTGGAGAAAAATGTGCTTCAACCTCAGTGATGCTCTCAAAATTAATTCAATAATTTATCCCTTTCTTTTAATTACTAAACCCTATTTATAAACTGAATTTAATATTAATATGTGATCAGGAGTTTGATTGTGATCATGCTTGGATACAGAGTGATCTCACTCTCCTTTTGAGGCACTTTCTGTGTGGTGTGACGTGGGGTGCTCCCACTCCAAGGACGCCCACTGTATAAGGCAATGAAGGGAGAACGAGGAGCCCGGCCGCCCCTCCTTTTCTGTGTGCGTGATGCCCACGCCCGGAGCCCTGGCAGCTATAAAAAGCCAAGGCTCTGTGAGGATGGACCCAGACAGACTCTGATCATGCAGACTAAGTGCACGGAGAGCCCTCATCGCTCTACTCAGACTCTCTTGTCAGCCGTTTCCATAGGAACTCTTCATATTCAAAGTGGGCTTTAGCTCAGACGAGGCCAAATCGGTGTTTTGTTTTGAAGTGAACAGAATGAAACCAGATTAGTTTTTTGACAATTTTGTGGATTTTTTAGGTCACAGCTCTCACACCAGCAATCATGGTCTCCCACAGGTCCACTAAAGGAGCCTCCAAAGCCCGGAGAGACCACATCAACCATGAAATCAGGAATATGCGCTCTCTGCTCCCCATCAGCCAGGAGGACCAGGAGCGCCTGTCGTACCTTCACTCCATGGCCGCCATCTGTACCTACATCCGCAAATCTGTCCTCTTCCAGGGTGAGTTCTTCCAACTTATCGCAAGTTACCCTGTTACCTTTACTTGTGTAAAGAAATTTTACTTTTAGGAGTATTTTTACTGCGCTGTACTTTTTACTTGTTCTTGAGTGAGTTTATTGAGTGTTGATACTCTTACTTGAGGGAAATTTCTGAATCCGTAACTTCACTGACTTAATCAGTTACTCAGTACTTTAGTAACCAAATAAGTTTTTACTCTTTACTTTTACTTGGTTCAAAATGATGTTGTGCTACTCTTAACTCAGCATATATTTTTCAACACCAAATTTAGATCCATACTGCCTTACAGAGAGGATTGTGAAGCTCAGTTTAAAAGTGTTATATGAACAACATCAAAACCATGGCAGCTGTGACAATCTGCAGAGACAGAGGCGGTGAAACAAAGGCTGAACTCGTCCTTTCATCCTGCAGGGCTCCCGGCTGGGGAACGATCCCAGAGCGCTCTGCAGTACGAGGCCTTCCTGGACGCTCTGCACGGATTCATCCTCGTCACCACGGCTCAAGGCAGACTGGTTTATGTGTCGGAAAATGTGGCCGAATACCTCGGCCTGTCCATGGTGAGCGTTCAAGCCCTACATTTTTACTGCTTTGTAAAACAGACTTTGATCTGTTAATTTAATCCTGTGTTGCTTTTCCAGATAGATGTTCTACAAGGAGACACAATCTATGACTTAGTGGAACAATCTGATGTGGATATTATTCGCTCCAACCTCAACATGGAAAGCAACTTATTTTCAGGTAACAATAAATTCCTTTACTTATGGGTTGAAGCTTAAGAGTAAACCAAATTCTTCTGCAATCAGACTATACTATCCACATTTATTGGGAACCCTGATGAACATGAATATATCTTGTTTTGCAGCAATTGTAAAAAAAAAAAAAAAAAAAAGACATTCATTTTGAGTACATTTTTTTCACTATTAAAATATGCAATCAAAAGAAAAAAATATTTTAAACCAACTCAGCAGCTGGGAAATAATAGGTGTTAAATAATCTGTAGTCAGTTTAGAATAATCCAGATTTGGTTGCACATTTTGAAATAAATATAGTCTTAGATACTCCAGATGCACAACAAAAATGATAAAAATCTAACCAGATAACTGTTTTGTATTTCTCTTAAAAATTGAAAAAATTGTCATGTGGAAAAATATTCCAGTTAGAAGTAAAAAATGTGTAGTTCTAGAGCCAGAAAACCCAAACTTGACCAATTTCAGTTTATAACTTCACCAGATTTTCTTATTTGAAAAGATTTCAAATAAAAATCCGATAAGTTTCTCAGGGCCTTTGGAAGAAAGACAGGCACACAGCATCCCACCTGGTGTGTTTTTCTGTTGAAATGCTTAATAATTTCAAGTCTCCTCTGATGGAAACCAAGTTCCAGATTAAATCTCAGTACAGAAAATGCTGTTTTTATGCCTGGCATGTAGGCAGTGTCTAGTGATTGTTATGGAGACTTGTTTATCTGAAGATTACACCCTGTGTTGCAGTGAGCATTAGAGATTTTCTTCACCTTTCCTGCTACCCCAACAAGATAAATGCCAGTTCTGGTTCTGCCTTGTGGCTAATATGGGCCTCTGTTTAATGTCTTATTTATAAGCAACAGAAATTCATGGATTATTAATCGGAAGTTCCTAGAAACTCTGGTCGACCTATAGAAGTAAAGTGTGAGTGCTTTTATTGTGGTTGTAAAGTTTCAGCATTTATAAAGACAAAATTTCCATTTTGCTTTATTCTTCTCAGAGAGGAGCTTTGTGTGTTGCATGGTGGCCTCCAAGGCCTTTAAGCTGCAGTTTGGAAGCTGCTGCTCCATGCTGGTCAGAGGAAGCTTCCAGTTCTTCCCTCAGCCCTCGTCTGCAGCCGGCCCCACCGTCCAGCCTTTGTTTGTGGCCCTCTGCACCCCCACGGTGAATCGCTTGACCGGCGCCGACTCTCACTTCTCCCACAGGTTCAGCAGCACCCACAGGCTGGACATGAGCTTCACTCAGCTCTCAGACAGGTAAACGCAAACTCCACAGCTTAGGCTACGTTCACACAGCAGATCTTCCTGCGTTATTCTAATTTTTTTGCTGAAATATAATTTTTTTTCACATGGTCAGGGAGTTAAGTAAACCCGGCCACAGTCAGATTTATGCGAACGGTTTTCGTCTTCTAATGTTGAGGTCACACAGCATTGCATTATTTACAGAAGTAATAATACATGGAGTTGTTTATAGATCGATTTTTATAGTTCAGCAATGGAGTCGATAGTATCATCGCAAGATCATGAGAAAATTAAAGAATCCAGTGAAAAGAAAACACAATTAATAGCAATGCCTTTTGTGGAGTATTGACTGTATGGGTATTTGTTTGTTTGTTTGTTTGTTTGTTTTGATGTAGTCAGAGTCAGAAGTAGCCAAAATAATTTTCAGCCATTGTTTGTATCCATATTTAGCACCTCTGCCTTTTTCTGGTGCAAAATTAAGACACCTCTCACATCAATGACATAAAAGCCAGATAAAATCCGACAACGGTTCAGACTGCAGACACTTTGAAAACACATTTGGACGTGGCATAAATCAGATTTTTTTTTGGAGAAAAGATCGGATTTGGGCTGTTCAAAGTGCGGTGAAAAAGCCGTTTATAGGTCCTATTTGGGCAAAGCAGTGGATTTATGTCACAAATTTCTGCTGTGTTTTCATATCCTTATGCAAGGATCGCTGTCTGTGGTTTCTGATTGTTATTTATTGTTATTTTTTTAGTGTTTTATACTATTTGGGGTATTCAAGGGAGGAAATGATCAACCGATCATGGTACAGCCTCTTGCATCCTGAAGACCTGCCATTGGCTGCAACTTCTCATAAAAGTTTAAGTAAGTATTTTTTTATATTTTTAAAGCTAGCGGCCAGGTTTTTATTGGTGAATAACTTGTTTCTGTTCTTTATAATAAGCGTAATTGCCCTCTTCTCCAGTGCAGGCAGAAGATGGCTTCCAGGTGGAGATGATCCTGAGGCTCCAGAGCACAGATCTGTCATGGACCTGGATCTATATCCGAGCTAACAAGGACCCAGAGTGCCAGAGCATCAGCTGCACTAACTACATCATCAGGTGTGATGAGGCTCTTAGGCAACCCCGAACTGACAGCGTTTCACTTTTAAAAGTCTCTTAACACATTTTTTTTAATCTCACAGCGAAACCGAGGCCAAATTTCTGCAGAAGAAAATCAGCAGCGCTGCCTTCAAGCCGCCGTCTGTGCCAAATTGCCTCTACTTTGCTCCAGAGGTGCCTCAGAGTCGGAGCGTCAGCATTAAAAGGCGGAGGATGTGTGGCAGCCAGAGTGAGGAGCTTGGAACCAGAACAAGAACGGAGTCTGAGGAAGACATTTACTGTGCGTTTTGCCCGTCCTCCCAGGGTAACGGCTCCCCTGTTCCCCTGGGTGAGAGCCCCACGCTGTTCACCCCTCCCTACAGCCCAGCATCGTCCAGCTCCACTCTGCAGCCGGAGGAGCTGAACTCTGACCTCCTGATGGATGTTCATGCATGTGAAGATCAGCTGCCAACCTCTCCTGACGCCTCTCCCTCCTACTACTCCTACCAGGACACTGGACTCTCCTGTCATCAATCACCTGCTGACTCTTTACTCACAGCCGCTCACCAAGTGTTTGAACACAGAGACGTTGACCTGTTCACCGGCAGCTCCCCGCACTCCTCTTCGTCCTCATCTATATCTCCAAACTATGATTTCCAGGCTTGTCCAGCAGACGCTCGATTGGTTCCAGACTGTTACTTCGTGTCAGAAACATGCGAGAGCCAAGGAGAGAGCGCCTCCCTGCATCCGGACGACTTCAACCTTCTGGACGATCCACAAGGGGGCAGTCTGGTTCAGCTTCATCAGGTGCCCCAACAAGAACTTCTCATGCATTCCAGCATTCTGACTCCCACCCAGTCTCCAGTGGAGGCAGAGCCGAACCTCTATGACGAGAGGGAGCAGGTGGCCATCAGCATCCTGGCCCAGCAGATCTCCTCTCTTGCCAGCAGCTTCAATCTGCACCGCAGCCTGAATCCTCTACAAAACGCGACGCCGGCAGCCAACCCTGACTGGCTCCAAGGCTCCCCTCTTCCTTTAGACCTTCTCCCAAAGCAGGAGCAGGTTTATGATGACTGCACGCTGGACAACATCCTCAAAGACTTGAACGTGGTCTCTAGGAAAAGTAGTCCGTCCAGTCCTGATGTTGTTTCCTGCAGCTACCAGCAGGGCCTCGTTTCAGGAGAGCCGGTCAGCTCAGGCAGCTTCACCATATATCCCTTCAATATGCAGCTGGGAAACCAAGGCAGAAATACTGGGTTGCATCAACTCAACCACTACATGCAGAGGAGCCTCCAGCAAGGTAAGCTTTCCTTAAGCATATAATATTTTGCTGAGAAGGAAAATATTTACCCCCTTACAGATTTCTCTTTTGTCAAATCAAATAGATTTTCCAAATTACCGTTTTGAGGTGATTATTTAATTTATTAAAGGATATAATGATCCAGAACAACCTGACCATACATGGAAATATTGCTGCCTCTTAATCCCAAAAAAATGGCTGTGGAGAAATTTTGAATCACTCTGTATTGAGAGTTGATAGCTGTGTTTCAGTTACAAATGTGGGCAAACCTTTGTTAATATTCCACTAATGTAAAAAAAAAAAAATCACAATTATGCAACTGCTGTGTTCCCATTAAATAAGAAACATTTAAAATCAAATGTGAATAAGTTTGTTCACACAATAAGTCGGTAAAAAACACTCCCTCCACTTTCCACTTCCTGTCGTCTTCTTTATGTTTTCCGCCAGTAGTAACATCCGGTGATTGATCACACTTTTTTATGCAAATAAATTGTTTCCATTGAACTCATTAAAGCGTTCCAGAAATAATTTTGACAGACCAACAATTCCTGGTTCACCACTATTCAGCATTTTCTCCATTTTCTGCTCTGATAAACCCTTATTAAAAAAATCCTGTAACATTTTTCACACCAGGCCTACATTATATTGTCAGTTTGAATCATTTCTTGATTGTGCAGGTCCAGCAGTGAAACTGAACCAAAATGATGCTTTTTCACATAAAGTCTGTCTGGTTTAGATTATATCGTATTAAACAAAATTATCATGTGATGTTTAGCTATGTCTGATATTAAAATTCAGATAATATGAAACATCTAGGTGCGACAAAAAAAAGATCTGTAAGAGGGTAAACATCAGCTCTGTATATCCAGAACTAATTTCCACTCTCTGTACTTTTTGCCTCCCTGCAGATGGACTTGCTGAGGAGAACTTGTACTAAAATAAGTCTGTGACTTACTGTGCTAACACCCGTATGACATATTGTCAGGGCAACCCTCCTACGATGGATTCAAAGAGAGAGAAAAATGGACGTCAGCGCTTAGATGCTGTTTACTTTACCAAAATAAGCCGAGATAAATTGTCCTGTTCTGTCAGCTCTGTTGTAACTCCTCCAAGCACTGCTGTCGGGTGTGTTTTATGTTTTGCTGATGTCTTTTATTCTTAGAAAAATAAAGGTACTTTGTAATAATACTTCTGACAGGAATTACACACTGAAATCGAGGTATATGTGTCATTTAATACTAAGTGACCACAGTTTACTATTGAGCACTTTATCAAAGTCACCGACCGAAGAATTTCATAACAGAGGAGATAGAAACTGGTACCTTGATTTAACCAGGATAAGCTTTAACACATTAATCATCCCTTATAGTAAAGAACCAGCTATTGTTACTTTCCAGGTGCCTTAAAACTGGTCATAAAGATGTAATTTCTTAGACTGATGTTTGCCGATTTGATGCAAAAGTGACTTAAAGTTTTCATGCTGTCAGGGATACAAGTAAACCAGCAGCAGCAGAACAGATATAATGATTGTAAATGCAGCTTCTACCTCAGTGGAAAAGCTCAACACATTCCAAGTTTGTATTTATTCTGTTTTACTTTCTTCTATTTATCTACAGTGTAATGTTTATTCTGTGTATGTCTTTCTTTTCTCCCGTGATACTGGATCCCTGTATGTTTCTCTGTTCAGAGATGTAAATAAATCACATGGAAAACACATTGATAGTTTTTATCTCTATTGTTTTCATGAAATTTAATCAATAAACCTTGTAAAACCTTTAACTTCAAAACAACAGAGCTAATCCAATACAAATTTTAGCAAGAGTAAAACCAATATGTGATTTTCACAAAAAAGCTCCAGTTGGTAGAGCTTTTGTGGCTAAGAAATCCGTACTTACACACAATTAACTAGAAAACAATAGAAGTGTTCACTGTGAGTTATGTAAAAATATTCATCTTCCTTTAATCCTTCCTTTGGTCTCTGCTGATTCCTGTGGGAGCAGAACATGTTGTTTCTCCAGCTGCTAAAGTCTGCAGTAGCTTCACCAACGAGTTTTTAACTTTTGTTTATGTTCAGTTTTATGCTGGTGGGTTTGCCAGAAAAACAATGAAGCAGCAAAACAAAAAGCTGAGGAGAAATTATCTGAGATTTTTGGATTTACATGAATAGTTTTTTTTTACACTCATCATCAGCATGAAATGTCTTTTAATAGGTTATTCAAAGAACAATTTCAGCGTTAACTGATGACACAACTTCAATAATTTTTAAAAACAAGTATTGAGTCCACAAGCTTGAATTTATGGTGGATTTTCTCAATTTCATGTGGGATCAAATATACACATGATACACTCAGAATAATATTTAAATGAATGTCTCTTAGGAAGCTGCACCTCAACCAAACTATATTTTTTCAAATCACGAGCACGTTTCTGGCAATTCTGGCTGAACATTTGACCAATGATTTTAGCAGACTTGGCAGCAGTAAATATTTATTTAGATTGGATAGGTCAGGGCCATGCAAAGGTTTAATGCTAATAATGAAGTGGCTGATATGAAGTTGAATATTAATTCTTCATTATGCTCATTCATGTTGCATAATGAGGCTATACTACTAGCAGGGAACACAAAACAATGCTACTGCCAACATGCATAATAGTATTCACTGTATTCTTGAGTTATAAAACCACAACCTGATGCCTCCAAACGTTTTTGTTCACGGTCACAAAGTAGCTCCATCTTTGTTTTTTCTGACCACAAACAAAAATCACAAGGAAATGAAAGAGAGAATTAAGGAGACAATATTTAGATAATGGAATCTGGAAATAAAACAATTTTTTCTCACTTTTCTTCTTCCATAATTATCCAGTCCCAGAAATGTCAAATTCTAGTCTTCTTTTTTAGGTTGTGAGGAAACCCAGAATGCTTTCTCTGGATAGTTAGGATCAGATTAGTATGGCTCCTCCGTCTCGGATAGATTTTTGCATCTTCTAGCTGGTCACATAAACTGTACACAGAGAGATCAATCCAAGGTTGACCAAATCCGGAAAAATCAATGCATGCATGGATGAATATTTAGATAAGTGACCCGATTGAACGCTGAGGCGAGTGACAGATTGCTGCAGGCTGCAATGAGATGCAGCACCACATGAACACCTGGCTCATATGCATGAATGCAGAGCAAAAAGCCTCATAGAATGTGCTGAAGGTCAAAACAACCACCAGATGGCGCAAAAGCTCCAACTGGCTCTCGGTCAGCCACATGACAATAACATAATTCAAACGAGGCTGGAATGAAGCGCATTGTGTGTGTGGGTGGGTGTGTGTGTGTGTGCGTGTGTGACCATTCATAGGAAGGAGTCCAGATGCCTATAGTTATCCATGGAGACCTAATTAGAAGTGATGTGTCTTGAAGGGTACAATGGCATATAAAGTTCCTAACAAGTTCCCACATCTGCTGTGCTTCGGTCTTCCTGCTTCTGTCAGCGTTACCTGCAACAATAATGATTTCCCACAGGTACAGTTTCACTGAGGTTGTGTCCACACCGAGCGGAAAAAAAAGTCACCTTTGCATTCCAGTGACCCTCAATCCAGCCTTTCTTAACAGAGTTTGGCTGTCTTTACATGACTATAATTGTCTGGCTGACATTTATATGGTTTAATGGATCACTCAGTTACATATGAGGCCCTCTTATCTTGCTTATTTTAAAGTGGGCTGATGTGAGATTGTGGTAACAATCCAACATCTCATAAGAGAGGAGACGCATGAGAAAATGAAAGCCTTTGGGTGCTGCTGTGATTCATATCTGGGATCTGAAAGTGGTATTGAGGTTGCTGACAATAGAGAAACAGAGGAAAAACTGTCATCTGCCCTACTTCAATCGCTCCTAAAACACTTTCTGAGGTGGATGGCTGGAGGGCGGAGGCTCAGAGAAACATTTAGTCTCACTTGTGACTGAAAAGCTCACAAGTGAGATTCTTTCCAGGGTTTTAGCAACTTTTAGTAGGCCAAATTTATGACTTTCTAGGATTAATTGGAATATGTACATAAAAAAATAAAACTTAGTTTTATTCAGTAATTCAAATCACACTGCAAAAATGCAAAATCTTTTTGCAATTACTTATGTTTAGTTTCTAGTGCAAATATCTTTACACATTTAAAATAGGACAAAATTAACTTCCATGTAAATTTTCAGCAAAATACAGAGAGTCGTTTTAAGTCAATAATTATTTTATACTGATTATAAAATGCTGGTGCCATTAGCAGGTTATATCACTAATAACAAGACATTTTCCCCATGTTACAAGCGAAATAATCTGCCAATAAAAATAGGATTTTTCCCTTAATATTAAAGAATTATTAACTTAAAACAAACTCTTATATCTTGCTGAAAAGTTACTTACAAATTAGCTTTGTCTTATTTCACGTGTTTTCTGATATTTTCACTAGAAACTAAGCCAAAAATAGTTAGTAAGATTTTGTGTTTTTGCAGTTCAACCTGTATTATATTGCTCCATTAGCATTACACATAGTGACATGTTACATGTCTTTGTATCTGTGAATGTCACTACAGCTTACAGCTAATCACAAATCTTTATGTCCATTCTACTGTGCAGCATCCACACTCTTTACTTAGCTGGCGCTCCTCCTGCATGAATAGCTGCATTAGATAAGCGTAGCAGAGGTATAAAGGAAGCTCAGGTTTCTATAATATCAGGCTGGTGTCTTTCATATTTCTCTTTGTAACAGTCCAGATATTCTCTGTAGGGTTTAGGCGGGTAGCTAATCATGCACAGTGATAGCACTGTCATTGAAGAAGGTATGGGTAGTCAAGAATGACTTACAACGAATGTGACAGTCCTGAATACTTCTGTATGGGAAGACTTATGATGCACTGACTGCAGTTGCGGTCTAGATTTGATTAATTGTTTTTAGGCCCTGGGTTAGGGCCTAAAACTGGGCTGACTAAATTTAAGGACGCTTAGGACCCTGCAGGAACCCTGTTTTCTTCCTTTCTGCCCTCCACAAGCAGCACTTTTTTCATATCTCACCCTCACCATCGACCTCCTTACAAATGATTACCTCATTTACTCGCAAAGAGGAAAGAAAGGACTCTCCAAATTGAAACTGCTTGATTTCATACAACAGAGCCTCAGGTGGTGCCGCCACAGCTTCGTTTATTTAGCGCCTTTATGCTTTCATTGTTGCCGCAGTCTGGCATGAGGCCTCCTCTGAAAGCTTATCTTAGAGTGTGCATTTATTTTCAGATAGATGAATGCGTGGATGAAACCCATCCAGCTAAGGATGTGATTTGTCTCCTGTGCTCTGGGATTGTTTGGCAGATGGAAACTGCTTCACAGTCTGATAGCAGTCAAGGTCACAGGAAGAGTGACCCGAGCAGCATTTGCATGTTAACTCCAACCCTGCGTCTGATTCCTCGTGTTGTATGAGAGAATCTTCCACAGTGTGTGAGCTGTTTTCTCTCGGTCTCTGCATGAAGACAGCCTGCTATCGCTCTGCTTGCGTCACATTTCCATGTGCATAGCATCGCTGTTGCTCCAGTTTTCAAGGGAGACACATCACCTTATGGTGGTGGTTCAGTCAGCACGCTCTGACACTGTAATTGGGTTAAACAAAAAGCCCCCAAAATAGACTGCAGCCTGCTCCTCCAGTTGCTTTGCCTGAAAGCACAGCTCTGATTCAGCACTGGATCCAAGACACAAGCCTCAACACATCCAGATGATATTCACAAGAGAAAGGCCAGTCATCCAGAGAGGAGAATACAAATGGCAACCTTACAGAGCAGCCTTCTTGCATATGAATGTTTGATTTATTTTGATGCCATTCTCTTGTTGGGAGTTCTTATGGCAAAGCACCTGTCCTCCCAGGAGATGCAAGCATCCCCACAGTGGAAAAACTTCATAAACATGTTATCTTTTGTTAGAAGAAATTATTGTGCACAGAGTCAAGAACGCATGCCAAGATGTTGTATTGTGCATTACAACAATCCCAAGCAGGGTTTCATGGGTTTACGCTTAACTTCTTTGTTGTGCAGAACCAGAACATCTCCGAGTGTATTGTTTATTTACTTCCACACTCACCCTCCAGCATTCAAAGAATTAGTGCTCATGCTTGTGTGTTGTTCTCTGCAGTATCCAGTAAGATTTCCCAGACTCTCGCTAATGTGGGTATTTAAAGAAAGTCCTGAAAATGGAGACAGCTGCTGGTTGTTCTTTATGTATGCACCATGCATACATACCAAGCACGTATATAGGGCATGCATCATTAACATGTTTATCGCTCCGAATCTGCAAAACCCTGAGGGTCAACACAAGTAAACAAGAAGGAGTGTTTCTAATGCTGCGCTCAGGGGATTGGAAATGTATTCAGAAAGTTGATTAATTATGTGAGATGTAATTAGGACTTTAAAATAGGTAAATTAATTCATCAATTATTGGAATAAAAGAAAAAAAATGGTTTTCAAAAGGAAAGCAAGCGAAGCATACAATAAAATTAGCATCAATACGTACTGTTAAAAAGTTTCAGAGCAGTAAACTTGTCAAAAATTTTACATCATACAACAGGGTGTTTATTAAAATATCCAAATCTAATTTTCAGAGAGAACCAAAGATTCAAAACAATTCTTGAAGGGCAAAAGGAGTCAACCTGACTGACTGGCAGAAATATAAAATTATATTGTTGTTTCTATGGAAGCACTGAAGGATATCTTTTAATAAACAGTTTAATAAGAATGGATTTAGCTCCCCTGTCACTCATCACATGCCAAAAGGCTTTATTTATATCATGTTTGTTTTGAATTTTGTGGGAAACTTGAAAGACTCACGCCTTCTTTTGTTTCTTGATTTATCTTGTCAGAATTCTTTTGTACATTTTGCATCTCATAGTTACAGTTAGGTAAAGAAAACGTCGCTGACAGGGTTTATGGTCATCCCCTGATTACTGTACAGTACATGCTTCCCCCATATTAACATTCCTGAACAACATCAAACATAGATGACAAAGTGCTGTGACAGTTAAGGCAGCGGGAGAAGAAATCTCTCTACAACAGAGACTTCTCCCTCTCTGAGACACTTTGGATCGAACATGAGAGAAACCTCAGTTAGCGCTGACGCCAAGACAAAGCTCTCGTGGCCTCACAGCGCTGCAAAATAAACTCGACCCGGTGGGGGTCACTGTGTGGGTGAAGCGAGATGCTGAGATGAAACAAAACAAAGACATGGAGCGTCCACGCTTTCCAGTTTTTTTACTCTCAACCTTTGAGGGAACATGAAAATCTTCTCTCAGCCACCGCTGAGCTCATCTACCTGCCATTTTTTGAGTGTTTTAATGGAGAATGGCAAACTCATGCTGGGTATCAGTGCTTGACAAGCTAAGGAATCTTTTCTGAATATATACAAAGCTTTCTGTTGTACAGTATGATTCATTGATGCAAGATTGTTTCATTCTCTTGCTGAACCTATAAGTGTCCCTGCTTTCAATAACTTTGAAGAACATTGCCATGGAAACAGTGCAGTGCACGCTTTGTCAAAGGTAAGGCTAAAAGAGAGCAGATCAGAGAATAATACCATAGATTACCCAGAGTGTTATCAGCAGGATAAGGTTTCATTAAACCAAGTAATGTGGGACAGTGATGTGCTTCTGTGTGTGAATTACATATTTCTTCACATGATGAGGAAATTTGAATGAAATCAGCAAAGAAACTTAGAGAAAAAGTTTATTTGTTTCTCCTTTTGAGTAGCTAAGGCCACCTCTTGATTTTTTTCAGTGCAGCTTTGAATAATCTCCATTAAAATGTGCATTGAAGAATCCAGCCAGAATTGCAATAACTGCTTGGTAAATGGTTCAAGAAGGATGCAATTTGCTAAGAAGGTTGGACAAAACATTGGTTGAGGTAAATTTGTACATTTGAGCATCTGAACATGACAGAAAATTCACAATAGACTAAAACCAATTCTAATCCCAATTCTTGGTTTTAAAGTTATACGTTTTATAATCTCCAGGGTTTCCCCCAATGTATTGTAAGCCTGGTGGGTCACCAGGCTTCACTTGCCCCCCTACTAGGCTCAGTGTTTGTTTATTTTAAATAGGGTTTTTATCCATACGTAGCAGTGACAATAAAGACAGATTAAGCTAGATCAAAGCTGATGTTTTAAACGGGGCATGAGGAGGTGCTCCAAATTTTTAACACAAAAACACAGTGGGCTGCTGGCGCTGCACCATCGTTCCAACCACCAGACTTACCAAGTTTTCTGGGGAAACCCTGTAATCTCACTGGGCTGAAAAAAGCCAAATTAAATGGACATTCATGCCCATGATGACTATGTTCTTCTGAATGGAGCAGACACTTGGGTGACAACTGCCCACTGATTTAATCTGTAATGTCCATCTTCTACTCAGATTAATGTGCTGGCTTGGATCCTGATGACCTGTGGACTTATATGTAACCCAGCCAACAGGCTCAGGTTATGTACACCCCTCACTATGTCCCATACCTGCTGGAACTACTCAGCTTTCCGGGGGGAAAGAAATAATAATTCGATTGATAATGTCTGGGCTGGCAGCCAAATGGAAAATAAATGTCATAGAAAGTAAAAACGAACATAGATTTGCTACAGTGCTCATATTTTATTGTCCAAACCCACAGCACACACATTCAAACGTACAGTTCTCTGTGTCTCCGACCTACACACGCCAAATGACTTTGTGCTCTCACAAATAAAAATCGATAATGATTTCCCACAGCTAATCAAACACAATCTCTTTGGAATTTGGACACGAAAGCAGTTGATTCAAATTGAACAAACCATTTTAAGTGTTAAAGCAGTCGCTTTGCCTTCTCAGCAAGCTCAGTTTTATCCAGTATGTGAGCTCCTGGAGGGAAACTTGAACTGCTCAAGAAGTCAGAAAATCAGAACCTTAAAAAAGGTCCTCCTGCGCTGTCCTGACTTTGTGACAGAGAGCTTGCCTCCCTGCTCTCTTTCATGTGATCTGATCTCTGATTTGGGATGCTCCGCTGGGTCTAAGGGGAGTTTGCACGACAAGCGCTTAGGCTTTGACACGAGCGTGATTTCCAGTACAGTCGTCGGTGGATGTGAGATCTATGTGTGTTACCTGGGGGAGATGCCTTCCATCACATTTAATTTGCATTCATTCGATTTCCTCTCTGGCAGTGACTCACTAACGAGGCACTCGCAGAACAGGAGGGCGCACCGAATACAGTTACACTATTGTTTGGTGCTTCATTGCAATCATGTACACAGTTCCTCAGCAGAATCTTAATTAAGTAGAAGGAGTTGTGATTGGTCAGTCGCTCAGCCTCCTCTGACTAATAATCCAGATGTGGCTACACCCCTGACCTCATATGTTTAAGCCTCAATCAGAGGTGCCGTGGTATTCTGTTACCTCTGTACAGTTCAGCACAAATTAGAGGTATGAAACAGCAATCAGAGTGCAAAACACATAAATCCACTTCAACTGCAGTAAATGATTGTCTGCCACCCAAAACTAATTTTTATTGTGTTGCACTGCTCCTACAATTATCATGCAGATTAGTATACTGGCCCTGTCAAATGGTGTTATCATTATTTCTATGCAAATTTACACACTTCAAAACCAGAGGGCTTATTTTTACACAATAACACATTCACTTGTAACTCTTGCCAGTCTGGAACACAAACTAAAGTGCCTTTTAAACTTACTGGCACCCATGAAAAAGCATTAAAATAGTTTCCTCTTTCACTGCAGTAGCATATCCGTCTGCTGCTAGAAGAGATGCTCAGACTTCCCTCTCTCTACTTTGTCCAGATCCTTCACTGGAATCCTAAGATGTTCTCAGGCCAGGTGAGAAACTGTCTCTCCAGCGTGACCTTGGCGTTCCTCTGGGTTTCACCTCACCACTGGGGCATCCAGGAGGCATTCTTACCAGATACTCGAACCACCCCAACTGGTTCCTCAATGTGAAGGACCACAGCTCTACTTTATTATGTTTACACAAGACTGTTGTCTGGACACAACGGTATAAATGGATGTTGATTGGGAAAGGTTCCACATTTAAATGGCACCACAGAGGCAGGTTGAATCTGCTGTCGTTGTCATGCCAGGGCAGTAGACGGTGCTGTGATGTCAACATGTTGTCAAAACATGCATTTGTGTTTAATCTTCCTGCGCATTTAGAAAACAGTCATCCAAGGTATAGACTGTGGATGAAAGGATGGACAAACTGAATTAAACTGAACCCCAACAGAAATCTTCAACATCAAAAACAGTAGATTACATTTGACAGGTGTTTATGTCAGATATACCAGGACAAAATCCTGGCATGATAGCCTCGCTCCCAAATTTTCCTTTGGATCACCTACATCTGTTTAGGCCTTTCATTCAGGAAAAATAGGAAATTTCTTGCTTTTTACAACATAAAATAACAGTGTTATTGATAAAAATGTTAATTCCCTCTGATCCTCTTATGTAAGAAAACATAAGTCTAGGTTGTTGGGGCTGTATACCCACAGCAAGTTTGTTTAGAAAAAGCTCTTTAAAGTTTTGGTCACAACTTGCTCCATTGTTTCTACCTGTCAAATTTTGGCAGCAGTAAACCCTTTGACGGAGATCAAACAAAAACCAGTACAAAGACAAAATGACTGCAAATAAAAACACATGTCTCTTCACATTTCCCTTCAGCATCATTCTTCACAACATTGCTTATTTTCAGAGGGGAGAAATAGTTCTTTAATTAGATTCATTTTGAACAACAACACAAATGGAAAGATTATAAAACCCCTCAGAGGACACAAAACATTGGCATCTGTGACTATCAGGTGATTAAAACAAATGCAATGTAAGTTTTATTTAGTTATTATAAAATGTGTTTTCAGAAGTTTACGGCTCTGATTTAAAAGCTTTAAGTAGACTTTATGTTGTTGATCACATCTCTAGCATCATATTCAGTAAACACACACACCTGCATATCTAATTTCAAATGGGGTGCAACCTTAATTTAGCCTTCACATCATGAATCTAAACTGGCCTGGGCTCCCCTGTGGCGTGTGGCCTTTCAGTCACAGCGCCATTACTGGAAGTGTGTTGATGTGACTGACAGGTTTAGTGGGTGGCAAATATGTGTGTGTGTTGCTACCCAGAGAGCCGACAGCGCTCTGGGTTTTCTTCTCTCCTATCGATCAGAGGCAGTTAGACCATGTCTGTCCACAGGAAAGGTCACAGGCTCTTTCCACATTCCCAAAGTCCCTGTGGACTGTGAGGGGTAGCAGGCTACATGCAAAAGCCTGGTCACAACAAGCTGGTTGTTCAACTGCAGTACTTTAGTTGCCACTTTGGGGCCTGAGAGAAAAGATTTTGAACAGTCTCACACAACCTCAACAACTTTTAAAAGTAGCTCCTCTGAGGAGCTAATGCATTTCCCTGAAAAAGAGTTCATACTGTTTGAACTTTTCACCTTTTCGCTGTGTTTCAACCACAAACCTTAATTGATTTTATACAGCTTTTATATTGCAGACACAAACTAGTTTGTGTTTGTGATGATTGTCACTATTTTGCCAAGCCTTATGCTGTTACAGTGACCTGGCCTACACACCTTTGCTGTCTACTGATTGATTCCACCTCAGCCACTGCCTATATCTACTCCTTTCCTGCATCAATTGTCATCCTCTCTCACAGCCTTTGAACAATCGTGTCTGATATATTGATTGTACCAGAACTGTTTGGTTTTTTTTTAACCATCACCTTTGCCTCTCTGACTGCTTTGAGTGTTTCTTGGTGGATTACGGTTTGAACCCCAGTGTCTCCTATCTCAGTTGTTGTGTCTTTGGGCAACATATTTCACTTGCCTTGCTTACTGGTGGTGGTCAGAGGACCCAGTGACAGCCTCTCTTCTGTCAGACTGCAAACAAAATGTGAAAAAGTTCAAGGGGTACAAAAACTTTTGCAAAGGACAGTGGGTTTAATTTGTACCCACTTCCTTATCTAAAGCTGGCTGTCCCCTTCATTTAGCTGCAAGAATCAAGTATTAATTACAGTTAATCAAACGTTACAGATTATGGTTGGTGAAAAAAAAATGGGTGAGTGCACACTGGGTGCATTTAAAGTCCTGAGCAATCCCACTTTCTGCTGAGGTTGAAATTTTGAAGTATTAGTAAGTTATTAACATTTCCTAATAGGAAAATCCTGTTCCTGAAATGCAAACGAGGTGAGGGGGTGACAATGAGAGCTCGGCTCAGCCGCTTATGGGATAATAATGATGTGCTCAGTGATGCAACGGGTAGAACAGCCTTTGTGTCCTTAAAAATCAGTCTTACATGAAGTTGTAGAGACTTTGTCCAGAGTTTGTTTAAAATTTCACTATGAAATCACATATTATGGGTCATAAACAGTTGAATTTGATTAGAAATCCACTGAGAGATCAGTGGCTTTGCTGAGATGTTCCACTGATGGTGATCAATGTTGGGCCATAAGGGGTAAAGTCGTCCTTGTTTAATTTTTCCATTTATTCTCCCAGCGATGTTTCAAAGAATGGTGAATGCATGCAGCGTCATGTGGGGGAAGCCACTTATTCAATCTACAAATTATTGTTTTAGTTGAATTTATGAAATAATTCATGCAATAAAAATTACACGAAGTGTGAAAGTCTAATTCAGTTTTTCACAATTAGTGACAACGGGTTGAGACCACAGCCAAGTGCTCTCAGCTGCAGCTCACTTTCATTCATGCTTGATAAGATAAGAACTACCTCCCGTACTTTCTGTTGTCAAACTAGAACAAACTGCTGCTGGAGGAGCTGATTGAAACAGCCAATAGCTGTGATTATGGACCAGCAGTTGTTGCTGCGATTATGGGAGTAATTGTAGTTGTGCAGTTGTTGTTGGCTTTACTACAATGACACATCAGAGTGAGTGAACAGCAGCAACACAAAGGTAATGTATCTGTGCAAGTAATTTAAAAATGTTAATTAGAGCTGCTGAATGCACAATAGATATAAAACATTGGTCCTATTGAAAGTAAAACTAGAGTAAATTTATTGAAGGAGTAAAGCTACATATAGCATGTTGTAGTCCTATACAAATACAGCCGTAGTTTATGTACTAACAAGATGTACTGTTGTAGATTTAACAAGAGGCCAAGCAGCTGCAGCTGTGCTGATGACCAGCAGACATACTCTGTATGAACATGGTGCTCGTTTATTAAAGTCAACAGAAACTTTTCCACAGTATGTATGTAATGTTACACTCTTCGGCATGGTATCACTGGTAGTGCAGAACAGATATGGGCCATTATCTTATGTGTGCAGTCATGTGTCCAGGTTGCCATTATTATACTTTTTCACTTTTAAAACAAAATCTTACATTTTAACTCTGTAATAGACATACATGTATCTAGAAAAACCCTATATATTTGTTGACACTCATTAAAATAGGTTATTGTGAAAAAATAAAAAATAAAAATAAGTATGCTTGACTGTTTCAATTTAAGCAGTGGTAAGCAACTCATAATTCATTACATCCTGTTTCCCCAACGAATAAATATGACATATTACAGAGGCCAGATTCTAATAGACACTTTTAAATTGGGAAACATAAGAGCATATACCATCCAATAACTCTGGCACACATGACTTTTTCTGTAAATAAATAAAAAATAAATACAGATTTCTTGATATTGGATTTTCTAATCTTCTCAAATTAAAGGCTGAATTTTCCCCAATTTTCAAATTGAGATTATTCCTCTGATTAAAAATAAGAACGTACTTTAGATTTGTTAAGCATCTTTATCAGTGGGTACCAATTAAAGTATAGGATATAATTACACAAAATGTTGATAAACAATGAAGTAAAAAAGTACCAGTTTAGGACTTAGCATTTCCAAAGTTTTAAACTTGTGTTTGTTTCTTTTCCATAATGCAAGGAATTTTCTTGTTGTGAATTGAGCAGGATAAATGTGGTAATTTGCTCTAAATAGATAAATATTTTACAGAGACTCATTGCATACATACTTTCACTTATGACAAATTTGAAAAAACTGCTTGAACCAAATTAGGTTATTTCCATAAAACAACCACATTCCACAATTTCCTAAATCAGTTAGTAAAGGAGTTCCAGCTTTAGTGCACCAAATTAGTTGATTGATTTTCTCATTTTTAGAGAAATAAATTGCATTAGCAGAAAAAACTGATCAAGGCATTCCTAAAACAAAAACAAACAGAAAAAAACATACAAATCTAGAAGTGCAAAGGAACACAATGCCAGATTGGCGAGATGTGTGGTATTAATTAGCTGACATGCTCCACTCTGGACACTGCTGTGTTTTTGTAGCGTACCGTTGTACTTGCTATGTATCAACTGGTCACATTACAAAACCTCCCGGAAATGTCATCAGAATCAGTGACCTTTTAAACAGCAAGCAGCACGTTCAAACATTATTTTAAGGGCTTCAGATCTCATTTCCAGAGTATTCATTGCGGGCATTTGCTGGAGACAAATTTTACTCTTTTAACCTTCTTCTGTAGAATATGCACGATTTAGAAGATTAAAAGCACTTTGCATTCATATTCCGTTATTACAACCACTCAATAACCCACAATAATCATGCTGATTTATGTCCTTCCACATTTTTTTTGTGAGTACTTTATGCTCTGAAGCGTTACTCAGGTCTGTGTTGCTGCCAAGGGGTTTGAGTGCCACAACAATCCAACCATGTGTGAATAAACAATAGATGGAGCTATTTGGGAATCATTTGTTTGCATCAAGTTGAACATCTATTATGAATCAGTTGGGTGCAAACCAAACCTGGGAGTTATTCTACCTGCCTGCCAGGCAGTGAAGGATCAAAATTGTTAGGATTATCTGATATCAACCTGTTAGCTGTCAGTAGATATAATTAAAGACTTGCATAATTTGCAAGATCAAACTGAAATATCTTCCAGTCCCCCAAAAAATTTTTCCTAATGTATGTGGATGGAGCTTAAGTGATTTTCAGAAATTACCTTGTAGATGTGTGCAGAAATGTACAGTGATGATGCGTAGAAAAGCTTGTAATGCTCAGATCTTGTGTTTTGCAGTTAAGAGTCAGATTTTGAGGCCAAGTTATGCTCACATTCTGGTTTAAATAATTATGTTTTTGATGCATTTTAAATCACCAATGCAGTAAAAATATATTAATCCAATTTTAAAGTGAAATTGAAATCTGTTGGATGAGGTTTTACAATCAGGATTTGACATGGATAGAAGTTGAGGATGTTATTCAAAGTTGGATTTAACTTGGACTCATATTATAACAAGTTTGTGTTACACATTGAGAAGTCAAGTTTGAAGTGTGATCATGCCGGCATCCGTTGACGGATATGCTTATTAATCATCCATACCTCAAAAAAATATTGAGCAAGTCAAAGCTAAAATGCCAGCTTCCATCCACAAATGGACGTCTTCTTGTTGCCAGTTTTCATACGTCACACTAAACTCAGATAGCAAATATGGTGTGATTTTAATACTTTTGAAGGTACCCTTAATATGCAGAAATTTTTACAGCACCTGATGTGTAAACTTATGAGTTTTGGGGAACGGTCAAGATTCCAGAAAGGCTTTAATAAAAAGATATTTTATTAAACCCAGATACATGTAAAGTACTATCAACAAACTGACAATCAGGATTATGAGTAGACATCTCTAAAACTTTATATTTAAGAAGTATGAAGAAGTAGAGTAAAAAGTAGAGGCTGAGTTTAGCTCTGCTTGTTAGCAAACAAGGAAAATTGGTTCTGATCAAGGAGAGCATTATAAGTCCAGCTGCTACTCTGAACAGAGTTTTGCAAAAGACACTCTACCAGAAAGAAGAAAATCTCCTTAGAATATTGGTATAATAATTTTGTCAGTAGAGGCTGCTGAATGTTGCAGGGAAAGAGGAATCTTCATATTTTTTCCCAGTATGTTTCTCTTCTCCCCATCTCTTGCCAGAACAGGCAAATGTCTTAAGCGAATCTGAAGTGAAGAGACTGTTAACGGTTACAGTGGAGTAAGCGCAGCTCTGTGATTAATTTGCACGGGATAAGCCAACACTCTCGGAGTCCTCACCCTCAGAGAAACCTCAGCCAGAATGACATTGAACTGTCTGTTCACTTCCTGCCTCACCACTGCCTCCGGGAATATTTCTATTTCAAAACATGAGCAATAATAAGACCCACTGAAAAAAGAAAAAAACCTGAAGAATGACACTAATTGGTAGCTAATCAGGTCACATCTATACTTATAAGATGTGCAGGAATAAACTCTGTTAGAGCATGACAGCTATAACAGCATCTTCAATTTGTTCATATTAAAATGTGGATATATATATATATATATATATATATAAATACTGATGAACCCTAATCTTTTTACCAACATGCTCACATTTTTAAGGTTTCTCTTTTTTTAATAGAATAGCTTTGATCCAGACAGAAAAAAGAAAGTCAAAACAAGTCCTTGGACGTCTATCCGCTTATCCATCCATCAGGCCATGTGTAAGTGCTTAAGTAAAAGGCAAGTGTAAAAAAGCTCAGGCGCAGCATGTTTGTATCTGGTAAGTCTGAAGGCCAGATGGACACTTAAGTATCTATTTCCTGTAGTTTGAGCCAAATTGTTGGTGCAGTTTGTCTCCATGTCTAAAATGTTTACACAGGAACCAGAGATGAGGCTGATCCAATTGCCATCTGACGAAAGATTGATGCCACTCTTGAATTTAATATCGGACTTGGGCAACCAGTCCATGCGATGATCCAGTCACCATCGTCGTGTGCTGTTGTAGGACATAATTTGCGGTATTGCACATTGAAATGGTAAATGTTCTATATCAATGTTTCATTTTAATAGATGTGTGGTTAAATTAGCCAAATTAAAAGTGATAAACATACATGTGGAGCTTGTTGTAGAACTCCAGTTTGACGCCCAGCAGAGATATATTGGTTGATAAAGAAAACAAGAACGAGGAGAGACAACAGGAATGTTAACTGAATGACAAAAGTTGTATTTTATTTTCTTTTAGCTTTCAGTTTCTATTAGTCTTTGATCATGTCAGATGTGACAATCTTTGCAGGCTGTTAAATGACTAGGACACAAGGTAGGAAATATTGATGCTGCATTATATTTACCTTAGAATTAAGAGCTCCAATATTAGAACAATATGATGGCCAAGTTGAGTATGTTCTAGTCGCAAGTTGGAAATCTAATCAGGTTTCCTAATTGCTCTGTTAATTCCTATTAGCAGTACAAACCAATAACAACATGTTCTCCCTCACTTTGGATTTAAACACTAAAGGAAAATGTTTACAAAAAGGTTGCAGAAAACTCTGTTTCTAACTTCCACATGGTAACTTGAAAAAAAAAATACAACTTCTATTTGCCTATAGATTACACCATTATAATCTAGAAAAAGCATGCAATACTTATGGTGTTAATTGCTAAAAGATAAAAAGTTGACTCATGAACTGTAAAGATTTCAGAATTTTAAGTTTTTGACAAATAAGTTTCTGCTTTATTGAGCAGTTTGCCATTATTTTTTTCAACCTCATGTAAACACAAAGCATTAGCTCTAGTAATGATGACTTCCTGGAAAAGTATACCGTTTGTGTTGACAGCTGTCCTCCGGTCAGAAGGGGGCGCTGCGTGCTGTAAATCATATGCTTTGGAGCGAATGAGAGAGTGAATCAGATTCTGAGCGACCAGAGGAGTGGTAGATAGAGGTCTGCAGTTATTAAGAGATAAGTTACCTGAGTGCCTCCATGTATTTCTTTGCTTTGCCCCCCATACAAAGTTAAAAGTGTTTTCCAACTACGGTGGGAAGACAGAAGCAGGAATGGTTAACAAAGTACATCTTTGACCCCGAGTGAGATCCAGAAGCAGAAGAAGTGGAGCCTCCTGCTCAACCATGAAGGATGCAGCAGTTTATGAATGGTAAGTCCACAAACACTAGTCTTTTCAACAGTAAAACCACCTGACCAAATGTGCTCAGCTCCACTTGGGTTGCTAGGTAAGGGGTTGAGGCTGCTAGCTAATGGGACAGTTACCGCAAATTGTGACTAGGTTTTTTTTATACGGCTTGTAATGCCTCATTAACTTATTTCCAGAAAACTTGAGTGTTTTTTTTAAGTTCTTGGATGAACTTGTAGCGGTTGCTGGGAGTGAACTTTCTATTATTTCCCCCTAGGGTGCTTAGCGACATGCTTATGTATCCCTTGTAGCGCCGTGACTGAGATGGACGTGTGTTCCTGCCTCTGCTATTAAAGGTTTAGTTTACATCAATGAACAAAACCGTTCAATTCCGGTTTTGTTCGGAATTGAACGATGTAATCTAATTATTTGAATTACATCCAGTAATTCAAATAATTAGATTACCTCATTGGCATGCTATCAACTGCTGTAGAAGCCTGGTCCTGTTTATTTAAATCAGGTGTGTTGGGATAGAGAAACAATAAAATATGAAGGCACATAGGCCCTGAGGATCAGGGGTTGGGGAGCAGAGCAGATTGGGCAAATTAAGCTTGTTCATATCTGTTGTACTTTGTAGCCAAAATAATGTACAAATTTTGGACGATTTGTCAGTGAAAACAAGTGGATTTTATTCATTTAAAATCAGTATAAGTCCATGTTGGAGATGTTTTCATTTGTACTTGATAATACTACTGCAGTTAAAATTTTTTTTTTTGATTTAATTGCGAAATTAAATTTGAACTTTTTGTGTTCTCTTAACTCTGTTAAATAGAGTAAAATTTCCTTAGAATCCTCTAATGTTATGCAGTTCCACAGGTTGTGTGTAGCTGCATTTGTGCCTCATGATAAAACAGCTGTAAAGCAACCACAACTGTATGAGTCATTAGTTTGATTTCACAGTTCTTCTGGATCTAAGGGAGGTTTTCTGCAGTGTGCGCTGTCTCCTTAGCAACTCGGAGCTGCACAACTGACTGAGTTTGTGAGTTTGAATGTTGCATTTGAAAATGAAAAGCATTCCTATGGCGTAGCTTTAAGTTAAAAATATCTGCAGTCGATGGTATAGGGTATAGGTTAAGCCTGAGATGACTGAAACTAAAAAAAAAATAAATAAAAAATGTTGGAAAGCCTTGACCTGGACAAAGGTTTAGATGATCTGTGATTAATTTAATGAATATATAACCAAACAAATAGAACCTGGTAAATGTGTTTTTATAGTCTTAATCCCATTCTGGAAGCTAACTTCCTTCAAACTTTAACCTTTAATTTTTTTTAAAAGTTATACTCCTGCAGAATATTTGGTTCCTGAGCATTATTAGCTTTTTTCTTAAGCGGAACTACACTAAGAATCTTTCAACTTTAACTTCATGCTTTCTGGAGATGCATTGATCTTTTACTGAGCAGAGCTGGTTTTTTAGAGACTGAGACAGTAAGCTCTCCCTCAGGTAAAGTTGAGAAAAAAAAAGATGCCTCACTCACTCACTCTATATCTTCACTTGGTTGAACTAAATACTTAGTTTTGCTTACAGGTTCTCAATGTTTTTGCTTAATCCTCCAAGCTCAGCACAAGTTAGCAAAGATAACCACATGTCAAGAAATGTTAAATATATTTTAAGTCCTAAGGTTTGTAGAAGGTAGTGCCTTCAGAAGTCGCAGTTTTTAGCTTCTCTTATATATGTATTTATTTTAATTAAGATAATACAAAGTTTTCAAGTCTGAAAGCCATTGTGTACATTTGTTTTTGGTACCTTAGAGTCAATATAATAACTGCAATGTTTTCAAAACAGCTGTAGCTCAGTAGGATTTCTGCAGCATCTCTAATAGTCATTTACATTCGACTAGTCTACGGTATTATATGGATATTATTTGATAAAGTCATCCCATGGTATCTTCTTATACATTTTAGCTGTGTCCCCTACATATCTTTGGCACAGTTGTGGCTTTGTTTTTGTTCTTCCATAAAAAAGCGATAAGAACTTGTGAACAATGACGTTGATTTTCTGCGCTGTTTTACAACAATCTGTAGGTTTAGCAATGGCTATGGAGGCAGCGAACGAAACCGCTCTGTCCACCTCAAAGAAAGACAGAACTGGCCTGTCTTTCTTTGAGGTAAATAGTTGCTTACAACACAGGCAATTTCTGATAAGCGTCTTAGCGTTGAACTGGCGTATTTCATGGCATGGACAAATGTTAGCAATTGGGTAAAATTTAAAACCTTGACAGAGTCCACGCTTCCAGAAACCAATAATTTGTTAATATAGGGTGACCAAACGTCCGTATTTCCCGGGAGATGTCCGTATTTCACGTCCTGTCCTGGGCGTCCCGGGTTTTTTTTAGAAAGTGAGGAAATGTCCTGTTTTTTAAATTACCTTCATTGGACCATTAAATTTACAGGCACTAGGGCACTGCGCACGGCGCTGCGTGCGACGTAATCCCTGAGCCGCATCAGTGCAGGCAGCCCTGCACTTAATAGATAGTGTGGCTGTCAGTACGCCAACAACATGCCAAAGCGCAAATGTATGTTTACCGACGATTTACAAAAGAGTTTCCCCGCTTTCAGACCGGGTCGAGACAATTAGCTCATTTGTTAATTTATTTTTTCCAATAGTCTACAGAACAGACATTATTTTGTTCATTACTGAGGCTGAGTATCATGTGTTATTGGGAGTTGAGAGTTATTGTTAACTTTTATTGTTAAGTGAGGGATGTTTAGATGAGACATTATTTCTTTCATTGTGCTATTCATTCATTACATTTTGAATAAAATTATCATTTGTTATTGGAGTTATTGATGTTGACTTTTACTGAAAAGCATTTTTAATAAACCAACTGTAAATATCATGTTATTGTAGGATTACATAGGCCTATGTTAAGTGAGTGTTGTAGGATTATGTAGGCCTATGTTAAGTGAGTGCATGCCACAGACATCTCTATGCATGGGAACAGAGATCCCCCCCCTCCAAGGTGTCCTGGTTTTCCCAAATGAAAATATGGTCACCCTAGTTAATAGCCGAGAGCCCAGATTTACATTTCTTCCCATTAGTAAAAATTAATGGGAAGAAATTTTGTTATTGGCACAGAAGAGGATTAGGGCCACCGGAAAAAAAAAAAAGAGTTCTGACGTTAATGTCAGAACTTTTTTCTCTTTTTTTCAGCTAAGATGTGCTCTCAACGCACATCTTTCTCTTGTGCGTTAAGAGCAAGGCGTATGTTTAGCAAGTAAATTGTGAATAAAAGAAGGGACACTCCTGATAATGTGAGTGTTCATTTTGACGCCAGCTTAAGGCATGATGAATGAAAATTGCACTATTATTAAAGAACAGCTCAGACCTTTTTTTTTGTGTCCATATCTTTTATCTTCCTCTAGAATCTCCTCATCTGGCACAAACCTCCTCAGGGCTTTCTCTCCATTGCAAACATGATTCTTAACTTAGCATCACTGGGTGCCCAGAATTACTTTCACCCGGGCAGCTCTCAGCTGCATGATCTGAAAGGAAACCGGGACTTTTTAAGATCAGTCAGGGACTTTTCGCAGCACGGCACTTCTCCTTCACCAAATTTGGCAACAGTAGATAAAGAGATAATGATAGTTCACCCTTGTGTTAACTGCTCTCTTCACCCATGGATCAATTGACGGATCGGCTTGTAATTTCCCTTCATAGCATCAGAAAGACTGTGTGAAGCAGAGAGGTGTTCTAATTTGCTCCGACCTGCTCCCTGCGGTGGCTCAGACAATGCTGATGTGTCTCTAATTGATTTCTATGGGATCTTCCAGCAAGCTGCAAGAGCAGAAAACGAAATTCATGGTGAGTCTTACACATCTGCAGGTTTCCACCGTTTAGGGCCATGATGATAAGGGATTGTTTAATTTGTCCTCTACTCCCCTTCACATCCAATCAAGCATACTAATAAAATAAAAGTCTGAGAAAATGTTAACAGTGATTGCATCCATTCACATCAGCTCAGGAAAATGGTGTGAAAATGGAGCTTTAGTGGATGTGGAAATGAGAACCTGATGACCTTAAGGTTTGCATATCTTGTGTTAAGACAGACCAAGTGGTTGCACAACTAAGCTATCAACTTATTTTACTGGTAAAATCAAGTTTGGACTGACTCAAAGAAATGTGTTACTTTGTTAAATTTCTTCATGTTGAGCCACTGGTTTGCTGCACAGTGGTGCAGTTGGCAGTACTGCTGTCTTGGAGCAAGTAAGTCTTGGGTCTTCCTGTATTAAGTCTGCATGTTCTTCTATTGCATGCATGGGCATGAACACTTCCTCTTGCAATCCAACTACTTCACTGTTAGGTCAATTATTTTAAACTGCCCTTTTAAGGAGGCCTTAACAGAAGAATACACTTGGTAGACTTATAGACTTCCTGATGATGGGATGGAGATGAAAATGTACAGGGTGAACCAGAAAGTACTGACCTGCCCTGATAGAGGGCAGTATTGAGCTCTATGGGACCAATGGGCAACAGTTGTATGCTCTTCTACTTGTTAAAGCTTGAAAACATGTAGTTGAAATAGAACCAATCTAGGCAAGAAGGAGGATAGGTGCATGGACTTCAAAAAGAGAAAGAGAGAAATCAGCCTATAAGTAAAGCAATAAGTTTGAAAAAAATGACATGAGTTTTTGTTATTGTTTCTCTTGCTGTCATATTCTTGAACAAAGTGGAACAGATTAAAGTATAAATAATTTTTTAAAACAACTGAATGTTCCAGTTAATGTCAAATTTGAAATATAAATAGTACATCTGACTCCAGTGAAATCAATGCCTCACCAGTCATGAATCTCACAGAACATCACTGCAGAGATGATCATATCCCAACAGACTAGCATCTAAATCTCAGCCTAAAAAGTACTGGCTCAGAGGGCCTGAATACAAATGTGCACTACACTTTTTAGATCATTCTTTTTTTATCATCTCTATCCTTCTACTTCAAAATTCTGCTCTACATTGTGCTGATCTATCACACTAGTCCCACTGCGATGCATTAAAGTTAGTGCTTTATTACATCATAAAAGCCTAAAAGGCATACATTTTCACATTATTCAGATATCCCAAATCAATAAGATCGGACTAACAAACCTTTTGGCTGCGACAGCCACATTAACACAAACCAGGGCTAGTGCCGGTGTCCTGGGGAAAAATTAAACCGCTGAACTCTTCACCCAACCTTTAACTCAGCTCCAACATTTATCAAAGGTTTGCAGCTATGAATCAAACATTCATAGCTGCAAACCTATTTGCATAAGACCCACAATCAATTCCAAACTTTGAGTGGGGTTTACCAACTGGGGGAACATCAATAACTTTTAAGATTCAGTCCAGATTGCTCATGCATGAGGTCACCTGCGTCCTGCAGCGGATGGATATTCCAGGGATCGTAGCTGACAATGTCTTCCCTCAGGCTGGCTCTTATTCAGGCATTTCCAAATCCATGTTCATGTTCAGATGCACAATCTCTATAAAGCTTACGCACAATGCATAGAATTCAGATATATATTAAGCCTCATGCCATGCGGTTCATTAACTATAGCAACTGACAATTTAATAACATGTATGTATTTAAAATTAGACCAATCTAATTAAATAAAATGCATTAATTTGACCAGTCTCAAACTTTTAAATAACATCTTAAGAATAAATTGTCTTTGTCAAGGAGCCTAGAGGCCATTTGATACTCTGCAAGAACACAGAAATTTGTTGTCTCTCCCAAATCTGCAAAATGACCTGAATGTGTTCTTGAAGCTGCTTCAAGGTGTTTATTCAGAACTTGAAGTAGGTGCTCAGCAGTAGATGGGTCTTATGAAGACTACTTGAGATTTTTGCAAGTTAGTTTTTATGAAGCGTAAAATATCCTCACTGTTTTTGCCTCTAGTAAAATGACTAATTTCTATGTTTTGGTGGAATTAACACAGGATTACACTCTGGAAATAGACACTAAAAGACATGAGTAAATAATGCATTAGTAATAACACATTTAAATAATTAATTTAGTAAAGACACAATCAAAATCAAACCACATAAGGGATTCTGAAAGATATTGACTCAGATTATCTATAGCCAATTAAGGATTTAACTCTTAAAAATTAAATCTCCAGGTTTTCATGCATAATTCAGATTGTCTATGTGCCTGTTGTAAATTAAGGGGAACTTTAGGAAACAAAGAATTTGTCTGGGAAAGGTCTTTGAGGTTTGGCAGATTCTGATCCCCCAAAACAGTCTGAGATAAACTGATGAGACTTTACTCTTAGCATTAGTTCTTATGGCCCCTCTCAGTGAAACAGACTGGGTACCTTAACATGCAGCATGAATCTTCGGTTCAGTGAACAGGGAATTTCTGCTTAATATTTGCTGGACCTGACCTCCAGGAATGTATTACTCGATATTTTCATTCTGGTCCAGGTGTTGGAGGTTCAGCGGTTCCTCTCTTTAATAAAACACAAAATGTAAGCAGCTTCAATTACAGTTTGGCTAAACCAGTTGGTCACAACTTTGAGGTTTTGTGTCAGCTGGTCAGTTCATCTGTGCTTTCCATCTTTCTTCTCCTTCTGTTTTTCATCAGTACACAGAGACATCAGTGCGATGGTTTTGCTACTTTTTCACCTAGAAAGCCAAGAGGAAAAGTAAACTGTGCTTTTCACAATTTCTTACTTTTTACAAAGAACAACAAAATCAAGATAGATAAGACTATTACTACCATCAGGAACCAATGTTTAACTCAATATGTGAGAATGGCATTAATACTGTTTAATTGTCTTAAATAGAGCATTTGGACAGTCTCCAAAGAACAATTGTTTTACGTAAGTGTTGGTATTCTCTTTAGTCTGACTTAAAGTCATGATAAAAGGTCATTTTATGTATTCTTAGGCAGAATAATGAATTGTGTGCGTCAGTGAATTCACAAGTATGTTCAAGGTCATCTTTAGAGCTGCATGGGCACTTTCCCACAAGTTCCTTTTTAAAATATTCATAATGAAGGATTTTATGAATTAGTCCCTTAATTAAACAGTATTATAATTCCTCTCGGTTAACCGTCTGAGAAACTACAGACTTTTATTCTGTTGGTGTTTTGATTGTCTTGCCATTTTCATTATGATCAGCTATATACCCTTCAAGATGTCATACTTCAGCAGAACCGTATAACAAACAGCTAGACACGAGAGGCTGATTGTTTATAGGGTCATTATAGGGTCATGCTTGTGATCATTACATTTTACTGCACACTGAATCAAAACTACAACTGAGGTGAAGCTGTATTGCTGAAATAAAAACACATGAAGGGATGCTGCAAAGGTAACAACACAAGTTACCAAGTTCCTGCACTTTTCACAATAAAATAGAGATTACAAAACACACACATTTACACACGCTATCATGTACATTGAGATGGGAGCAGACAGAAATTCAGGCAACATGGCAAATTTAATATAGAAAAGATTAAAAAAAACAAACTCATAACAAAGTATGATGAGAACAGAAAAAGAAAATGTGAAAACCAGCAACGAACAACGAAAACCAGGAAGTGTAAATACAGAGGAAGTGTGACCAATGACATGGGAATCAGGAGAATCTAATCAGTGAAATGTTGAACAGAAGGAGCTGAACTAGACACAAAAGGTTCTAAAAGTCAAAATGAAAAAAATCTAGCACTGTTAGAGGAGAATAAACCAAAATACACAGATAAAAGAACAAAGAATATAACCAAGAAACTAAACAGAAGGGAAGAACTGAATACAGCAAGACTTAATTGACATAAACAACCAACACAGGAATAATCAGGGAGCAACCACACAAAAAACTGAAACCCAAACAACCCTGGGTTGTGACAGAGACATGATGCCATGTAACTCAAAAAGCATAATAAAAATACTAAAGGCTAAACTTGTTCTGTTTTAGGTCCGTTAGATTATCGAAGCGATTTTAGTTCACTAGAGTGGGGATTATGACATACATTTTTCCAAACTAGCTCAAGAACAGGATTTATCATCTAGTCTCTACAGCCACTTGTACCAAATGTTAAAATTAACATTTAAAGATGACAAGCTTTCATTTTATCACTTCAGTTACCTTCTACGTGATGGGGCAAGTTAGTTTTGTAAACTTGTTAATACCACAAGAAACTTCGGTGTGGCAAAAACATTACTGTCGTGTCTACTGTCATTGGGGTCATAAAACAAGGAAGGCAGCAGTCAGATAATCCTTTCCTTAAATTATGTTACTGTAATTTAACAGCCCAGCTTATTCCCTCTGCAGAGTTCAGACTAGAAGTGAACACAATTATCAGTAAATTAGCATAAAATTTATCCTAATGAACTCTTGTAACTTAAATTTTCAGAGGCACTATGAACAGGGGGCCAGTTTTAAATTAACAAATATTCCCATGACGCTTCGACATCTACATACCTAGATTAACATAATTGGTTTTAAAACAAATGTACTAAGTTGTTATCTTCAAATGATAATTAAATATGTGCTATTTTTACATAAATCTTCACAGACCAAATGTGAAGTGGTAAAATTAAAACCCTAACATTTACAGACTTGGACAAAACTGCTGATATCCTTCTGTTAATAAACAAAAAGCCCATAATGATGACTGAAATAATTTGAAACTGACAAGTAATAATAAATAAAAATTTGCTGAAAATTAACCAATGAAAATAAAACACTGGTTTTGAATTAAGGTTCAACAGAATATTTATTTTAGTTTTTTTTGTTTTTTTTTCCTTTTTTGATTTTTCTGGTACTCTCCCTGAACTCCATGACCTGCTTGTCTCCTTGTAAATTAATAATTATAAATAATTATTCATTATTACTGAAACTCAGTTACTTGGATCCTTCACAGACTAGGACATGACATGACTGTACTGTCTGTTTCTCTTTCTTCTGCTAAGGTGGTTTTCTGTTGCTTGGAAAATTAAAATGTCCAAAGGGTTTTTGAAACTCAGAAACTGATGATTTATTTTCGTCTCCCAAATTCTTCCCCCTCAAAAACAGGATTTTAAACTCGAGAAAGAGAGTGAGAAAACTTTTGGCAAGGCTTAACACCTTTAATCAGCTTAGATATTATTTTTAACGTTCTCCTTTAGAAAACTTTTCCCAAACACCCAGTTGAAGTATTAGACTAACTATTTTATCTTGTTGCTTATGTTTTACATAAATCATTAGATTTCTGAACGATACAGAGTGTGACTTCTTCTGCTTCTTCACAGTTTATACAAACCTTAATTTCTAAATACATGTTCTGTAATTAGGATAAAACCCCGTAAAGTTATTTTCTGTACTTACCTGATATTAAAGAAGAAAGTCCCAACATAAATGTGAGGTATGGGTAATTGCATGGATGTTTCCTGCCGAAAGCAGTGTTGCACTTCAAACAATTAATGCTTTCATGAGTGAAAAACATTATGATATTGAGGCAACAATATTCAACTCAAGGTGAAACCCTTACCAATGACCATAAGCCATAAGCATCAGATTAGTGAATTATACCAAATACTATGCAAAAATATGTTGCATATTTGTTTAAGACAAAAAAAATTCTAAGAATTAAATTCTTTCATTAGTCTGGCATTTGACAAATGAAACCTTAACTTACCCAAAACAGAATATGTTATTCTGTCACTATCCTTGGATGTTGGTTTTAATTTGCATTTGTGCATCACCACAGTCTACAGGTACCAACATTTAAAGAAAATCCTTTAACTTTTTAATCAAACTTTAAAAGAGCCTGTCTTTCCAGTTCAGTTTGTAATTTGTGGTGATGTCTAACCTGGTTGTTGAGAGTAACTTCCCATAGTAAGCACCGAACCTAGACTGTGTCATCATTCTTCACCAGAGTGTCACCACAAGCCATGGAGTTCCTGGATTTTTATGAATCTTTCCACTGTTTATTTGTTCTGTTATAACTAGTCCAAATCTCATGCGGATTTCATTTATCACATTTTACAGGGTTTGTTTTGTGCAGCTCCTTTAAAATGGACCGACAGCATGTTTGTGCTAAAGAAGGGGTGGTTGAGACGCAGGAGCAGAGGGGGATTTAGATGAAAGACACTGGGAGCGGTGTTCACCTTTGCAGCACGACACATTTCCAGCTCATGTCATCTATTAATTTCATGCTGCCTGTTTGAGAAGCTCTATAAATATGCAGAACAGCCAGATGATAAATTTCTATCCAAGCAACTGCAAGCAAGAAGAAGTATCAAGTCACCCTGGGATGAAGACAAATCCTGATGGCTTTTCTAATTGTGCTCAGGAGAACAGCTGGGACTCCGCCAGCATTTTAGGCCCCCGCCAGAGGGAATGCGGCTTCTGGCTTAACGGCGTTGGTGTGATTGCAGGTGACATGGACTAACGGGAGAACAGCACAGGCGCAGTCATCAATCCATTTATATGTATGCGATGTTTAAGGTGTTCAATCTCTTAACGCCCCTGCATAATGTGCCTCTAGTATTTGAGAATATCGGAGGAAAACACTCCAATAAACATGCAGCAATCAGTTTAAGAAGTTTCCCATTTCTCGAGGAGCGCAGTGACCTTAACATGACATTTTTCCTTCAGAAGGAGAGGGAATCTTACAACGCTGCAGCTTTTTGAGGAGATGAATGAATTTTCTTGACTTTGATTTAATTTTCTTTGACCCAGAACAGGCTGTTTTATTCATGAGCTTTTTTTCCCCCTCACAAACAAAGAAGTGTATTACCTTTTTTTTTTCTGTGCATGTGAAAATTATTCTTAAGGCAGTGTATTAGATTTCTTTGGTCGTTTGTGCATGAATTAATTAACAGAGATGCAGCAAATCCTCCTCAGGCACCTTTTTTAATCTAGTCAGCTTAAAGCTCATCGGTATAACTTTTATTCTGTAGAAGCCACAAATGAGATACAAAAATATCAAGAATTAAAGCAAATGGAGCACCCAGCACATTTATTGGTATCTCTGGTACAGGTGTGACAAATCTTTTTAAAATGAACCATTGTTGAGGAGGTTTTGGGACAACTATAGACATAAAAATGCTAAGTTGTGCCAGACATTTTTGTTTTGATTTTTCCCGTAAAGTTTATCGGTCAAGTCTATCAGATCTTTATTTATATTGTCTTTATATTTAAAAAGGGTCTTACATGGCTTCCACACATTTTAAATAAAAAGAAGGCCGCAGCATCACAAAACCTCCACCGTGCATGTCAGTGGGTGTGAGGTACTTTTTCCAACCTTCTCCTTTGTACACTAACCTGCAATGTTTTGTCTTTAAACATGATAATCCTAGTCTCATCCGACCAAATTACATGTGCCCATTTAAAGTCTGAGTAGAATTTGTTTTTTACTCTGATATAACATAATATGGGCAAGTTTAGACAATTCTCATGGTCCCATTTTAAAGCTCCAAACACATCTCTGTTACTTGAATGCCATGTTCTTTTTTCTATTTTGAAAAGTGAACAGAATTAGGTCTCTGTCATATCATATTTTATAACACTGAGAAAAAAGGAAGTTGAGCAGACACTCTACTAAACTCAAAACTGAAGATGTAAACATATCGGTACTCCTTCTTTTCCCTAGCGGTGGGAGGGAGACCTCAACTATGTGAAGGCAGTTTTGAGATTATATAATTTTTTTGCTTGTGAGCTGAATGTGTCTACATCTTTATTGTTCACTGATCTCCTGCAACACAGAATGGTGCCTAAAAGGCAGCAACCTCTGCTTTGAGTCGACCTTTCCTACACATCACAAAACCTAGAAAGTTGCAGATTGCACAAACACTGCATGCCATCCTTGTGAAAAGTGCATGAGAACTCAAACTAATAAGCCAAAACAGTACGACTCTCTTCTTAATAGATTATTTATTTGCCACTAAAATAGCTCAGATCAGTCCTAAACTTTCCTGAAGTCTCCTAAGCTTTACTGACTTCTGAACTTCAGAGTGTTGTTGATTGTGAAGCAGACTGTCAGTGAATCCCACAGATGTCATCAGACCCAATCAAGGTGATAGTTTGAGAAAGTCTGGAGGGCTGGTGAAAACCTGTAGTTAGGTTTGCACACTGCTGTTCTGCAGAGTGGTGCTTCTCTACAGTATGTGCTAAATCAAAATATGGTAGATTTGGAAATACTATGTATAAAACAATGCTCTGTGTTAATATAACTTTAATTCTTAGAGTTCTACTGAATACATTCAACAGAAACTTCAAAATCATTTTAATATTACCTTTTGCATGTGCAACATTTTTGAAGCATCCCAATTAATTCGAAAAAAGCACAAAAGAATATTTGCAAGTGTCAGCTTTTGCTTGCTGTAAGACAAAGAACACAGCCTAACCCAGAAAACTTTTCTGCCTGTTAGGAATAAGCCGCCACATTTCGTTTTCCACTTCCACCAGCTCTCATGCAAAAGAAATGCGTAACAGCAAAGCAACAATGAGAACAGCTTTTAAAAATTTAAACCATGAAGATTTAATGTGAAGAAAAAATGAAAAATGCAAATCAGGTGTTTTAAAACACTGACATAAAAAGTGACGGTGAACAAACTAATGTAAACTTTTGAAATGACACGAATGAACTTATGTGACGCTAGCACACTTTATTACAAGAACAAATTGTGCTCTAGACATACTGAAAGAATGAATATTGGAACATGAAAATGAGGATTTAGTTTAAAGAGCAGAAATCATGTTGATGTAATGTGCAAATGAAGGTCTCTTGATTTTACCTCATTTACTTCCCCCATGTCTGGTTCTGCTCTAATTGCTCATCACTACATGCTCCAGCTTCACTTTGGAGGAGATGCAGGTCTGAATTCAGCAGCAACCTCTGGCTGTTAAATAAAAACCTGTATGTTTCAGAGCAGAGTCTGTACTGACAGCGTTATGGATTTTAATGGCAATCGTAAACAAAGACAGCTCTTCATATTAAGCTGACGCAGACAACAGTGAGACTGCATTGCATGAATTACCACAAATTTTTTGCTGTCATTTTACATTCCCACGGTTACAGCGCCGATGATAAAGGCTGCAGTGGAGATTGTGTGGGTAAACCACCTCGTCAATGTCGTGTCATTTCTTGTTTTAGCATTCGCTGCGTTGGTTTGCTTATATGACAGGACATTTATTAATATACAGGGTTCTGTTGAGTCATAATTTTCTTTTCTTCTGGACTATAAATTGCTGTTTATTTTAAAGCCACAAACCACTTCGATGTTAAATGTACATCGTAGAAAAGAAAAAATTAATCTTACATTGATGTCAGATTTGTTTCATTGTTCATATCCCTTTTTTTTCTCCATTTATGTTACTTTAACATCTCAGTGTATTTTATTGTTATTTTAGGTATTCATTCAAGAGAAAGTAAAACATAATTGTGCAGTCAAAGGAAAAGGACAAAAGCTGTTTACATATTTTTTTAAGTATAAAAATCTGATGGATGGTGTCCATTTGTTCTCAGCCCACTTTACTCTGACAAAGCTAAATTATCCAGTCCAATAAATCCAATACATTCAACTGCCTTCAAATGTCACCCTGTTAGTAAATGTGTGTAATTTATAAATACAGCTCTACTGTGAACGCAAGAGAAAGGAAACAGAGCATTAATTAATAAACAGCACCATAAAGACCAAATGATGGAGCTGACAAGCCAGAGATGACACTGGAGATTTTTAAAGCAGGGTTGGTTCTAAAACAAAACAAAGTTTAAACATCTGACAATAGAGCGTGAAACTAGAAGCACCAAAGAAGCTCTGAGTAACTGGAGAAGCTGTAGTGAAGCAAAGCTTGCATTGAGGAATCTGTTGACAGACCAACTGTTAGTTGTGCACTCCACAAGAGTGGCAGGAAGAAAGCCATCATTGTATGAAAACAGTAAGCAATTCCATTCACACCTAGACAGATGAAGAAGCAGACCAAGCTGAACCTTTGAGACTATGTGAAAATGTGTGACGAAAAACCTTTCACATCACTCTACACTGTTGCTGCACAACAGCAACAGTGTTGTGCAGCAGTTCATTTCCAAAGATAGTTGGAAATGAATTAAATGCAATCCTAGTAGAAAAGTTGTTGGAGTTGCTAAACGGTTGATGAGATGAGGATCCGCCTTCTATCAGAACAACCCTAAACAAACATCTAGAGCAGGGGTTTTCAAAGTATGAAAGGGTGATCCCCCCCCTCCAAGGAGCACAATGCCTGCTGCGCCTCACACTTTGAAAACCGCCGATCTAGAGCATATACCTGGGTTAGAACAACCCAGTCTAACCAGAACCTGCAGCAAAACTTAAAATTGATGTTCAGAGGCCTAATCTTCACGTTTTATATTATTCACAGGTAAAGGGAGCTAAATAACAATGTCTGCCACAATTTGTAGATTGAAATAATAATAAACCTTGCTTTACTTTCTTCCAATTCAAAATTGTTAATTACTTTGTGTTGGCCTGTTGAATAAAACTCCAATAAAATAATTTGAATGCAACAAAAATTAAAATTGCTCAAAAGCTTAACAATTTCTCAAGGCAGCGTATTTATGCCATCATGACTGACAGCAACACATTGGGTTAAAGTTCAATATTCTAAGAGTTAGATTTCTTCCATTTTCTAATTCAAAGTAACCCCAATCACCAAACAAATGGTATAATCTTTCATGCTCCTGCAGCTCAAAGTCCTCCCAACAGCTCATCTTCTCTTAAAAAGACTCCCACATCTCATAATGTGAAAATGACTCCATGAAGATTTATTTTTTAATAAACAGAACCATCTCAAATTAAATTGTCCTGTCCAACTCTCAGCAGGTTGCCAGATTTGCTCATCTCACCTTAAAAAGTAATAATTTTTCTCATTTATTCTTAAATTTTTTTGTATGATCAAAGCCTTAGTACTACATTTTCAGATTTATTTGTACATCAGCTCCAATTAGACCTTCAAAAGAAAGAACTGGATGAAGAGAAAAGCAAAAGAAAAGTGCACTGAGATATAAACTCTTGTATAAATTTGATCAAGTTATTTTGTTTAAAGGAATGAGCTGTAAAAAGATGACTTTATTAACACACAGTTAATCTTGCTTTTAATTATGTCATTTTTATGCAAACTTACCACAGTAATTAACTCTGTCCCATATTTTAATTACACTTGTGCAATTTTTAAACAGTACAGAGAAGGTGACAGAGAAAGTCAGATTACATGTAACTTGGAAATGATGACAATAATACAAAAAATCCCAATTAGTGTATAAAATCAGATGCTACACTTATAAGTCATTTATGGAACCACCTAGTGTATTACTATTTGAAGACGCTCCTGATCTGTTTGCAACTTAATTACATTTATTAATAAGCTGTTTACATGAACAGCAAAGTTTCATAGCTGATTAATAGATTTCTTAAGATGTGAATGTTGGCACCAACTGCAAAAACTTTGGTTACAAAATAAGACACAAGTCTTGTAAAAGGAAAACAAATGTTGCAAATGAAGTCCTGCATCATGTTATGATGGTTAAACTCAGCCAACAAACAAATCATTTTAATTTTTCCTCCAGGTGGTCTTTTTGTGGGCTCTAGTGTCCCTTATATGACAGTAGGCTGACAGGAAAAGGTGAGGGAGAGGGGGAAAGACATGCGGCAAATGTCGCCGGGTCCAGGAATCGAACCCGCGACGGCCGTGTCGAGGACTCAAGGCCTCCAAATGTGGGTCGCGCTATCCCCTACGCCACCACAGCACGCCCAAATCTAGGATCATTTGACATAAAAATAAGATTATACCAAAATTAGACTGAAAGTTAAAAGTTCTAGAAATGTCACCAGTTTCTCACGGGGGGAAAAAAAACACAAGTGAAACTATATATCTGTCTATGCGAAGTATGACCTGTTGTATGGCCTTTGTTCTCATGCTAGGAATTTCAGTTAATTACTTTATATTCAGTTTCTCAGTTCATCTTGACTTTCCTTTTATTGCCATTTTGGTGTTTATTTCCTTCTCAATTTATTTAACATTCTACAGTCTCATTCTCTCATCCTGCCTGCCTGGTCTCTCCTCACAGCTGCAACCTGTTCTCAATCAGCCACCTGTCACTTGTCAGTAATCAAGCTCCTGATTTCCTGTCGCACTTTGCTGTATTCTGGCATCTTCTTCTGTGTTCTGCCCTTTACCTCCTATTACCTCACGGATCTCTGCCTTTTCTTGTCCACCAGTTCCCAGTCCTGTATCCCTGCCTGTTCAGTTTTAGTGTCTTCATTTATTTCCGTGGCTCCATCTACACCTGCCTCTGGGGTCAAACATACCTAATAGAGGTACGTCGCAGGTCACACATACTTTTTAGAAGTAACAGAACTCTATATTTCACAAAACGTCCTTTTTAAATCTCTGTGTAGATCAGTGCTTCTCAATTCCAGTCCTCAGGCCCCCATGCCCTGCATGTTTTCGGTGTTTCCCTGCAGCCACACACCTGAATTGAATCTATGAGTGATTAACAGGCTTCTGCAGTACTTGATGCCTGCAGAACAGGTAATGCAATCATTTGGATCAACTGTTCTGAAGTAGGGACTCATCTAAAACATGCAGAGCAAGGGGGCCTGAGGACTGGAATTGAGAAGCACTGGTGTAGATCAACATAAATTACATATTTAGATATTCCACTGTAATGAAAACTGTTTTTCATTTTGCTAATTAAATTGAACACACTTCTTTTTAAAAACCGGGTAGTAGTCATCATAAGGCATTGTATAAGACAGGGGTGGGCAATCCTGGTCCTCGAGGGTTGGTCTCCTGCAACTTTCAGATGTATCTCTACTTCAACACACCTGAGTCAAATAATGAGGTCATTAGCAGGACTCTGGAGAACCTGACTGCACTTGGGAGGTGATTCAGTTGTGTTGGATCAGGGAGACATCTAAGAGTTGCAGGACACCGGCCCTCGAGGATCAGGAGTGCCCACCCCTGATATAAGAGAACAAAAACTAAACTAGAAAATTCCTGAAGAAATTTAACCGGGGCCAGCCAAAGTTTGCCTGTTGGTTTGGACCCAGCGTTCTGATGCTAAAAATTAGCATCAATGCTAAAGAAAGCTGCAATGTAATCAATAGCATGTGGAGAATCACAAGAATGTTAAGTAAACTGGACATGCACCATTCAGTATGATAAAGTAAGTGTATAAGCTAAAATGACCAAAAATGCTAATGTTAGCGTGAATGCTCTCAGTAGCATGTGGGGTATCATTAGAATGTTCTCTGTAATTTACTTACTCCATTCAGTATACTATACTAATAAGTAAGAAAAATAGCTAATAGCTTATTTAAGCTAAAAGGCTAATGCTAATGAACTGTCTTGCTGCGCAATGCAGTTCCCTAACGTGAGAGAAACAGATAATGCAGAATCATATTATTCTGCACTAACCTGAGGGGCATATTGAGGCTTCCACCACAAGTAATAGTTCCAATGCTGGGTTCGAGCCGCACGTTTTGATACCACTTTTGTGGGTGGGCACACAGCAAGCCACATAAACGGTCACGAAAGAAAAATAAATAATTATAATACTTTAAGAGGCATTCTTTTGGGTGTAGAACAATAGGTGCCTGCCATGCAATGCATGGAGGCAGTGACTGACTTCTCTCCTTATGCATTGCTATGGGCAGGCCCAAATTAAAGCCCACAGACTAATTTTAATGGCTAAATAAAAACAAGTGTACACAACACAAGTACTTTCTGTATTGTAGCTGAGATAGATTTGCAAAACTTTTGTGAAATTGTTTTATATGAATGGACTGGAATGAACAGGATCACTCATGAGGAAAAAATGTTCCACAAGTTCAAGGTGCTGTAACAGTGAAGTTATGTTGGCATTTTCTTTTCTAGTGTTACTCAAAGCTGACAAATATAAAAGAACACAACTGGCACATGGATTGCTGTCACAGTTGCTTATTTTGTTCCAGATATACTCCACAACTGCTTCTTGCAGGAACAACAAAAAAAACCTCCTTCATATTATTTCAGCCCTAACAATCCAGTAGTCAGAGTTGCTCTCAGAAGACGTCTGTGTTTAATGAGCTGAAGGAGCATATGTTCTATGAATACTCACGAGACATCAGCTGAAATTAGTCTGAGAAGATGTGGAATTTGGCAACAGGTTGCTTTTATGTGCTAATGAATCAATGTAATTAATTTGCCAGAGAAAAGGATTGATTGATATTCTTCCCACTGATTGGTATTCTAGCACGTCTCTGAATGAAGTGGAGATGAAACGCATGATCTGGTTGGTCCTGAGCCAAAGGATTTAACACTTCAGATGAAACCAACTAGCAGGGAGCAACGTACAAATCCATTGTATGTTTTTTTTTGTATCACAGATTCAGTTGATTTATTAATGCACAATAGAACTGACTGAATCCTTCCCTTCAGTCTGCATCTCAGCAGATCAGAATATCAAAATGTTCATTCACTGCATTATTTCAATTCAGAAGGTGAAAATTGCAGAGTATTGACAAAGAGTAAGATATTTCAAGCTTTCAGTTTTTAGGACAATTATAGCTGAAAGCTAATGAAAACCTGGAATTCAGTTTCCAGAAAATACTAATGTTGCATCAGATTCAGAAACATCGTACTGCTGAAATGTATCCCAGTATGTCATACAGTATTTCCTCTCAATATTCCTCTTGAATTACTGCAGATGAGATCAGTCTGTGACTCTTCTGAAAAGGTAAAGAAGCCCGGCTTGTTTTTATTGTAGCCTTCAGTCTGTTTGCATTGTTGTCTCTCATCCTCGCAATACACCATGGGTTCTGTAGAGGGTTCAGGTCAGGTGTGTTTGCTGGCCCACCATTCATAGTGACACCATGGTACTCTAGGGCAATTTGAAACAACAACAGCAGATGACATGGTTCCCCAAATCTTCAAAACTTCTTAATGGATCTCAAGATGCCATCATCCTTCACCTTACTGTCTGAAACGTTCTCTGCCTACACATTCTGATTCTGCTACTTGAAGTGCAATTAACAGTTCAGTCTTTCCAAAGGTTCTCCACTGGATCTCCTGGATTAAGCATTTGACTTCTTTTACTTTTGCTTCACATTCATTTGTAGTTTTTTCCAGGTCAGATTTCTGCTGTTCAGTCAGTTCGGCTTCATCATCTGGATTTGGATTCCACTTCTGTGATGAGTCTTGCTTCCAGATCATCACTTGCTACTATTACTTTTCCAGCCTCTAGGTTGAGCTTGTGGAAACTCTCCTTTAATTCCTCTTCAGTCATCTCCTCATGCATCCCAGTTATGTTATTGATCAACCGAGTTAATGACCTCTTTGCTGTCGTTCTCTCCATCTTTAGTTGTTCAGCAGATTTCCCATCAGCTGGTTCTGCCATCTTTTGAATCAATGTCAGTTGTTCACAAATAAGAAGCAAACAAATGATCTCACTCACGATGTGTTTACAGTTTATAAAACAGACAACAGACCAGTGCTAGGTTCGGCTACGGGTGTAGAGAAATGTGCAAGTGTATTAATGACCACAGACCAGAGAATAAGTTTAACTGCCGGCTTATTATTTGTTGAAAAGAGAAGAAACAACAATATTACAAACAGTTGACATACAATGACACAAAATCCAATCCAAAATAGTTTAATTGTTTCTTTCAGAATATTGTATTTATTCCTGATTGAATTTTAAGCCTAATGTTAGGTATTAAAGGATACTATTTATTTTAAAACCTAGGTTATAGTTCTACTTAAGTTCAAGTTTATACTGTTAATCTATTTAGTTTACAGTTTGGTTGTTTAAATCTATTGAATCTATTTTAATTATTTAAAGTTATTTTTTTTAAGAAGATAAGGTTTTAATTTTCTGTTTTAACCATTTCTTGTTTCTATTATAACCCAACAGACAATTTCACATTAAACACACCAACAATGAATATTGAATGTGGTTCGAGAAAGAAAAACAATAAAACAACAAAAACAATCCAGCAAAAGACTGAATAACTTGTGCTTCAAATCAGTGTCTTTTCTTCTGATGATCCTGAAGGGTTAATCCCGTTTCTCTGAATCCAGTGCTATCTCAGCAGGAAAACATGTGCAGGTCATACCAGTTTGGATGACTTGAAATGTCCAGCAGAGGGCGTAGCTCCTGCTAGACGGCAGTTACAGGACTCCTGGGTTACGGCTCGCCATCTTGTTTGGCTGAACATCGTGTGTGTGTGGGGAAACATGCTTCACCCACACCAGCTCATCCGTTACTTCCACGGTTTTTGAACATTAAACAACATAAATGCGCTACTTTAGCTTTCCGTTAGAATGAAATAAAACTCTTACAAATAACATCCTTCACAGAAAATATACTTTTTTACTCACCAAGTCCAGTTCTGTACATATAATACTCCGAACACAGACGGTAAAAAATGCGGAAAGCTCTTCCGACGAAAATGGAAAAGGTTTCCAGTCAGCAGGTAGAGTTTTTAATAGTCTATTTTCTCTTATCTCTCTCTCTCTCTTTCACAGCACAGTTCTTAGTAGTGATGGGCTATCTGAAGCCAGGCTTCGAGGCTTGTACCGAGTAATAAGGGGGCGTGTCAATGAAGCCCCGCTTCAAGGCTTGTGTCGTCTTGCTGAAAACCACGTGACTGGCAACAAACGAGGCCTCGCATTGCATGGGTCACGTGACTGCTTCATTTTGCGTGTCGGTTTTCAAAATAAAAGCGTGATGAGTCGCTGCTTGATCGCATGAGTGGAGTATTTGTCTTCATAAGTGGCCGAAATAAAAGGAACCTTTTATAGTTCATGTGTATTAATGATTTTGATGATGACACTCATCAAAGTGTAATGTTTGTTACCAGTTTTCTCAATGGTTGATTGTGGCATATTTTATGACTTTATATTTATGTGTTTTTATTAAGTAAAACATTTTAACACTGCATCGTTGCTGAAATGTGCTACACAAATAAACTTGATTGAAAAGGAGCCAGCAAGAAGAAAAAATCTGACATCTGGGAATACTTTGAGATGATTCACTCACAAGATTCTTAAATAACAATAATTAAACCCTTCACCTCTAAAATTTTCACCTTCTTGAAATTTCCACTATTTCTTTGTTCTGCAAAAATATATCAGTCTTGCACAGCAGAAACAGACTTAAAGCTGTTGGATGAGTAAAATTCTGGCTTATGAGTAAAAATATAAGGGATCAGATCAGAGAGCCAATAGAAAGTTTTTCAGGAGGCAAATCAAAACTCGAAGAAAACTGTCTGCCCCAACAAGCACTGCACTCCGAGTACACCAAAACAAATGTCTACTGTTAAATCAGTCAATGACAGAAGAAAACAGCCATTAGGATTGGCAACAAATAATTTTAATAACTAAAAAAGATTAGTTAAATAGGATTTAATTGACTCTCCTGTTACTAAACGTGAGTTTGACAAAAACTTTGTGACAATATTGCATTTACTAATTGTTTTTAAATATGTCTGTCTGAGTAACAAGGCTGTCAAGCGCTTCACCAGCAGGTGTCACTAGTGAGAAATGAATGAAGCATCGAGTAATGAACTTTTGGGCAAAGCAATGGGCCGGAAGCTTCATTGCTTCATGAGGCTTCATTTGCCCATCACTAGTTCTTAGCTTCTTCGTTCTCTCTGCTTCTTCTTCGAGAGCCAGAGGACGTAGCAGCCCTGTTGGCTGGAGCAAGTCACATGGGCTACACATCAATGTGACCCTTCAGAATAAGAGATTTTACTCCACATTGACCGTTTTAGCTGCTGACAAAATAAAACTATTTTATACAGATTTTTAACCAAATAAAATAGAACATGAAATAAAGCATTCTTAATGTTTGTAATTCTTACTTTTTATATTTTTAATTATATTAACGCCTATTTATTCTCTATTTATTTATTTATTTCCTATTTCTGCATTTTATAGCTATTTTTTATGAAAAGGCTTACATTTAGTGAGGGGTATTTTAACCTGGGTAACATCAGCAACTGTCTCTCCTTTAACAAGATCCTTCAATTAGTTTATTTCTTTTTCCTTCAGCAGTTTGTGGTTGGTTTTTACTGTCAAGTTCTCTTCTAATTTGTACAGTTTCCCTATTTGAAAAGGGATGGATAAATCGAAGCAGACTTTTGATCATTTACAGAATATCGTTACAATAATGTTTATTTTCGTTGAAAAATAGCGTTTTCAGTCAGAGACTTCTTCAAATTTGCTGTAATATGGGCTGTGTTGGAGAATTATCGTTTCTCCATTAGGTTTTTAATGCACAAAGTTGAAGAAGAGTCAGTGAGTTGAATTCATAAATTTCATTCATTAATACCAAAACACAGCTGGTCCATTGTTCATGCTATGCTTATGAGCTATCAGAACAAATTGGCATCTGACAACAGTTCCCAGTTCTCTTTGTTGGTCTCTTCTTCTTCTTTTGTTTTTTATTGGCAGATGGCAACCAACTTAAGGTGTATTTACTGCCACCTGCCAGACTGGAGTGTGGTCATCAATGATCTCAGAGGGAATCTAATAATACACACCTCAATGCATGAATGTGCAAATTCACATCCATACATACACACATATAATCGTGTACTTTAAATATGATTAAATAACCCATTGTTTTTTGTTTTTTAAAAAAAATCTAATTAATTGATTCTTTGTTGGTCTCTATCTAAGCTAAGCCCTAAAGAGGGCATTCCCTAACGTGTAATTTCCGTTAACCTTAGCATTGAAAGCATTACCTAACGTGTCATTTCCTCTGACCTTAGCTTTGCGTGCTCTATTTGTGTGGGTGTGTGTGTGTGTGTATATATACAAGCATGCAAATAGCTTAAAGAGACAGAGGAAAACACAGAATTATTCATTCTCAACAGTTGTTACAGGAGATACTTCGTGCCCTCTGGCATCTACAAAGAATTTGAATCTTGAATTATTGTGAGTTATAATATTTATTTTCCCTCTGGCATCCTTAAAGTATTTTTGAATTTGAATTAATCATAGAGTAATGTCTAAATAAGACTAAAGTTACTAATTCTAATATATTCTGCTGTCGTTTGATGGATCTGAGAATAATGTAGTCAGGTGTAGCCAGGATTTCTGAATCCTCAGTGGGGTTTTTTAAGCCACTGTCATTCAGTGGTTTTTAAATAAAAAGTCATTGTCTTCTCCTGGCTGGATCCAGGTCTTCTAAATCCAACCAGACTGAGTGGTAGTTTTATCTGCAGCCTGTCTTTGGGTTGGCTAATTAACAGAGAACACATGGTGCCCCCCCTCTTCGTTTTGTATTGTCTTGATACAAACCCTTATCTTGGCACAGTTTGTTTATTTTCATTGATCTAATCCTGAGAGAAAGCAGTGTCTGTTCTCAGGATTGAACACTCCAACATAGTGATTTTTACCATTTTGAGCACTACAATGAAAAACTAAACATAAGCCTGAGAATGAAAAACTCTTCAGTCTCATCAGATGAATGAGTTTTAATCTTATACATGCAGCTGCGTCTATTTAGGAATCCCACAACATTATTGCGTCTTGGTAAATAGCAGCACCTGTTGTTGAATTGTTCTATCATTTTGGCGTTATTTTTTAAATAAGAAAAACATATTCCTTATACCTGCAGGTAACATTATGCAGTAAGATGCCTATCCCTCAAGACTAACTGTTCAGGTTTGTGGTTTTAGTGTTTGCTAAGAGGAGTAGTAATACCTCCATGTCTTTCTGCTAAATATTAAGTATTGCTTGTGGGACTCACTGCAGGTAAAAGCTCAGATGAAGCTAATATTATTCTCAGACAGATTAACGTGAACGTCTGAACCACTGATTTAAGCTCCATAAAAAAAGACACATGAAAGAGGGCCAGAGGTGTCTCACTTAGAAGTCGGACTACTTTCACTCCTGTGGCCAGTTAGCATTATTGTCTGCAAGGCAAGACACCTACCATCTCTAATATAATAAGAGACTGGGTCTAATCTCCCTCCTGAAGATTTTCTTTAATGTCATCCAGCCCAGATTAGCTGACTCTCCAGGAATCAGTCTGCAGTATAGCTTCACCATATAGACAGGATCAGTTAAAACTTCAGCCGAATACCTGAAACTGAACCCAGAGCTCACTTTATGTGCTCGGCTCTCACAGTTCCTTTAGAGGTGTTATGTTGGAAGTTAGTTATTTTTTTGTGTTTTCACTATTTCCTTACTATTGTTCTTGTTCCATAGTTCTTGTCATATTCTATTAAAGGATGTGGGTGTCATGTAAAACAAATTTTTTTTAAGCTTTATATCATGTTTTCATGATATTATTTTATTAAAATCATTTCTGGAGTAATGCTTTGATTCTTCCATTGCATGTTTGGGAAATTCTGGACTCAACAAAGATTTCCCTGCCTCACAGAGTTCCCCTTTCCTACAACTCCCACTCAGCTCCTTCAGACTAATAGCAGCAGCAATTAGCAAAATACCTGGTGGAACAGAGCACCACAGTTCACATTCATGCTAACTACGTACTTTTCAGTGCAACTCTTCTATAACGGCTGTAAACGACACAGTGGAGGAGCATTATTGTGATGATGTCCTGAATGCATAAAGTATATGCAACATTATTATTACAACTGAAAGCAACAGGTACTTGATTGTACTATAAAATTGCACTATGTGTGATTCTTAGTTCATAATTCACCTCCCCTCAGCTTGTACATTTTCTCCCATCCACAGCTGTTCCCAATCACCTAAATACCTCACCTGCATCTCATGTCTTTCTCCATTCATCCCTCAGTATTTAAGCCCACTGACCCTTTGCTAGTTTCTCTCATTGTCATTCCTGTTTACTTGCCATTTTCCCCTTCATGACAGCCTTGTAAGTCGTTTCCCTCCATTATTAAACACTCTCCACTTAACCTTCTGGTTATGGTTCTGGGGACAAGGCGGATGGTGACAGAAGTTGTATTAGATGCCATGGATAGATAGATTGATATCTTTATTGTGTGTGCCCACTTGCTCTTGCGGAGTTGCGGAGGCCAGTGCCTATCTCTATTAGTTAACCTAGCAGTCTTTTTTTTTTTTTTTGACAGTGGGTGGAAACCGAAATAACATCCAAACTCCTTTGAACCAAGAAGCCTCTGGGTGCAAGACAATAGTGCTCTGACCTAAAAAAAAAAAAATGCACCTTCTAAAAATGTAGCCATCATAATTTTAACTTAAAAAAAAAAAAAACTTTTTTATTTTTGCTTTTTCTTCCTAAAATTTTAAGAGTTGAGTTTTGTAGCCAACTAAAAGCACTAGGGTGAGACATACTGAAAGGGAAGGCCTCTTTTCCCCGATTACATATCGGCAGCTTGGAAATAAATAATAATAATAAAAAATAAAAATAAAAACAACTTTTTGTGCTGAAACACAATGCATGCTGCTAGCACATACAGCACACACCACTTCTTGCTGTGCTGTACTTTTAGGCTTTTCTTTCACAATGAGTTTGTTGTTAAAAATGAGTGACTTCATCCATCATTTATATGCAGTCTGTGAGCCCTGCTGTGGGAGTGGAGTGAATATGATATTCAAATAGACAGCTGAAGCTCCAGCTTGGTCTTTATTTTGGCATATTTTTGCTGGCTCCACTTTCTTTTAACTTCTTGGCAGCAAGAGGAAGTGTGGGCTGTGTCTTTTAGGACTGCAGGAACTCATATTGCGTTTGGACAGCTAACATCGATTTAAAGGGGGTAAGAGAATTGCTAGCCAACAAATTTTGCAGTATGCTAGTTGGGCCAATGCTGACCAATCAACAAGCATGCAAAAAAGTCTCAAAATACATTTATAAATACAGCAAAATCCACTTAAATTGCAACTACAAAATGTGAGAATTTTGTGATTTTTTTTATAGCATTAATTTCTGAATTTTGAGGCAAGTGATTTGTTACATGTGTTAAATAGTACAATAATTGATTGAATGTGCTCCAATGGCAGCGATTGCATGATTTTTATTTTGCCAGATTATAATCTGTAATCACTAAGCTGAACAAAAAGATAATGGTGAAGGACAGATCAATAGACACACTCACAAAGCAACAAAAAATAGGAAAAAAAAAAAAGGATGGGGGTCAAAAGTCCAAAGAAGAGAACAAAATGGTTGTGTAACTAAACGTCGCAGAAAAATATGAGAAGTTCAACAATGTGGCAGAAAACTCTCCATAATAGGGAAGTGACTGAAAGAGAAAATTTGATTTGAGTGTTTGTACACTCATTCATGTGATCCTCTTCATTCATTCATTCACTCATTCATTCATTCATTCATTCAAAGAATCAATTAATTAGAACCTACAATGCAGTCGACCGTGTTCGGTCGACTGCAGTGTTCGGTTCATTTTCTGAATGCAGATGATGCCGTTTATTAACTCTGCATGCCTCTAAAGTAATTGATGCAGAGTCATGCAGACATGGTGAGTCTGACATGTTAATTAAAAATAAATACCATCCCAGCCTAACGGCCTGGAAGCTTCCACACAGTTTGGAGGAATCTGAAGCGAGGCAGCTTTCAGTTACACAATGACAACACTGAGAATTGACATGTGAAACAACAATAAATAAATGGGTAAATGTCATGTTGGTAATTTTAGTTTCGTTCTTTAATAGCATCCTCTGTCTTAGTACAAATTAGAAGTGACAGAGTGCCAAGATTTTATTGACCGGTTGACATTTAAGCCATTGGAGAATTCGCTGCCTTCTCCAGTCACGCCGCTACAATTGCCCTGCAATCCTCAAATCGAGCAGCTCCCTCCTGCCTCCCATCTCTGTGCTGTCAGCTTTACCAAATATGAATTGTTATTGCCAGTGAGATGTAAACACACTCCCTAGAGGGGAAGGACAAATTTTTTAATAAGGACATGTCACCCTGATGCATCGTCTAGCTACTCTGGGACACAATGTTCCAGAAAAGCCAAAAATCTGAGAGAATAGAGATCAGGACGTGCTGAATTTTTCAGGGGTGAATTTGAACCGTTTTTGTGTCCTGTAGTGTCAGCAGGGGCAGCGCTAGACATTTTGGTGCCATAAGCACAAATGCTTCATGGTGCACCCCCTCGCCCCAACACCCAAAAAGGAAGAATAATTCAGTATTTGTGCATTTCTCTTCATTTCATGGTGGTGCATAATTACGGTTCACAAAGGCGAGTGTCGTACAGAACCAAGATTCATCCCATAAAGGCCTGTTGGAGTAAGGCCTTTATGTTTTTTCCACATTTACTTGTTTGATAAAAAGTTCCTATAAACAACTTTACAATGATGAAGGGACAACTTTACAAAGGAAACTAAGTCATATAGTCATGACAACTTTGTTTTCCTGAGGAGGATTCACCAGGAGATTATTAAAACTAAAAATCCTCAAAGTCTGCAGAACATCTTTAAGATTTATATTATTTTAGACTAACAGACTTTAACACTCCAGTTCAAAGTAAATCATTTTTGATGCAGTACTGAAAATGGGCTAATTTTTTATACCTTTGTTGCTTTTGTATTTACTTTATCCTCCTTTAATGTGGCATAGATTCTGTATTCAACGTATGAATGTCTGATTGCAGTGTAAGGTGGTGTGGAGTCCTCAAACTTGAATTATTTTCCATTGCTATCAAAATGAAAAACAAGCAAATTCATTAGAAGAAAATAAAAAAAAATCTTCATAATTTATATTAAAACATTTTAAAATAATATTTAGCATTCTTCAAGCGTATCAACCGGCAGTTTCATAACCATTTTAAGATTTATACACTGAACCTGGTTTTAACAACTTTAGGGGTTCATATGCAGGATAAAAGATCACTTTAGCTCAGACAAAAGTCACAGCGAAGGCCTTCTGCAAAGGTCATTGGCAGCCTGTGAAATGTGTGCATATTTATGCAAAAAGTCACATTTGAGAGTCCATATCACTACAATATTATAGTGCACTGTGTAATGAAGCAGACCAAAGCTGAATGCAACAAGCTATATTTCATTTTAAATTTCATTTTGATCAGAAAGTGTGTCTAATTGCATTACCTGTCTTCTTAAATTTGGATGACAGAGGAATTCAATTTCCCTGGTTAAATCACAAACCACCTTTTTGCGCGCCTTCTGCAGATCAAAAACAGAATTTGAATTAACGCTGAAAACATCTATTAAAATAGAGAACTGTGACATATGGAATAGTAGAAAGCAGAAAAGTAATAAGTCACTTGTGTGTTTGGACATTTCCATCAACCTTTTCCTGAAACCTGAAAACACAGCAGAAAATCTGTTCTCCAGAGACAAATGATGCTAGAAATCAGAGTCATGATTCAAATCATTGTAGCCTAGTGCCTACTGTTAGTGGATTTCCTTTCTTGTCTGTCTCAAGTTACCTGTCAAATACCTTGTCAATCACCCCATCGGCGAAAGTAACTTGTTAAACCCTTTGTGTTACGTGCTCTCTTAAGATGCAATAAATACTTATATAAGCTGTTTAAATGTCTATTCAAGTGATCAGTTTTTGACTAGAAAACTGTTATTTTAAAAATATATTGTTTTGAGGTTAAATTAAACACATTTATGAACAGATGACACTTTTATTGTGTTGCCCAAAGGTTTTAAGGGCTGTTAAAACTTTTCTTTTTAAAATCTAATGGCACATCAAGCAGGATTTAAACTTGTCTGACATAAATGCTATCATTTAAACCACAGTACAAACTCTGTCATTTAAAATTTGATGTGTACTATAAGAACTCTGTGCTGATTTGGAAATCTGAAAATGTTTGTTTGGCATTTTCTCTACTTTCTTACTCAGGAGGAATTGCTGCAAAGTTAACAACATTGTACAATTTACTTACTTTTTACAAACTGATAACTGATATGATGTAAATTAATATGACTTGCTTGTATTATAATTTTAGTTGAGCTAAATGTATTGGGGTCTAAATCTAAGTTTGTCGTTGGACAATTTGTGAATGAACTGGAGACTGACCTGTGTGTCTTTTCAAGTAACATTTGTTATTAATTGGCTCTATATAACCAAAGTGATTTTATTGGAAGATTAAGACAATTCTATGTCACAAATGAGGATAAATAGAGATGCATCCTGAACTTGTTTTGTTTTATGTTTAGCTTTGTTTCCAGATTGGTCAGTTCCTTTTAAATGTAATTTGTTTATTATTTGTTTATTCTTTTATTCCACTGTGTTCAATAAACTCAAACGCAACTCATACCATTTTTATTCTGCATATATTTGCTTAATCTCTGTTTTTTTTTTTTTGGTGGTTTGGCTTTTATTTTTTGCAAGTGACCTGATTATTCTTCACTTTTTTATGACAAGATGCAGATGTTGCTCACTTTAATCCATTTATATGAGCAAGATGTCACTTATTTTTTTCTTTTAGATCTCTTTATGTTAGGATGTACGTTTCTTTTTTAATCCTGTATCAGAAGGTAAAAAGCCTCAGTCTTTTTGTATTATAAAACCTTAATTTTTCTATGTGTCTGAGAATATATAAAATCAGTCAAACTGGGTTTTTTTTCTACAGCTTGATCTGTAAAATCCTGAAGGGGAAACTGAGTAATCTTCCATCAAAGCCCAATATTCAGTGTCACAAAGGATGAAAGCAAAAGCGTTTTTCACTGTCAAACTGAGGGATGGATGTTTTAATACAACAGCTCAGTGTGACAGCTAATCATCTATTCTCAATCTACAGAAGAGCAGTAAAACCTTTCTGTCATCCTTGTTTGAATTTCTCCTTCTGGCTAAAGCCATTTTGTTGAATTATATATGACTAAGATGCAAAAACCATTTACCTCCTTCTAAACTCAAATTGTATTGAAGGGAGGAAAAAATTGGGGCTTTTATGCTCACACAGACTGATTGAATTTGATGCTCCAACCGCATCAAATTACCGCAGATCTCTTCTTGCAGGATGTGTTTTTGGCAAAATAAAATCCTGAAAGTGCTACTGCAGTTGAAACTTTGTAGTTTATTCTGCTATTTTAAGAAGCACCAACCTGTAAAGGTAAAGGCACAAGAAATATAATTGCATACACTCAAATTGATGTGTTGCCATATAAAGATCGGCTGCAGGAAACTGTAGTTAGCTTATTTTTTTATTTTCTGTCAAACTGGCTGCCTGAAAATGTTTCCACAGATAAAACACTGAAGGATACACATCTAGCTGTAAAAGCGACAACACCAGATTTATTTGTCATGTTGCTGTTCTTCTATAACAACAATAAATATCACTGAGAAAGTCTCCAGGTAATTTCTAAATAGTTTTTTCTTTTTTTTTTTTGTTACTGCCATTGGCTTTTACACAGTGACATTTACCTTTGAGGTGAATACTGAACCATGTAATGGCTTCATGTACTAGATCATAGTGAAGCAAAAATGCTTAAGCCTGGGAATATGATGCTGTAATTAGTTTCTATTAAGCAAGTACCCATATTCTGCTGCTGTTGCTTTGCAGGTCGTAAAAATTTGTAAGCTATGAGTTAGCAGCTTCGATATATTTGCGGTTTACCTCAGTTTGATGCTCCTGGTCAAGATGAAAATGTTGGTTTGGTAGAATATTGTGAAGTAAAGACACAAATTGCCAATTGCATGAATAGATGGAGGGTAACAGAGTATAAGCTTGGATTTGAAGAAGTCACAAAATAACTGAATAGTCTACAGGAGGACAAACATTTTTGGTGCTGTTTTTATTGTTTTACTTTTCTATCTTATTTATTTAGTTGCATTTTAGTTTGTTTAACCTAGTGCTTCTCAGTTTCAGTCCTCAGGTCCCCCTGTCCTGCATATTTTTGGTGTTTTCCCTGCTGCCACACACCTGGATTGAATATATGGGTGATTAACAGACTTCTGCAGTACTTCATGGTCATGCAATCATTTGGATCAGCTGTTCTGAAATAGAGGCACATCTAAAACATGCAGAACAGGGAGGCTTGAGGACTGGAATTGAGAAGCACTGGTTTAACCTATTGTGCACCCTTATTCCTTATTCTTGTGTTCTGTTTATTTTTGTTCACGCTCTTATGAAAGTGCAAGCTTGTCCCCTTCAGATTTGTAGATCCTTTTGGGTTTTTCTTCATCTCATTCTGTGTTTTCTCCATGAAAATTTGTTTCCTTCCTTCACCTTCTCAACTCAGCTCTCTACTTCAGCTGTTCATTATTCCACTGATTAGACTCACATGTTTTCATTATCTCTCATTGCATCTAGTCAGTATTTAAGCTCCTTGGTGATCGTTGCTCTTTGATGGCTTCCCAATAGGCTCCTCAGTAATAAACCAAGTGTTTATTTTATTATGAAACTGTATTTGGGTCCTCCAACAACCCACACATGAAAAAAAAAACTCAATATGAGCATCGGTGTCTGTCTTCACCATTTATTTTTTGGGAAAATACAGTTTTTCTTTCTCTTAGCCTTTCTATAAAATAACAAATATCACTCTAAGGAAAAGAAAACACCAAATTTGAAATTTTCATGACAAGCATCTCCAGTTGGATAGAGTTTCACTTGAAAATAAGAATTCAACAGTTTTTCTTCAGCTGCTCCAACTTTAGCAGAGTTTTTTTTTTTTTTTTTCCTGTCCTAAACTGGTAATGATTCACTGGCAATGCAGAGATAAAATTGGGCCACTTTGTGTCGACACGTTCTGGCAGCTCCATTATGGTGCCGATGATTTGACTTTGTTGGAGGATTATTCTGCGTGTATCCTGCAGCACCAGACGCTGAGCAGCGAAGATATCAATAAGTTCTGCATATCTGTTGAGTGTCGTACACACAAAATGTCTCTGTTGTGCTGATTAGAAATTCACAAGTGTCTATTTCAAATCCAGCCGCTGCAGAGTTATTGTCCTTCATGCCACAGATAAAATCAGACACAGATAAGGAATGGATGCATTTTATTTTATCAAACCATGTTGAACGAGAGCTAGACAATTTCTAACCCAGAACTGTGGCTGAGAAACAGCTAGTCAGCAAGGCCCATCTGTCTCACGCTAGACGCTTAATAGTTTCATTGGATATCCTCAGATATTTATGATAATCCATCGCTGGCATTCTTCATCAATAACTCTAAAGGCCGACTCTGGCTTTGATGCTTCCTGTGGGACACCTGACAGCTTGTGTGAAATATCACGTCAGAGAGCGTATAAGAGACGATGCCCTGATGAAAAGTTGTCACCCTTTGAATCATTGTTTCTCCCGCTATGTGAGACGTGACCTGTTCTTGTAGGTTACGCTGTGATTCACTGGCAGAGGCTAGAGGCTGTAGCTTGGTCAATATTGCTCTCTGAGCTGTATGAATTTAGCTATTTAGTAGGTAACTTTTATCACTTATTCCTAATTCTGATTCAGTTTTTCCGGAATATAAATTAACCCTGATAAAAAATTGAAAGCTTGTGCAAACTTGAGGAAAAGAACGACCAATCTACTTTAGCAATTACATCAAAAACTGACAATTTCCATTATTTTAGGTTCCCATCACTGTTTATTTAGAAGTGCAACAATGACTTAATTTTGAACAAAAACATGTAATTTAAATATGAGCACAGAACAGATGTTTTAATATTCAGAAAGCTTTTCGTTTTCAAGATTGATGTTTGAATAATAAGCATCATAATGATCATTGGTATGCAGTTTCAGCTGCAGAGCTGCCTAATCTGAACTACCAACTGGAGAGGCCAAAGGGTAGAGGCACAGAGGTCAGAATATAATCATGGTTTAAAACTAAACTGTGACCTTCAACTGCAAAAAAAGTTATGGGATGGATATATAGCTCTGAAGAAAATGAAGAGCCCACTGCACTGAACCCCATTGAAAATCTCCTGGTTTTTCCACCAAATATTGATTTCTGTACTCTTCCTGAGTTAAAACACTAGCATTGTTGTTTCTAAATAAATATGAACTTGTTTTCTTTGCATTGTTTGAAGTATGAAAGCATTGCATCTTTCTGTCAGTAGTTCATAGAATAAAAGAACAATGCTCATTGTACATATACCTATAAAAAGGAAAGTCACAGAAAATGATCATTTAAAGTGGTCTATTTTTTTCCAGAGCTGTAAATCACAAAGGTGATGGTAACAAAAATATACTTCATAAATTTTAATGTACTTAGATGAAAAATGACCTGCACCTATCTCTCCCGCAGAACAAGATTATAAAATGGGAGGCCCTACCAATTTAACACAATACCACAGAAGAATAAATAAAGAAATGGGGCTCCCTCATCTTAATGTTGTAACATTTATGGCAGTTATATTGGTTTGCAAAGTGTTTGCAGTCAGCTTTAAGAACAATCCAAGTAACAGATGACTTTTTTTGTAATTATAAAAACAAATACAGTCTGGTTACACAAGCATGCAACAAACCTACAAAGCACCTTGAAGCTTTTATATAACCATTACAATAAAAGTGTGCAATAATATTTTGGTTGTAAGCTTAAATTTCTAATGCAAGGTCAGTAAAACTAATGTGATAACTGGCGCAACACAGAACCATTTAGTCTGGACCAGAAGACTAAGAGTGACCAGAGTGTTTCTTATTGCAATGTTCATTTCTCTGTTTTCATTATAGTCCATAAAGTGTTATCATGTTAGCTTTTGTCTTTAGTTTCTTAGATTTATTCTTTATCTTGAATTTAATTTCCTGGGATTAGTTTTAGCCTTCTCCCCTTAGTTTATAGTTTATTTATGTCTAGTTTATAGTTTATTTATGTCTACTTCCAGATGTGTTAATTAGTCTCCTTCCCTCAGTCTGCCTGCTTTTGCCTTCCCACCCACAGAGCTGCATCCTGCTACTAATCAACCCCTTGTTTCTTGTTCAGTAATCACACTCCCCAGTACTTAAGCCTCTGTTTCTATCATTCCCTGCTGTTTCGTTACTTTCCTCATGTCATTGACTGTTTTTCGTACTCCATTCCCTCATGTGCTGGTGATTTTTTTATTTTTTATTATTTTTTTGCAAGTTTCCTTTTTATTTAAAACCCTCCAAATGCCTTTTTCTACTGGCTGTCTATCTTGGCTCTGCTACAAGATGCACATTTTCACATCTTTCTAATAACCATGGATCCTTTTCATTGCACTTCACAACTAAACTCTACATTGTTTTTGTCCCTCACATAAAATCCAATGAGGTTTGCAGTAGATATGAAAATGTTGAAGGACATAAACAGCACTATGCATTGAAATACTAAATTACTGCAGTTAAGAGATTTGTTCAATTACTGTATACATTTTTATGTAAGCTTTTAAATATCAAGTTCAAATTACATTTTATAAAAAGCAAAACTCAGTAATTAAAATCAGATGCCTGCACAGGGACCAACTGTAGTTCTTTTTTATGGTACTTTTTTCCTCCTAAGAGTATTTTCACTGTAACTATAGACGTTGTTGTTAAACAGACGTGGGTGGATGAGTGATGCTTTGGTCATAGCGGCGCTTAAATGCTGTCATTTAAGTGAGATCCATTTTGTGAGGCAATTATCTGAAGCCCTATTGCAGGTGTTGACAGAAGTGTCATTGCATCTTCCGACATATTCTGTGCAGACCTCCAGGATAAATATAACAACTTGATCTTTGTGCTAAAGTGAGGCTTTCTGTCACAGCTGTTGTGACTCCAAGATCATCTTTAGACTAGCGATGCGAGGATTGAAAAGTAATGATTTATGTCATGATCTATTTTTTTTCCTCTGGCATGAAACATAGTGATAAGGCTTTATTTTGGCAGTTTGTTAAATATACCTACACACTTTATTGCTGTGTGGTAGACAGGAAGACGAACACCCTTGTCTGAAACACACTCCATAAGTTATTTCTAACGTTGTTTATTTTGTACCTTTTGGCAAGCGATCATTAAGCAAGCATCGTGTGACATTTTAACATGACATTTTAAGATCAAAAGCTACATGCAGTGTTTCTCTGTAGTCTGGAAAAGTATAGAATCTGAAGTATTTTAAAAGTTGTATATAAGTGTGAAAAGAAAAAAATGGCTTATTGAAAAATATTTTAATTTACAGACTTTAATATTAACTCTACTGTCCAAAGTTTCCATCCATCAATAGAAAACAAAAGCCTGACTAATATTCAGCTTCAAGAACTGCACAGCTTGTCACAAACTGACCATGAATTTTGCTCTGTAGCTCAAAATCCTGCAGCAGAATCTTTTGACGTTGAGTGTGTTTTTAGTTATGCAACAGTTCATACCTGAATGGCCATATTTTAATAAAATGAAGGTTTTGAGGGGGCCTAGTTAAATTCTGAACTTAAATCTGATTGAAATACTGTAGCATGACCTTAAACATACAGTTTTCTAAAAAATATTCTATTAGAAAAAAATGGATGCAAATTCTGCCATCGTAATATAAAATACTTGCAATGTCAAACTGTTGCATTGCTTGATCCGCAAAGGGTGGCAATTCTTTTTCGACATAGGGATGTCTTTTTTCTTATCAAATTATCATAATTTGAAAACTGCTGTTTGCATCCACTCAGATTATCTTTAATATTAAAATGGGTTTGATGATGTGGAAACATTTGAATGAGACAAATATGGAAGGATGGCAACATCTTTTCAGCACACAATAGTTTGTTTTTTAAGATAAAATGCTTTGAAGTCCACCTGAGAAAAACAATTTTACATTGCAACTTCCACACCTTGCAACGTATTGCAGTATATGGATACTTTCTTAAAATAGCATAATGCTAACGGAAATATTGTTCTGGACACAACAGGATATTTATTATTCAGGGCTATTTATTTTTCCAAACAAGTTTAGTCCCTAAAAGCTCGCAGGTAAAAATGCAGCCTTCTATTTGGAAAGCATGTTGTAAGCATGAGCTAGAGTAGTGTAATGGGCGCAGGATCTGGTGCAGTGAGTGTATGTATATATAATGGGCTCTCACGGCATTACCCAAGGCTTCCCGGCACCTCTGGAGAGGTTCCTCCAAATCAATTGCTTTTAGCGATTCAGCACCACACTGCAAACCGGTGTCTCACTCCATTAGGCAATAAGGTGAATAAATGCATTAGGGTTTTGCAGTGGTTTCTACATGTTCTCGCTCAATGCTTTCCTACAATGCACTGATTAGTCTGACAAACAGCCACACTTTGATATAAAGGGATGCTGGATTCACCTTTGTTCCCTCAAGCAATGAGTTTCCTGGTTCCAGTAGCAGCACTGACAGGTATGGCAATTGTACAACTAAAAAGCTAAGACAGGCGAAGAGCTAGATTTCCCTCTAAAACACCCCGGGCCATTGCTGAATATCCGTCCTAATCCTAATTCTCTTTGGTACTTTCTTTTGAACAAGGCTCCAAAGAGCCTAAACTGAGCATAGTGCTTCTGTGTAACGTGGTCAGACAGTTTGAATTATGATCTATCACAAGCTGTACTTTTGTGCTGCTGCTTTAGGTTCCCAGTGTCCCAAGCAGAATCCAAAAATGGGTGAAGAGAAGAATAATTTATCCAGCACCTTTCTGGCCGCCACAGTGTTGACAGGAGCAAAAGTTTTGCTGTCATGGGATGAAGCTTGACAGAATCCTGAGGGCATTTCTTGCAATATGCTGCATATTTCTCCGTTTCTTTATAAAAAGGGTAAAAAATATATGTAGACCTCTCGTTGTCCTAAGGATACATTTTCTCCTATCTTGAGTCCCAATTCTAAACAGTTTAGTGCAACTTTGCATCTTCAAAGTGTAGGAAGAGTGCTCACTCTTCGTCTGATGTGCATAAATTTGTCAGATCCATCTCTTCCGCAACTCATCTGTCTCCAAATAGCAAATAGTTCATTGTTCAGTTTTCAAATATGACACCTTCACTCAGGTGAGACGTTTTTTTTGTTTTCTGTAAATAATATAAATATGTTGATCACGTGGATTCAGTTCAAAGTTCAGAAACTTTGAACTGTTCCTGGGTGGCAATGTAGGCTGCCCAGCCAATCGTTAATTGACTCCAAGCTGAATTGATGAAATTGGCAGTGGTGATTGGTCCTGGTTGGCTATGGAGGGAATTATGAACGACTCCAGTACCATTCCGATTTGTCTCGAATGCGAACAAGACACGCTACAGAACGACTGACAAGTTGCCTGAGGAAGGATCAGTTACGATCCAAAACTTTGCACAGGCTTATCTCTGTAAGTTGTTTGGAGGGTTCCTTCATGCCATGTGCATTAAAATTTTATATTCAACCTTGCCTAAGGCATTGAATTTCAGTTATTTTTAAAGTACAGTGTCACTGGAAGTGATAGTTTTTAGTTTGTTTTCAGTCCAGTGGGGATGTAGGTTTTATTTTCTAGTTAGATTTCAGTTTCGGTTAGTTTTCTTGCCTCTCAGTTTGGATTTAATGTTATTTGTGGAAACATTGATGTGTGTTATTTGTGTAGGATAAACCTATCTGACTATGTTTGGTGATATTTCATAAGTATTTAAAGTAAATTTATAAACAGCCCATCTGAAGAATAGGTTTGGTAATAACTTATTTTGGGTACATCTCTGGATGCCGCTGAACATCTCATTATGTAATGCAACAGACTGGGCAGAGATGCTACAACCGACGAAAAATATGTAGCAACTGGACATCATGCTGACGGTTTCAAACTCATGGTTAATTTTAGCTCACACATGAGGGACATCTTTTAGGTCAAAGGGCAGCAGGATACCTCCAAAGAATTAATCTCTCCTGCAGCAAGACTAAGAAATTTCTCATGCAATTTTCATCAACATTTACTAAAATATGTCATGCATAATATTTGTTTGAAAAAAAATTATTATACAGTTTCTTGATGCCTTGATTAGTCTGTCACAGTAATCCAACTTGCTGTCATCACAGTGTGAAGCTGCAGATGCTAATTGGATTTGAGTCTTTATGACTGCTATCACTGACACGTGAGCATGTACTCCAAATATCAAAATGTCAATTAAGCCATGTATACGAGTCGAGGCAGCAGGAACGGACCTGACACAGAATCAACCTCTGAAGAAAAAAATCGTTCCAGCTCAGACAAATCATCCAAGCATAACATAAAACAGGGAAGGCAGAAAAAAATATATATCAAAACGCGACAAACCCAAGCAAAATTAAAGAGAGTGGCAGAGGAAACAGACTTGAATGTGATAGCGAACAAAGCAAACCTGGCTTCACACAGAGCAGGACGTGAAAGGTAATTGAAGAAATAATTGTGGAGGGGAAAGCAGGTCGGCAGCAAAGTGACTAAGTACAGGCTCTGGGACACCAGATGCAAATGGAATGTTAGAAAAAAAACTTAGAAATGCCTCCAGTGGAACAAGAAAGGATGGATGATAGAAGGGAGGGTTAAAAAAGTCAAAACAAAGATTTTAGTTGTACAAAATCAGGCATTTTTCCATTAAGCATTTTAAAAACTTGATTTATTAAGCAAATGTTGCATCTTTGTAACCTGGTTTACCGTTTCTGACAATTGCATTATGCCTTTTATTCCAAAATAATATTTCTAATATTTATGAGACATTGTCCAACAGCCAGAACTAAACATAGACACTATCCAGACATTGAAAAAAAGAGTAAAGCTGTTTCAGGAAGACTAAGTGTCTCTCGGTCTCTGTGCAGACAGAGCAGAGAGAGATTAACTTGCTACTTAGCTACAGCAGGTAGCCTTGGCTGAGTGCAGCACTTTAAAACTTTACCAACACAATGGCTCATCATGAAGCCATATGTGCTGCTTGTAAAATGGGCATGGTGGGAAATTTGCTGTCCAATTCCATTAAATCGTCTCTTTTTGGGAATGTTAGTTTGCTGAACTCAAAAAGAATAAAGCATAAATTATTTTGGTTTTGCAGAAATCCATTTAAATGAAACTGGACATTTTCTAACTGTGTCCTAAATTTGAATCAAACTTATAAAAATGAAAACAGGTTAACTGTTTTTGCAAGATAATATTATTGTGATCAACGCTGGGATCAGTACATCGCTTACTAGTGTCTGAGTAGATTAGATTGAAATTAAGAAATTTTTATGTCTAAACAAAATTGTACGACACTTTATCAGATGGATTAAAACAACATGACGTAAGGAAAAAGTTAAATTTCTTTTTGAAACATACGTTTGACCTCCGAGGTGAATTATTCCATTTTCTCATCGTCTCAACAACTGTTGCTGAAAGTTTAAACCTGAGCCCAGATTATGTAATTACTACTATGGAACTGCATCGATGAATATTTTAATCCACATTTTCCTTTTCCAATTATTTTTGAACATATATACAACTCTGGAAAAAATGAAGAGACCACTTTAAATTATTTTTTTCTGATTTTCCTTTTTATGGGTATATTTTCAAGTAAAATGAACATTGTTCTTTTATTCTATGAACTACTGACAGCATATCTCTGAAATTCCAAGCAGAAATTTCGCATTTATTTGCAGAAAATGAGAAATGGTCAACTTAATGAAAAATATACCACTGCTTTCAGACCTCAGGTAAAGTTCATATTCATTCAGAAACAAGAATACCAATGTTTTAACTCAGGGAGAGTTCAAAAATAAATTTAATAAGTTTTCAATGGGGTTAAGAGCTCTTATTTTTTTCCCAGTTGTATACTAAAATACCAATACTAAGCACATCTTAAAAAGAAGTCTACCACCGTTCATTATTTTCTTTGCAGTTTTACTTAAGTTAAAACCGATGTAATAATGGTGGTGATAAAGTAAACAACATTATACTAATGTGTTATACGGACCTATCAGCATTAGAAAGATATAACCTCTGTGCAAACTGTGGCTGTAATACAATCTATCTGAGTGGCCTGAGCCACTCGCTGTTACATTACTAATGATATGTCTCATTAGTAGATCATCACTGGAATTACTGCATTACATTAGCTCACCACATTAGTCCTATATTTGATTAAAAGAACAATAATTTTGCTAAATTGTGTCAGCTTATGTAGAAACCAAATGGTCAATTTCTTCTTAAATATAATTAAGTAGATCTTGGTTTTCACAGGGAGAATAAAGAGTGAGGCTGTTATAGTTAATGATTCCACCCATTGTTTTCTTACGGTCCAAGACTTGAATGTCAGACTGAGTGAGGATCCCTTATAGTTCTTTATCAAGCCAGACTTAGAAGTCTACATTATAACCAATTAAAAGCAAACACTTAATTTCTTTGGAACTGTTTGAAATATTAATCCTACTTCCCATGAATTTAAAGAAATATTGTGGATTTCTTCAGATTTAAACTTGCCTGTCTAGCTCGTATTATAATTACCGTAAACTGAGCACTGGAAATGTCAACAGGAATATCTAATTGGGGAAACATCTGTTCAGAACAATATAGCCATCCCAAAAGAAACACAACACAGCAGATTTATAAGTTTGACCAGCTGCATTGTCCCAATGTTGGCAGCTTTTATTTTTAGCCACCAGCAGCTTTACTCTTGCACTGCTTCAAAGCTAATTTAGCAAATATGATCTAGAGCTTGTGTCAGTCATATAGTGAAAATGTGCAAATGCTGAGGCGACAAATCCAGTCCTGGAGAGCTGCTATCCTGCAACTTTTGGATGAATCTCCATGCCAACACACCTGAATCTAATGGCTAAAATTCCCTCATCATCATGTGATTCAGCTCTGCAGAGCCACTCATTTGATCCAGGTGTGTTGGAGAAGGAATGTTTCTAGTTGCAGGATTTCAGCTCAAAGATTTTCCATAAAATCATGATATAGTTTCAGTATTTCAGCCTAACCTCAAGTGTAACAGCACAGCAGGTATGACATTGTTATTTCTTTTTAAAAAGAGATGGAAAAAAGAAAAGGTTGTGCATTAAAAGCTAATTACGCTTCATAATTTAACTACATGTAGAATCAACTTCAGCTGCAGAAAGTTTACCTAACTGGCTCCTGTCTGTCTATCATCTAACATTGTGGAGGAATTTTCTTATTCATGAAGGACAAAAATTCAAACATAGCAGGAGGCAAAGTTAATGTGAAAATAGGTTTTAATTCTGAAAAACAAAAGATCAGAGCAGAAATTGAGTTCAAAAGAGCAGCAACGAAAAGTAGAACCTGGAGAACTTGAGACATCTTGAGAACAGCAGGAGCTTTCAAAAGGAATAAAGGTATCATGAGGGAGGAAAGGTGATTACAGGGATTGGACCAGGTGAGACTAATGTGAGAATTGAAACAGCTTTTTGGGAGTGTGAAGACTGAAACACTGGGACTGTGTAATGATTCATGTCTGAACAAAAAGTAAAACACCAAAAAACAGAAAACTGTACAATGATTAGACAGAATATCATAAAAGGATTACCAAATGATGATAAAGAAACTCAGAGATGGGAGTAAGCAGGAAAAGATTTGCGGTAAAAAGAACACTGTGAACAAACAGGAACAAGACAAAAAACTTCAGAAACTTCAATCTTAAACGCAATGGGCTTTTTGCATGTATGGCTCTGACCTCACATCAGCATGAGCAAAATGTGGCTTTCTTGTTTTCACTTTGAATTACCATCACAGCTAGAAAAGATAAAGTTGTACTCCAGATGCAAATAAAGCAATACTATTAACATTGTTGTAAAGTGCTTTGAATTGTCTAACACACAAAATGTGCTATACACAAAAAAATTAACTTATATTTTAATATAATAAAAAAAAAAAAAACTGGCAGTATGTCCTCATGTGTAAACATCCAGATGTAAAATAAGGTTTTTAAAAGCAGAACCAGAAAACCGGGCTTTATAAATGTTAAGCGGTTAAATTAATGAAGTTTGTTGTAATTTGCTGAAAATTTGTTGGGAGTGTGCAGCACAATGCCTGTGGCCTCCGACTGGTCGTCTAAGCCCTCCCTGTGTCCCCAATCCAAGTTATGTCCCTCGACCACATGTTGTAATCCACGGTAAATCTGTCATAACACTAAGAAATATGAAACCAGGCAAACTCAATAACCAGTGCAACAGCTTTAATATCAGATCTGTTCTGCCTCCAGCCTTTCCTTTCAGTCTGCATTTCATCACCAGGCTGTTAACCATCAACACACAATGCAGTCATGGAGCCCAGACGCTCTTTGGTTCGCGGCAGCATTGTTGGATTCCTGAACACCAGACGGGCGTCCACCCCAGGAACCGCACAGCTGTATCATGATTCACAAAATGAAATTGGACACCGGTCGATATTTTCTGCCTCAGGTGTGAGGACAGAGAAGCACTAAGAAAGAGAGGGCACATATTGTACTCATTGTCTACCTCCAGGCGTTTCTTTGCCTCCCTCTTATAACGTGAAAAATAGTCTCCAGTGTATAAAAGCTCTTCTTTGTATGTGTACTTGCTGTGTTTATTTTTCTGTATACATACAATATTTATGCCATTTCAAGCTACATTTGCTCTCTGACATGGATAGCAATGCTGCAGCACAGGCCATGAATACTGCAGTGAGACATCAGTCTCATTTTTTTTTTTAATGCCTAATTTTCATTCACTTGTCAGTTGTCTTTCCGTGTCGCTCACTGAAATTGTCTACAGTGCTGCTATTGATTTCCAAGTTGTCATTCCTGCGGGAAGAATATAACCAAATCAAGTTCAACGTTTGCTACCATCATAAAAACATGCTTCCTTCTTAGAGTCCTCACATCATCACTGTCTTTGAAAGCCTCCAGGTAAATCTCTTTGAATTCTTTATCTCTTTCTGCTGCTGTTTTAATAAAGGGATATCTTAACATTAGAGAGGAAGTGAAAAGCACCAAACCTCCCTGCTGAACTCAGCATTCACCAGATTGCCTTGTCGTTTTCATGCAAACTTTTATTTCATGCTAGACTTTTTTAAGCTTTTGTGTGTTGGTGTTCAAAAAATAGACTTTTCTCACTTTTATATGTGCAGGCAAGACGGCAAGAAATTTGTGGTAAGTGGAAGCAAAAAGGCTGAAACATTTTTCAAGAAAGCATTCTGCTTACTTTCCTGCTACCAATCATCCACATCATTTTATAACCATTCTTGGACGCCCCGATTTGTAAATTTGCACATTAGTTTGTTAAGAAAGGATGAACCACATGGTTGAGTAGTAGCATTTTAACTACAACTGAAGAAAATGCCTAACAGAAAAAAAAGAAGAAAGGCTGGTGAAATATGTAGATCTAAGATGTCTCAAGTAATTTTCAGGGGAGAAAATATGGACACTAATGTGACATTTCGAACCTGCAATATGGCTAAAAATGTGTGTATTGGGTGGTGACAGTGTAACCAGTGTATGATGCAGGTGCCTCTGCACAGCAGCAATAACTACTTGTAGTTTTTGGACGAACACTATGGATTAGTTATTTTGATGTTTTAATCAATAATGCCCAATCTTTTCAGACAACAGATAATACTTTGTGAATCTCCCTTTGTGGCTCATCTCCTCAAGTGCAGCAGTTTTATAATTTTAATAGTTTCTCCTGTTTGAAAAGAAAACAGGAGGATGTTTTGCAAAACACTATTGCAGGTGCAAATAAAAGATAACTTCAATCTGAGCATGTTTCTAATTCTAACATAAAGGCAGAACCACACCTAAATCAGCTTCATCAAGCATCTCTTTGGGCTGTTTGCCCACTTTCAGGCTTTATTGTTAGGTATATCAGGCATGGGTTACTTAACATTATTATTGTTTTAGTAGATTAAAGGTTCAAAACCAATTACATTTTCCATCATCTAGCTTTTATGGTCAAAATCTCTTAAATAAAATGCATGTGGACGCGCCAGAGTGACTGAAGTTGACTCCCTTACCTGTGCCTCACATTTGCCGTTTCTGGTCACGTTGCGGCTCTGTAAAGTTGAGGGTTTTTTATGTTAATTTAATATGATGCTGTAATGTTTAGGGATTTGACATGGAGCCAGTGCCACTACCAGAGCTGCTTCAAATACGCTTGCTCTTAAATTTTTAATTTCGACTGCCAGTGTCATCGCTGCTGACCCAATAAAAAATATATCAAGTCTTTTCAATGCATTTCTAAGAAGGTCATTAGGTTGTAGGAAAAAAACTGACCGGAAAACTAATTTTATTTACCAATCATCTGTTTATGAAAGAAACACCATGAAAAAATATCCTCATTCTCAGCTGTATGGCTTACAACTTTCCATTGTTAGAAAATGAATAAACTCTGTAATTCTCTCCTCTCTTTTTACTTCTCAGACTCATTGCAGCATGATGTCACAAGACCTTATACTACTACAAAACAGTATCTTAGTTTTAATGAAATAGCACAATTCTCTAAGAAAATCTAGGTGAAAGTAAACATTTAAGTCTTATAAGTTCTAGTGCAATTCTAGTATTAAATAAGTTGATTTTACTTTATTTGAGAAAAAAATTACCTGTGTTAGAGAGTCTACAAATATCAGTGACTCAAAAAACAGCAAGAGAGTATTCAGATTGATGACTATCTTTATCCTCGGTTTTTAAAATGGACATGTTTTCATAATTCTGTATTAAAAGACAAAAAAAGCAGTACCTTCATAGCAGTTCAAAAGTCCATCACTTTCAGTGTGATTTGTTGGGAGTCTAAACTCAGGTTGACTCCCTGCACTGCAGGATCCTCCTTTATAGTCACAGGCTCTGCCCACAAGAAAACGAAACAAAAAAACATAAACAATTACTTCTACTTCAAGTAAATGCTTAGCAATATATACAAAGTAAGTAAAATAATCAGAACACTGACAAAAGAGAAACCTGTGACCAAAAATACAATGCTCAATATAATAGAAAACAATTAATTCAACGTCCTGATGACGTCATCACACAACTCTCTCCCTGTGCTCTAATCCGGAAATAGCTTTGTTTGAATATCTGAACCGGGAAAATGTTTTGACACTGATAATTACAAGCTAGAATGGATATGACAACTGTGACAGAAACACTGCATGTGCACTCACGACAAACAGCGCCAGTCTGAGCTGGAATCAAAAAGTGAGTGTGTGTATGGTTCTGTCTGTGTGTGATTGCATGTGGACACTGACTTTACTGCAGGACCCAGATCGTGACGGCTCCTCCATCAAGACTGAAGCACTGGACTAGTGAAACCTGATTATTCTTTACTCATGTTATTCTTTAAAATACATTTATGGTTTGGTAAAGTTTTTTGGTTTTTTTATTGTACATTCCTAGTTTCCAAATATTATGCATTTTATATTGTTACACCTGAAGTGTAAAGTACAGAAATGTTTGGATACAAATTTTGTTCACCTGTTGACATCTTTCCTGCATGTTTTCAAGACTGAATATGAAAATAGTTTTGCTAAAGTAGGCTATCCAGAAGTTATTTGTTTATTTCCCCACAACACTGATATTATTAAACTCTTTTGTCTCTTTTGGTTGTCCAGCCAAAAATGTTTACAACTATTTTGTCAATATGGACTAAAACCTTGAGGAATGTTTCCAATATCTTGCTGAGTCTATTTCTCAAAGAATTAAGACAGCTTTAAAGGCAAAATAAGATTGTGTTGCTTGCAAGGTGTAGCTAAGAAAACTATGACTACAAGTGCACAAAAGACAAGGACAGTCCTTTGTCAGAGACAATGTCTATCATGTGTCACCTGTCTGGGATTGAAAAGGTCTGTTGTTTCTTTTTTGGAAGAAACAAAACCAGAAGGAAGTGGGAGGCAAGAATTATTCATATTAAATGGTTGTCTGAGTTTGTTTTAATGAAATATTCTCCCTTTGCTAACCTTCAGAGGGACGTTTCTATTGCTTTTTCCAATTATTGTTCTATAAATTCTTCCACACACAACTCCCCCTGTCAGCATGACTTTTTAATAAAACTGTTATTGTTGCACTGCATTGACTGCTCTTTCAAGTCATAAAAAATTTAAGAAATGAGTCATTTATTCTCCACGTTGAGTCACAACAATGAAACAACCATGAAGCATTACTCTAAATAAAGATTTGTGATTCATACCAGTTGAGGAAAATAAAATAAATAAAGGTTCAATAAAAGCAAAACATTTTTTAAAAAAAGTTTAAAGTTTTAACGAATACACGTGTATTTTTGTTGTCACTGGTAATTGTGTTGCACATAAGTGTTGTGTTAGCTTTTCCCAGAGAGGAATGAGGGATTTTTAAAATGCTGGAGCCAGAGGACCAGGTTCAGCTTTGCTCACCTGGCCAGCTGTGTCTTGTTTATTTTGGACTTGTGCTGCAGTTTGGTGTCTTTTACCCAGTCTGTTTATGCTGAAGTCTTTGATTTGGTCCTCCCAGGAGACCACACAAGGTTGCTGTAAATTGAGGATCTCAAGAGAAAGCTTCACATTGCATTTGCATTCACAGCAGAAGTCATCCAACAGAGAGGACTAATTATGCTGAAAACTAAGATATTATGTGGGCATATATTGGAAAACTCCTCAGGATCTTTACACATTTAGTACTTTACAACTTGGGAATATGTGTTTTTTCTTCTTCTTCTTCTTCACCGTAAACAGTGCTGTTAGCGTTAGTAGCATGCAGGCTCAAACATCTAGGGGTGATCCCAGAAAGTTTTCAAAAGGATGGCAAAAAATAAAATTCACAACATAATGCTAAGATTATTATCCTCTTATTGAGGTGCTTCTTTGTTTGTATCTACACAGCATTTAGGCATGTTTTTCTCCATCCCATTGACAGAGATTACATCCAACATTCAGTTTTCAAATGTCAAAACTTCCTGAGATGCCTAGTTGTCCTAGCATGTCCTCAGTGACTGTGGCAATGTTTGTATTATAAAGTGTAAAATGGTAAGCCCATCAACATCTTTGGTGGCGTTAGATGCAGTATTTTGAAAAACCGAGTTCACAAAAATTAGGTGTGTTGGAAACAATCCCCAAGAAGGCAACTGGAAAACGGCGATACCAGTCGATGCTTTAGAGCAGGGGGTCTTCAAGGTCTCTGCTTCAGCACTCCTGAGTCAAATAATGAGATCATTAGCAGGACTCTGGAGAACTTTACTGCACTCTGAGGAGTTGATTCAGCCATTTTGAGCTACAGTTACAGAACTGGGTCGTTTTTCTTCATACCTGGCTTGTATATCTGTGGTTTGGGTTAATTTGTTTTAGCTACAGCCCTGCAACTTTTGCACAGTGTCTCAAATCGCACACCAACCCACGCACTCTACTGTGTTACAAATCTTTTTGTTTCCTACCTGAAAACTCTTGAATTATGTGCAGAAGACTCAAGTGACCATTCTGGTTCTCTCCAAAGTCAATTTTTCCTTCCTGACATGTCAACCATTGACTCTCAGATTTTTCTCTCCTGCTATATAAACAATAAAGCTGTTAACTATAAAAGGGAGTCATCTTTCTATTTACTTAGCTTGTTTTGTGTGGTGCAGATTAATTAGTTTGAGTGAAAGGAGTGCAAGTTGTGCACAACATCCCAAATTTTCTCTGAATTTTTGTACCATATCCCATTTAAATGACATTGAAGATGCTCTTGTGCTTCCTTCCTACACATCTGATGCTGCAGCAAAGGTAATTTGATCTCCAGCTAAGTCAGATTGGCACAGATTGTCCTGGGCATGTAGAAACCTTTTGCAACATCAGCATATCTGTTAAATTTATAATCAAAGTCAGTGGTTTTCAATGCTGGTCTTTGGGACTCACTGTCCTGCATGTTGTAGGTGTTTCCCTGTATTAGATAAATGGGTCCTTAACAGGCTTCTGTAGCACTTTGTCACATATTCAGGGGTTACTGCAATCATTCGATTCATGTGTGCTGGAGCAAATAAATATCTAAAAAGTGAAGAACAGATGGCTCTGAGAAACTCTATACAAGTTTATTTACTTTTCAGTTTATTGAATTATAATCTCATTAAATGTCCCATGTAATTTCACATGAAATAAATAAAAAAAATTCAAAGTGGACATAAATGCAAACAGCTTCAGCAAAATGGATAAAAATCCATTTAGATTGTGTCCACACAAGATAGTCGTTGCTACCGGTTTTTAAAGCTATGTCCTCACTCTTTGTTTTCTTGTGCCAATTTTTAGCAGCAAATAAATGTTGCTAAACTGCTTTGCTTGGGCATTTTGCTATAAAACCCCTTTTTGCAGCTAAAGATATGAGACAAATAAAGAAACGGAAAGGAAAGAAAATCATATTTAATCGAGTATGACACAGACACAGTGATCAGTAAAATTGAGAACTGGAAATCTGATTTTATCAAATACGCTCTACCAAAACAAAAGCCTTTGAACACAACGTAACAGAGAGGATCAACTCTGTAAGCTGAGAACAAAGGATCCCACAGGGATAAAAGCACACAGGAAGCTAAAAAGAACCACAGGATCAGGGCCACTGAAGAACCTCAGCTCCTCTTCTGGTATAGATCAATGGAAAGCCTGCATGTGCATGGAGTGGATATGGTGGGAGAAAGAGATTTAAGGGAGAAAGAGTGTGTCAGCAGTTTTTAATCAGTCTGGAAGATCAAAGTACCACATCTGGTTCCAGAAAAACAGAAAACATTTGACTTCTTCAAACTTGTCTGCAGTTGTTTACAGCCTTCTAAGTTAGATAAAATCTATCATTCAAAAAAAATTATGAGAAAACAAGAGGTCAGGGTAATGGATCAATTAGAGGGAAACCTGCAATGTCTGAATTTGAAAAGAAAGCTGTTGGTCTCAGCAAGAGACTGGAGGGTTTCTACTTAGCAGGTAAAATACAAGTGCTGGCCAAACTTTTCTGATTTTTATTTGGAAAAGGGTTTTTTAAAAAAACCCTGTATCTTTCTTTTCTCTTTGCAATTATAACTTACTTTGTGTTGGTTTGTCTCTTAAGATCCCATATTCAAAAAGTGTAAATATTTTTAAAAGCTGCTGTTATCTAAAGCTCATCTCAGTCTACTATTGCTTTTCACAGTGACTGCATTTCCATGTACCACATAACTGCACAAATTGAAATTCTAAAAATAAATTTGCTCAATGGAAACAGTAATTTTGAAAATATTTTGATAAAATGCTTTGGCACTGGGATGAGGTGGTTTTTCAACTGTATTGAAGTTAGTGTGTTTCACAAAAACTGCAATGTAAACACATTTCGCATCACACGAGTCGTTTGATTAGCAAACGGATGTTACTACTGCCGTAAAAGATGGAGAAGATGACAAGAAGTGGTAGGAGGATGATGGTGCATGTGAGATTTTAATTACATCTTTTATTTAATGGAAATACCGTAATTTTTTAGACATTAGCGGAACACCAACAAAGTTTTGTGCACATTTGTAACAGAAACAAATGGACAAGACATGATGATGAATGTAATTTATGAAGTGCTGTTTTTACATTTTTACAAAAAAAAAAGAATCATCTTGAGTTCAGGACATCTTTCTTCTTCAGCTCAGGGAGATGAATTTTTTATAATCATCAGTTTCAAAGAACATAAACAAATGACTCAATAAATATGAAAATAAGTAAATTAAAAAGAAAAAAATCATAAATATTAATTCTGCATTTCGAGTTTCAATCTGCTTCATATCATGTCTTAAATCATAGATGATATGTGGAGTGTTTTTATGCCGCCTCAACTGCTGCTTTTATGTTGCAGGCTCTTGCAATTTGCTCCATCCTTGTAATATTTGGTTCACTAGAACTTATTCAGATTGGTTTCTCTGTTATTTACTTGCCTTTGGTTTAAAGAAGCAGCTCATTACAGTTCTCATAGATCTACTGGAGGAGGTTGTTTCAGAACAACAATTAAATCCAAGCAAAAGAAAGAATCTTACAATTTTAAAAATCTTCTGAATTGGTGGAGAGGCAACATAAGGCAAAAATTGCAACTTTTAACAAATGTTTACGGTAATTTTACTTTATAGTTGTTGCACTTTGTCTTTATTTTATCGCCACAGCTTCACTCCTTTCTTCAAAATGACTTTTTCTAACAAGTTGCATTTTAATTACTGTTATATTTTAAGTGTAAAAACACAACCTTGGTCTCAAAGTTTAATAAGTAAAAAAATAACAGGTTTTTGATCTTCAGCAGCATTTCAAAATGTCAACCTTATTTGCAATTTAAGTTAGTAATAATGAGACCCAAAGCAAAAGAGTAAAACCAATGCTTTTACAATAAAAATGAAGAAAATTGTGTCTCAAAGCCAGTCAGATAACTCCCTTAAATGACTCTGACTCACCAAGCGCAAAAACTGGAAGGATTTGAGCCAACGACTTCAAAATAAAAATAAAAACACGTGTCTGTCTTATTTATTGATTTTAATGAGTCCACTTTCCTCCACCTGGCTTTGTCTACATTAATTTAGTTATTGAGTCCCTATCTTGACATGCTTTTAGAGGAGCCACCGGGAAAAGAAGAGAATTTAATCCAGTTACAGCTCTGATTGAAATTCAGCTAGACGTCAACTGATTTTTAATCATTGTGAAGTCTGCTGTGCCCCTTCCACTGTCAGACATGCATGTGGCAGACAGTTCACAGTTTTAATTGAAGCTCTCTCAGCCATATAAAATATCGAATCAAATGACTTAAGTGCATTCATGAACATCTGTCATTTTTACAAAAAAAGACAGGAGGAATAAAAATTACCTTTGCCTGCTAACATTACACACAGCTGAAAGCAGCAAACACCAGCTGTTGTCTGAGTGGAGAAATATCAACATCAGGAAGAAAAAAACTGAAAAGGATGGAAGTGGAGCAACAATCAAGCAGGCAGATGGAGCTGGATACGAGTCGCAGACGACGAGTTACAGCCGGAAAAATTTTCACTAACTTTGTTTAATCATTCCTATTTTAGAAAATATTGAATTTTATAAATCTCAGTTTGCACTTGAACTTAAATGGATGTCCTGGTCGAGATTTTATGTTCGCAATACCGACCTGAACCATTTAAGATTATTCATTTATTGGGGAAAAAAAGGCCTGCAGTCACTCTTTTGTCCCAAAACGGAGTTTGTTTAGGACAACCCTAACTTGCAGCTGACCTTTGCTCATTAGATTTTTATTAGTTGATCATTCCAACATACTTTTAAAAATTGGTTTGCATCGATCCTGGTCCTCAGCACCTACCATTCTTCATGTTTTAGATGTTTCTCTGCTCCAGCACACCTGAATCAAATTACCTCCACACAGTGCTGCAGCAGCCTGTTAATCACCCATTTATTTAAGTCAGGTGTGGGAAGCCAGGGAACCACATGCAGGAGAGTGTTTCCTGAGGAGGAGGTTGGAAAACTACTGACTTTGATCAGAAATTTAACAAATGATGATGTTGCAAAATGCCTCAACATGTCCAGAGAAATCTGTGCCAACCTGCGCTTAGCTGGAGATCAAACTAACTTTGTTATGGCATCAGATGCTTGGAGAAGCAGCACTGGAGTATCTTTAAAGCTATTTCAATGGAATCCAGTCCAAAAATTCAGAGAAAATTTGGGATGTTGTGCACAACTTGCACTCCTTTCACTCAAACTAATTAATCTGCACCATACAAAACAAGTTAAGTAAATAGAAAGATGACTCCCTTTATAGTTAACAGCTTTATTGTTTGTAAAGCAGGAGCGAAAAATCTGAGAAGTCAATGGTTGACATGTCAGGAAGGAGAAATTGACTTTGGAGAGAACCAGAATGGTCACTTGAGTCTTCTGCACTCACAATATTGTTCATGCTCTGATGAAATTCAAGAGTTTTCAGGTTGGAAACAAAAAGATTTGTAACGCAGTAGAGTGCGTGGGTTGGTGTGTGTGTGTGTGTGTGCGTGTGCGTGTGTGTGTGTGTGTGTAGTTGGGTTAGTTATGTACGCTCCAGTGGGTTTCCCTGTGATTTGGCAGCGCCCCGGTCTCAAAGCTCCACAAGGAGGAATTTCAGTCTAGACAAGAACGACGGACAGGCTAATGAAGACTGAACAGAGGATGATAAATCCCTTCAGTCTCAATTTTATGGCTTTTACAGCTTCAAGCTGAGGGCTTCTTTTTAATCGCCATGTTGCTTTTATCTCATGATCAACAATTAGGGAAAAAAAGTCAACTTGCCACTTTTTAGTCAAATGAATGACACTATTAATTATAGCCTGCTATGTTAGGTTGCGTTTCAAATAAATTTTCACATTCAACATAACAAGCTTGAAAATTAATTCAAACTAAATAAGCACATTGACAATGCTGTCAGAAATGATGAACATTAATGGGCTCCCTGATGCTAAGTGGAGCAGCAGTGGAAAACAGCTGGTTGTCCTTGCTTAATGCTCTGAAATCTGCGTGCTTCTCTTTAAGCTTGGTATTATTTTTGCTATGTTGATTGTTTAAGCCTTAAAATGGAAGTGGGTTGTGTAACAGCTGAAGTCTGGTTGTAATTATCTTTCTTTTCATAAACCAGTTGAATTTTAATGCTTGGTGACATTTAAAATTGTGAAGCATTGCAAATACGAGCTACTGCGTATGAGTATAAAGTGTATGTCATAAAAGATGTCTTGAAAACAACACTTAAGAGACAGTTTGTTCATGATTCACTGTCGCTGGAGCTAACTAAAAGTGAGTGGCTGCTTCAGACAAATTAAAGCTGTTACCATTAAACATAATCAAAGCACTGTAGATAATAAACATCAAACATTCTGATGTTAGAGATGTACCAATTATAGTTCAGTCAGTCATAACGGCAAAAAAGAAACAAATGTTAACTAATCTTTACAGAAACTGAAAAGAAACAGTCCTTTCAAGTGATTGTGCTCTGATGTAAGAAGAACTGGACATCAAGGCAGGATTTTTGTGCTGGTGATTTTCTATTAAACTAAATGAAGCCTATCAAAAGATCATATCCTGTTTCAAGAGGATTATGTCCGTTAAGAGGAGTTTCTCTACCAGGTGTGCTTGATGTGTTTATCCCCATGGTGCATTTAGGAACAACTCGTACATTAGTTTATTTGTATTAAAACACTTCCAAAATGATTTCAACTTTTCGGTTTATGGTTTAAATGTTAGCAAAGTGCAAATTAAAAATACCTACACAACACATTGATGCTTTTTTAATACAAATTTTAATGGAGATAAAAACAATGTGACATGAATATACATCGGTTTTGTTTCTTTTTATTTAAACGTTTTGAAAATGCTAACTTTAAAAACAATGTATCTGGCTGTACTTCTGATGTTACAACCCTGTTGTTATGCCCATTTGTTGTTTCTTAATGAGATACCACGTTTTTATCTTTGTAAAATATAATGCAAATAATTAGCACACAACTTAGTTGGCATCCTGGTAAGAAGTTTATTTTCCAAGAAAGAGGAAAAACACACTGTAATCTATGTAGCCTCTTTATTTTACACTTTATGAGCTTTTATCCCTCTGTGCTGTGCTCCTGCATACTGCAGTGAATGATAGTGGAGAAATACACTATAGTGTTACATCACAGGTGCATTCCCTATTCCATGCAACTGGGATTGATTTATGTGCAATTGCGATTCAGTATGAATATGTGCAGTGACATCTCCACAAGGTCTGATTTTTTTATTTTTTTTAATAGGTACAAGTGTGCACACCCTCTTATGTTTCATTAAATCTTGCAAATTTTAAAAATCAGTCAGTGAGAACGTTAAATGAGACGGAACGTCTCAAACATTTTTTCTAACTCAGTGCACAACCTCCAGTCGAACCACAGGGGAATCTGTGCTTATGTGCAAGCAGCTCAGAGACACGGCTGCTGCTTCTCTTTGCAACAAATAGAGTGGAAGACGACATTTACCTTTTGCAAGAGTTTGGCAATACTTGACATTGTCCACAAAACTGTTGCATTTTTCAGTTTGTATATGTCTCTGGGAAAAAACAAAAAAAATGGTATTTTAGAAAGTGGCTAAACCTAGTGACTGCTAGTGGCAACCATAAATAAATGAATGCCAACAAACTCTCACTATTAAATGAGTCATAACAACAACAACAAAAAATATGTTTTAAAATCTGCATGCATGCTTTCTTTTGCAAATTGAACACTAGATCATTTGGATGGTTTCAAAGGAAGCAATAAATAAACGACAAACTACTCTTGGCATTAAATGAGTCAAGAAATTGTTGCATGCTGATTCTCCATTGCAAACCAAACCAGAGATGTGTCTTTAATTTCTCCAAACTTTCTAAACATGCTTTTTTTTTTTTTTCTTTTTTATTTAGCGTGTGTGTTGCACGCTTCTCTGTGACGGCTGGTTGAACATGCTGTGGGGCAGAAACGGATGCTTAATTGCGTTTACTGCCATTTAGGAAGGAGCAATTACAACTGATAGTAGAACAAAATAAAATGCAATACACAAGAAAAAAAAGATTATAGACTTTTCTTATCTTAACAGATTAATGTAATTATATGTATTCTTGACTATGTTTTCCTTTATAATGTTCAGTGAAAAAAAAAGTTCAGCACATGGTGACAAAACTGCATTTATCTGCTATAATAAACTGCAATTTCCAAGAGCAGTGAACTCAGCAGCACATAATGTGCTATGGTTATACTGTGTCTAACTCATTTACGACACAGGCTAGACTCAATTTTTCATTCCCACTTAAGTCTTATATTTTCTCACTGGAGAAAATTTCCATCTCTTTCCACCTCTCTTCACTTTCCTCCCTCTTTTCCATCCCACCATATATCGCACCCAACAAAGCCTCACCAAAACCATTGTCTCTGTGCTTCTCACTCTCACAAAATGACTACATTTACTAAAGCTCTCAAGTAAAATGCAATCAAGTGGATGGCTAAGTGTCTATAACACACAACGTAAGATCTCTAATTAAATCAATGGGACAGTGATTATGTTATGTGTGAAATGCTGGAGTTTACCTTCCCTGAGATTCATTGGCTCACAGTGTGCGCTCCGCTCATTGTGCAGAAAGCAAGGGTCATAAATAACCCATTTTCTTTAGTGGACATGTTGCTGAAGGTTACTGTGTGCCAGTGCAGGCAATCAAGCAATTTCAGCTGTGGCCTTTTAAGTCTAGCCTTGTCGGTTTCTGAGGCGTTTCAAGTAGCTTTATGAAATCAAGGGTGTTGCAGAATCAAATGAAAATGAGATCAACAGAAAAGGCTCACCTTTAAGTCTCACTGGTAAAGGTTGAAAGATTCTATGCAGTTAAATGTAAAATCTCATGATACGTGAACCAGATGTGTTAATATTTGACAGGGTTGCGGAGGAGTCTGGACACATCTGGAATTTGATTAAAGTACAGATAAGAAAAACGGAACAAGACAATGAGGAAAATATTAGTCCAGTTTCTTAATTCCACCCATCCGTCCGATTTTTTTTATTTTATGTTTTTTTTATCTTTTGCAATGAATTAACAAAGAATATTGTCATTTATGATTGGGCTGACAGGCTAGAAAACAACTGAGAAATGTTATCTATTTTATACAACTATTTAATTAGAGTTGTTCACTCGTTGATTTCAGAGTTAATCAGGGCCGATGTTGTCATCTAAAGTCTCCTCTGCTTGCCAGAAGTCTTTGTCTTTAATCAGGTAGCAAAAAAAGAAATAATAATAATAATAATAATAATAATAATAATAATAATAATAATAATAATAATAATAATAAATTTAAACATCAGTGCAATTGTTTGAAAGAAAAAAGTGTGGAGGATTGCATTATTGATAGCTTATTGTTGACAGGGTTTTGTAAAGAGTGTGAAAACACAATGCAATTATCCATTAACCAAAAGCATTACTTTTGTCTTTAGCCTCACAGAAGACAAAGAATGAAATAATCACCACAAAATGTTTGATTAATCCAACTTTTAATTTTAAATGTTTCTGTTCAGACTTCCTCAGAGCAAAAGGTGAGCAATAATACAGCTGGATTAGCAGTAAAGTATTTCTGGTTAGCTGAAAATGGTACAGTTTTTGATGAATGGTTATCTGATAACTGACTTTTAAGGGACATCTTGCTGCGATCAATTTTTAAATGTAACGCTGTCTGCTAGCTTCTGTTTTTGTCTTTGTGTCCACTTTTAAATGGTGAAATGTCTTTGCGAATAGTAACCTCTCTGCTCAGTACTGGCCTTTTGAACTGAAAGATAAATTTCCACATTCAAGAGGTAGTTGCTGTAAACCCTAAAATAATGTACCGCGCTTCTCTGGCAATAATTTAATGTATTTTGGTCTCTGGAATATCAGCCGTTTCAAGAAACTCCTTGGAGCGGCCGTCACCTAGCAACCCAAGCTGACCTCCAATATGATTGGTCAACTGTTTTTATCACAGTGTATAGACTGTACAATGGCTGTTGGAAAAGACAAGTGTTTTGTTGCTGACTTACCATGCAGAAACCACTTTGCTACATTCTTATTGGCTGTGCAGGAGTCTTTACAAATGCTTTTCAAAGATGTGCAGTTGTATAATTGTGCATTTGTTTACAGCTATTTTCTATATGTAAATTATTACTTTAATGGGGCTAGTAGCAACTTATTTGGATTTAAAATGACAAGAGGCACTAAAACATCTCATTCTGAAAGGAGCTCAAACTAGGCAGAATTGGCCAGACATTTTATTGTCTCAGAAAGGGGTAGGCAACTCCAGGCCTGTCAGGGCCGGTCTCCTGCAACTTTTAGATGTGTCTCTACTTCAACATACCTGAGTCAAATAATGAGGACATTATTAGGACTCTGGAAAACTTGACTGCACTTAGGAGGTGATTCAGCTATTGGATTCAAGCGTGTTGGACCAGGGAGACATCTAAGAGTTGCAGGACACCAGCCCCCGAGGATCAGGATTGCCCAAGCCTGGTCTAAGATGACTTTGTGCAAAAACTGTGAACATATTTTGTGTAGCCCATAGACCTTTAAGAACTAGATGCAAACAAGACTTCTCTCTCACTACACACTCATCTATTAGAGTGACTGCAAGTCAGTGATTCAATGTAGACAGCTGGGTTTCCGTAGATATAAAACTTTTGTAGTGATTTGAATAATAAACTGAACATTACTGCACTGCTTGATTGGACCTTTATGCTCATCAGAAAACCTCAAATGCTGTTTCTAACTAAAAGAAAAAAAAAACTATAGTAAAAATCAGTATCTAGTTTCTCAATCTTATTCGACTTCTGTTTCATCACAGGCCATTTTAAAAAGAAAATCACTGAATGTGGCAATGCTGTTTGTAAAATTCAACTTCACTATCCAAATGCTGTGTTTGGAAAGTGGACAGCACATCCCGGGGGGAAAGGGGTGAAAATGGCTCTTCTCTTTAGTGAGGGCGTACATGCAAGACATCAAAAGGAATAAACATTGGTGTTGTAGCAGAGCAGTGATTAGAAAAAGCCGACCACTACCAAAAATTGACTTTGACTGATTGGAGCCATTGTGACTCAGCTGGGGCTCTAAATGGACCTCATAATGTCATACATCCCAGCGGAACAAAATCACCTGGCAACATGTTGATTGATAGCAGCAGGCTACACTCCAGCGCATCAGCTCAGGCAGATTTATCCATCATTGGAATTTGGATTTGATAAGCCGTGATATGAGAAAATACCATCAGAGTGGCAAGGGATGCACCTGGGTGGGCTGACAGAGGAGATGTGCAAATGAGAGATGACATGAAATGCTGAATAGGTTTATTAAGGGTGGCTGATATGGACAAATATCAAGTAGCAGAAAGACAAATACATGGGAATACAATGGAAGGGGCATTGTGTCTGTGGAGGCTTAGGATGTATTGTCCACAGTGTGCAGTCCATTCAGGAGATTTTCCCTTTGTCATACTTCTACGAACTCTCAATCATATTCACCGGCTCTGCTGCAGCGGAAGAGGACGAAGGAATCCTCACAGTGCAGAAATCTGCTGAGGTTTGCCTGCCTTCCAGGCTGTTTGCTGTGGAGGGTGACAACTTAAATGGCTGATATAAAACCTGACACAACTAATCTATCATACGTTCCCTACCTGTCTGTTTGAAATTCCTCCATTTAAAGGATGGTTTATTGTAGAGCCATAAGTCACTGTGTACAATGTGCCAGGTTGTGGCCTTGTGTGATCACAAGATTGTATGTGTCTTCTGGATTTAGAGCACAGATGTCTTTGATGTTTTTTGTTTTTTTTTGTTTGGATTACCCAGCAGGAGATGTAATAACCTTGGTGCATGCCTTTATATATCTTCTCATAATGAAAATACCAAAGAAAATTTTAAAGGAAGAAAGGCAATTTTATTATTTAGCTTGTTTGACTTTTGGAAAAAGCATTTACTATCAACAAATCCCTTAATTAGCAACAGAAATGACTGTGATACAGATCATACCTTCGTTCCTATTAAAAGAAGAAAAAAAAAAACAGTCTGTTTAACTTCTTAGCCAGAAAACAGTTAAAGCTGTGTGGAAAATCAGTGCAATTATTTAGAAGCAAAATTCTATTTGAGCAAAAAAACCTTTTACAGTAATCTGTATTTTATGTAGATAAGATTCAAAACCAAATCCCACAAATGAAAGGATCTATTTTTTTGTGTATCTCCCTTTGGCTTCAAGTATGTAAGTGCCTTAGGAAATAACATTGTAGCATTACCCTGCTACACATTTCCTTCAGTAGTTTACACAATTTTAAGAACAGTCAGGCTGCCATGTTTGAAAATCTTTGCCATATGATTGTAGAGTGTCTTCAACATGGGCTATTACTACAGATTTGACAGTATAATATGATTCGGATACATAATACACAGATTTTCTCCCATGTCGGCATGCTGAATGCTTGAAACTGAAAGTGATTCAAATTAAGCATGGACCAGTCACCACTTTAAATGTAACTCATGTTTTTAAGAAGTTACAATTTCAAAACCATCTAAATCATTTATCATAACACTCCAATATTTTTTTTTCTGGAGACTACAGTTAATTTCAGTGTTTGTCATAAAAAGATAATTGTTCCGAAAAATGCTAAAATATTTCTCATCTCCTCTTTAGATGTGTGATAAAAATCATTTAATTCAACAAATGGAGTTTTGATTATGAACCAGATTTTCAGATCAATTAATTCAAAACTTTCAAATAACTTGACATACCTAATCTAAGCTCAACTATCTTAGAATTCACTTTTCTAACAATATATCAATTAATCATGTTTATTGCCACTCTAACTCTTTTAGAGATTTATTAAAGTATAAGTCACTGTCCATCACTGCAGCCCTGTTAGAGCAGCACGCTCGACTTCAGGAGGTAACAGGAAATGAGGGCAATGCTCATTTAAAATGATTCTGGGTCATGATCAAGCTGGGTATATTAAAAGCAACTGACTGTTGGAGTTTCATAAAGTGATTACTAAATCTTCGTGATCCATTTATTGACATATATTTCATTGTGCACTGCTGTTTTGATGTCAGAGACTTAATTAATGGTTTGGTCATCAATGCAATATGATTCTCAGAGGAAATTAGATCCAACAGGATCAACCTTTACTACCAGATCTTCATAAAAATTTCACAAATTTTCATCACATTTCACATTTATGTATTTTAGATACATTCACCCAAGTTAAGATCAAAAGTGCACATAAATAAAACACAAGGATGACTAACATGTTAATTGCAGATGTCTACTGATGCATTCGAACTGCTCAAGAGTGAAATAAATTATAACACTTACAACTCCAACTATTCTTAAAAAAATTTTAGTTTTAGAGAATAATAAGTATAGGTTCAAATATATACATACAATCCCTATTCATTTTTGATTAATTATCTCTACCAGGTAATAAGCCTCTGGCTAAATTTAATTTTGATATTTGACCACTGTTCTGGGCAGCATTGGAAGAGTTAATTTGAATTGTTAATTTTCTGGCACAAACTCAGGTATACAAAATAGTCCATACATTTTTAACAGGACAAATATCTTGATTTTGGAGTAGATATTCCACAACCTTGATGGCGATCTGCTTTGTTCGTTATTTTTGCGTGTGTATTTGAGATCATTGTCCTGTTTGAACATCCAACTGTGTTCCTGTTTCAACCATCGAACCAAAATTGTCTGCTTGACATAAAAGGAAAAGTTATATTGTTGAGGGACAATCCAGGAATAACTAAGTCTTAAACACAATACAAACTGGTAATCTGTTGAACACTGGCGTCACTGTACATAGTTGTGTAAGTTTTACATGCTTTGCATTTGCAGCTGCCTACAGCTGAGGTTAAATTTCATATGGAGATAGGTTTCATTGTCAGATAAGACAGAAATTAAGCTATTTGGTCACAATGATAAAAAGAAAAGGCCTTAACACATTCAGTTCAGCCTACGAAACCCAAGAACATCATATCCAGCGTCAAGCATGCATCATCATCATGTTATGGGCTGTTTTACCAACACTTGAACTGCTGTCCAGCTATGACAAAGTTCTTAAACCTCTCTACAAATTAACAAACTAACAGGTAGGTAGTTGAAACTTGGACAGGATTATTTGTTTCAAAAGGACAATAAACACAAACACACATTGGAAGATATATAGCAGGCTAATGTTAAGATTCTGGAATGACCCCAATTTTCAACACAAATTCAAAATTTATAAACCAAGATAGAAATCAATGCCCAGAGCCCAACACATTAAATAAATTACTCAATTTCTGCCAAGAACAAAAAGCATCCAGCCACAATCATGCTAAAAGTTTGAATAAACTACTTTATACAATCTGTTGGATTTCCTCAGATAAAAAACGTTTTAACGATTGGCATAGTAAACTGAATTTGACTGCATTGATTGATCAATTGGAATGTATGTAGTGTTGTATTAATACCATGAGATGATGTATCTGTATAAATAAACTGAATCCAACTGGAGGTGAAAACATATGTATAACTTTGACCTTGTGTAAATAAAAAAAAAACTAAACAAAAATAAGTGTTTGTGATCCAACCATTACAAAAAAAACAAAACAAAAACAAAAACAATTCTTTAAAAGCTCCAAATCAACATTCCAATGAAACTTCTGTAAACTCTGAGCTTATATGAAGCATTTATACAACTATTTACATTCATCTTTTTAGTCTCTCATATACATAATGCATCACTCACCTTCTTGTCAAGAACAAGTAACCTTGTCAGGAAGTGAGTATTGCCATGGTTACTGTGGTTCAATGTTGCTTGTGTGTCTTCAGTCCTGGTGTGAAAGGAAAAGCTCCTCTCTGGAAATGGTGATTAACATTTGATATGTTCTTCTGTGACCCTGTAATGTGTTCATCACAGTCTGCAGCAGTGACGTGCGGTGAGGTTCATAGCTGGTGAGGCACTGACGTCATCAGAATCAGATTTGCAAATAGATGCATAGATTGACAGCAGTTTACAGGTTATGTTTCACTTCTGCATCCTTACACAGACAAACTGTAGCTCACAAAACACACATTTCCTTAAAAAACAAAACAAAATAAATGTCAAAAGTCGGGATAAGCGAGAGGGAAAAAAATCACTATCTCTATTATAATCTACCGCTGCACTTGACTTGCTTCCCGAATCGTTTAGCCTAGCTCGCTGTCACTTACTCGGCAGTTGAGGAGTGAACAAGACGAACATCTGGGATCTTGAGCGCCCCCTGCCATGAGGCAAGAGAACTGCCTGCCTCACCTCGAACCTGTTCTCTGCCGCATTACATAAAACACGTTACACAAACACAGTTGGTGACAAAAAGCACTGTACATTATATACATAAGCTAAATTATTGGAAATAAGTTCACATATTAAATTTGTTTAAACCATTACAGCAACATGCTCTTCAGTGCTTAGCAGCCAGCGCAGAGCCAGGGCGCGTAATCCAAGGTGAGGCAGAGCTCGCTGCTGCCTCACCGGCATCGCTTCCAAGCATTTGAATGGGAAAATAAGAAAATTCAGCGATTTTGAACAAATAAAAATCGAAATTGGTGAAGCTACATGAAAAATAAATATTTTTTAGTACAAACCACCGGATGAATATAACAATTTAAATTACTTTATGATTATATATTTTCTTTCTTTCCATGATGGCTGGTGAGGCACTGCCTCACCTGCCTCCCCTGACCGCACGTCACTGGTCTGCAGTGCAATAATATGTTGGAAAGTGAGGATTGTCTGAGCTTTGTGTTTTAGACACCAAAAATGTTGTCATATCAATTCGCTCTTTTTTCATTTTAACCACATGATGCAGTTCCTGTTACCAAAGAATTTAGTACTCTAAGGTTTTAATCAGTCCTCACTGTTATACATTAAATAAAAGTGAACTTTCCAGAGTGAAGACTAATGATGTTTCCACAGCTACAGCGAACACAGCACCATTCTTACAAAAGCATTTACCATTCTTCCTATTTTGTTGCCTGACAACTTGGTACTGCAATGGATTTTTTGCAGGGCTGTAAAATTTGATTAATTGAAACCACACATCATTTTTTATCACTTTGAAGGTACAAAAATATTTTATACACACACTTTTGTATTTTTATGCTCATTAGAGCATTGTATTTCCTGCCTCGTATTTAAAAACTAGCTTTACAAATCACAACATATAACTGAATTTAACTCTTGATGTCACTTTCTGTTGATATCAATGTGAGTTATCAGACTGATAGTGTAGCAGTGTGAGACACATGACTTTTGTATCCAAGCTTGAGGCCTGACCCTTCAAAAACAAGTTTAGGAGATGATTCATAAGCCTGGTTTAAGAGTTTAGAGCTGGACTAGATCCAAAAACAATCTCTGGGATGCTGCTTTTAGAAAACATTAGGAGACTATCACACTTATTGGTGATTAAATGTTGCTGCCTATTGCAATTATTCCTTGTAATAAATGCATTAAATTTCCACAATAGAATGAAACTAGAAGTACAGTTTAGGTTTTCTTACTCAATTTTTCTTGTAATTTGGTGAAAAATTAAATCCAATAATAGATTTTTGTTGGTACTTTAAAAAAATATATGATAGCAGATATTTAAAAAAATACATGAGCTGTCTTTTTGCATTGGCAACATGATGCCTTAAAGGAAAGAATAATCTCAGAAAAACAGTCTGATTTAAAAAGAAAAAATATGTTTATTGAAAGTATTTATTTTTATTTTATCTTATTGGACTACAAACAGCATTAACCCAGTAAACCTTCTGTTTAATTTTCAATTAATTTGTTGAGTGATATCGGTTTGTGTGTTTGAAATACTGAACTGCAGAGTCTAAAGCACATCTCATCCCATATAAACACATGGCAAAGCGACAGCTAACGAAAATAATTATTGCATTGTTTGACCTGGTGAGTCATACTCAAAAAATATAACTATCTGCTAAAACCACCTTTCAAAAAAAAAAAAATTTCATCATCATGCCAGCCTCCTGTTGCCAATTTCATTTTTGAATGTGTTTCTGGCCCAAAATGCTGCCTTACCTGACAACATGACATGTAATTTGTGTCTGAAATGAGATGAATAACAAGACAAACGTTGAAAAGTTTCATTGTTAATCATTGTAATCTTTGATTACTTTCCTCCGTATTTGCATATGTAAAATATTTTCCATACTTTCCAAACATATCTGGATTGCTGCCCCAGATAAAATTGAAATGATAAAAGAAACAAGGAACAGCATAATACCTTTATTTCAGAATATGTAACAGTATATTGTTTTTCTCTAAGCGTATCATGTTCAAGTCTTTTTTTTAAGCATCAATTTTGGCAGCTGCTGAAATTTCAGGCGCTAACACACAAGATTGAATACCAGCCTGTGATTTCTGCCTCACACGGGTCGAATACATCTTATAGTTTCTTCTGCTATCTCCGTCCTCCATATTTCTCAGAATGCCACATCTCTTCCACTTCTCCTGGTGACTGTTACCTGGTACTTTTTCAATGTAGCTATTATGTTTTCTTGTCCTTGCAGGTTGTCAATCAAAGCAGGAGCCTTTGTGGCAAATGGAACCGTTTCTATAGATACCCCAAAAAATTTTCATCTAGGTTTATTTTGAGCCAGACGAAAATGCATAACTAAAATCTAAAAGTATTGTTTACAGTCAAGATAATAAAACAAAGTCGTACACAAAGTAAAGAAAGTAGGAAAGAAAAAAATATAAAAACAGTGATTTTGGTTTGGTTTTTTCTTAATGGTGGATCAGCGGAGGACCCAAAAACAGGGCCGATGGAAGTGAAGTGGATGAAAAAGAATAGTTTACTAAGTCAAATAGAAATGTAAAGACAAAGTTCAAACTTCAAGAATGTGAGGCAAAGAGCAAGAACATAAATAAACCTAAAAACACACCAGCAAACCTGAGCAGAGCAGAATTTAGTGGCTGAATTACCAGTGACTAAAGAACCAAAGGGCAGTACATAAAAAGGAGAACATATCAGTGGAGCAAAAACCAGAAGAGACTATTATCAGAGTGGGAGCAGCGGAGTGAGAAACCATAAAACAGAGATGAAGGAGATCAAATAGAACAAATGACAAAACAGTAGCTAAACACAGAGACGTCAAATTGTTAAGAACACAAGAATAGATTCAAAATCAACAGGAAGCAATAAGAAAACATGCAACAGAAAAGGTCAGATTAACAAAAAATAGGAAAATTTTTTTCCTTAGAAAGTTTCCAAGTTTCTAAGAAACTTAGAAACTGAAGCAAAGGTGAAGGCGAGTGTAGAAGCATACAATCTCTATACAAGGTCCCAATAAAGACAGGTAAGTTTGTCTGTATGTGCTTCTCTGCTGCCTGTTCACACATTTAGTGGTCATCAAGGCCACCTGGAGAAATGACATTGTTCAGGCCTCTTCTGCCTGAAGTGTCCAAAGTTTTTTCTGTTAAAACAAGGAGGATGAATTTTTATGAAACACCAATGAAGCGCCGTTAAAAACGATCAAGGTTGACTCCAGATTTTTTTTAAAAGCATTCAGCAATATGTTTCAGTTGCTGTATAATCTTTTCTGTTTATTTTAAATTATGTTTTTTATTCTCAACCACCTTTTGTCACATTGTACACATCTTTTTCATGCTGTGAATAAAACAACTTTTCCACACTGGGAAGTTTTCTGCTCCTTTCAATAAAACAGCTCATCTATTGCTTTAATGCCATATTTAGCCTTAATGCTTGTGTTTCTATGTAATAAGCAAGATGGTTCAAAACAGAAAAATACAATTTTTTGCACATTGTTTGGATAGATGGATGTCTTTTCTATGCTTTCCGTAATAGATGAGACGGGTGTTACAACTCATAAATCTTGCACACATCTGCATTTCATAACTTTAGTTTTTACAGTGATCCTAGAACTGAGATTTTAATTTAAGAATACACAAAATGTCTTTTATAAAAACGTCATCTTTCCTTCATAGTGCATCCTTCTTTTAATGTGGTCTACACTGCTGCAACTGTCTTTCTCTCTGTGGGGATCATAACATGGACAAAACTCCCTGCTAGGCAGGTGTGGACCTGTTTTCCTAAGCACCTTCACAGGAGAGTTTCTACTTTGAACCAGAGGAGAATAACATTCAGCTCCTAAATCTGAAAAACACAGATCTTTAACACCAGGCTGACATTTTGAGAAATGACTCACTTTGTTAAGTTTGTTTAAAGAAGATGTCTGCACACTAATAATGAATACTTTGCTGAAGCACCTTTGGATTGATTTTTTAATTGGAAATTGAGTTTTTAAAGTGATGGTAAAAAATAGCAATCAGTTTTGATCCAAAACCTTCCTGGTGAATGCCAGATAGCTAAAGATAGATTTTATTTTTCAGCATTGATGTGCTTTTCAAAGCGTTCATCAAAATCTTCATAAGAATTACTTCATAAGATGAAAGTAATTTTTAACAAAGACCTAACCAAGGTTTACATTTGAAACTTGGCTTTGTAAGGCAGCAGGTGCAACTTTACGTCGCAGATTTGAAAACATTGTAATCAAAGACTCCCAATATTATTTTTTTGATTCTAAATACCACATTTATTTAGACTGTCTGACAGTTAATACATTTCAGAAAATTACAAACCTTTCATGAAATACCCTTATAGCTTTGCATAAAACTGAAATTGTAAAACATGTAACAGTGCGGAGACGTAGTTTTGTCAATTCAAAGTTGCCATTTACCGTTTACTACCGATGTATAAATCTGAAACTGTTTAATGCAAATCACCTAATTAAATCCCTGCCCACACAGCTTTAGCTCGTGCATATTTTTACACTACATTACCCTATCAAGTCATTAAAAAGTTTTTCTTAAGTTTTTCTGGCCTAGAAGCAAATTTTGGGCACTTTAACTAAAATGACTAACCACTGCGCTACAGTTTGGCCTTAAGCATTGAGTGAGAATTAAGTGTGGGACATGTGAATGTAACATCTATGAAGATGGCTGAGGAAAGCTAATATTTTTTCCATCCTAAAGATAGGCCAGTTTACTGTATAATTAGTACAATTTAATAAGCTATGCAGGCTACTTCTCTGTCCAGACATGAAGTATAAGTTGACTCCATTACACTAATGTGTAATAAACCTGGAATGATCTGCAATCCACTGCTGCTTCAGCCATACCAACACTACAGTAATATTTTATTTATACTTTTTTATCTCCACAACTCGCAGCGATTTGTTGCTTCGGACACAAAAGAAAAGACAGGAACCTCTGAGGATATGCCCATTTTTGTCGGAGACAGCTTGGGTTGTGCAGAGAGGAAGGCATGCAGGGAAGTGTGGGGTGGATTGCAGGGAGGTGGGGAGCAAAGCAACAAAAAGCCAAGCTAAATCTCCACCCTACTTTGTATGCATGTCTGCACTCTCGGGCTGCGCGTGATGCAGGAGGATGCAGAATTTGTCACCCAGCTGAAGATTTTCTATCAAAATTAGTCAAACATGTTAGATATATTTGGTTGTATGAGTCATTTACATTACGTCCCTATATACAGGAAATAAAAAGATAGTTTTTAAAGATAGCGCTGAAGATCTGTGGCACAATCCCTGCTTATCATTACAATGTTATTTACTGTAAATTGATTCATTATTGTCTGTAAATGATCCAGGTACTTGATGTGCGTTAAAATGGTACAATAGTACTTTACATAAATTCAATCCTATCAATAATGTGCGGCTACTGGTAATAAATATTTATAATATTATGTCTGCAAGCTGGTAATTGTAAACCTCCCCATATATAAATAAATTAAAATGAACTAAGGAGCTAGTCAATACAGATATGGTCAAGGGGATAACACAAGTGACGGGTTGTTAAAACACAAACTGGGTTTCATGCAAAGTTATATTATCCCTCTGTTTAATAAAGCATGTAGAGTTAAGACTGCGTTGTCTTAGTAAAGACAAACTGCTTTTACTAAGTCCCAGTAAAAAAAGTAGCACTTCACACGATTAAGCTACCGTTTTTATATATATAGGTGATTCAGTTAGTAGTGTGACATTTTTTCAAGGTTGCCATGTATTTATAATCAACCCCATTTTACTTTTAGATTCTACAAAAAAAAAAATCCACTGCCGCCAGTCGTCTTTAGAAGTCACCAGACCGCTCGGGTATGAAGTTATGCAGAGGTTTAAAGCAGATTTAGATTACAAAACATAATCCCAATCTATGAACATCTCACAGAGAGCTGTTCTGTCCATCATCTGTTGACCCCTTAGTTGTGGACTCCACAAATCGGATCATTGTGTAAAATTGACAAGAATAAAATAGTTGTGAAAAGAAAACCACAAGAAGTCAAACATGTCAGAACACTCAGGTCAGATGAGATCAAAATGTAACTTTAGCTTGTATTCAAAGCACAATTTTGCATATATTTATCACAGTGCATTACTGTAAACCCACCATTCCCATATTGAAACATGGTGGTGGCAGCATCATGCTGTGGAAATAAGTTTTCAGCAGGATCATGGAAGTTAGTCTTTTGGAGTGGGATGGAGGTTCACCAAAGCAAAACCACAGCCATAAAAAAAATGGCCAGAGCCACAATATAATGACTGAGATCAACGCATGATCATGTGTTAAGATGACCTATTCAGAGTCCAAACTGACAAATCTCAGAATCTGTGAAAAGACAAGTATTGGCAATATATCGTTACCGATTCTCTCCATTTGAACTATTTCTACGCTGGCAAACATTTTAGTCAGTGGATGTGGAAAGCTGATGGAGACTTACCTAAATACACTTGCAGCTGTAAGTTTTGACTCACAATATCTCGATAAAAATGTGAAGAAGGTACTGTACTTTCTACAGTACCTTGTAGAATGAATATAATTTGTGTAAAAACTGAGCTAATCTACTGAATATACACTTCTGCAAAGAACTACTCTGCTCCCTGTACTTGCATGATAAAAAACACAATATGAAGAGTGCAGACTGTTTCCTCTGGTAATTTGCATGGTGACTGGCAAACAAGTGAACAGATGTCTTTAAAGATGTCTTTTTGTAACCTTGCCACCCATCGACCTGTCAAAGTGCTTTCATGTTTTATTTTTAGTGTTTTTTGGGGTTTTTTTAAGGAACAGCTCTTTCAATACATTAATATTTGGAGGATGTGTTCTTCAGAACTCGAAAGATCGTTCAATCCCCACAAACAATGCAGACAAGAAAAGACAAAGCAATCAAAGAGGACTTTTTGCAGCAATTGGATAGATAATGGATAGCCAAGGCCGGCACCCGGGGGGAAAAAAGCACACATTTTGTTGTCTCTGAAGAGGTTATCTTAGGTTAAATTGATTCTGAGTGAAAGAACCTGGAATATAATTTTGTCCATTATCTTAGACTCTTTTCTCCCCACTCTCATTAATACCTGTGGATGACAGATGAGACTTGTAGTTTCCAGATAAAGGAGTGAGGATCCCTTCAGTTTTGTAAAGCTTTGTGCAGTTAGTGTTTGACAGAGGATTTTATCATTACAGTCTCTCACTGATATGTACATGCTTAGACATTATTATGCTAAATTGTTATCCAGTAGGGTATGCATAGTCACTAGAAGGAAGAGAGCAGTTAACTTAAACACTCACTGATATACTGCTGTGTTAAAACCATATTTTAGCTCCACGTTTTTACATTTCACTCCTTAAAGAAACTCCAAAGCATCCAGTTTCTCACCAGATTAGAAAAATAGAAAAATGTAACTTCAAGTAAAAGTACAAACAATTAATTGTGCAGAAAAAATTAAGCAGAAATGCAGAAGGAAGTTCTGTGATTTTGTTGGTTTCAGGGATTCCAGCAGTGTGATAAGAGCAACAGCCTCAGAGAAGAATGTGATTCTTTCAATCAAACTATGATTGATGTCAAGTCTGTCATTCTGCGGGGAGAATTATTTATAAGTGAAAACCACCCAGGACTGCTGTCGATCTTCCCTGTAGTCGAGGACCCGACCGGTGCACCTTACTTTTAGACCATGCAATGCTCAGAGAAACTGCTAAAAATCCAAGAGCTGTATTTTAGCCTCTCCGGGCCTCAGTGAGTATGCTGAAATATTAATGCCAAAGGCAGTACTATTGGAGAAATACTTAGAGTCTTTACTTTTTGAGAAATTACCAACAGAAGAACATGACAGGAAGACTTATAAAATTACATCTGAACAATGTCAGAAATTGTTCAGATTAGTGCTTAAGAAAATTAGTGTTTACTTATGATGCAGAAGGAGCTACAACTGCCCTCTGAAGAACTGAAGAACTGAAAAACTCTCGGTCAAAAACAACCAATCAGAGCCAGGAGGAGGGTCTTAGCGCTGCCAATCAACTTCATGTACTTGTTGCCAAATATGTTAGTGTTGGGGAAACAGCTTACCATTACAGGAAAACTGTATATTTGTTGTTTATTGGTGATCATGCTAACTTCTATTTAGCATTTGGCTCAAACCACAAACCATGACAACAACAGCATCATGTACAATATGTTTATCAATCTAAAACTTCTACTAAGTTGAGCAGGCGCTTACTCCATATTTTATTTTAATCGTCCAGTGGAGCTCTGCTACAGCCACATCTTGGAACGTTTGCTGTTGAGCCATATGGTTTCTTTTGTTTTTTGTTTTTGTTTTCTTTTTTGGTTTATGGAATGAACAAAGCTTGACAAGATGAGAAGTTTGAAGTTTTATAATTTAACCTTGCTTTAATCTTCTTTGAAAGACAATCCCTGACCCGTCTGCTGTGTTTCTTAGTCTTAATGATGTCATTTGTTCACTAATGTTCTTTAAAAAAATCCTCTGAGGCCTTCAGAAGAATTTATACTGAAATGATTCTGAGCACTGGGTTTTATTTACTAATTAGAGGACTTCTGAAAAAGACTTTCTCTTCTTTATTCTGAGGAAAAAAAAGCTTAAAAACCATTCATCTTTACTTTTTCAATTCACCTTCCTGCACCACTATGCGTTGGACTATCACATGTATTCCCAATAACATGGATTGACGTTTAAGCTTTTAATTTACATGTGGAAAAGTTTAAGAGGTATGAATACTTTTACAAGGCCATGGTGAAAAAAAAAAAATAATGAGATAAATTTTACATTGAACAGTTTCCTCTTGTTTGTTTCCTTCATCAAACAACAGAAATTATTTATCTTCATCTTCAGGCCCTGTATGAGGAGGATTTCTCAGATGCATGTAGATGCAGACAGGAAAAAGAAAACAGAGATCTGTTTCTAGATAAATTCCTGATTAATTAATTCCCTTCAGCAAACAACAGATTGGAGTTTTATTCCTCTTCAATGTTTAAGCTCATTTTAACATTTCTGTCACATGTTCTTGTGCAGTTGCACTAGAAACCATCTGGATAAACCACATTTCATGTTTTTGGATTTTGCTAAATCAAATATCTAATTTTAAATTTGTGGCTCCCTGCAATCTTCATTGTGAGGATCCCTTCGGCTGCATCACTTTGAGAAATTGTTTTCATGCTTTGTGGAGACAAACATCATTATAAGGCAGAGCATGAAAGCTAAATAAATACTTGTGTCTTGCTTTTGTGTGTTTGGCACACCGCAACATAAATTTCCATTTTGCTGTTGCTTTCCAAAAACAAGCCCGACGATATCTCATGCATTTTCTTAATGCTTAGTTTGGCTCCAAAGCCTCAGCTGTAATTATAGACAAAGCACTGAGAAATGTGCAACTCTGCTCAGCTTAACTGACCAGTGTTTACTTTGGTCTAACTCTTAAAATATTTACAGCCAATGAATATGAAAGCAGGCAGACAGGTCCATTCTTTCTGCCCCCATGTTGAGAAGACTTGCAATAGCATAAAACCTTATCAGTGACAGGGAAAAACACAGCGAGGTTATGGTCAAATGTAAAGTGGTGCAGGGTGCTTAATGTTGGGACATCGGTCTATGTCACAGCTCTCGCAAGAGAGGAATTGTGTGCAAGGCTGTGCTATCTGGAGAGGATCCAGCGATGTCAGCAGGGTGAGAACAGGCTCATTTACCTCAAGTCAGCGGCTGCCTGATTTCACAAGGCCTCACTTAAAGCTCTGCAAAAGCATCACTCTGTCGGGTCTTACAGCCGACCAATTAGTAGGCAGGAGTTGGAATCATGGATACATCGAAGGATGGATGAACAATCCATAAATAAAAAATAAAAATAAAATAAATAAAAAATGTACAAAGCACTCAAAGAAAATAACTTCTTTATCTATTTATTTATTTATTTATTTTATTTATTTATTTTTCGTTGATTTAAATTCAACTTGAGTTCACCAGCGAAAATGTGCCTTTGTTGCATCATGCGCTCAAGACAGATAATACATGTTCTCAGATTTCAGAATTTATCCTCTTCACTCATGATGTTTTATTCATGTTGTGGCTGTCACTTGTCTGCCAAACCTCACCGTCTTTCAAACAAATCTTTGCAACAGTGCTGGTGTCTCGCTCGAAGGGATTGCACTATTATCACGCAGAAATATGTCCTGTTGTCATGCAGATGTCATGATTTACACCCACTGCAAGGAGCAAGGTAATGTACGTCTGAGTGCGAGGCCAACTGATGCTGTGGCTTTTCATTTCACTCATCATTTTTCTTCAGCTTTTATTTTAATTTGATTTTGGAAAGGATTCAGACAGACTTCAAACACATATTTCATGTCAAAATTCAAAACTTTTCCAAGTTTCTAGAGTTCACAAGCCTATTTTGAAGCCTTGAAAAGAAAAATCTTTTGGATACAGAAGTGTCATAAATCAGTGCTGCTAGGACATGGATGGACAAATGCATCTTTCAGAAAATGCATCAAAAAATATTAAAATACAAATATATTTGCATGCAGAATTCCAACTCTTATTATATTCAGATCTTATAAAGAAAAATAAGAGCTTTAATTCTTCCAGATGATGCAGGAACCAAAACTAAAATGTTTCTTGGTCGTACAAAGAGAAACAGACCGAAAACCTAGAATTGTTTAAAATGCTTGAAATAAAGTAGGTACTTTATTAACAAAATCCAATAGACTTTCAATCTTGTTATAAGCAATAATATATTCATCCCTCGAAACATTTAAACAGCGTGAATATAAGAAGTTTCCGTCCATGCTATGATGCACTGTGAGTGCCTGCCTGTGCATTAAAATTTAACAACTCGCTGAACATAATTTTGTCAAATTTTACAACCCAAGACCTTTCGTCATTGCGTTCGCTAAAAGAGCTGCATCCTAATTACAATACGACATAAGCCACTAATTTGTCTGACATATTCTGTAAAATGGAGAAGACAGACCCAATCATGCAGTCAAACAGAAATCCTTCAGCATTAGTATGTTTGTGCCGTACTCCGGTCCACCATTATCATGCCGTTTGCTTAGCAGAGATGGCCACATGGAACAATCTATGAATTCTAATTTGCAGACTAATTGTATCTGTGCTGTGGGAAAGCTTTTCCCTGAGTAAGTAGTTCAGGAGCACAGAAATGGGCTGGTCAATTATTACAATTCCTGTGTGATTATGGCAAGTTTGGTTTTAAGTGGCTGTAATCATAGTCTCTTTGTGGCTGGCAGTTTTATCTTCACTACCTCTTTGTTTGTTTGTTTTTTATAGGATTTTCAGGTAAATAAAGCATTATTTTGTTGCATATTACCAGAATTGTGCTTGTCTAAACAGAGTTACAGCCTGCTATTGAATGCTGTTGTTTTTGTGTGTGCAACTAAATTAAGCTTGACAGAGCTCTTGGGAAATTTCCCTTCCCTGTTTCCATTGGAACCATTTGGATGCAAGATAGACTTTTTTGTAAACCACAGAGTCAAATGCAGTGAGCATCTGCATTTTAACAGTGCATTATTGCTCCTTACTGAACCGGGGATTGGCAAAAGGCACCGGTGTATCTCAAAGTGGCCATTCAGTATTGACTCACACAATTATAAATGATAAAATTACAAAAAATATTTGTATCTGGTCTGGAACAATTTTTCTTCAGGCTTTCTGAAGGTTTGCTCATTTTCTGTTCGGATATTTGCCATTTTCGTAGCTTTTTATTGTTTTATCTGTATTGACAATATTCTAGCCTCAGAAGGATTAGGAAAAGCAATTTGCAGTAAGGGTGGTCTAGCCTAAAGTTTCACTCCACGTCTTCGAGTTTCATTAAAATTCGCATTTGTCAGGTTGTTATGGTGACATTTGCAATAGTTACACACATCAGTGTTCTATGTGTAATTTCATCACTTTTCAGCAGCTTTCATCTGGCACATGCTCAGTTTCTTTCTTTTATATATTTAGCATAAAAGAAAGAGACTTGAGTCTCTATTCATTCAGTTGCTGCTGCTTATTTTTACATCCATGTCCTCCAGCTAAGTGTTGATAATCGGATTGAACTAAAAAGGTTCTCCAAAAAGGTTGAAGTAGGAAGAAACTGACTTCTTCTTATCAGAAGACACATCTTATTGTTAAAAAACCTGATTAATGAACAATATGCTCCATTTTTGACCGTGTTGCTGTTACAAATGTCGCAGCAAACTTTGTTGAAGTTTGAACACTCGATGAGTTATTAAAAAACATGCCACATCATCCTCCTCCTACCACTTATCATCTTCTTCGTTTTTCTGCCAGTAGTAACATCTTGTTTGTAACAAATTGAGAAACATTTCCTTTGCAGGTTTGCGAAAAATACTAATTTTGATACGGCTGAAAAACCACCTAGTGCAAAAACAAATTTTTGATAGAAATTTGTTTGTATCAAACAAATTTATTTTTGTAATACTAATTTGTGCATTTTTATGGTGAATGGATATTGATGAATGGTTGAAGCTTAAAACTGAATATTAGATTTGGATTTTCATTTAAAATTAAGTTAAAATGTAGATTTAAATCAGATTTGAGTGTTTTTAAGTTTTACATTAAGCAGAGCGTTAAGGTTTTTATTTATTATTTTCTTGGTTCTGTAGCAGTTCGGATTGTGTTGCGTGTGCTGCTGTAAAAATAAACTTGTTTTGCCTTTTTTGAAAAAAAAGTTTCTCAACTTGAAGCACCGTATTCTCTGCAATTAATATACGCTAAAAATCTGAACACATTAAATATGCTCTTTAGTGTTTGAGTGCATTTCATAAGCTTCAACAACTTCAAACAGACAAACTTTTCTATGTTATGAAGCTTTTCCATGAGTTTGGTTTTCTCTTTCTTTTTTAATGAGAAATTGGGCATTCCATATTTTGTAATGCTGTTTTAAAATATTCTATTTAATCATTCATGTTGTCAATTATGTGCAAAGCTACAGACCATCTTGTTAATTCCAAACAGGATTTTTTTTCTCTCTTAAACAGGCAACTGATTTCTGAATAACAGCTATAAAACCTAGAGCCTATGCATAAATAAATAACAGACACAGTAAACGAGTCACTGCTGACTTAACGCAACTAAGGAGAGATGAATTTTTTCCAGGAGCTGCTTGGGAGCGAACATGTCAGTAAATATAGACCTCATAAATTTTTTATGCCACAAAAATATATATCTTTATTTAGCATCTGAGTATCTACATCTGTACAATAAAGGTTGGACTGTAGAGTGGTACATTGAATAAAAAAATGTTGGTAAAATGAAATGCATATTTATAGACAAACATGCAGAAAATTTCTGTTGTAATATGGCGTCATTATTGATCCAATATTAGAGCATATGAGGAAAAAATGCAGTTTCAGAGTGCGAACCGTGTTCTTGTGGTGCAGTGCTTGCTTGATACGTGATCCACTGACATGATCACAGGAGCAGCATCTCAGCAGTTTTTCCAAAGGTCACTGTGCTGTCCTTGTGACTGGCACAGACTTTACTAAATTATATTGCTCTTAGGTTCTTGGGTATGGGCATGTTTGATCCCCTTTGGAACAAAAAGGCTCTTGGATTTTGTCCAGGTGGTTGTTGTTTTAAATTATTTTTTTTTCCAGGCATGAAAACACAGCTACATTGTTCATTCACTTAGTAATTGATTCTTTGCTGCTTCAGAGGATAATAAAAGCAATGTTTGCAGTTAGAAGCTGCTACCTAATTGTCTTTTTCGGATTTAGAATCCCTTCTCAAAGTATATGCACCATCTCTGAGTATTTGACTGAATTATACCTTTACATATATAATTGCTCTGCCCACTTGCTCCTCTGAGACTCTGCTAATACCTGTGACTATGATGCAGTAATCCTTAAGGAGTAGATACCAACAAGTCAAGTGAAACTTAAGTGCCCTTACAGACAATAAAGAGAACAAGCGTAGAGCCATCTCAGAATCTCAACATGATTTGCAGAATAACTGTAACTCAATCTCCATCCCATCTAAATAAATCTATAACTGACCATTCATGAAAATAGGAAGTCTCTATTATGGCCATTTGACAAAGTGGATGCTTGCCTGAATTCATTAATCCCAGAGGCATTTCTTTACGAATACAGATGAACTCTGATTCAACATTTAGGCCTGGGAGTGTCCAAAGAAACTCACAGAAAGTTTTCATTTTTAAGATGATTAGCATTTAACTCCAGCACTGCACTGAATGTAGAGTACAAAAAAAGGTTTCTTTGTATGAGTTTTGTTCATACATCAAATGCACCACAACATCTTAAAGTCTGAAAACCTAAATGTGTGAAACATGAAAAAAATTAAAGATAAAAAGCATTACCATGCAGGTAGATTAAATAGTTTCTACAGATATGCTTCCCTAAATATCCTTATTACAAGATAACAGTGTTCCCAACTGTGCCAACAGTGTTTCTTATGTCTTCATTCAAAATATTACTCATTAAACTTTACAAAAATAAAAGTTATACTTTTCCAAAAGAGGCAGAATAAATTTTTTGGTAAGACCAAAATTTGACAACAAACTTCCTAGAAATAAATACAAATTGTCATTTGAAAGACTACATTTATTATACTGTGTTATTAAAACAAAGGCTCTCTTTTATGAAAAGAAAAATGCAATACGAATTGAAGAAATACAGCACTTAGTAAGACAACACCAGACAAAATGTTTGAGTTGAAACATATAAGATGAGCACAAAATGCAAAACGGGAACCCTAAAATATGAAATGTACTAAAAACAGAGAACAAAATGACAATTTTACTGAAAGTCCAACAGATTATGACATGATTAAAGAAGTGAGACTTACAGACAAGTCTTGCTCCAAAGGGCTTCAGCTCCCTCTGTCTCAACATGTCACCATGCTGAACATATCACCACATAAACTTTCACCTCTCATAGAACTGGAGACTTTGCAGTGATTACGTTGAAAGAATCTCAACGTTCTCATCACATAAATACACATACGGGAAGTACAGCTCTGTGAGAGCTGTCAGAAGTGTCTGTGGTCTTCACAGACTGTTTCCTCGCCTGGTGCTCATGCTACTCCCTCCACAGGGCACTGAATTAATCTGTTGGTAGTGAATCACTGGGTTACCCACTTCCTGGCACAGGTTCACTCTAATATCTAGTTCAACATAGGTTGCCTGACGGTGAGAGATATGCTAATTCAATACCCTCTTTCTACACATCATAAATAAGAGTACCCTCCAAACCTGGATTTATAGGATCATCACCGCCCGTCTGCAGGACGATTCCTGCAATTTTCTAAACATCCAGCATAGATATTGCTCCAACATTTCAATATAGGTTTGAAGGACATTGTGTGACACGCTGTATGCATGAACTCATACATTACTGACAAAGCAAAATCCCAACATCTGGAAGGATCAAACCATATTCTCTATGTCTCCCTTGATGTATAGCCGTTTTCAGCTCATCTACTTAATAAATGAAAGCATAAGAAAGAGAGTTGCAGAGGATGATTATTTTTGGGGCTCCTTTATAGCTGTCCCCCTTCTCACTGCCTGCGCGGTGTGATTTGTAGAGAGATTGAAATGAGGCTGGCTGGTCGAGCAGAGACCGGCTCTTGATTTACACACACTGTTAAATCACACAGACAGCCGGCTGCCGACACTGCCCACCTCCCCGCCTCAGATGCACATCTATCTCCATGCAAGAGCTCCTCTTGATTCCCAGCCTTATGGCACAGATAACATACAACCCAGAGTCCCAGACACAGACTGCTGTTGACAGTGTGGGAGGCGGAGGGGAACATCTGGGGGTAAATGATTCGTGTTCAACCCAAGGTTTCTCAAGAGGATACCGCTGCAAACGTCAAAGGCAAAATGTGTGACAGAAAACCAGAGAAGCTAAAAAGAAGCTGTGGTGAAAGAGTGGGTTTTTCTTTTTAACATTAGAAAACTTTTAAATTTTTTGGTTTAAAGCACAGAAATAAAAAGGTAATGAGAATAAAAAAGTAATGAAATTGATATTTTACTACATACTGGACAATTTTTCTTTGCTTGTTGAGATGGAACTTAACAAAAGTATTAGAAAATAATATCACTATAGTAAATGAATGTAAAATTTAGCTAATTTGAAATCAGCATTGTCTCATTCTTTTTTACCCAGTTTTACATTGACTAAGATTTTTGTTTAAAAAATCACTATAAGACACCTGTATAATTTTTTCTAACAAAACAAAGATAGAAAGTTGGATTTGATGAAGATATACTAAATATAACAAGCCCCATACATCATCCACAGCAACAAATTACACCTGGGCAGCTTGAGGCTTTCAGTTCTTATAAAAATGTAATACCTTATAACATAATTTTTCAATTTCCGTCACCTTTCATGGCAAAAGATTTACAAATGTACTGGTGCATAATTATAGCAGAAATCAGAGCAGATGACACACGGCGCTGCAGACATTCAATAAATTCACACAAAATGTCGGCTCATAAATGATGATTTCTGTACTTTTATTATGAAGGAAAAGTGAAAAGGCCGACTTGTAATGTCTCCCGTTCTTTTCTCTTCGATGTAATCAGCATGACCAACAACACTAATATTTGACAAGTAGTCTGCCACTAGAGAAAAAACATCAGCATTTTATATATATATATATATATATATATATATATATATATATATATATATATATATATTTCCAGTTCTTCCACATAATACAAGTCTGTGAGATGAGGTGTGCTTCATAATTTGAGCACATTTTCTTTTTGTGAATTATGTATGCAAACTTTGCTGCACACATTTGCACATGAAAAAATAACAGAGTAGCCTCTTGGTGAATCATCCTGAAACAGGTACACAGACAGACATTCTGATTGCTCAGTAAACATTTTTGCTTCTGAATAAAGAATCAGTAGACTGCAGATAATAATTGAATAGTGAACAGCCACATGAATGCCAGCAATAATGGCTTATACACACAAAACAGTAAGGATGACTCAACTCGTTAAACTGCAGTTTGGCATTGACACACGACTTATTAACTGTATTGTACAAATAACGAAGGAGCACAAGACCAGCTCTTCAATTATTTCTGTGCTATTCAGTTTGGGAAACAAACAACAGCTCATCTTGTCAAAAAGCAACAAAGAGGAGGAAGACTGTTTGCTGGGCCAAATTTTAGACCAGATTATTATAACTAAGCATGCATTGTGAAGTTTGTAAGGAAATGAATAGGAGTAGAAAAAATAGTTGCTCAAAACTCAAGAATCAAGAATTACCAGGACAGTAAAGCTGCAGAATAACATTAAATTTATATCTCCTTAACTAATTAAATAGAATTGTTTAAATTAATTATTCTATTTAACTCTGTTTTTAACAGAGTTAAATAGAGTTCAAATGTAGAGTTCAGTTTCTAAAGTTCAAATGTAAAGAAATATAATTCAAAATGAGAGGTGAATAAAATTAACGGTTGTCCCATTCATTTGCTTGAGCACACTGTTTCAGCATCGTGCTGCAAATGCTCTCTTAGTTTTGTCTGATTCAGTTTTGGATGCATTTTCCAGGCGCCTGAAGGTGGAACTTGTGTCAGTTCAAATTGTTAGTGGTGTGAAAAAGTGCTCGGCCCCTTCCTAGTTTCCAATTTGTTTGCATATTTGTCACACTTCAGAAAGTCAAACCAATTTAAACATTATTCAAGGAGAACACAAGTAAACACAAAATGCAGTTTTTAAATTAAGATGTTTATTTTTAAGGAAAGAAAAAAATTTAAACCTACATAATCCTGCTTGGAAAAATGATTGCTAAAAGATAACTGTGGTTTATCATATATTATGAGTTCACTGTCGGTAGCCATAGCCAGGTCTGATTACTGCCAATCAATACATCACAATACATCAGACTGAATTGATTGGCAGTTTGATTACTGCCAATCAATACATCACTTAAACTGAACCTGCCTGAGAAAGTCAAGAACACCAAAAGATCCTCAAAAGCTAGACATCATGCAGGGATCCAAAAAAATTAAGAAACAAATGAGAAAGAAATCTAGATCTATCACAGTTCTGTGTTCCAGAGATATAGCTCCTTTGGTGCAAAATTAAGAATCATCCCACTAACAAAAGACAAAAATCTGGTGAAGAAGCCATAGCTTCAAAAATACAATAAATGAAAAATACAGTTTTTATATGCACTCGGGAGACAATGATCTTAATTTTTGTTCTCTGGCCTGAATAAACTCAGTAATACACTCAGTAATAGTAAATGCATAAAACTAGCACAAATACTTAAGCATGCATCAAATTTTGTGCAAAAAAGCACACTGGTAGACAATATTAATGTGCAAAATAAAACACAGGCTTCAGACAGGCTCTACATCCACTCAAACATACAATACCCATTCACAAACAGTTCCTGTCATACGATTCATAATCACCGTCCGAGCCTCCAATTACTCCTATTACTCTGTCCATTAATCAGACTGACAGAGAGTGGGAAAACGGGTGTTTTAGACGGTTGTATTTACACATGTGAACCTGAACCTCCTCCCTGAGTTCATAAGAACATATTCTGATGCAAACACGTGTGATGAATCAAACTGAATGCTCTAAGCCTGACTAATGGTCGCCTGCTCAAATAAATGTTGTGGAGAGAGTAAGTCCAGCATGCTAATGATTTTACTTGCCTTCTCCACCAGATTCTGAATTTGGGTTTTTGATTTAATGGTGAGGCTTCCAAGCCAGCTAGTATTGCTAATTTCTCAAAACGAACTCAGTGGTTGCCATGTAAAATAATTGACATTATTGTTTTAGAGACGCCAAACAACCGGTGTCGCCTACAAAAATAAATGCTATCGATGTGCACACCTATGTTTAAAAAAGATGATGGAACAGCTGCATATTGCTACAGGACTTTGGTCACTGATTGATTTAGAGTCCAGAAATAGTTTGACATTTTTCACAGTGTTAAGCTGTAGTATACAGGAGTCAGACCAATCTACAAACTTATCTACAGCAGCTTTATGACTGTTGAGATTAAAGTAAAGTATGTAAGTGGCATTATTTCTTAAATCAAACTAAATTCGTCCATTCACCGATTTTTGATACTTGCTTGTTATTGCAGGTTTGTGGGGATTTGGATGACAATCTTCAGCATTCATTGGTTGAGCGGTGACAGGACAACAGTAACACCTGAGGATAATTTGGACAGACAAATTAATCTAAGTGATAGAAAAGAACCCAAGCAAGAGTGGGGAGAACATGAAAAACCCCACATCCAGATTCAAATGCATGACTTTCTTGCACCCAGGTAAATATGCTACCAGTTAGTCCACTGTGCAGACCTTAAAATCAAATGTTATTATTATTATTATTATTATTATTATTATTATTATTATTATTATTATTATTATTATTATTATTATTATTATTATTATTATTATTATTATTATTATTATTATTATTATTATTATGCCTTGTTTTAATCCTAAAGCCCCATAGCAAATGCAAAAGAGCACCATAGTGATTTCTTTTGGACTTTTTGTGCCATCAATTTGTATTTATTTAGCAAAGTTTGTAAACTTCAGCCTATATTTGTTGAGTATTGTTAACAGTTCTGTTGTTTAATGAGTCTGTAGTTTAAAAGTTAGGTAATCACTGCCCTGTTCAGTCATCTACAATGAGCAACAGAAAAACAGCTCAACCTCAATTTGAAATTCCCATCTGTGACACCACTTTGTTTTCTTGCCAGTGTTTGCTTCTCGTTGTCACATCTGAAACAGCAAATCCTCCCTCTTGCATCACAAAGCTATGAAAATGGCTGCGTTTAGCAGAAGCCGTATGCTAGATTAAAAGTTTGAAAATGTTTGCCTTCGATATAGAGGTATATTTAAAGTATATTCTATAAAGGTTTCATTTTGAGATGTGATCTGGTATGTTGAGGCAAATTTCTTACAAAATGTTGGAGCCATGCTCCTTTTTTAACTGCAGGCTTAGTGTCGTTGTAGCTTATTACCTTGTGCCATGGCTGGCAAGAAGTACTTACTGGCAGATGAACTGAGGCTGCTGCTGGAGATTTTTCTCTTCTTAATCTTATTATTGCCCCAAAAAATGAATGAATAAAATACAATTTTCTTCAGGCAGATATATGTTTCCTAAATAATTGTGTCAACCTTGGGTATCAGTGTAATATTAAATAGATTTTTCTTACAGTGACACAAACTGTAAAAAAAAAAAAAAAAGCAAGCTACTCCTGGGAATTTATGTTTATTCAAACCTCAGGGTAAATGTCAAGTGCAGGTTCAGTAAAGGTACATTTTTTATTGATTTACTTTTGTTGGTTATTAAATGGTGGATAAAAGTTTTCAGAAATTTTGTTTGCTTTACAAATTGCCTCTGAAGATGTATTAAAGATGTAAAAGCCTCAAATTAATTAAATCTTCTTTTGCAGTGACATAAATTCACACAGAAAAAATACAATCAATCTGCTCTGAGTGTTGTTCATCGGCTTTTCCATCTGCACAAGTGTTACTCACAAAATATTTTCTCTCTTTTTTGGGGGGGCAGAGGGGGAGTTCTCCAAACTACGCAGGTGGTTGTGGGTGAAAACCAGATTAGACCAGCAGTTTCTGAAATATCCAGACCAACAGCCAGGTCATGTACACATTCTGATGGTTTACTGGTTCAATAAAATAATCATAATACAAGCATAATTCCCCAACTCTGCCTAAAGCAAGGTGAGTAAACTTTAATCTGTGTAGACAGTCTCTGAATACCATATCACAAGATTACATCATGTTACTGTAAGGTTATTGATGTGACGTTTGAGAAGAACGAACATATTTTCCTTGGCAGTGTGGCCTCCGTACGACATACTGTATAGTCCTGCACAGCTGGAAATCAAACTGTTTACTCCAGAGTGTCCAGTTGTTTACATGTGTTGCTTCTTTAAAACCGTATTTTTGCACACCAGAGAAATGCAAGGCAGATGCACAATAATGTAATTGGGATATAAAAATTCCTGTAAAATAAATATAACTGAATCCTTTTTACTGAAAACTGTTATTAATTAATTGATGAAAGGGTTAAGTAATATTTAATTAGTAATGGATGAGTTTCTAGTTCTCTGTGGTACAAAAAGGATCCTTTTGCCCTTAACCAAACTTAAAAGTGGCAAAGACAAGAGAAAATGCTTGTTAAATAAGACAGATGTGTGTTGATTGTCATACATCTACAGATAAAATATTGTCTAAAATGTTTAAGTTAGATGAAACTGAATATATAAGCCTAGATGACTTTATTGTTGTCACATAAAGTGGAGCCAGATGGCAAGGTAGATGTTAAAGAGTTTTCTGTCAAAGGACTGCTGCAATTAGTCTGACATTATACTTATTAAAAAAGATTAGTTTATTTTAAGAGTTTTTACACATCCTTATACGGGTTGCTATTAAAAGCAGCTGGAGTTGTAAACACAGAATTGTCAAATTAGTAAAGTAAGAAACAGCTCTGCAGCAATGGAACTATATTAATCAACATATTTCACCCAGGTAATTTGTGCAGAGAGCAAGGATTAGAAAAAACAAGTTGGCATATTTCTTAGCTCAAAAAATAGGTATGTTCATTTAGGCGCTGGTGGTTACTTGGCAACTGCAAGGTATGATAATACCTAATACCACATGAGTTTTAAACTTCGTTTTATGTATCAGGTAAATAATGTATAATTTTTTAATTAGTGAGACTTAATGATACTGGTGGGCGGATGTGGTTACACAACAACGCTTTTTTTGTTCCTTTTGTTCTGACTTTTTTTCTTTGGAAAGTTGAGGTAAGATGATAATGACTGCAGCCTTTTATTTAGAGAGTAGATTTAGGAAGGAAAATGTCGCTATTCATAAAATATCTGGCAGAATATAAATACCATTGACCATGCACAAGGTGAGTTTGAGAGTTAAAACCTGTGAAACATTTTTTCACTTGACAAATAACCTCAAATAAAATAGAACCTATTAACAAACTTTTGAAATTCACCTGCGTCTGCCAGCTCTGACGTTCTTAACGTGTTTCTGTCGCATTGGGTGCTTTTCCCCCCAGCCTCATCCTTCATCTTGTTACCCTCCCGTCTCTAATTAAAGTCCATGTGTCGAATTCTGGAGGAGTTTTCAAACAGAGCGATTAAAACCCTACAAGGTTATCTGGGTGACGGCGCTAAAAAGTGGTTGCGTCTCTGAAGAAACCTCACTTGCATGTTTGATGTAAAGACCTCACCTACACAGCCTTCTGTGATTTGGAAAATATACAGCTCATCAAGGCATGAGGTAGCTGATTGCCTCCTTTATCTTCACTATTTTATCAGCTTGGCAACTTGGCAGCTTAATAGATTCCTCCTACTCATTGTCTAACACGGTTTCAGAATTTATGGTTTAATAAGCTTATAAATAATCCTGCTTGTGTCCACAGACACAGAGAAAGTGAGGAAATGTCACCACATGGCAGTCGATACCGAGGCAGGCTGTGTGATGGCGGGCAAATGCCCCTGCCTGTCCGGTAGCTTGGCTAAGCATTTTCCCGGAAAACATCTTTAAAGAGGGGCCATTTAAGTTCAGGGAGCTTGTGACTCATCCTCCCTCTGTTCTCACCTGAGTCAGGCTAAGCTGGCTGCTAATGTGGGGGAAAAAAGGTTATTTGTTGTGGCTTCTGTAAACACCAGAAGCTGCAATTTTCTCCTTTTATATTGCACTACACTGCAAACTATCTCTGCGGAGGAGACCTTGGCAGTCTGGAAGTATATATCACCACCATTTAAAACCAGCTGATACACCTTTGACCTCTTCACCCACCATCAATATAGTTGCTATGGTGATCAGCAGCTTCCCAATACATCTCTATAATGAGGGTCAAACTGAGTATCATCAAATTCTCCCAACTTAGTATAAAAAGTAAGGATATTTGTTTATTAATGAATATTTCTCTCGTCTTATGACAATGCTTCTTTGCATTTAAAAATATGTTTATTTCTTTTTAAAATTTGCCACATTGGTAAGAAAAATCCATCTGTGGGTTTAACAGCAGAGTGGAGTTTATGGGTTGCACCCATTAAAAACTTGCCCACTCCTTTCTGCTAATATCAAAGACCTTATTCTGCTATCGATTCTTTTTTTGATGTTGTTTATTGGATTGGATAATTTATTCTATTAACAAATAGGGGAATCAGCAGTGTGTGGGAGTTCAGTAGACAACCACACCAGCTTGGCACCTCCTCCTCAAGTTGCTGGTTGGTATTTTAAGGGCATATAGTGTCAATTTATAGCACAATCAAGTAACTATGTTGCCTTCAGTTGTTATAAAAATGCAGTACATATCAAACATAATTTAAAAGAAACTTGATTTACAAAATTGATGCCTTGAAATTGGGCCTCCGTCTCTTTAAGAAGCTCCTACGTGTTAAAGCAGGAGCTTTAAGAAGCTTGCTTTGTTAGAGCAAGCGTTTAAGCACCCTGAAAGACTGTCATAGGAGATTAAATAATTACACAAATATGCAAGAAAGAATCAAAGCAACACTCCAGGGAATAACATTATAACAGGATGTAAAACTCAAAAAAGAAGATCTTGCATTATACATCCCTTTAAAGAAGTGGAATTTGATCTATAATTTATATGAGTGCAGCTGGTTGGAGCATCTCATCTCACAATCTCATTGGTAGAGAGGGACCCTCTAAGAGGAACTGATCAAGTGTAATCTAAATAAAGTTTTATTTGTTATTCATTACTAAAACAGCTGAGACTTTGTTATACTATAAAGGCCTGCTAATGACCAAGAACATTTTCATTAAGCCTTGAAATTTATATACATATATATGCAGACATGAACATTTCATATGCTTACTTGAGATAATATGTTTAGGTTTCTTGAGGAACGAATAAAGTTATAAAAATACTTTCTATAGCTGCAGTGGAAAAGTAGGTCACTCCAATGTGAAGTAGAGAAAATCCAACCTCTGCATCTTTATCTCCTACCAACTTTAACATGATGCATTTACTTGGCTCGGAATCGAAAAATCAAAAGTATATTCTTGCCAAGTTTGCTTTTCTTCAGAGTACATACTCTGTATATATATTTATCTACAGAATAAAGAGACCCAATAATGATGTGAACCAGACAATGTGGAATTCTTAAGTTGGTAAACTGAGTTAGATGAGAAAATATATATACATATTTTATTTTTATTTTCACATCACAATTACAATTTTCTAGAGAAGCCACGGCTGGAAAATGTAAAAAATATCCAATAAAGTGCAACATTGCAAAGTCCAGAGTTAAAATAATGTAGTGTAGCTCAATTGTTCAATGAAAACCCTCATAGGAGAAAATTTCTTAGTCAAAATGTGAAGAAGTTTTAAAGCATTGCAACAGTCACACAACAATTTGTCTCATACCTGGTTTTTGTTTGTGTGAATATCATTTTCATCACACAACAATTTGTCTCATACCTGGTTTTTGTTTGTGTGAATATCATTTTCATCACTGATCAAAATCTGTTAATTTCTCTGTTGTTATTGATTTTTGGTGTTGCTAGATTTCTTGTATACTGTATTTGCAGTTATGTCCTGTAGATCATAGTCAAGTTCTGTACTTTGATGCAGAATCATTTCCATCCTTTTTTAACTCCTGTGTAAATTAGGCCCAAACTACACCGGATCAGTGATTTATGCAGCAATTAGAATTAATTAAAGTCAATGGAGCCTCACCGACTGCTAGCGATTCACTGGAACTGCTTCTCCAATTGTCCGAACAAAGGTCTATTTTGATAGGAACTATGGAAATGTCATGAGTGAGACAGGAAGTAAAACACGGTAGCAAAATAAAACACATCTGCTTTGATGTGTTTTTACAAACTAAAATATTTTATTTGGAAAAATAAGTAGTGTACTTTCCCATGGTAGGACCTCAGACAAAACAAAACCGTGAAAAAGCAATGCTGTGCAAGCAGCAACTGCTGTTTGTTTTTACACTGGCAGGATTTCCAGTACATATTCTCACAAAAATTTGCCCTTATGAGTTCGGTAATGCATTGAGTTGGAGCCTGGGTGTCAAAGAAAAATCTGATCAAATTGTGAAAAATCCAATGTATGTTTTGGACCTTATGTTGCGTTCCAGGTGTGCACGGAATTGGGATGCCCTCCGAAAATGGATTTTCCACTGGGAAACCGGGATCAACTCTGACTACACCCAGTTACGACTTGCAAATCGTACTTCGCGTTTTAATATGGTCACTCCTCGCATCAACATAGTAAGCTGTGGTGTAAACATATTTATTTCACAAAACACAAAGTGCATCTAAAATCAATTTTACATGTTGAGCCTTAAACTGTTTTCAGAAAGTGAGCTTAAAATGTTATTTGTAGGAGATACTGAAAATAATGTCTATGGGTGTCGCCATGTTGAAATGCCAACTTTTTTAACTAGAATGCTGTTAATTCAAACATTAAACCCAGCGCAAAAATACAACTTCCGAGGGAACATGAACGCATCATAACTTCCTTATCTTCCCTCTTTGCTTTCTTTGCCACACCTGTACTGCATGTCCCCTGATTAGTTTTCCCGGTTCCTCCTGTCACTTCTCAGTTCTGTAAGTTTTGGGGGGGTTTTTTGCTTATTTGTTACAATGACTGATATGTTCTGTATTCAGTGTTACAATATAGTTTTTATGCAAACTTTCCAGACTTAAAATTTTTATAATTTTCAATTTTCGCCCAATTTGCAAACTAGAAATGTGAAATTTGGAACCAGGATGGATGGTAGATATAATTTCATTATTTTTTCAGTCTTTCTAGACTGGGAATAAACTATGTTTGAAATTGGTAAACAATGAAGATTGGTATTTATAAAATAATTTTAATTAGTATTGATTAATTCTAGTAACTCTGTTAACATCTAGCTATACTTTTATCACTTATGAGTGCATCATTCTTTAAAACTCCTGTTTATATTTGTATAAAGAATTCCAATCTAGTTTTGTTACCTTGACATAAAAACTCGATTTGCACAGATGGAAAGTTGCTCTTTTTCACAGCTCACCATGGTATTCGTCTCTCCCTGCAGTTGTTGGCAATCTGCCACTTAGCAGCTAGTTTTAAAATATTTCCATTGGTTTTCAGGAAGAACCTGCTTATAAAATAAAGGTCAAGAGACTCATTTTCTTCTGAACTTTTTAATATCCTAAACAAATGTTTTCTCTGTTCATATTTTACATTTTATATGTTAAAATACCATAAATCAGTTTGGTGATCAGGCAGCAAAAGTCACTACTCTTGCACACACACGGATACGTTTTTATGAGATTACTTCAGAGGGTTTATTAAAGACTGATTATGTGTCCTCATGGCAGAGAGATCTTTTTCTAAAGGAGTAGCTGGTTCAGGACTATTGTGCAGTCCTTGAGAGATCTCAAAGGGTGGCTTACTCTGCAGAAATAAGCTGCTCCCATGTGAGATTTAAATCAGCAGCAATATGCTTTGCTGTTTTTACTCGGCTTTGCATTTTCTCCAAATGTTTACATGAAGGATAATGATTGACAAGTGAGAAAATAGATTTTTTTTTTCTTAACTGTAAATCTGTTGGGCATATAAGTTATAAATACTATGCACCTCTTTTCATCGCCGGAACATTTCTGTCGGCGCAATAATTTAATTTTTGTTCAGCAAACACTTTTTCTTTTTGGGAAGGGCAAAGAACCCTATTCTGGAATCAGAGAATATTAGAGATTAGTCTAAAATTTTAATGTAGGTCTTCAGGGACTATTATGTTTTATCAAGTTTTTTTGAAAAAACATTTTGTCAGAGAGATGGCTCCATTGTTATCATAAAATAAAATATTTTTTGTTGTCACTCGTTTTGATTTCTCTGTTACTTCAGCTTTATTTCTCATTGTAGGCTCTTGTGATTACTCAAGTTCTTTTAATTTCCAGATTTAACCAAAACAGTTTTATTAGGCAATAGTTGTATTTTTTTCATGAGTTTTCTGTCTTCCCTGATTCATTATTCTCCATTTATTTATTAAAGACTTTAGGAGATTAAAACATCTTTTTCAGGAGCAATATTAGCAAGAAAGCGTTAACATGTAAAACAGGGGTGGGCACTCCTGGTCCTTGAGAGCCGGTGTCCTGCAACTCTTGGATGTCTCCTTGGTCCAACACACCTGAATCCAATAGCTGAATCACCTCCCAAGTGCAGTCAGGTTCTCCAGAGTCCTGTTAATGACCTCATTACACGTGTGTTGAAGCAGAGATGCATCTAAAAATTGCAGGACACTGGCCCTCGAGGACCAGAAATGTCCACCCCTGATGTACAATGAACCTCATAACAAAAGAAATACAACTGATATGTAGCACTAACAAGCAAACATTAAAACCCTGAGCAAAACAAAGAAACAGGAACTTCAAAAACAGCTACCAACATGGTAACTGTTTTGTTGTTCCCCAGAGACATGTTCAAGTCTTTTAAATTATTCAATTAGGGATGTTTAAAGACCTACTACTGTCCCTTAGCTGTTCCTTATCCAGTAATTACCTCCACCTGCTTCACATTACAGCCTCCACAGCATTGTTTACTCTGTCACTCTTGTCATATCATCCTGTTGTTTCTTTCCTTCCAGTTGTTTCAGCAGTTTGTCTTCCTTCCTGATTTCCGTTGATCTGGTAAGTTCTCTGCTTTTGCTCCTTTTCGATATTACCCCCTTACTGTCTTTATTTTGAATAAATTAGTTCTTTAGTTATCAAACTAAGTAGAGATTTTTAATTTTGACTGTAATATAACACATGACCACCTTCCTAAAATAACAACCTGTGATTTTATTTTTATTTTTTTGTCAAAAGTGATTTTGAAAGAGGTGGTGATACAATTAGTTTTTTTTTTAATCCAAAATTAGTTTTAACAAAAAATGTGGTCATTTACATTGTAATTTAGGAACAATTTCTGCATAACGTCAACAGCCATGAAAAAGGGCTTCAAATATGATCTTTGGTACCTGTTGAATGTGTCTCAACAGGCATTGTATACAAACACCACTTTGACTGTCTGGAGGTTTGTGGAAATAGTACAGTTACGCTCAGAGGCATTCATTCATTCATTCATTCATTCATTCATTCAATCATGAATTACTTTAAAAACCAAAGATCAATAAGAAAATACAAATTTGACAAGCAAAAAATCACTAATAAAAGATAAAAAAGAAGCCAGGACTGAGATGGCTACCTCCATTTACTGTTTTACAATCACTGCATGTCTCACTAATATTCAGTGCCATAGGGACAAAAATAATCGTGTGCATGCATAGATGCACCTGATCAAAAATTACCTCTATCGGGATGCTGCCAGAGTTGTATTATTAAAGTCCTTTTTTTTATATATATATTTTTTTAATTACAATCATTTATAGGTAAACTAGAGTGATTGCGTTCTGCACTGATGGAGTCAAATGCAAGTTGGAAGTGTTAAAATGTTACATAATGTAGAGCTTTCAAATAAAATCAAGCAAATCTCTCAAAATTTCTTAAGTTTTTTTTATTTTTTTTCCTCCCTCTGGACGTCTTGTAATCCCTAAACTCTCTTCATCATCATTGACCTCCCTTGATTAGTTGTACATTTTAGTGAATATTTGGCAATTATATTTTTAGATTCTATCTCTCAAGTCATGTTTAGGGACTTCTTTTTCCTAAAAAACAAACAAACTAACAACTATTTATTGATAAAAGTTAGTGAGGTCTTCATTTTTTATCAGCCTGAATACATCAAAAATATGCCTCCTTTTTTTGATAACATTGCCTCTAGACCAGAGTGCTCAACTCCCCAAGAGCTACCAACATGCAACTTTTAGATGCATTTCTTCTCTTGCACACCTGGGCCAAATAAATAGCTTGTTATCAGGCCTCTGAAGAGCTGAGTTACTGCTAGGTTATTGTGAAACAGAAAAAAATACTAATTCCAGAAACAGATATGCTCAGTTCAAAAACACATGTTTTAGGTTACAAATTTAAATAAGTCAAAAGAACATGAGGCAATTTCCCAGCAATGTACAGCATCTTTACTTGGCTTTGTACATGTTACTTTTTGTAAGTATGTGGTTTTTATCTCCCCAAACTGATTGACTGCAGATGTCTTACAATTTAGCTAACCCACAGACTGAAAGAGCTTAAAGAGTTTTCACATTTATTTAGTTATCAGGAAAATGTCATAAAGTTTTAATCCTCACTGAAATTTTCAGTCAGGGCTTCTTGAAAGGTATTAGTATGCAAGCCTTTCTCTAGATTTACCTTAACTTTTTAAATGAAATATGGATGAAAGTTTTCTCTGGAGAAGGACATCTGTAGAGGTGGAAGCTGTAGCCTGATGGAAACTGTAGGGAAAAGAAAGGCCACATGCTAGCCTCTTCAACCTTCACTGACTCTGTTATGTTCAATATTGTGGAGGAAAAGAACATATTTTAGAAGAATTTATTTCCCTTAACTATAAGCATTACTGCTTTTTGGATATATTCAGTTTCTTTGTCTGATATTAAGATTTCTTCCCTATGAAGCTATTGAGTACGATAAAAACTTACCAGAAACACAACTGTCAAGAACCAAGTGTTTTTTTTCCCACCATACCGCAAGGCATAGAGTACAAACGGGACACCTAATACATTGGCTCTGGTCAAAATTGTCTGAGAAAAAAGTAGCACTTCATTAACAAAATAATCCAAATCCACATAAAATCCAAGTATTTTCTGATGTAGGTAAAATCTGAATCAAATTGTGTCTATTCTACTTAACAAATGCTCTTTTTTTACTGATGTAGGTAAAATCTGAATCGGCACGGTGTGTCTATTCTACTCTTAACTAAGGCGAAGCATGCTCTTTTTTTGTGATTTCGTGCCAAACTTCCAACAGGCCACTTTATAAATTTGGATTTATCTCTGACATTGTGTTTTCTGCTGTGCACAGCTGCATGTTTGGGGCCACTCTGTTCACATTAAGCACAGCCACATAAGGGGCTTCATTTTATATTTTCCCACAGAAATTAGAAAAATATCAGTTGTCTTAAGGGGATAAAAAAAAGGTAGTTTATGTTTAAAAATTCCTCATTCCTATATCCGTCTGCTATGAGTGTTCATGGGTTTTTCCTCTCATCAGCATAACGACTTTCCTTTTTATATTGGTTCTGCTTGATTTATAATACAGAAGGTTCCAGATTAGTATTTCTGTGAGCGTGCTGCTGAGTCACTCTTTTATTTGGGATCCCAGGGGATCTCTGATGGCCGGTGGTTCGTTGCGGTCTACGGACATCACAGCTATTCATTATTCTGCTCTCCTGCAGTACTATTTGAGGTGGATTTTTAAAAACTTGATTAATAATTACCAACCTGTTTTACTATGACGGCCATTGCTTCAGCAGATGGAAGAGGCAAGGAGATTTTCTGGGTTCCTCAGCATGCCAGCAGCACCCTCTGTGCTTCCTAATGGCCTTTTCTGTTTATATAACTAATAACATCTGCTGTGGTGACAGCAAGCATTTTCTTCCCTACATACTGAGAACCAATAATGTGTACCAAGGCCTTGCCCCACCCCCTATAGCCGCGTAATAAACAGCACCCATTGCTCTTTGGATCTGGTCTTTCCCCTACATCTCTCTCTCCTCCGCCCCAGAAATCTGTCAGTGGTGCACTTTGATGTCCTTCCTCTTGTGTCTTTCCCTGCTGCGGATCTGCTTTTTCAGGCTCAAGCTTTTATTTTTTCTTTTACTGTTGAGCTGTTAATCTGCACCCATATAGAGAGAAGCCTTTTTTTTTTCTTTCCTGGAGTTGTGCCCGATACCTAGGAAAACATCTTAAAGCGCACAGAAGTTTTTTTAAACGCATTTAAGCTTATAACTGTGATCTCTGAGCAAATTTGTACAGGATGGCGGGGTTTTTTACTTTAAAAATATTCAAATGGAGGAGTCTCACAGATGGTCATTTGGTATTGAACAATTATTGACCATTTAAACTGTCCTGTGGTAAATTCACATCAAATTACATTCCTCTGTCAAAGTAATCCTAAAGTGTACTTACTTATTCAAACTAAAAACACAAATCTGCATCTACTGCCTGCACCACATTCAAAGTTGTAATCTCTACTTAAATCATCTAGTGGAAAATTCCAACCACTTTTTTAAAAAAAAAAAAAATATTTGGTTAATGTAAATAAAAAATCCAGGTAGTATGGGGTTATCTTTTCAATTTAGCTTAATTTCATATTTACCAGTCTTTTGCAGACCAGATTAATAACCTCATCCCAAGAGATTAAGAAATGCAACTAACATTTTTGAACAAGTGGGACTAACTTCAATAATGGTTGTTGCTGTCTCTATTATTCTCCTAAGTCACCAGTGTGTGCAAACTGGACAAATGCACCATGCTCTGACTTTGTGAAGCCAAAAAGAGATGGGTTATTTGGCTCCACTGTTTCCAGCACTGGGATCTGCAATCACAAACTGTTTTTTTTTTATTTCAAAATTGGCTTGTATCATTGCTGTGTTTTAAAATAAAGTTGCAAGAAATGACATAACAGGAAACTTTAATTCCTGTGACATGTTGAACTTTCAGCAGATGGGTTTGGCCTTTTAGAAATAAGTGGATGTTATCAAAGTTATAAAAGTTCAATTTACAGACAGGTTTTCCTTCTTTGGCCTTTTACAATCATCTTTCATGCATATGCATTGCACATCTTCCCTCTTAAAACTTGCTAATTTTGACAAAATAGTGGCTCATGTTTTTGTTTTCTTTTCCAGAAAGGTCAGATCAGTCAGCGTAATGTAAGAGTTTGCTAAATTTGAAAAACACATCTGGGATAATGAAAGGTCACATAACCCTTTTTAAGAGCTTAATTCCAGCTGTTTATGAGGTTTCATTCAAGTGCTGAGGTATTTTGTGGGGGACATGTGATTATGTGTGTCTCAAGTTCAATTATAAAGATTGCCCATTGGAAAAAAAAAAAAAAAAGTGTAATATAAAAAAATGTACCAAAGATCAATTTCAAGGAAATTATTGTTTTTTGTGCGTCTAGATTTTTTTTCAGTGGACATAAAAAAATATAAATTCAATTTTGTATGTCCAAATGAGTAAGTTGTTGTCATTGATCCTTTATTTGTGAGAAATAAAAAAAAAAACATCATTGCACAAATATTGATTGAAATGGTTAGTATTGGAGTTAATAATCAAATACAAAAATGTTTTGGAGGAATTTTTTGGTTTCTGACACTGTTGCATGATTAAACACTCCCCGGGCCAAATTGACCCACGTACAATATTGCTGTACCTCAGAAACGAACACAACAGGAGGGTTAAGGTTGTTTGGTCATCACTAAGCCTTGCACTAAATCCCATAGAAAATTTTCAATTTGAATGGTGGGAAAATTGCTCAGGTTTTACTGTAGGTTTTTAAAAAGGACTTTCCCTAGCCATTACTTTCGTCAGCTATTCCAGCAATCGTTTTTTCATAGGAGGAGGGAAAAGAGTAAAAAGGCTTTTAAAGGGCCACTGTCCTATTTGTTTGGCTGTTAAAAATCAGCAGCCTGTCATATAAATGAGTTATTCAACATTTTAGAAGAAGCGATAATAATAATATAACATTTGGCACACTGAGTTGGGTTCGGATTTCTTTAATATTCGCAGAACAAGGCCACACGGCTCTGTCTAAATCTCTTCCCTATTCATTCAGAGCACATTTTTTCTTTTCTTATAAGTTGCATAAAAAAAAGTTAAATGGCTCCACAGTTTGAAAATGAGAACAGGTCTTTTCATAGTTCACAAAGTTCAATGGAAATTAAGGCCACAGTGAAATTTCAATACTCACTGACCTTTTAGTTCTGATTTGGTTTCCACTGATTATATCAGGAAAATTTTTAAAGTCTCTAGAATGGTGAACTATTTCTACTGGTCTCTAGTTGGCTTCAGCTGTTGTTTGAGACAAATGGCTTTTTGTATAAAATATATTTTGGGGATAAGGTTTGTTCAAAATGCCAAAACTCATTAAAAATGAAATCCACTTTATGCGCATCTCTCCATCGGGCATCGTTTGCAGGGTGTTCCATGTTAGACATCTGGATAATCACAACTGCGGCCTCATTATGAGGTACTCTGTAAATGGCAAGTTTTCAGTATTGCCTCGTAGGTGTCATAATCATTTAATCAAAATGTGTAAAGGTTTTGCATTAAATAATGTCTGCGAAAATCACTCTGCTGAGGAACCACACTGAACGTTTTCACATTATAACCACAAACTTTTTAGTATTTAATTTTATTATTTTTGTTTGTATCTTTTTTGTTTCTTTTTTTTGTGGAAGAGGTAACTCCAGAGGAACTTCTGGGTTCCATAAAGAAAGCTATTGCTGACAGTAGGAATGTTTGCAATTTCCCACAAGCCATGTAAAGCAATGGCTCATCACTCCTTACTGACAAGACAAAGCCAAGAAAATGACCTTAAACACAAATTTTAGTTTCATTCATCATTCATCACGGTGCCTCTGTGAATTTACCCCGCTAGCTTTATTTATTCATGGAGATCTGTATCCCCTTTTAGGACATCCTATGATATTTGAGAAATATGAATATATATTCAACCAATAGAGTAAATTCTACCATGCATGGCTACAGTTTGATTCTACTACATTTTAAATGGGTGTCAAAAAAAATGTTTTGTTTTTTTTTAAACTAGCAATTTTTGCTGCCTTTTATTGAAACTTTTATATTGATTGCATTTAGAAATGTGATTTTATTCTGAATTTTGATACACAAGTCAACAAAATTTTTCATGCTATATTTTTTTATTCTTCTAGACAAGATGAGAGACTTTGCTACAGTTAACATTGCCCAGAATTTGTGAAAGCTGCAGTTTTGGAAATAATCTTTACATAAGGAGAGTTTGAATAAACATCATTCTGAGTTGAAGATACTTTGCATGGATTTTCCTTTTGACTCCTGCTTTACTATTGCCTCTAGCTGTGACCTTTGAGACCTTTTGACATTTTTTGTGTTTCTATCTACAGTGAAGCTGTTGAATGAATACGATAAAAACTATTCTTATTGCATTTATGTCATTAAAATATACTGAAAGCAAATTGCCAAGTTACAGATCTGGGAAAATATTATATATTTATATATATATGTGTGTGTGTGTATATACACAAAGGATGAAAATGAATTTTTATATTTGTATTGTAAACAACTGCTTAGATTCCTCAAGGTTGGTATTTGGATACCATTATGCTATTTTTCTTTCTGCTGTCTAAAGTAATAGAAATGTGCTGAGTGACGTTCACGACCTTGGAAAAACAATATATTAAAGGAGAAGTATTGAAGAAATGAATAAAAATATTTTTTAAGCATGACTCATCAGAAGTGTTGAATCCAACTTGCAGTAAAGAAATGGCTCTGTGTTTTATGAGATATGCTCATGTATTTTTCTATCATATTCATGCCATTACAAATATAATGGAAATATATTTGCACCTCCAAAGCGAAATATAATTTTTGCAAGTAAATTTGAACAAAATCATCTGTGGCACAGTTATTGGTAGCTCCAATGATTCATTTTTAAAATAACTTCAACTAAAGTTATTCAGACATCAACACAAAAATAATTAACTAGACACAAAATCTAACTTTAGTAGCTATTTCCATCCCTAGACTAATCATACAGAAAATCTGTTGGATATGATGAATGGATGAGAATATAAGAATGATTCAAACAGATAAAAGCTGTTTCTGTAAGGTCCAACATTGTAACAGTTTACAGAAAACAATCTGTCCTATCAGTTTTACAAACTTTGAAGATCACAGATCCAAATAATTTTGATGGTTTTACAAAACAATTTGGTTTTTCCCTTGGAATATCTTCCCACTGAAAACGTCTATTCAAAGTAAATGTGCTTTGGGGAATGGTGCAAGATTATATTTTCAGATGGTTTCAAATGACAGCAGGAGTTATTCAATGATTAATAAACTCACTTTTAGTGTTTGTTCTTCCTTCTCAGCTGCAGCAGTGTCTCATCTGTTTGACGTAGAGTAAGCTCCTTTCCAAAAAGTTATTTTGGATGCTGATAAATACCTTTTTCATGAAGGTGTAATTGATTTTACTGTCTGTTCTCCATTGTAAAGCATTCCTCAGTGTACAGTAATTCTCCTCTGAGGAGGGATGATGAAAATTATGCAATCAATATTCATCTGTTTGTTATAACAGAAGCAGGTTTCAAAACCAACCCTTTCAACTATGTATTTGTCAAGGAGCAGCACAATATATTGATGAATAAAGTATGTAAAAAGTGAGAAAATAATGACGCAAATGTATTCATACCCCATTAACATTTCCACTTCATGTTACAGCCACAATGTCTATTGTATTTTATTCAGTTTATTTATATAACCCTTGATCAAAACATGTCATAATCCTTCAAAAGGTTTTTATCTTGAGAAATCTGACAGATTTCATAAAGTCGATGGCTGGGAGCGTTTGCTCCTCCTAGAAAAGGATTTATTGATGGTAGGCAGTTATCCCACATACTGTGCACGAATGACAGTGAAGAGAAAAAACTCCCCTTTAACAGGAAGAAACTTCCAGCAGAACCAGAACCTGGCTTGGTGTAAACGGCCATCTGCCACAACTCACTGAGTTTGAGAAGACAAAGCAGATACAATCACAGAAGAAAAAGAAAGCACTCCTACATTTGTTCTTCTGTGTTAAAGAAAAATAAAAACTTAACAGCAAGAGAAGGAGACTGTTAAGTGATTGGCAGCATTATCTCAGCTGATTCCCTCCTTCAGGAAAGCATTGTAGCTAAACAGAACGCCAGACCAGATGTAGCTTCTGTGAAGAGAGAAAAACTAAAAGAAAACATAAAGTTAACAGTTGAAATGACAGCAAATTGGAGAGTAGTAGTAGCAGAAAAAAGAGGTCAGTTTCTCCTCCAGCAGCCTAAGCCTAAAGCAGCATAACTAAAGAGATAGCTCAAGATTTATTTATGTTTAGTTGATAGGGACACAATCACATTAACAAACTGAGTGAAACAGCAGTCCCATGTCTGAATTATGGTGCTTATAGCATAATAACACAGGCATGTTCCTAGATTGTCTTTTATAAACAACAACTAAGAATTAAAAAGTGACACAAAATAAAGAATAGGTTGAAAAGTGAAAAATAACAAATTGCTTTACACATTTATTTCCAAACAAAACACTGAACCGTGTTGTGTATTCACAGCTTTTAATTCTCCACCCACCAGGAAGGGACACGTTAAAAATGAAGGAAGGCGGTCTGGCCAAAACTAACACTGCCCTGTTGGCAGAGGCCCTCTTTCCTGCTCTGAACATAGAGCTGCAACCAAATGTTTTAAATTGAAATGATAAAACTGAACATCAAAGATTGTACAACAATCCAATGGAAGATCTGTGGCAAGACTACAGAACTGATGTCCAGTAATTTTCCATCCAGACTTGCAGTTGTAACCGAAGTGAATGTTTCTGCAAACTTTGAGGAGGAGGAAACTTTTTTTTTTTTTTTATATTTTTAATTTTCAAAAATGTTTGCAACCACATATTATCTTCCCTTCAGTTCATATTTCGGCAATACTTTGTTTTGGTTTGTTGCATGAAATCACAATGGCTTCACATTGGATTAAACAGTCAAGATAACAGTTCTTAAAATAGGGCTTTTGCACATCAATAAATCAAAAATATATTTTTTGGGGGGTGAAATTTAGGTCAAGCTGTGAAGTCCCTGAAGCTACCAACTGTATTTATCTAGCTGTAGCGACCATCATTCCAGCTGCTTGCTGTGGGGAATATATTATCTGTGATTTGCCTCATTAAGCTGAAAAACACCAAAGCTACTTTGTTTCTTCAACAACGTCTGATTCTTGAGACACATCCGCAGACAAACCCAGGGCATTTTGGGATGAAATCCATTTGCTGTGGGCTTTATTGCAGCCAGATGGCAAAAGTCAAAGTAAGATTAAATGGCCAAGGTGAAGCAGTCTTTTCAAACTGCCCTCACTCACCGTCTGTCTCATTATTACCTGCGGTGAGGTTCTTTTTGTTGCACATCTCATCCTGAGGCTCAGCGCTGTTTCAGAGCGGACAGCTTTTCAGAATGAATGACGGAGAGAAGTTGACCAAGTGAAAGGGGCAGAAATTACAATATGCTTCCTGTCGCAAGGTGACGGAGTCCATTTAGAAAAAGGAAACAAAACATCTCTAGTATTTTTATATGCTGCATATTGTCATTTAAGTTAAAGTTTAAATATATTTCCTGTATAAAATGGGTAGGGCAGGGAAACGGTTTGCTTTTTCTTCACTAAAATATTTCAGATCAATAAAAAAAACTTTTATATCACTTAATGATAACCTGAAGCAATAAAAAAATTAAAGTGGGGGGGTTCATTTATGAAGAGAAAAAGGCTTTCTATTCCAACCTGGTCATTTATGAAAGAAGTGATTACTCCCTAAACCATTACTCCCAAAGATTTACAGCAACAATGAGAAGCAGTGTCTGACCATCACATTAATGCCAGTACATTTGACTGGCAGGATGTTTTTTATTTTCTGACATGGTTTATGCATCCCAAATGCATCAAGATGCACATTTTCAAAAAATTCCACTGTTGGATATTTTCCAGAAAGTCTTGGGAATCATCCTGAGGAAAGTGAAGTCTGCTGTGCTTAAATGCTTTTCTGGATCCTTTTGTGAACTCATCGATGTTATTTGTTCATGGAGTAATTTTGGTAGAAATTGTATTTTTTATTTTTTTGCCATTAATGGCGAGTAGCTCTTAGTTTCCTGGAGATCCAAAGCTTTAGAAATTGTTTAGCAATCCTTTCAAGACTGATAAAAAAATATTGTGTTGCTTAAATTTATTTAGTTTTTTCTTTAGATTTTTTTAGCCTACTTCAAATTGTCAGAACAGTTTTTTTTTTGTTTGATTTTGGTGATTTCTTGAGAAAATAATACCATCTGAGTGTGCCTGATGTAACTGAAAATATGGATTATCACAATTAATACATGATTTATAAAGAAGGGCAATAATATTTTTACATATGGTCAGGTTTCTTTGGATAGGTTCTGTCATTAAAATAAAAAGTGCATTATAAAACCACATTTTATATTGACTAAGCTTATATCTCGTATTAAACTTCTGCTTTTTTTATATGTGGCAAAAAGCGGAAGAAATCTATGCAGAGGAAAATCCTTTTCTTCACAGCTCTGTATTTACATACATTTTATTTCCTCCACAGATATTACACTGACAGAATATTATTTCAGATTGCTAGACGGTTTACATATGAATGGGTTCCTGAGAAAATGCCCTGTAAGCATCACAGCGACTTATAAACCATCTGAATCTTTTATAGGTCAACAAGACCTGAGAGAAAACTTGCAGAATTGCTTGGATTTAAATGATAAATCTCATTGAAGTGCTTGGTTGCTTCAATATTTAAACACCTCTTCATAATTCACATTTTTATACAACACTTAACACCACTCTGAGCAGGCGCCTCTCGTTTCTGATGTCCAGGGTTTCCTGTTGTGTCGACTAAGAGCTGCTGACCTGATTATAAGCAGGATCATATCGTAGCTATGAGCCTCGAGCTTGATCTCCACTCAGGGTCATACTTCATAGCCGTTGGTAATCCTCTCAAACTGTGCATATGCGCGATAGCGAAACCTTGTGTGTCGCAGGGGCATGAAATGAAAACATGCATGCCTGGATGTGTGGGGAAACTGTTTCATAATTATCCAGGCTGTAATTTGGTGATTAAGAGCGCTTAGATAAAGATTAATTGCAGAAGTATTTTGACTGTAGAACAGATAATTGCCTCTTTTCAGCAAACTGTAAAAGGATGTTGCTCGGAGCTGCTGTATGTGTATGCATGCAAACAAATTTAGAATGAATTAGATGAACTATGCCAAGAAACATCACTTTTATTTGCTTCTCTCCTGCACAGGGGCATCTCGGTTTAAGAATAAGGGGTCTAAAACTTTGTGAAGTTCCAACTCATGCTGGGTTTTAGGATAGTCCAGTAAAGAGGAGCTTTAGGCACACACATCTCAGCAGCATCAAAGACCTCCTGCTGCACCGTCAAAGAGTATGATATTTATAGAAGATGGTTGTTTCAAATTTTATCACTTTTCCTCCAGACAGGAGAATCAATACTTGATGAGGATTTATTTTCTCTGCTGGTTTGTTAATGTCACCTTCTAACATGCCTTCCCTGAAAAATACATTTGTGACTCGACTCTGTTGCCATTTAAGACTGCTGAAGGTCAAACTGTAAATTTACAGACATCGTTTGTCTTGCTGGCTTGTCCCAGGCAGCTTTTTCAGTGTTTATATCGTAGGTGTGGATAGGCAGGCTTTCCAATTTATTACATTTGAGAGTGGAAGAGATGACTCAAGAACCTGTTGGGAAGTCATTGTAAGAAAGCACAGAAAAGTTTGAGCTACTTCTGAAGTTATTTGAAGCATTTATCTTCGTCCTGTCGAAATGTAATTTGATGGAAAAAATATCTACATATTTATATATTAAGGAAAAAGTTGACTGGCAAAGATGAGTTGTGGCTTGCTAAATTATTTATTTCATCTTGAACTTTTCCATGTTTTATCCCATTTTCATTCATTGTCATTCATTTTTCTGGAATGATGCAAAAGACCAGCATAAATCATTACATAATAGTTGAGTGGAAGGAAACAATGCAGAGTTTTGTTTCTTTTTAACTGATATGTAATCAGTCCACTTTGTAGAACCACTTTTAATGGGGCGTGTCTTCAGGAATTTTCAGGTTTTTCCTCAGGTTCTTAATTGGATAGTTAGACTTTAACTAGGCCATTATCTAGACTATTCGATTGAAGCTGAACCTCCCAGGCTCATGTCTTTGGCAGCCTCTCATAGATTTCAGCTATGACCTGTAAAAAAAAAAAAAGTAAACCCACAGTATGATGCTGCCACTACAATGTTTTACTGTTAGACTGGTGTATTTGGAGTAAAATGCAGTATTGTATTTCATAAGTACTAAATTTTACATATAAGCAAAAAATACAAAGTTTTGATCTCATATAACCAGAGAATCTCCCTCTACATGCTTGCTGTGTCCCTTAGATTAAATTCATTTTTTGGAAAATTTATATTTTGTCCATTTGACATCACTTTAAAATATTTAATCAGATTTTATGATCACTTACTCAGTACCTGACTAGCCTTTTTATGAAATACTTTTTTTATTCTAGAGTAATTTCTTGGAGCTACTTGTTACTTTTATTTGAGGAAAAATGTGTTAAAATATTGCTAATCTTATATGAGTGCCTACATTATATTCCTTGCTCATTATTTAATATGAAGAATAAACCAAATCTTCTTTAATTTCTATGTAGAAGTAGTGCTTACTATTGTTTTTTTTACATATTTAAAGAAAATCTTTGTCACAATAGAGCAAATAATATTTTCTCATATTTCTCATACTGAGAAGTATGACTGGTCTTGCTAGACTCTATAAATTTAAAGCTAACTGGAGATTAAAAACAGTATGAGTCTAGTATAAGTTTGCCTCACATGTTAACAATGTGCTATTCCCACCCCATGTCACAAGTAAAATGACACAAATAGATAGATGTAAAAAATAGAAATCTTATTTTGGGAATAAAAATCTATTTTTCATGCCGTAGGATCCAAACATTGCAGTCTTACATTTTTATATTGTGCTTTTATAAACAATGTCACTGTGAACGATTTTACTCTCAGTTCGTTTGTTTTGCCGTTTGTACAAACTGAGTTATTCCAGCAACTCTATTTCTTTCAGTTCCACTTTCCAGCTCTGTCAGTTCTCAATCCAATCATCAGTTTTGACAACACTGCTTTTCTCCGCTCGTATTTTCCTGAACCAATCAAAATTCAGTCTTTTTATTCCTCTGTGAGTTATCCAAAGCATCACTGCCTTTTCTCAAGCTACCTATAAATACAGGAGGGGCATTAATTGTTCTGTTTTCAGGATTTATATGCATCTCCTGCTAATCTAATGATGATGCTCATGTGTCACCAACCCACCAGACTAAGTCTGCAGTATGACGTCTAAAGTTAGTCAGAAAATGGATGATTTCTGCTTGTAGAAGTGCATAATGAACCCAGTACTTAAGGACACTATGTAGATTTAAGCAGGACCGTTAACGATGGCAGGTCTCCATCTTCAAAAATCTCAACAAGAGGTTGAAATGAAGAAATTTTGTCACTAATAAATGTGGTGTCGATATGAGACCCTTTATAGAGAGAGATGGGTATATCCTGGGCTTCCTCTGGAAAATGGCTCACAGCTGGAGAAAGGTGTGCATCCCTCCAAATTGCACCTCCAGGCTGTTCAATAAGACTGAAGGAAGCAGTGAGCTTAAAATATGGTTAGTAAAAGAGAAATATTTTGCCACGTACTTACCATTTTCAGTTTTAAGCAGATTTCAATCTATCAATAAAAATTTTACCCCAGCATTGTTTTTATCCGTCTGTGAATCAACTGCATGTGCTGGTGAGCAAAACGTGCTGTAATTGTAATTGACGCCTGGGCTGCACTTTGGACTTTCATGCATTAAAATTTCTTAATTAGTGCAAGATTTCCTTGTGTTGTGAATATAAAACAATACATACTAAACACATCAATTTCTGCTCCATAAAGTTGAGCTTTAGCAGTTAGTTTTTTAAATGCATCTCTTTATCTTAAATCTTTTTTTCTATAAAATTTTTACTGATGTACTTCAGGAAAGTTATCATTACTAATTTTCATGTTTACATTAATGTCAGTTGCATTTGTGTAGCACATCTGTTTCTGTCACTTGTAAAAAAATAAAAATAAAACATTACGTTTTTAAATCCTTACACTGTAAGGATGCGTAGGGTTGATAAATTCAGCAGAACATATCACATTGTTTTAATATACCATTATTTTAAAAGAGGAATGTTTTCCTTTCATTGCAGCAGTTCTGTATAAACGATATTATCCAATAGTGCATTATAGTGGCTAAATTGCTGATGTTGTATCTTTACAAGCCAACAACACCGACAAGTAGTGCTGACTACAGCAGTCTTAATGTGAAATCCTGGTTTGTGCCACTTAATGTTGCCACCTTTCCGTAGCTGAGCCTTGCACAGATGGAAATGTTAGATCATCTCCTGCACTCTGAGTTTTAGCAAACACTGTGCTTTAAATTACACACACACACAGCCACAGGTAAGAGAAATTAATTCCAGATCTGAAGCATTCGGGGAAAAATAGTACTGTCGATGACCAGAACAATGCTTCTTTTGTGTGCGCAATTTTGCTAGGGAATAAAAATTCCCTTTGAGGGAAATATATTCAGATAAGGCAAACAAACAGTCAAAAACTTCAGCTCTGACTCAACTGGTAGTGTGGGTGGGAAAAGAGCTTGTAAAGGAGCAAGATTTGTCATATCAAGACAAGATGTGTGCTTGGCTGTTTTTGTGGATTCACATCACTGCACCAAAGTATCTATTTTGTCCTTTTGTGGAAGGAACAGAATGACAGTGCTTACAACCACTGTTGCCACTAAGCACAAGCTCAGATAGTCGCTGTGTGCCTGAGGTGGATATTAAACAGGCTTTCTTATTTAGGATTCATTTAGCTTCCTGCGGTGTAGTTTCTTGGCAATGCATTTAATTTCAAAGGAATAGCAGTATGGTCATTATTTGCATTGATCAAACTGTTCATGGCATATACAGAGTTGAACCTAAATGTTGCCATCATCAAAAACAACCCTGCAAAATATGATAAAATTCAAAGACAATTTACATTTATGAAAGAAAACTTTATGCATTGCAATTGTTCTTTTTCAGAGTGAAAATAATTACGCAAAACATACTTTTGAAAGTATGAATTTGTATTTGACCACAGACTTTTTGAAATGATCAACAGACTTCTTGCTTTAATTTGTTTGGATGTCCAACCAATTCAACTTATTTTAATTGGTCCAGTGTTGATTAATTAAAATATTTTGATGAGACAATTTTCTGTCTTATCAAAAAATTGTTTTTGAGACGCCAGTTTGAACATCCTGTGGCACAGAAGTGACCTGCATGTGCAGAGCACTCTGTACATTGTGTTAACATTTATGGTCATAAATGCTGTTTTGGCACAAGGTTTATTTTGAAGGACATCAACGCTACAAACAGGAAGCTGCATGTCAATGTGATTAGCTTGAAGCACGTATGCATGACCTTGTTTTTCACAAAGTGTGAATAAAGAAGCACAAACTCTTAGAAATAATTACACAGTGAACCACTAGTATGTATTGGGGTTAAGGAGCATAGTCACATGTGAAAACCTAAAATCCATGAATACTTCAGGCCCTCTCACAAAATGCTTATAGCTGCCTATGTTAATAGTTCAGACACCAAAAGTACCTCAATATGCATCTTAACACTATCAAGAACAGTCTTCCTTATTGGTCGCTTCCTTAATGGTACTCCTGAATTGGCTAGTTTGCAATCGCCAGCCAACAGTGTGTCAAGTAGCATTACATCTAGTTATTTCAGTCTTTGCCTTGGTCAGATGGTGCGTTCCGACAGGATAATACACACATAAAAAGATTATATTTCTGAAAGGTCCTATCCAAAACCCAGACCTCAGCCTTTTTTTAACATTCTTAACCATGTTTATAGGAGTTATCTCCACTGAGAAATAAACCAGTTAAAATTAACATTATCAATTGATCCCAAAGCAGAAGACAAATGTTCAGGCAAAATTTTTGCAAGTGCAGTTTGCTAATGGAAATCTGTCCAAATATTATGTATAATTTAGACTCCGTAAATTAGAAAATATTTATGTTAAACTCAAATTTGTGCAACCAGTTCAAGTTTTTTACGGTAGTTAGTAATTTAGTCATCTCACAGTAGATAAAGAACAACTTAAAATTCATGACTAAAAATCTATAATTATATTTATGTCCCTCACGGATGGATGGAAGCTTCTCACCAGGACAGAACGAATTATCTGTTTTTTTCTTCTAACACTGGTCACAAAGTTGGCATTTACTAAATAATTTCTTTAAAAATAAATACACTCATCAGACCAATAACTTTAAAATGATTTTATGACAAAACCCTCTTACAGCCAGTGAGAAAGCAGGAAAGCCTTTATCTTTTACACAGTATTTGATCAAAGAGCCACATATAAAAACGCACTTCTTTTAAGAGACAGGGCTTTCACTGCTGTTTTTTTACCCTCATTACTTTGATTTTCTCATTGGGTCTCGTCTCACTTTGACAAGGTAAAGCCCTCGACTACTAAGAAACAACTGAGAAACAGAAATACACGCCACAGCACACAGACCCCTAGGTTTTCGATTGGAATGCAACACACATTTCAAAAATATACTCTCTATTTTTTTGCACTAGATTTTTTTTTCTTTGTACATATAGAAAAAATACACGTAATTAAATTCACCATGGGAAATGCTTTGAGTCATCAGTAATGCAGCTGTGACAGCACTGCTCTATCTGCACTGAGTGTCTGCAGTGTCCTGTGTGCCATTAAGCATCAGGGATCATGATCTCCCCTGTGTTCACATGAGTGTTCACACGACGTAAAAGGTGTGGAACACTGCTCCCTGCCAGCATCCTGAGAGTCCCATTTACTCATATTGACATTTCGTAGGGTTCACCCCCTACATTATGTCATGTGTGTTCACAGGTTGTCACTTCGGGTAGAGGCGTCTGGTCCTGCATGACCACTTGAGGTGGAGTGGGCGCAGGACGAGCTTGTGCGACTGAGTTTTTCTGCAGCTCCACTCCAAAGGCAGGAGGAGCGTTCTGCAACTGTCTTCTGTACTGCACAAAGCTGCAGGTCTTTAGGATGATGGCCAATATGTTCTTTCCAATTAGGATCCCGGATACTCTTGCGTCTCTGTACAGAAACATGTTCCCTCCACGGATAAAGAGTGTGATAATGTTAATGGTCACCAGGCTGAGAATGGGGTACAGTAGCATCTTGTGGGGCACTATGTTTATGCCCTGCATGCTGATTTCGCTCAAAGACACACAGGGCAGCACAAGGAGCAGGATGTAGCAGTAGAAGAACATGAGGCCCTCTGCCCACAGAGGAAGCCCTTTCTTCTGAGGCTCCCATAGGTTAGCTTGGATGTCCAGTATGTCCAGCAAGTCCACCACTACCCAGAAGAGGCGATTGCGAATCTCCTCCCGTTTCTTGAAAGCCCTGACGTACTCCATGTGGTCAATGGCCACCAGCACAATGAACAGCACTGGAATGCAAATGGACAGCAGCAACGTCAAGGCTTTCCTCGCGAGAGCGTCCAAGCTCTTCCTGTCTGCTTTGTAGTTCTGATACACAAAGTAGACTTTGATCTCGAGCACAAATATATAGAGGAACCAGAGGATCATGGCATAGCCTCGTTTGGCAGTCCGCACCTCAGCGCCCACCCACACTGCTACATATCGGAGCACAATCAAAAAACAGATGTCCCCCACCATCACCATAATGCAGATGCCAATCTTGCGGGGTCCGTGGTTCTGCTCCACCAGGTAGGCATCAATTAATGCCATGCTGCTCATGATAAGAATGGTGGAAAGGCAAACGTGGGGCTTGTTGGTGGGGGGCGGGGGTACCATCCTTGCCTGGGTTGAAGGTGGTGGGAAAGGAGGAGGAGAGTTGCTGACTGGGGAGTGCAGAGGTTTCTCAGTTTAAACTAGATGGTGGTTTTCCCCTCCATTGCTTCTGTCTTGGAAAGAATCCAGGATACATTAATTGGATTCCCAGAGATCACTTCAATCAATCTCTGTTTGTGCCCAAGCCACCTGCCGGGTAGACAGCACCCCTCATTTAGTAAATGATGCTCATTGGCAAATGGTGTGTAAACATCCAGGACAACTTGTCAAATGAATTAATAGATGTCAAGATGTGCATACCTTTTACACCTTAATCATCATTTGTTAAACATAACTGTTCAATCAGTGGGTTTCAATTTGTGTTATTAGATTAGACAAAAGCTGCATCATTGTGCTTTCACTAGAGCCATCCATTATTTGGACTCGTGGTTAAGATTTAGAGGGAAAAAAATCTAGCCCAATACTCACTTGTCCCTTTTCATACTTTTTCTTAATAACTGGCAGCAAGCAATCATCCATGAGAGAAAACCCATAGGTAATCCACAGGAGAAGAGAAAATACCTGAGATCTTCTCCTTCTCTCAGGCATAAATCCAGCAGACGTAGATGGATTTTTTTTTTCTTTATGGTGCAAAGAAGAAATCGCAAAATACTGCCATCAAAATCCACTTTCTACTCTGAATCAGGAGGAGGAATCTCAACGGTCCCCAAGACAACTCTCCATTTCTGTAACTAAAAATTCTGTGATGTGCTCAGATGGTTTACAGGCCCAACTCCAAAAAATAAAAAAAGTAGCAAAGTTTGAAAAAAGATCTTATTTTAGAAGACAAATGTATCCCCAGAAGTTAATATCCGTCATCCACAGGCAACAACATGAGACATTCTCCTGTTTTCTTGGTTAAGTCAGAAGAAACTGAAGGGTTGTAGTGGATTTTTAAATGCGGTGGGTGTCTGGCTGTCCTTTTCCACTCTGGTGTTTGTGAGTGTGTCTCTCTGTGTGCGTTTCGGCTGTCGCCACGCTTCTTTTTCCGAAGTAAAATGCTGCCCCCTTGGCAAGATCCTGTCTGCTTTTCCGCTTCTCTCTCTCCTTCTGGAAGCTTTTTGCCAGAGCCACCAGGATCAACAGTGTCAGTGGATTACCCTGTCCCCAGTCGGCACCACCGGCACAGTGTTACTCCAACGCAGCTGCCTCTTCCCTGTCTCTGTGCGCTCCTTAGCCCTTCTGTATGAAGTGTAGAGAGAAGCACTCCTCTGCCGCGTGCAGACGCACTCCTGAGGTTTCTTTTGCTCTAGAGCTCGCAGCCACCTTCCTCTTCTTTCTCCCTCTTCTGCTGAAGTAAAGGCACTTGCTGTGTGGAGGTGACGCTCAGCAGAGCACAGCTGCAGAGAGACGGAGAGAAAAGAGGTAGAGAGAGAGAGGGAGAGACTTTTCCAGAGGGTGGAGAGAGACGGACTGAGGAGGGGGGTTAGCTGAATGCACAACTTCTCCCTCTCTCACCCCGTTTCCTCCTCTTCTTTTTTGTCACATTATGCTTAGCGCTGATATTCTATTTTCTCGGCAATCTCATTTTATAGTTCCCAGATGAAGTGGTGCTTTCCTCACTCTTTAAGAAGCTTGTTACCTCAACATGCATTTTTTTTCTCTCTCTTTCTAGACTCGGAAGGTGCAGAGATTTAGAGTGAGCCACTGGACAGAGGAAATCCTCTTCAGGGCGACGGGATGTAGAAATCCAGTTTCCCAGAGGCTGTGACTGTTGGTGGGGAGGGTTAGTGAGTTGAAGGGGGGAGGCAGCGGCTCCTCCTGACAGAGAGCCTTTCTATTGATCCACCAGTAGAGCAGTGAATCAGGACACTGAGATGGGGCCAGAGACCACAGATGAAGGGTAAGACGGGGAGGTACAGGTGTGGAGAGAACAAATGAACAAAAAATAAATAAATGCAAGATAAGAACATCTGAGATAAGACTGAATAAAGAATGCATGGGTTGAGACTAGATGTCAAGGCAACATTTGAGTCAGACAGAATAGATTGAAAGATGATACAGTGCCTTTCAAAAGTATGTTTCTCCTAAAATGTTGCCCTTTCTTTAGGAAACTGCTCAAGCTCAGATTGAATAGCGTGTCTGTGAGCAGCAATTTCCAAATCTTCCTGAAGGTTCAATGTCGGATTTAATTTTGAACTTCAACACATTATTTTGCTCTAAACCATATGTGTTTTAATTTTAGAGCTGCTGTTCTGCAGAAACTCTCAGGTTCACAGCAAACCCACGTTTTCTTCCAGGATGGTCCAATATTAGTGTTGTCAGCCTTCCCAATAACTCTGAATGGCTTCCCTTTCATCTGGTTAAAAATGTCTCCATAGCACGATGATGCCAACATCATGTCTCACTGTGGGAGTAGAGTGTTTAAGTTTGTGTGCAGTCTCAGAATTGATTCACGTATGAAACTATGGGCTTAGCAAATCACTTTAAAACCCATTACTGTATATCCTAAAGGTCCGCAACTCCAGACCCTAAGTGCCACTGTCCTGCAACTTCTGGGTGCATCCCTGATCCAACACACCTAAATCAGGCTTTTGCAAAACCTGCTGACATGCCATGGAAGTAATTAAGCCTTTTGATTCATATGGGTTAGAGCAGAGATACAAGACAGCAACACTTGATAATTGGAGTTGTAAACTACTAGAATATGTGTTGTGTGACAGCAGAGCATTAAGCATGTAACTTTGCTCCTTACATGCAGGCTAAACAATAATTTAACTTGGTGGGAGGAATCTTCTTGTTGATCGTGCTGCAGTATGTGGTGTAGTGGGTGGGCATTGAGGTGTAGACTGCCAAACGAATTACCGCCATAATCCTCTGGCTCTTCTTCATCTTTGTGCTTGAGATCAAAGTCTACTTTGTGTATCAAAACTACAAAAGAAAACCGGAAAAGCTTTGCATGTCAAATAATGTTTTCCTTGTCATCTGACCGCCTAAAATCTTAGACAACAATGTGGCAGAGACTAAGACAGAAGAAGCTGTATCCAAAGATTAAAGATGTATTGTAATCTAAATAAAAAGCTGCCCATACAATAATAGTTCCCTAGAATCAATTTTAGTGTTGTATCAGTATACACTATGTGATGGTGAATTATTAAATAACAACCAATGCCCTTCATTTACTTATTTGTATCCTTCATGTGTCTGGCTCAGCAGTCTTCTCGCACTGTTGAATCTAGCACAGAACATGCCACTGCTTACAGCTTCTGTTTTCTTCATTATACATATAATTTCATCTGACGAGAATAATTTCTTCCCAAAGTTTCCCTTCTCTCCCACATAGCTTGGGGCAAACTGCCGTGATGCTTCTTGCGTCTTTGTCACTCTTTCACAAAGGCCAGATCTGTGGAGAGAGACATGATGACTTAGTTGTTCTGTCAGCAGATTCTTCCACTTGAGTTGATGATCTTTGTTGCTCCTCCAGAGTTACTTTGTGAATTTAGGCTTCTTCTCTGCTCAGCCTTGCAGTTAAGAAAGATGAGCATGTCTTGGTGGTTTTGTATTGTCTTTTTGCATTTCTTGGTCTTCATTGTAATGTTTGTTCACTTTTGTTCCCTAACAAACCTCTGAGGTTTTGTTGCAGATGGACTCTGGGTACTAATTCAGTAGCAGAGTATCAAAATAAAAGTAAAAGAATACTAATGCACACCACACTTTACATTGCAATTTAGGTGTCATTTTCTTTCAACTTTTCAATTATGTGTTGGTCAATCCACAAAATTGCTTTAAAACAATTTGAAGTTTGTTTTTGTATTCCTGCATTTTTTTTTTTTTTAAGTAGAAGAAGGTTGGTGTATTTACTTTGAGATGCAACATGCTAACACAGATACTTGTGTTTATCCAGCTGGGCCAATTAGGGATAATCTTTTCTCAGAGGAACCAAGCTGCTTTCATCACTACAGTATGAAGCCATTCACTTGCTGCCTCATGAATTGCATTTTTTGACGATTCAAAAATATTGGTTTCCTATGCTGTGTGCGGCTGCACTTTTCATCCGACTGTGTAATGACAACTGAAGATAATCGCAGTCAATCTCTACTCCCCCCAACCCCCTCCCTTGCAGTTATGAATAGATCTTGCTTCCAGCTGTGGGTCAGCTGACAGCTGCCATCATGGTGGTTTACGACCTTTATCAGGCCCATTTTTTTCATTTCTGGCATATGGATGCCTCATGTATGAGAAATGATGTCAAGTGAAAAGCCATTAGCCTTTTGGTTGCTTTCTCATTGATTATTTCCTTTGGATTTATTGGTCATTATTTACCAATGACCAGAGGAGTGATGAAATGTACTTTTCTTTGCAAATTGTAAAATCAGAGTTCTTTCCACAGCAGTTCTTAACACATTTCAGTATGTATAATAAACCCCCATATTAGACCTTGCTTTAATGCTAAGTGGTGTCTAAGGGTTGTGGCAACATGGAGGTGGTGTGTTCAGATAAATGAAACGTTGTGTATTGGAAGGTCACAGATCTGATCTTCTCGACAGCCAAGCATGCCTGCTAACAGCCACCTGTCCTTGAACAGGACACTAACCCACTACCTGCCCACTCAAAGGGTGGGTGACGGAGCAAGCTAAATGCTGGAAATTCAAATGAGGCCATGGCTTGTCTGTTCAAAGGGGGAGTAAATTGTGATCTTAATAGTTTTGCTCCACCTGAAGTCAGTATTGGAGAATGATACAGTACCGCGATTATCCACTTTATTATTCCTCCCACATCTCGACCACTAATCTATAATTTATATCTTCATTTACTTGCTTTTTGTGATATACTATAAAGTCTAAGAGTGTGTTAGTCTCTCAATTAAAAGGCCAGGCATTCCAGGCTTAAAGGTGGAGATGATGTTTCCTTATTTACTATTTTGTACTTCATAATTAGACAGTGACAAACACGTCTACCTCATTTTACACTTTATATTCAAATATTTTACGAGTTTCAATCTTGTCTCATGACTAATAAAGTTATAGATGAGGTTAAGGATGCAAACTGATAGGTTTCTTTTGATAAATACTATTTTGAGACAAATTTTGTTTGTCTTGTTACCTCATTTTATTCTATTTACTATTTTTATTACTGCACCAATGGAAAGCAGTTTGGTTCAGTTATTAGTAGCTAACTGAGATTCCTGTACTGTTTGATCACTCAGTTCAATTTCGAATGTATGAATGATTGAACTGAAATCGTTTTTTATGTCCTGAGATATTTGAACTGAATTGAATTGGATTCATTTGTTGATAATTTACAGCTCACTGTAGCTGCTCTTCATTTCCCCTATGAAGTGATTTAATGAAATGCAGTTGTAGACCTGCAAAACCTTAGAATTTTACTGTCAAGAAATGTTTATATTGCAAAGATGTGTTAAAATTTACAAGTCTGTTAGACTTGAATTTTAGCATTGCTCATGTTCTATTTCTATTCTTATGTGTTTTGATCTTAAGCTGTGATTCAGTGCTTGTTTGTGATTTGTCATAGATCAATTTATTCTCGTGCTTTCTTCTTCCTCACTTTGCAGTGTTTACATAGTTTCTGTGTCCTTCTCCAGATGTTGTCCCTCAGCTCCTCTCCTCATTTTCCCCAACCTTTATTCCACATTTTCTTACACGCCTGATTTCACTTAAGCAATCATTTCTGCAGGATGCACTGAATTTCGCCTCCTACTGAACTCTGTTGCTTTTGCTTGTGTTGTCACAAAACATTAATGTCAAAGGAATTTCACGTAAACATAATTTGCATTTGTCAGACGATTATTGAATTTGTTGTGGAAACAGACTATTTAAACCAATTGTTCCTTGGGAAAATGGCCCCTCAAGGCTTCTATTACTTCTGTCAGGATTTAATTCATGTCTCCATCAGTCACCCATTACTGCTAAGGTGATGCTTTATTTAAAGTAGAGTCAATTGCCATGCTAAGAGGGTGGAAAGTCATCCTTGTTAATAAGTAGCCTGCATGTAATCTAACTAAAGTATGGTTAGATTGTTAGACCAGGAAATATAGCACATTTATCTGAAAAATATGTTTCTTAATCTGTCATCTCTGTTGTGAACTCTGGAGGCAATTGTGTGCACTGAATGTATTTTATTTTATCAGTGTTTAGACAGCACAAAACAAATGCATACCACATTTTTCATTCGTTAAAAAAATAATCAAATATGAAATCAATTCAGATTATTTATTCACAAACTAAATACAAAATGTAACTTTAGCCAACTTTAAAAATAAACAATCCAATTTAATTACAGAAATATTTGTATTTTTTGTTCATAGAGTTTTCTGTATTTTTCTTATGTGTGATGTTCTACTGCATCAAAAATCAACAGACAAGAACAATTCATAATAATAGATGAAAAGACTGGAGAGGAGAGACAATTATCACGCATTTGTTGGTATTCTTCTAAAACAAACCAAAAGGAAAACAACTCCAGGATCTCTGAAACCTCTTAAAGCAAGTCATTATTTAAAAGTTAACACAATTCAGGCTTTGATGCTGATAATCGATTTAGGCATAGCAACAAAAACAAAGCCTCGTTGCTTAGGAAGGCGAACAAGCAACAAATACCACACAGTAAAGTAGCTGGGCTTTGACTCTACTGTGGATCTTTATTTTATGCAAATAGCCAAGCATACCTTTTCAGAGAGTACAACACTACATATTCAGAAATGTTCCCCTGACAACCAAGAGCAGCTTTAGAAACACAATTTCTTATCTTATTTGGAAATATATTATAGAGCAAAATTCAACACAGTGGGCTGCATGTCAACCCTGCTTAAGCATTTTATTCAGTTCAATCTCTAAATATGTGAAAACAAAATATTCCCTGCCTCTGAAGGTACAGAGCAGTAGCATCCAAGAAGAGGTCCAGCTTTTGTCTGATTGCAAACCCTAGTTTAATCAGTGACCTATTCTTCTGATCCATTTCTGTGGTCTATGTTTATAGTTGTCAGAGTTCAGATAAGATGAGCTGAATACTCTGAGGAGGTAAGTTCTGAAGGCAAAAAGGAGCTCGAGTTCCAAAAGCTAAGAGCAAGGTTGTACAAAATCAGCCATGCGAGCAAAGATAGAGAGCAAGCAGAGACAGAATACAGAACAGGGGAAAGGCCACTTTGTGCTGCTTTCCAGTCCATCATATGGAAAGAATGCTGCAACATTGTTCTGCTCTCATATTGTTGGCTCTACAAACATGAATAACAAGTCACAAATTAAACTGTAAATTTGTGTTTTATTTTATTGATTTTTGGTTAAAATATCTTGTGTAATTTTCTCGAAAAAGTATTATGTACTTAAATTACCCATTAAGGTTAATTTCCTCCAGAAAGTTTTTATTTCATTCATTTACAATTTAAAATGAACATGTCACATGTTGATATAAAAAAAACTGTTCTGAATGAAAAATAATAGCTGGAGAAAAATCAGTTCACAAAACCATAAGCAACTAATCATCAATCAGCCATCTGTATAGATACATACTTTACTTTAAACACAAAACAGAAAGTTGAAAAAATCAGTTCACAAAACCATAAGCAACTAATCATCAATCAGCCATCTGTATAGATACATACTTTACTTTAAACACAAAACAGAAAGTTGAGTTAATGCAACTAGTTTCTACCTGTCTCTGTTTCCATTCAACATGTTATCTGGTGTGGAAAGCCAAACTTCAGGGAGGGTAGGAAAGAGCAGGAGCAGCTCATGGAGCTGAACTGGAGTGACACAAAAGCAAAAAAACATGGCGATCATAGAAAATGCTGAATACAAATAACTGAGTGCAAATAACTGAACAGAGCACAAAAAATTACTCCAAACCAACCTCAAGGTTAGTAAACCAAAGCAAGTTTCGCAGACATACATCAATTTTAAAGCAAAAGAAACACTTTTGTGTTGTTGCCCCGCATTTAACATTAAAAAAAGAAAACATGATGAGCCCATGTAGCCTCAGTTCACATTTAATACTGCCCCAGACTGTTGCTTTTTATTTCACAGAGTGAAACACAGAGCGATGTTTGAAACATAGGACGATGTTTTCAACCCTTTATTTCTGTTTATTATCATAATACTCTGCTTAGGGGTGATAAAAACATGACATTTAAGATTAGAATATTACATAACACCCATAAAAACATTTTTAATAACGGAATGTAGTCTTAAAGAAAAGTGTATTTAATAACTGCTTGCTAATCACTACTGATTTCTGAAGGCACTTGATTGCACTGAATTGTATTTGTGTGGTGATGTATTACAGACTGTAATTATGCAGTTATGCATAGTTATGCATTATTTGACAAAGTGTGTAACTTTATAGCTAACTTTTATGTAAAATGAAATAACTTTTGCAATGTTGAGAAAGCTGGTGGTAAAGTAGAGAGGAAGGATTCATGGTGGAATGTAGTGACTGAAAATAAGAGGCATGGGAAAGAGAGAGCATTACAAAATCAGTGCCAAGTGGCTAAACCTAGATAGAGACTTCATCTTTACATTCAATTGTCTTTTTCTTTTGTTCTTTATCTTCAAGGCTTTCATCAAAGTCACTCCGCTGCTTGTTAAATATATAGCATTCCCACTAGATAACGGTTTACGATGCTCCACAGTTGAGAGGCTTTTTTTTTAAGGCAATTCATGTTATTTCCCTTAATGCATCTGCAGCACTAAGAGGAGATATTAATGTGCATGTAATCGCTGCAGGTAGCAGTACAATTATGGGAGCATGCACCAGTGGATGAGTTTATCGGATTTGCCTTGTGTTCAGACTGCAAAGGATTTACAATCGCAAAGCATTTCTAAAATTCCCAATATGGTCAGACCCAAAAAACCCAAAGAGAAATATAATGTGTAGAATTACCACGTGTCTGGTTCACAGGAGATGAAACTCTCTTCTTTGTTCCGAGATAAAAATTAAATAAATAGTCCTGAATGCAAACACAGACAAGCCGCTCCGGTTTGGCAGCTTTAGATTCAGTGTCAGCAAGTTGTGAAAAGAGTGGGGAATTTACATCAGCACAGACAATTTGTACATGAGGCATAACAGCGGAAATAGGACACATAAATCACATTAGCTGTAACCCCAAGTCTACCATCGATTACCTGCAGGAAAACAAATGGGAGCGGAGAGCCTCCCCGTCCTTAAACATCCCCATCAGGCTTCTAACCACCAGAGGAGGATCATAGAGTGGATGGGCTTAACAGCTCCCACTGGGGCGATCAAATTCAATTGGGGGAAGGTTGCAGTGAGGGGTGAGGAGGTCAGGCTTCCCGACATCGTCTCACTGTCTTTCATGCATCCATGAGAGCAGGTGTAGACCTCCTCAGTGTTCAGCCCCTGCAGCAATAGCGCTTACCTGCAGGTATGAATAACTATGTACAAGTGAATCGTGCTGCGTTTTACACGTTTGTTCTTTTGGGTCAAATCTGACACAAAAGGTGTGGAGGAAGAGCTGAAAACCATTAAGATCTGGATCTAAGTGTATTTGCATTTCATTGATTTCATTTGCAGCTTTGTGTGGGAGAGCCAAGGAAAAAGAGGTTTGAAATGATTGCCACATTCAAGAAAATCAGCCTTTAAAAAATATTCATGCTTTTGAAAACCTGGACCTAATATTTTATCATCCTTAAAAACATTTCAACCTTGGGGTGATGAATTATTTAACACAATGCAGGTTTTCTGTCAAATAAACAGAAATAAGTACAAAAATATTCATACCCCTTAAAATTGTTCACATGTCAGGTTGACATGACAAATTTTACTTTACTGTGTACTAATAGACCAACAGACACACGGAAGTGTATAACTTTAAAATGAAAGTATGGTATATATTTTTTAATAAATAAGTCAAAACTATTTTATTGTATGTGTTTGCATCCAGTTCCGCTTAGTTTTGGCTTAGCGTGTAATTTTTAAAATTGTTACAGGTTTCATAGTCCTGACAATTAATTTGCACTATATTTTGTTTATGCGTCACATAAAATCCAATCAAATACATAGCAGTTTGCTTTAAAGTGACAAAATACAAAAAAATTCAGGGGTAAAAATACTTCTGCAATGCGGCATAAATTGGAATCAGACAGCAAATTTATATTTGTCATACAAATGTCATAAAGTGTTTCACTGTCTAGGATTCTGAGTGACAGCTTTTATCATGCAAGATGAAGCAAATGTCTGCAGCTTTTTCCTCCCTCACAATGTTCAGTGCAAAGATAAAAAGAGAACCTAGCTTGACATTAAAAATAAATTAAGACATTGGAGGATTCATGTCAAGGTTGATGGAAGAATTTAGTTTCTTTAATGTTTGAATCGGCCATAAGAAAAGAGGTGAAAGAAATGGAAATAAATGTTTCGGGACGCGCATTTCTCCCTCTGGTAGGAGTGTAGGTGCTTTATCTATGACATGGATTTTGTATAAATAAAATCTGCTGACAGCTGTGACAGTCACATTAATTTTACATTCCTGTAATAATGATAAAACTAACGGTAGCCCTTGATTGACACTATAATCTGTCACAGCCTCATGTTATCACAGGAGAGATGAGTCAGCTAATCACAGGTGGGCTAAAACGAAATTTTAACCTGTACATTAATAATTTTTTGAAGCACTATAGCATTGGAGTACAATGCTATAAAGGATTATAGCATCGCAGTATAATGCTATAGAGGATTATAGCATTGCAGTACAATGCTATAGATAGAGGATTATAGCATTGTACTCTGGCTTTAGACTATAAGTGGTCTGCAAGTCCTGTCCTCAAGTTTCATTCTCCTGCAGCTGGAGAATGAAACACCTAAATCAAAAGACTGAATTATATCCTTGGCATGTCTGCAGGTTTTGCAGAATAATGATCATTAGCCATTCATTTGATTCATGTGTGTTGGAGCAGGGATACAATTAAAAGTTACAAGTCAAAAGTTGCAAGACAGGAGCTGCGTTTTCATTGACCATAGATCTGCTCAAAGTGAAATTCCGAAAATAAATTTGCTTAATGGAGACCTTGCAATAAAAAATAAAAAAAAACGCATTTTTTTTTTATAAGAAATTTTTGCCCTGGAATGAGGTGGTTTTTCAGCCATATTAAAACACTTCTTCCGTAACATACGAGTCACGTGATCAACAGCCGGATGTTACTACTGCTGAAAACAGTGAAGAAGATGACAGGGAGTAGTCGCAGAACGTTTTTTGTTTTTTTGTTGGGTTTTTTGTCAGTGTGCTGCTGGCTCCACTAGAGCTCTCACTGCATCACATCATTCATAAAATGTGTGTAATTTGAGCATATTGAATCCGTAGCTCTTCTGTAAAATCACCAACTACAATTTTCATATGTAGCCACCTCCAGGTCAGAGGGACTTGTCTAACTCCTGAATAAGACACCAATGTCTCCTCTGATGGCTGATTGAGACACAAGAGGCTGAATTATGAATATCTGTTTTACATCCATTGCTGCCATGATTTTTAATGACTTCTTGCATGAACAACTTTATTCAAGTGTGATTTTAATTTAATTTCTTATTTTATGAAAACACAGAAACTGAAAATGCATATTATTATATATTATGTATATATTTACAGAATATAGACTTTGCACACATTTGTAATGGAAACACAACCAGTGTCACTTGTTGCAGACTCCTGCTAATATCCCCAGGATAATTTCAATGAGCTAACAACCTACACTAATTGAAAAACAGCTGACCAGCTGAAATGGTAATAAATGCAGCACATATATTTTGCTAAAGCAGAAATATGCTATTTTTTAATGTTTGATATTGACATTACTTTTAGTATTAGAACCACTAAAACTCCATCTTTTAGATCAAAACCTTTTTTTCCACTGCTACGTACTTTCACTTATTAATAGCAAGTGCATTGATAACAGGTGCAGCAAAAGGCTGCCACGCTGGGATGCTGTGTTTTTATGAGCTAATTAAGCAGTGCCTTCTACTAAAAGGCTTTTTGTTAACTCTGCTCATTTACAAAATACATTTTGGCAGATTTAATATTAAGCAACTAAAACACTGTAGCTTTAAGGAAGCAGAAAACATTTCTAACAAGCATCTGTGAACATTTCTATATTGATGAATCATTTGAGCTGAGGAAGGAACATTGAGTTTGTTTTTGTGTTTCATGATCTACTTTTGCAGGGTCAGAAATGGACAGGCTTATAATAAATTTAAAATCATTGATAAATTCTTTGTTTACAAAAGGCTATCTGTGGTTTCTGTTATCTGATTAATTGAATACAAACCAATAGTAATGTCTCCATTACCCATATTAGAAACATTGTTCATGGTCCCCAGAGGTTGCTAATGTGTTCACTGAAGCATGTGGCATTAATTAAAAGCCCATGCTTAGCTGATAGGTGTTTAACACATATTCCTTGTTGAAGACGTTGCATATCCTAATTTAAAGCCCAATCCTTTTGTTCCTGCAAAACTCTATTTTCTAAATGTTTCATGATTGTTATCTGAGGTGTTTAGCATAAATGTGGTTCAAACCCTTCCACTTAGGAAAGTAATGGATCTAATCAATTTTTTCAAGATTGCAATCTAATCCTGATGTCTGAATTTTAAAATCTTATGAATCTTCTTTCTTTTTTCCAGCTCTGAATGCTGTTAATTAAACATTTAGTCTTGTTTTTGTGTTTTTGGTTATGGTATTATTGAAGTTAATCTGAATAAGCCACACAAGGACTTTAAATGCCTCGTGAGAACTGCAGACTTCAATTTTTCAACATGTTAAAAGAAAATCTGTGGCAGCCTGACTCATCTGCTCATGAAACTCCCTATGCCACAGTATCAAATGAGACAATGACAGTGTTATTTCCCTTGAAATTATGTCTTATTATGCCATAAAATGGCATGATGGGGGTTTATTATCTATTATTTGGACTTTATGAGATGAAAATCAGCAATAACAATATGAGAAAGCTTTGGCCAAATATTTGATTTCTTGGTGACATCAGTTGTATAAAGAAAAACAGTGGAACCCATAGATGTATCACTAGTCAGTGAAGCATGATTAACTGTCATAGTTTTATGGTTGTTGGGAGGCCATTTTAATTTTTGCTTCACTTTCAGCTTGGTGTTGTTTACTGGAAAATGTTATTAACTCAACTTCTAAACACATTGCCAATATTCATCTGGAGCGCATCGTCTACTTTCACACTTCTGCATCGTAATTGTGGTTCAGATTACTTCTCTTTTGCCCGACTGTCCATCTCAAGCCTTCACAGACGTTATAGAGCCATGGCAGACCCAATTCCACCAGTCACAGAACCAGAACTGGTCCTTAGTGCCTCCTCCAGTAAGATACTGAACCCTTTCACATCGCCTCTCACTAATTCATGCCTTCTTCTTCCTAAACTTCAACAGAAATTTTACAAACCATTTTTTTTTTCTTCATTGTACAACAAAACTGTTTAACCTTTATTTGCTGTCCTGGGATATTTCTGCATGTTGGCAAAAAAGAAAAAAATTTAATCGTTTTTGACTATCAGTAGGACGAACAAAAAACGTTTTTGTTTTTTCTCCTGTTGATCTAAATCGTAAGATTAAAAACATCTATTTCATCTTCTAGAGATGCCCACAATGATGTAATCATGCAGTAATTGAGATATTGCTGTAATTTCCCTATTTTTGGTTTGATCCAAAACTGTTACATCTCTCAAGGACCCTGCAGCATTTTTTTTATGGCATGTAATAAAAAAAATGTTTAAATCACGGCTTGTTCTAAACACGCTTACAGGCACCTGCACTGCGGCTTATTTTCCTTTTTAAAATGGAGAAGTCTGTTCGTTATCAGTCCATATTCTAATTCTCAGAGACCTCCTCACGGGGGATGTGGCTAATTTGGGAGCCTCGTTTGTAAATGGCAGGAACTGTGGAGCCGTGGCTCACCTTTCTGCTTTAGGATTCATTCGTTTAATGGAGCAGTAGTCTGTATCTGCAGTCAAATGTGCCTTTGTAGGAGTTCATGTCTGTTTTTCTGAAAATAGAAAGCAGCAGATTTAAAGAGGCTTCACTAAAGGCCTTTTGGGGAAACGTTTACAACCACAGAGAATGTAGTTGTAGTTCTATAAAATAACTGAAGATCAGAAAACAGGGTAGCTGAAATGTATAACAAAGCTGAACTTTATTCAGAGCAAAGCATTTTAACAGTGTGTATCCATCTACAGAGCTCTTAGAAGATGCATCCCCTGGTAAATGGCTGCACTTACGTTGCACCATGACTGACGGCGTCTATTAATCACACTGCAACAAAGATAGGCTTTTCTTGTACATAACATTTAACATCTATTAAAAAGTTTACACATAGCAGTAATAGCAGAAGTATGTTTTCAGGGGTCATAAATCAACACAGAATAACAGCAAAATGAAAAATGAACCAAGTTTTGTCATATTGGAATTTTGCCAGAGGACGGCTACAAGCTGCCAAACATTTTAGAGTCCAACAATGCAGCTGCATACAAGATATTTGACCAATATTGCTTTAGCAGAAAAATCTAGCTTTAGGTCATTGTCCTCCATTGTCTTCTAGTGAAAACTAATTCAATTCGCTGCATTTTTTAAATCAGAATCAACATTCTTTCTCATGGGGGTTCAAAAAATTTTGGCATGAGGGCCAAAAATGTCAAGCTGGCCACATTGTTTTTTAGTATCTTTGTTTTTGCAAAAGCTTTTTGTGTTTTCACTCTTACCTGAAACTAAACTTGATAGTGACATTTCTATAGACAAATGATTGATAAAGTATTGAACATTTAAAACATGAAAAAGGTTTTGCAGGTTTGCCAGATTAAAAAGGAAGAAAAATAGGAACATCCTAATTTTTTTTTGAGTTCATCATATTATTCTTCTTTTATTATTTGGTCCACTCTTGCTATTTATTTTGAAATGTTTATTACACGGGAATGCCCAAGTCTTCATTTTAGTAGAAGTGGTTGCTTTTACAAATAAATTAAAAGCAAAAACTTATTGCATCTTACATTTTCCATTTAAAATTGTCTGTGTGTGTTTTTGAAACACTGCACCCTAAACTTTGTTTTTAAATCTGTATTTACTGCCTGGACTGGCAAACCAAACTAAGACTATTGTTGAATTCTGATCAGGAGCCGCCCAAAACTGTTTCAAGGGCTACAAACGGCCCCTGAGCCGCATTTTGGACACTCTTGATTTAGAGTCAGGTCAAGTAGAAGTTTTTGATCACAGTCACTTTATACTGTTCCATGACTTAGCCTTGTTTAAAAATTAACTTAAGGGGTAAGTTAGTATTATAATATAAAAAAAATAAAAGCACACTCAATAAATAGAGAAGTGGGGACTCTAAACTAGAGTTTGCATTTTGAGGAACATCACAAACCCCTTAGTTAGAATTTAAGAACTGGGTTAGGTAACTGCTATTCCACCAGTTTTCTTGTGAAAGCCATAAATATCATTAAAGGTAATCGAATGGATTATTCAAGATGACTGCCGTTCTTGTCAGAAAAATGTCCCACTTCCTGATCTATTAAGGCACATCGTGTGCACCATTAAAAACACCAAAAATCTACAGTAGTTGTCAAATGTCTCCTGCTAAAACATCACGTTTTTGTGATGTTAAATTATGAGACCACAAAAAATCCTTTCAAAACTTGACTGAAACATGAAAAGTGACATTCAACTTGAAGAATAACTTTAAAAAAAAAGGAATATCTCAAACTATCTATCTGTTAGGTTAGGGATCCAAACTATCTGAACCTAAGAACTGATTGTTCAAACACATGATGGGTTTGCAAAGTGTTTGATTTCGAAGCTACAGAGGAAACTACAAGTTAAGTAAAGTTTTACTTGCAGTTGCTGACATTTTTTGCCAGAAATATTGTACTTGTCAGGTGTTGTAGAAGAGCAGAGACAGAGATGTAAGCATCCTGCAGAGACTTTGTAGCCATTTCTTCCCCAAGAATCCAAATCTTTAATCTCTTTATACAAAAATTCAGTTTGTTTTAACCAACAGCTTTAAAACTATATTTTGGATAGTTGGGTTGCTGTCATTATTCAACCCTTATTAAAAAGTTCATATTTGCATAAGTGCTTGATTTGCCTTTGATTTTATTGCTCTCCAGGGCTCATTCAAAAAAAGCATCCTGATTTCCTGGCACCACTCTAATAAAGCTTTAGTGTAACTTTAATGAGAGAGATCTGTTCCCTGACGTCTGTGTTTGTTCCTGTGTGTACAGCCGACTTAAAAGAACAGAGCTTTGCTCGAGTCATCGCTAATGTATTTTCTTGACCCAATTCTTCCAAACAATCTGTCCACAGTCCCTTGTTTGAGACTTCCCATGTGTTGTTCTATTGAACCGCCTTGAATGCAGCTCTCCTTACAATCTTTACCTCATGATGTCGTAATCAGTGTTTCCATCAGCCTATCTAACCCAGTTCCACCAACAGCATCCGGACTCTGAGGGTTTTGTCCCATTTCTTGCTTTCAGTCGTGACACATTTTTCCCCACAAAAAAAATGATTGCAGAATACTTTATCGCGCAACCTTGGGATGGATGAATGAAATATTAGATGTATTATTACTATGTAAAGTGAACACTGATTCTTGGCTTATATAATAAATCTTTTAGAATATGTAAAATGAAGACTAACCAAGGGTTCTTAACACTTCTAAAACTGGCTAACGTGGTTTTATCATAGAGCATATGATGTTACCTATAAACCTTTTCACAGTTTTAAATTAACCCTTGAGAGAGAATTTTATAAAGAGGACGTTCATTTTAACTGTCTCTGCTGCTCCACTAAGTAGCCTAATTATACCACATGAGCTCTGTGGGCTTCAAAGTAACACTTGTGCTGACCTGAAAATACTGCTTTCATATCGTGTTATATTTTTTTAATCTAGGAATTTTCTTCCTCACACTGGTGAGGATTGCAGTGCCAGTTTATTAGAGGTAGGTTTTTATCAGAGTCAGGTGTGTTTGTTTCTCCTGGCTATTTGTTTGATTTGGCAAGCTTTCCTGCTGTAAACATATAAGATGTTTCGAAAACAAAACTGGAACTATGCAAAAAAGTAATTTTTTTTGTTGGTTTTTCACCAATGTGGGCATAGATAGAGCTCTGTGCAATCCTTCCAATAAAATTTATCATAAACTAGATCTTAGCTGTATATTAACAAAAAAACAAAATATGCCCTCTGTATAAACATGTTGCTGAATAGCTACTTTATTTTTTTGTCCTATTCCAGCCAAAAAACAAAACAAAACAACTCTGTAATGTATTCAGACAAACACAAAATTGTGTGTAATTGTGAAGTTTAAGGAAAAAATATTAAGTTAAGATTTTTTTTTTTCCTAGTACTACTCTGAAAAGCACATGTTTGATGATGTTCGAATTAGAAATGATATTCTGATATATAATCTGCTCAGTCCCTTTGGACTGGAGTATGCTATTTTTAATAGCTGCAGAGAATTTATGTTGAAATTTTTGCTTTGTGCAAATAATACCTTTTCAATACTGTATTAAAAAAGGAAGTAAATTCAAATGGAAGATTTCTTAATTTCAAGTTTAGTAGAGACATTTTGTTTAATCATCTTGTAAGAACTTTTATCACAAAAGATGAACATTCATTTCATATTCAGGAGTCCAAAGTGGCTCCAAATTAATTGCCTGCAGATATTCATTAAGGAGACATCTATCACTAACAAAAGCTTAATCAAGTGGAACAAAAATATCTGCAACACTGCAAAAGTGTTAAAAATGATCAAATTACAATTTTAATGCCACTATGTTGAGACTAGGATGCAAGGTGCAAGGTGACTATATGTTAAAAAGGCAGCAGAAGATGTCAACATGCACAATACAGCAGAAATATCTCTTCCATGTGCTTTTTGGCCCAAAAATGAAATGTGCTTCCTGGCACAAGTTGCAGCCTCATCCTCTTTCCCTAAGTCTGAGGAGACGGAGGAGGGAAGTGATGAGAGTTTGGGAGTGCTTTGAAATTCCGACGGGCAGAGAGATTTGGATCCAAAATAGAGCAGTGAGTTTATGAAAAGGCAGAAATTTGTGTTGTTCAATTAAAGGGAGGAGGGAAGTGAAATATGAAATATAAAAGGGGAGTATACAGAGCAATAAAAAAGTATTTGCCTATTTCCAGATTTTATTCCATTTCTGATTGTTGGATGTTTTCAATAATCAAACCTAGATAAATACGAAAAAACTATTTTAAAACAAGTCTTTCAGTTATTACCACAAAAAAAATCTAATTTTATATATAGATATTTATGCAGCAATGAAGCCCAAGAACATCATACCACCTGGTTTGATATACTTTTATTTGAAATGCCGTGTTACTTTCCAGCCAAACGTGAAAGGACTCACACCTTTCAACAAGGTGCAGAATATTTTTCCACAAGTCAAACATAAGGCAAACCTTTGTGTTCTATATAGTTTTTCATCTTGTAACCCTCAAATAGATGCAGTTTTTGCTTCATCTCTACTATTGTTGAATTATAAACTCTGCCCTCAACTGAGTCAAGAGAGGTCTGCGGTTCTTTAGAATCAGTTCTGGGTTCTTTTGTGATTTCCGGGATGATTCATTAATTTTTTTCTTGAAGTAATCCTTATAGGCTAACCACTCCTAGGAAGGTTCTCTGTTGTTCTTTATTTTTTCCACTGTGCTTCACTGTTTTCCCAAAGCCTTAGAATTGGCGTGATGTGTTGGGTTCAGAGCTGTTTCTGCTAACTTCATCTTATTTTACAGACCTAGGGTTGGGTGAAATCTAGCTGGCTGACATCAACCACAATTTAAAAAAAAAATTGTGGCTACATCCAGTGAATTTATGATATAACACTGTAGACAGTCATATCTTCACAGAGAGCTTTGCTGGTTTGGATACAAGACCTCTTTCTGTATTTACTTTAGTTATTTTGCTATGATGTCCCTGGTGAAGCATTTAAGTGTACCAAAATAGCAAAAAACAAAAAAAAGAATAAACCTGTAAAGTGACAAACACTTTTTCAGGCACTCCAAAATTTTAGTTTAGGAATGGCTGAGGAGCTACAGTATTTGAAATGTTTTGTACAGTCAGCTGTGTTAAAAACATTTTGAGTAGTAAATTAGAACCAAGGTACCAAGGTATTTGCTATACGTTTTTTGCAATGAGTAGCTCATGATGCACGAATGACTTTCTGGGTGTAAATGTGCCACTGCTCTTGTAACTGGGTCAATCAGCAGCACACCCCGTCCCCTGACAATCAGAGGGACGCCACCCACAGGCACAAGGACTCAGAGGCGTCCGTAAACACAAACACTGCTTCTTGTGACTTTGAGGCAGCATCAGTTGACTTAATCCTGAAACAGAAGCAGAAGTCTACAATAGAAACCAGCACAGCAATATCGATCAGCCATCACAGTCGATAGGAAACAAGACAGATAAAGATGGATAAAAAGAAAAGATAGGAACAGAGTTGGCATGGCTGTAGAAATCTAATTCCAGTCAAAGTCGTTCCCTTGTGGGGGAAATTTTTGTTGTGCTTAGGTGCTTCATAGAAAAGGGGAGGAGATACAATTGAAAATCCTGTGATCAGAGCAGCATTTGAACAACTCCTTTAAGCCCCGAAGGCACAGAAAGGAGGGAGGGTGCAAATGAAAGGGAGGTCTGCCCTACATTTTAGAGTTTTCACAGAAGTGCTCAAAATGATGCTGATGGGGAAAACACCTTCCTCTGCGAGTGAAGCAGAAGTAATTTTGTTTTTCATGATCTCTCAAGCTCCCAAGATAAGCTCGTCTTGTTTGTATTTTGAGTCGAGGTAAGCTTCATGAGTTATAGTGGTTTCCCACCCTGGCGTCAGTGTTCCCTTCGATGACACTTAGATAATGTTGCATCAGTTGGCCTGAAGGGGAAAAAATCCAGCATGTCGCCATGCTCTGCTGATGGCAGTACCTTGTCTGGCTGGACTCCCCACATTTCACAAGCTGCTTTTACAGAGTTTGAAATGTTTCAGAAAAAAGTCAGAATGAAAAGCCATTTTCCCTGCCATTATCCTGGCTTCTAGACAGAAAGCTTGTAGAGGGGTATTTAATGCACAGTCAGGGAGCACTGAATGGATTTATTCAACTTTAAAACAAAACAATTGGAGGAAGCTTTGAGAGACAGTTTCTTTGCTTTTAAGTTTCAGTGATAAGCTTATCTGCTCTGTAGTTACAAATCACTGTCATACTGTGATAATTTATTACTTAGGTCTAGAAAAGATAAGTTGACTAAAAGTTAGGAGCCAAAATCCTGAAGAGCTCCTTTGGGATGGCCTCACCTCTGCACCAAGAACAGCTCTTGCCAAGTGAAAATGTGTATTATCAACATCACAGAATTTCAGAGTGGCTTTCAGCAATTATCTGGCTGCTAAATCTCTAAGTGTTGGATGAAGGAACCAATGCAATTAGAAAAGCTGCATGCAGCGCCACAATATATCATTTCAAAGAGTTAAACACCAAACAGATTCTGAGTCCAGCTTCTTTTCATCTAATAAGCAGCTGCTTTGTGCACCTCCTCTTTTTCACATCATCTTAACCAGCTTGAGACAGTTCATGTACAGATGTATGCAACTATCTGCTCTGACTAGATTCTCCCCCTGGTGTTTTACCTGAAATTAGTGGTAGTAGTGTTTAAAATAAAACTTAAAACTTTTTTCTAATGGGGGGAAAAGGCCACTTGGTGCCTCTCTGTGCACATCCCTGATGATGAGGAATGCTAAAGTGTTCTTGTTTTGATAAGCATTCTCTCATTTTTAAATGAGCGTCTCCTCACTTCTGTCTAACTCACTTATGGGGTTGCATACTTTGGAGCTGAATTCAACTACTGAAGATATTGTGCAGTATATGTCGGACATCAGTGCCGACTGTGGTCCACTTTCACAATATAAGGGATGTATCTCTCTTGTTCTGGTCTAGGTACTATTCAACTAATCTTTGAAATGTGATGCATCCTCTTAGGTTTCACACAAAATGGGACATCAAATGTGCTAAAGATGGAAGAAATTAAGGCCTTGCCCACACAGAACAAAGCTATAAAGTGGTGAAAGAAAAAAATAATAATTTTTTTATAGTTGACATTTAATAACTCCTCCTCATACTTTCTCAGACATCGGCAAAACTATATAGAAATCCATGGTAAGATTCATAAAATCCTCACCTTTGTCAGGATCTGTTCCTTTTCTGTGTTTATTTTAAGTTTCTGTCTGTGTTGTCCTGGCTCCCCTTGATTGTTCCCAGGTGTTTCTTGTCTCCTTGATTACCCTCTGTGTATTTAACCCCACCTGTGTTCTTTGTTCCTTCTCATGTTTGTCTAGTCTGCCTGTGTCACCAGTTGTGAGCATTTGCCCTGTGCTCCTTTGTGCTGCCTTGTCTTTTGGATTTTGATTTTTATTAAACATTCATCACCACCAAATCATGATAGTCTTATTTTACATGTGTAGTCTCTAGCTTATTTTTTTCTATTCTTCCTATCTCTTTCCACTTTGCTGGATTATGTCTTCCATGGTTGACTAATGTCTGATGTGACTAGGGTCAATTATCTGTTTGATACAGCCTTTAAAAATCTTTGCGGAGGTGCATGAAGGTTTCGAAGAGTGTGCCCTTTATCGTCTCATCTGTGAATGATGGGAAAATATCTCTGTTTTTACAGCTCTTATTTTTTTTCCTTCACGCTCCGAGGCCATAAATGCATCGTTTTAAACTGGCACAGTAGGAATAGGGGGCAAGTTGGTGTGTTGTGTTTGAAAGCAGTTACAGAAAATTGTGGCTTTGCATAAATTAAAGTCTGAAGAAAGAGGCATAGAAAAGCATATATGCTGGGTCCCCTGCAAAAGCTTTGGCTCGATTTTTACCCCTGGTGATTATATAATTTTTCTCTGGCGTCTGCTTGATTGAACTTCAACCAGCATATCAAAACTTCTGTGGGCTTTTTATCTGTTTGTTTCTTTGATGTGACTGCTTCATTGATAAATGATGGCTGCTCAGCAAAATGGACCATTTTCGTCTCAAGACACTTCTGTCCCTTTGTTTAACAGCTCCTTATCTGCCTGATGTACAGCCTATGAAACTTGCTGTCACTATCTTCTAAACCTTTGGTCCTTTTAACCAGAGTGGACCCGTAAACTAACTTCTGTTATTCACCTCTGTGGACCTCCATTTACATAGAACTTAAGCCACTTAAACTATTAAAAATCCCCATATAATTATAGTATATTTTCTCAGTGAATAATTCAATGCCCATGTGATTTTATATGAAGAAGTGATAATGGATTCTCAACAATGGGCAAAGTTTATGAGCAGAATAATTACTTCTTAGTGATATTGTGGGTAGTTATTCTGACATGTGCAAGCTTAAACTGACATATAATAATTTGTTTGTCCTTTTCAGTTGTCTAAAAGCTTGCAGATCAGTTCTTTGCATTCCTATGTCCGAATCAAAGTATTTCCTCCTTCCCCCTGCAAAAATGAAAATGGAAAAAGCACAAGGAAACAAAGATATTTGAAAGTTTTTGAAGAGTAATAACTTGACCTATTGACAGTATCACTAAACTCACCAAACAGGTATCAATTTTTATCTGTGTTGCAAAAGTTCTCACTGTGCTCATATATAATTTTGTCAGGTTACTGTTAAAAATCTTTCATCATCCATTGATGGATGTGCTTCCTGTTTCTAGTAGGATCAATTTGTTTATGTGAAACTACCTCAAGAATCTTGGAGTTGAGAATTTGAAAGAGGTCAAAATGGCTTCCCTGCAGTCCCCAGTCCAAGGTTTGTGGGTTTGTGCCATAGCGACAACGCACCACACTGGCTGTTGCTGCATTTAGAATTGGATGCCATCCCACAGCAGTGTGTGATCAAGCTGGTGATTAGCATAAACATGACTTCCAAGCCCGTTGTGGTTGTATATGTTTCTCCCACACACTACTGAATGAATAAACAGTTAAATTGGCAAGATGTCTTGTTTCCTCAAACTGTAATTTATTAAATCCAATCAACAAGAGCCAAGCCGTTCTGCATTAGCAGTGAAGGTTTTGCACATTCAACATACTCAACTCTGCTCCTCAACCCATGAATGTATTTTCTTTACAGATGCGGCACCACTTATGGGGATAAACAGGTTTCCCAACAGTATGAGAATTGTTGTGAAGAAGAGAAACTTCTTTCCCTTTTGTGCTAAATTTACTTTTGAACTGGTGGATATTTTTTAAGGTATATGAAGCAGGAGAGTGACGGGACAGCCCACGCTGGGAACCTGCATGATTAATGACAGGAGAGGTCTGCAAGTCAGGACATATTTTATTTTGCTAACAAGTAGTCTCCTGCAGGTTGTGGGCAGTAAGACAACCTAATCTGAATAATTCAATGTTTTATTTCCAAATCAACTGTCTGCATTCACTTGGCAAGCCTTCTAAGCTGCATTTCTGTAAATACTTATAGGTTATGGAGTATGTTCTGCTTCTTTCACCCTTAAATCTTAAGGAAGCAGCCATGGTGTACATAATTTTTTCACACAATGTTCCCATTTTTAATTCTTTGTTTAGCCTGCAACATTTATTCAATGTTTTTGTATTAAAAAACATTGAGTAAATGTTTATTTGATGTCATCTGCATGTTCATCTGCAGTACATCTGCAGATATCTTTTTTGTGGAATGTAATTTCAAATTATGTATAAAATAGTTGAAAGAAAATGCATCTTGTTTTTTTAAGTGCAATGCTATTTGGTGGTGTGTTTCCAAAGTGACCAATCAAGGAGAACCACTCCTTTTTTCTGCCACTGATTGGCTGTACCTTCAGCAGGGATATAAGCTGTTATGAAGGGTAGAACATATGTGAAGGAGTCAAATGGATCCAAGGGCACATCTTTACGTTTTGAGTTAGAATTGGTCAAAAGAATCAGGATTTATTGAACTTTCACACTTCCAGAGATAAAAAAAAAAATCCACTAAATGTTACTGTAAATTTGACGTCAAAGAAATCTTTCCAGAAGAGGATAGACCAAAATGTTTGGAATTTTCACAGGAAAAGATATCACCAAAAAGCCTGTCTCTTTCATCTCATCCTTAAACTAAACTATTCAAATCCAAGGTGTCTAGCTTTTTTTCTAAATTATTTAATTTTTTACACAAAACATCCTATATTTTCAATTAAAAAAAAGGTTTACTGGCTCTGTCCATTTATGGAGCACTTCATGGTTGGCATATTCAACCACATGCTCTTTTGTTAGTGGAAATCGAAGGTGCAACCTCACCATATGGGAAGAGTTTGGAACCAAAAGAGTTTAATGCTCATTAGTGAATACCGAACAGCTATTTGAAACATAATTAGATCATAATTCATTTCTTAAAGCAAATAGCCTGAGGCGCATTTCCTTTCAACTAATGTACAGTTAGCATAAAAATGCAGCTGGAAATTTTTTTTTTATCAAATTGTAAGGCATTCCTTAATGGTCTAAATATTGTTACTGTATGTAAATTCCTAAATTTTAACAAAGTAGTAAAAATATTCTCTAAAAATCCTTTAGAATGAACAAAGTAATTTTGGTGATCTTGATTTACCTAAAACAGGAACATTTAACCTGATTTTGTATGAGATAGAAATAAAAAAACAAAAAGGCTATTTGTTTTTTTTCTAAATTATTTTATAAAGTTTATGTAAACATCTGGTTTCAGTTGTTTCTGGAAAATCCAAACCTACTCTGGTCCTCTTCCTGAAATGTTTATAGCCAAATTATCCTGAAACCTGCAGTGAGCCCACACATATATATATATATATATATATATATATATATATATATTTATATATATATATATATATATATATATATATATATATATATATATATTTATATATATATAGAGATATTTTTATATATATATAGGTATATATATATATATATATATATATATATATATATATATGTATATATATATATATATATATATATATATATATATATATATATATATATATATATATATCAATGTTTTTACTATGAGCCTTTCAAAATAAAAGTAAATAGAACTAAAAAACAAATGTGACCAAAACACCAATAAAAAACAAATCGTGTTTTGAGGTTATGATTCAGCCAGTCAACAACCATTTACTATCTTTTAAAGGGCAAACCATAAGTAACTTAAATTGGATTTTAAAGCAAAGCCTTGTCACTAAAGTTGGGCTGTTTTAGGGGGACTTATTTTCATTCTGTAAAAGTGCAGTAGTTATCACACAGCCATCCATTTCCATGTAAATGTTGCTTTCAGTGTCTTGCGGACCTGCCAACCCTGTTAGGCGAGTGATTCCCCTTTTACAAGTAAGGCACGAGGGAATTCAAACAGCTGTAATTATGCAGCATTTATGAGAGTGGCCTGCCAAAATTTAACCTCACTCCTACAATCCTATAAATGCAGAGTCAGATTAGAGGCCAGACAAATGTGTGTAGACTGAGGACAAAAATCGACTGTGTTCACTGACATTAAATATAAAGCAGTAAGTAGTTCATGGGAGTTTATCCAAAGCTGTGGGATATTGGGGAAAGCACTTCTGAATTAGAAATCTTTTCATTCACAAATACGCAGCACTACTTATTTTGATTAACACATGATAGATTATTGTTGATTGGGGGCACACTGATTGATTCTGCACTTTAGAAACGTGGATATAATTTATAGCACATGCTTGAGTCATGCATAACCAATTAGATAAAAACAGAAAAACTCAAACATCAGCGATAAGCAAAGGGCATTTGATTAAAGCATTCATCCATTTGCCTTTACTTAATATATATTGGTAATTAAAATGCAAAAACTGCACATTTTTAAAAATACGTTACTCTACAACAACAAAAGAGCTGTCATGTTATTTCATGATACAAAAGCAGAACCAACAGAAGTGGGGTGACGGAGGGTAACCAGTGTGTCCTCTCCAGCGTCTCCATTGTCTCAGCCTCTTTTACTTTGTCCTTGTTCTTAGCTCAGAGATGTCAGCCACTGTGGAATCAATTTCTTTCACTCGCTGTTCAGGTCCATCTACATTTTTCACTTCATTTATACTCATTAGCAGGAAATGGCCACAGGCAGAAGCAATTTAAGCACCTGCAATGCAAAAAACCCTCAAAATAATTTCTTGTCACACTGTTTTGCTTTTGAATTGATGCTGTCAGCAATCAGGCAAAATGGAACATTTAGCGTTGTTGTTCTCAGTAGCAAACATTGGCAGGTTTATCATTAATGGACAGAACTGTTCATCCTGTGTGAAAGTGGTAAAATATTAATAATTTATTTTACAAAGTTAGTGACAATTTTGATATGAGTTAAAAAGTGATTTTTGTTTTATTTATTTTGCTAAACAAACAGAACCTGACAGTGAGGTATAATCTTTGTCTGCTTATGTGTGTGTTATATATGAGGATTGTGCATATGAGGAAAAACTAGGTCTGTGGTACTGTACAATGTAGCCAAACTGCATCAAGTTTCCTTCTCATTTCCATAAAGTAGGATAAAATACAGGGAATTCACTTGAACCAGCAACAACAGGAAACGGCGGTTAGAAAATCAGCAATATTTGTATTGGAAAAATAAAAACTGTAATCCTGGTTTTTGCCGTTTATATTGTTGTAATTTTATGTCTATGAACAGCAAAAGGATGTAGCCTACATGAGGATTTTCTAAGTATGCTTTATGATATTAGACTGTTTTATTAACTGACCTGCTCAGGAACTACAGATGGAAACTAGCTTATGATAAATCTGGTGCAAAGCATCTTTTATTAATGATTTTTCTATTTATCTGTTTGTTTTTTTTGCACATTGTCTAATAAACTGAACAATGCGACAGACGAGTCAAAGCATGTACATTCATACAAAGATACAAATATGAAGACAGTAAGAATAACAGACCTTACATAAAGGGGAAGTTACTATACAGTTATTAAACATACCATACTGAGATTCAAAAAATATGCAACTGGATATAATAATTTATTAAATGTACAATTGGATATCTGTATCTGTGCATAAAAACAATAGACAATCTACAGAAACAGAAAAACTGTGTAAATATCAGCAGAGACTTATTGTGTCTGTTTGGGGCAGCGATGGTTATAAACCAACAATAACACTTCTTTGTGCACCTAGGATGTTGCAGGCTGTTACTGAAGGAAATCTCCAGTTCTGCAAGACTCCAACTCAAACATCCTCCAAATCTTCAAATCATGTCCTGGTCAGTTCACACCAACAACACTCACTGGAACTTGCTCTCATCCAAAACACCCAAAATATCTGGTAAGTCTCTCCACTGCTTGCCCAAAGCAATGGAGAGACTTCTAAATGTCTATCCACATCCACATCTACAGCAGCATTTAGAGGCTCTAAATGCTGCTGTTAGCTTTTAACTAACCTGTTAGTGTTTACTGCCCTGCCTGGAGAACGGCTCTGAGGACTGGCAACACATATGGACAGATGTTAAGAAGATGTGGATTGTCAGGTGTTATTATCACAAAGACCATCAATTCGATGACTAAACTTGTCGCAGTAATCAATTAACCGCACGATAAATCAAAGCTCAGTAATTTTCATTGTGATGATTAATATTTTCTGAAGGGCAGTTTTCTTTATTAAGACATCATAATCTATTTTATTTATGGTTTTGGTTGTAGTTGTTTTTACTCCAATTTTATTCATTATTTTTGGTTATTCTGTTTGTTTTGGATGATTAAGATAAGTTACAGTCCTACAGTTACTGTTCTTCACAAAATTAAAGATTATTGGTCTTTAAGACTTACATTATTATGACATTATTGAAATATCACCTGAAAGAGGTCAAAAATCAGGGAGTAACATGGTGGACTGGTTGAAGTGTGCGCTCCAAATGCAGGTTCCAGACCTTCGACTCCCATCCTCAGCTCCAGGTCTTATTCACTTCTCTTTCTCTTCTTTCTGTGAGATTTTATTTAAATCGCATTAGTGCCAAAATGTTCTTTGAAAAAATAAAGAATAGTCTGGGGTATTATATTTGGGGGGAAAGGGGAACTATTTTTGATGAACAATTTTATAACCAATGGCAAATATAACAATCTAATAGTCTTTGTAATTACTAGTACTCTTTATTTATCGTCTTCTGTCATGAACTCTACGTTTTTGAAGGACCTGCTGCTGTTACCCTAATCTTCAGCTCCGTCTTCTTCGGCACTGAATTTCTGCTTTGCTGCCTTCACAAGACGTGGTCCATTTCACCTTTTACAGAGCAGATCTGCCCCAAGACGCTTAGGAAATGAGACTCACCATACTGTCTGAACTAACACCACAGGATATGTGAAGAAAAAAAGCAAAAAAAAAAAAAAAAATTACATAAAATGGGGATTGGCTGAAAATACAGGACCCACATCATCACAACGCAACAGCTTCTGCACTATCAAAGCCAAACACTGCAGGCATAAATCAAGCATCCTCATTACCTTATGCTGCTTACTTCCTTGCTAGAGGTAAAGGTGTTATAAGAAATCATCAAATAACTCTCTTGAGCCTTTCTGTTTTCTTCTTCTCCAGAGGCTTTACTGCCAAATTCTCACCGCTGTTTAAGACATCATTATCAGGATTTAAACTTCACACTAAACCTTTTCTGGATAAACCTCACCGGTCTGTATTTATGTCAAACTCATAGCATAATTTGTATTTTGTAGATTTCACTTGTGTTGCTGCATCCCACTGATTTTGTGAAGGTCTGAGGTAGCACCTGCTCAACATGCCTACAACTATTATAAATATTACATAAAAGAGAAATTAGGATTGTAAATATTGCAGGGGAAAGGAAACACAAAATCCCTATTTTTAAAGTCAAAAACTCTGAAACTGGTTAATTGAATAATGAAAAAAAGAGTTGCATATTTTGCCTTCTTAGTTTGAATCTACTCTGTATTTATCTCATTTGTTTGATGCTCAAATTTTCTGAGCACTGAGTTTTTAGTTTTCATGATAATTAAAATAAAGGCTTGAATTATTTCAGTTAATAGAGATGAGGATGGGATAGTGAGGTTTCTCCTTGTGCTTCTTTATCACATGGGATTCATACATTTGTTATTTCAAATCTCAAGAGTGTAGTACTGAAATTAAAAATGTGGGATGCTAGTGTTTATGTTTTATATGGGATGTAAATCATTTAGAAAACTTACTCCATATAAGGAAGGGAATATGCTTTGGTATCTACTCGTTTTCACACTATTCTTTAATGGTTAGAACATATATACTAATAAAAATTAGAACAATTTTATGATTAATCTGATTACAAGCACTATATAAAGAACTCTGGGCACATTTTGAGTACAGTATCACAGTGATGGAGACAAACCCTCTTAAGAAGCTTCTGTCATTTGACAAGAACAGCCACCACTTAGTCCTCTACAACAGCATCTTAAGAGCAGGAAAGACTTCAACATTTGCAAAACAAACAGCAAACGTGTTGTTTGTTTTCTTGATGGATGTAGATGACAGTCCTGAGAGTTTTGCCTGAATTCAGTCGGAGGGCCTGTCAGAAGTCTTTTAGAAAGATGAAAGCAGCTGATAAAGCGCCCCTATGTTTGATCCAGGTCTACACCTTAAAAGTGAGGCTGATAGAAAGCTGCAAGATCTAGCCTGGGGTGAGATCCAAAGAAAAGTGTGCAGCACAATAACTGCTGTGTCTTTCATTTGAAGGGTGAAGCTCAAAGACTTTTATGTTTTTGACTTGAACGAAAGATGATGCGAGTTGTTGTTTATATAATGCATCACAGACATTCTGGATTAAAGGGCAAAGACTCAAAGTTGGCCTTTTGAGAAATCATTTTACACATTGGTTTCCATTGAATCAACTGATGCACACATTGCTAATGGCAGACTTCCCTTTAACTTATTGCCTTCAAGCATTTCATGTAAAATTTTCTTTAAGTATGTCTGTGAGCTTTATATGATTTATTTAACCAATTAAGTCCTTTTAAATAATTTTAACATGTATCACATAAAATATTGTACATTTTCAAATCATTATGCTTTTACATTTTAGCTGTAAATAAACTAGACCATTTCCATATGTCCATGAGGAAAACATTCAGTCTGCCTTATCTGCAATCCTGAAAAGAGCTTGAGAGAGTTTTCAATTGTTTCTCTGGTTAAAAATAAAAGAAAACCTGTCAGCACTTCAAAAGCAATGGGATTAAGTGCATGCCTCATGTAGCTTTGATTGCAACAATTTCTCCCCTGGCTGCAGGTCTATTAGGCGTTTATAACCATGTGCCTTTCCCTCACCCTCACTGTGCCCTGAAAATCTTTTTCCTTCACCCAGCAGCCCCCCACTTCACCCAGATAATAGGCTGGAAGGACCATTTGGATGAGTTGGTGTAGCTGATAATGGTCACTGCCACGCTCTGTCAGTGAGACACCTGTCTGCTCCTCTATTTTGGATATTGGTCAACTGTGACTAAAACTATTGCAGAGTGTGACAGATGCTCTGTAAGTACATCCAAACTAAAACCTCAACCTTATTTACTCACAATGAGCACAGCAAATACCAAATAGTTTACGTATTAATTCTCTAATTTCTAAACTCTAGGAATATAGATAGAAAAGTTAATTCAATTCTTTTTGAGCTTTAAAACTTGGAAAACACAAAATGGCTATTGCATTCAAGTAAAGGTCACAAGTACAGGTTTATCCAAAGTAAGGATGTCCTAAACATATCAAAGTTATTTAGGATTATGCACTTCCTGGCACTATGTCTAATTCTATAGTCAGAAGCTTCCATGGTCTTTAATTGAGTTTGCAAGATTTGTAAACAAAAATAAAGTGTAACTTTTTTGACAAATCGAAAAGAAAGCACTTCTAGAGCAAACTGGCATAACATCACACCATCAAGACTCAGATCTACAGCGTAAAATCCGACTAGTTTATCTTTAATCCAGAGCAAAGTAAAACTTGAGTGGCATTATTAATATTTTCTGCCCCATAATGTTTTAATTCTTAAACTATTTATCTTTTGGAGAGGTTGTTGAGGATTTTGTTTTTTCAATTACATCATTTACATCAAGCTGATTTAGCGACTTCTTAAACCTGCAAATAACTTTCAATTTGCTCATGCTCTAAAGTTGACATAACTACTAGATATCAGGTGACTTAACAATGCTGCTGCATGTCATGGGAGCGCTACTGGCCTCTCACTGCGGCTGAAGCATGAAGACTAGATGCCTTCTGGCTGCTGCTTTAAATTGAGAGCCTGACTGCTGAGAAATTCTGAAGTTCCTGACAGTCACACCATGAGCCATCCCAATGGCTGATGGTGATGAATTATTACAACCATGGGGTAATAAAAAGTATATATAATGGTGCCTCCTAAAAACTTCAGTAAATACAGACTGACATTATTATTCCAGGACTGCTCTGGGAAATCTGTTTTTCAAAGAAAGAAGCTTTTCTTACTAAATAAATGTATTCTCATCTCTACATCACCAATCCCAGATCAATATGAGTCTTGATCAATTAACAATCAGAAGGGTGAATCTTTCTTTAGTTTCACAGACTGATTATATCCCACATTTAAAGAAACTGAGATATTCTGAAACCGTACTGAGACATTTAACAGTTAAAGTGCTTACTATTTATGGGTTATATTAATCACACTCTGGGTGTATTTCCAAAAGAGTACATAAAATGTAGTGCAATGTTTACTCATTGTTTCATAATTAATTGATATTTTTATAATGTAAAACACTATAAATTGCCTTTGTTGCTGAAATGTACTGTTACAATTAACTTGACTTGTGTTAAAATAAGTTTGTACTCAAGATCTTCAACTCTACTTAAAAAAGGCCCATTTTCCCAGCACCAAAAAAACACCATAAAAGAAGAAGAAGAATTCTTTACTGAGGTTCATACCTTGCAGTTGTTGGTGTCTCATTACCCACAAGTTGGCACAACCGATATTTGAATAAACATTATTCTAATTTTGAGATCAGGGAAATTTCTAGCTGTCTTTACATATTTGCATCACACTTTGGATTACTCCAGAAATGATTTGGATGCAAAATATCAAAACACTCAAAGAAAGTCGAGGAATGATGCTGAACATGTTGGAGGTCTCAAGGAAAGCAAAATGTTGCTGGTTGTATGTAGAAAAAATATACAAAGTGAGAAATAATACCATGCACACAAAAATAATTAATGCTATGTAATAGCTGATAGTTGATCAAAATGGTTCCTCTCCTTCCTATTGTCATTGTCTCTGTTTCTCCCTGGCAAAAAGATGGGCCACAGATGTCTAAGCTATGATGCCAATAACTTCTGCCACCTCATTTACACTTAAATAAATCTATTGAATGTAAACAATTTATTAGTGAAGATAAATATGCTGCTGCAGCTTTCATTCAAGATTTTTAAACGTGTAATTATTCTGATGAATGAATAGGCAGGTTTAAATTAACACATTAACACATTAATCATGATTCAGAAGTGTTTATGGATTAGTTCAGAAGCCTTTCTGAATTTCTAAGTTATAAAATGAAATCATTCATCATCATTCAAACACTGAAAGACATTCAAACACTTTTTAAAAGCTAAACACATCAGAGTCACTCTGATATTTATGATGAAGATTCATTGGAGTGGGATCAGAAGTTGTTTTACCCAACACATTTGTTTGCGTTTACCAATTTTTCATTTGCTATAGAAACTCTCATACATGCCAGAGAAATGCAGGGAAGCAAGTGTGCTACATTCTTCAAAAACATCAAAAGTTGAGAACCATTCACAGGTTCTTCACTAAGTCTGCTGCACTTAAGCACAAGATACACTTTGCCATCTTGGATATAGATATTTTTTTTACATTCAATTGGCACTTGCTGAAGCTGTTATTTTGTTCTTTTGATGTATTCCTCTTCTAAGAGTAAAGTCTGTTTGACCCTGTTGTTTGTTTCAACATCCCCCTGTTTTATTATCAGTTCCACTTCAAGAGCTTCATTCACTTCAAGTTCAGATCCCCTCCACTTCCAAACTCCTTGCTATGCTCAGTTAGCATCCATCCTGCTTTCATTTGAAGTGTTTCACTGCCTGCTGTGAATTTGTAAGCTACAACGTTTCTCCTTGGATATGCTGCATCACAGAAAATGTGAGTCTAGACAAGTTTGAAAATAGGAGAGTGTCTTGCACATTAGGAGCGTAAATCAGCCACAACATTGATTAATATTCTGCTTGGAATGTAACACTTGGTACTTTAAACTCTACAACGGAGGCTCAGGAGGATGGAGTTCATTCTGTTACCAGTGGGTTTCCATTCCTAACACCCACTTTGTCCGTCGCAGTCATTGCGTTCTTGAGCAAGACACTTTGCTTTGCCTGCTGGTGGTGGTGATTGTATGGCAGGAGCTTCTGCCAGTCTGCCCCATGTAGATGTGGCTTCAGTGTAGAAGTACAGCCCATTTACCATTTAACGAACCATAATATTATCTTTTGTTAAACCTCACATCTGTACTTTCTCAATAGTTCTTTTTTTTTTTTGCAGCTTCTATTTTTTGTAAAAATGAAGAATCTACAGTCTTAGTCTACCAACATACAGACTGCTCTGATTTATAAAAGTCTAATAAATGCTAAAATCATAGTTGAATATCAATTTTTTTTCTGTGTGGATAAGATACAACGGAGGGTACAGTAGTAGTGTAGAGTACAGTGTAGTATGTGAGCAACAACAAAGGTTTAATAAACTGATTCCTGGCTGTCTTCTAAAAATGACAATTTTTTAAAGATGATTGCAAATCTGGGTTATATAAAGTATTTTAGTGACATTGTTGTTTGGCTAAAAAGGTGAAAACCCCAACCATCAGTGGTGGTCAGAAAGAGAGTAACAGTTAAATATATATATCTGAATGCTGCCAATTATAGTTTAATTTCTGTCACAAGCGGCCACTGCCAACTGTAGCAAATTGTAGTCAGACCAGGCTTGCAACAGAGTGCTTTTAAAATCCTGGGGAGGGAACTATGTAATTTTTCTCTAAGCTCTCAGACTGCAAGTTACTGCTCTCCTCACTCTCTTCTGCACAATGGACAAATCACAATTTGAATCTTTTTCCTATAAACTCATTATGGAGCTGGAGACTTCACTATCAGTACATTTTTTTTGACAACCTTTGTGTTATGCAGTTATGACCGAGTTCAGGGTCTCCACTGTGCCAGCCTCACTCTTCAGCTTTTTCTTCAAAAAGGCATACTTTTTCTTTTTTTTTTACTGATTTCATCTTCATACAAGAAAATGAATAGACCCTAACAATATAAAATATCACATTATCACATTTGAACATAAAGACAAGCCACAACAATGGTTGAAAAAATAAAATTGGTTATTTTATGTGATAAAACAATTTTCCATCTACGTTTACATCTTAGTTGAAATATCATGATAGTTTAGGTAACATGTAATTGTCAATTTCTTTTGAAGAACTGGAGCAGAACTGACAGCATGATTTCCTAACAGCAGGCTAAATTTAAATATTTCTTTGAAAAATAGTTTGAAGGACTGATGATGCTGTCTTCCTGTCTCCTTGAAAAATACTCTTTAAGTCAATGCGTGGGTTCACAGTCTGAGCTGCTGTTCCACCTTCTTCCTAACTGAAACTTGCTCTAATCTTGAGTTTGTTTATTAATGAAGGTGGAAAGGAAATGAAAAGGTTGGAAATGGAAAGGAAAAGGTTGTGTTAAGAATATATAAACTGGTGGATTCTTTCATCAACTTATGCATACACTTGTATATGAATGTTTGAATTTGCATGTAAATTTTAGAATTTCTGCTTCTTCATCACTTGGACAATATGAATCATTATCATATCAAAGACATCACTTTTGAAGGGGCAATCCTTGTTGCTCAAATGTTTTGAAGTTGTTCAAATCATTCTGTGCAGCTTCCACAACAGATGTTGGTTTTATGAATACTCATAAGTAGGTAAACTAGAATTTCAACCACTAGGTTTTTCTGCACCCACATTCCTTAAATGGCCCATTAATTGTAAGTTATTTTTTTAGGGTTTGTTAAATAATTTAAAAGCAAATTGTAGTTTGTGTTAGAAATAATTTCTTTCATATTTATCCAACAAGGATCCCTGCACCCATCAATCTTTAATCATTTATCATTGTCCTGTTAAAAATTAACAGTGTTGATCTCTAAAGACTGTCAATATGTCTGTAAGGATTTGTTTTTACCAAGTTTGTTTGTTTTTTAGCTTATTTTAGAAGTCACTACATTTTATTGCTCACGACTTCAAATCATGACGTTGTTTCGACTGTGGTCTGGTCAAGAGAGTAATAAAAAGACTTGAAATGAGCTCTACATAAGTGAGAATGATTGCAATATGTAACAATAATGGTAAATATTGTTCCCAACGGCTCTGGTCTCTGAATTGGAAATAACATATTAAGTTTGAATATATCCATCATAAAACCCATTTTAAACAAACTTTAGATATTATGATAGATTATGTTGCTGTTACCTTTCATTTCTAGCCTTGTCATTAAAAGCTGTCATTTTCAGCATTGATCTTAATAAATGGTAATGATGTAGTAGATACTACACTTCCCAACTGATGCAAAGTAACCACGTTTTATTTGCAGCAAACTTGAATATTGATAACACAGACTTTTTGCTGTAGTAGGAAATACAACTTGTTCATCTGCAGCAAAAACTTGTGATTATATTTGCAGCAGTGACACTCTGCACTTCCATGGAGTAATCTGTAATAATTTACAATATTTTGTTATTTTACATATTTCTCTTAATTACACTCTACAAAAGTGTCAGTTTAATTTGCCTTGAAATCAATTACAGGTATTACTAATATATTTAATGTTAACACTGTAAACAACTGATATTCACCGTGAGTGATTTGGTTATTAATATTGTTATTATCTAAAGATTGAATTGAACAGCATTAAAAAATCTCTTAAATGACAAGGAGAAAGAAACCTTTGGCTGTAGGTGTTTGATATGATTTGTTGTATCAGAGTTTAATTTTGTATTTACAATGTCTTCAAGGTTGAAATTGTTTTTTTTACCTTGTTTTGCTGCCATATACACCAACACACGCTTGTAAGAAAGGTCTTTAATCTCCCATGATGTTCCTTTCCTGGTTAAGTAAAGGTTACAAACAAACAATATATGAAAATAAAATGTGTGTACTTGCACCAGAGTCTAAAGTTGATGGAAATATGAACCTATTTCAGTGGTTGATTTCTACACTACAACCAACCCTGGTTCCTGAAAAATGTTCCTGCAGTGAAAACACAGGAGATTATCTTTATGTAGAAACAGATTTTGAAGGGTTTGCAAACTGGAGCAAGCTCTAAAGAGGACACTTTGATATTGCTCCTCTTCCTCCATAAACCATTGAGCTCTGAGGCTTTAACAGCACTCTATGCTTTTTCAGGTTGTTAGAAAGCATCAGGTCTACTAGAAGGTGGTGCAAATCACTGCCGTATATGTTTTCTTATCAATGCTGTGTGACGCGCTATAGCATAATCGGATCAAGTTGTCATGGTGACTGTGCACTGCATAGGCTCCTTGGACACACTATAATTGCTGACATCAATACATCATGTATCACGCTGTCAACAAGAAAATCTTCAATATTTGATCTTCAAGTCTTCCTATTTGATGCTTTTTGTTAAAACTGCAATCCTAGCTCTGTAATTCTGAAATTAAACTTTTCTACATTTGAATGAAAATGCTGTTAATTATTTCCCGAATGACAATTTGGAACAAACTATTCCACTCATCTCATTAAACATGAGGAAAAGCAGAACAAAAGAAGAGGGTATGTGCCAAAGAAACAAAAGTATTCACTGGGCACTTGGTGCAGAGCATCTGTGTAACCCAGTAATAATTCTCATAAATTATACATTTTCACAGAGTTCAGAAATTGTAAATAAGCTTACTTAAATCCAGTAAAGTTTGCCAGATCATTTGGCTATCCTTATTTTGTTTAATAGCAGGAACGCAGTGGCTGGTTATGGCTTTCGCTGCAACATATGTTCCTTCTTGCATCGTAAGTAAGCAAAAATTTGGATTGGGTTATTATTAAATGGAACGTGGGATTCTTGGGGGTTTATTTTCCCATATGTGCAGCTATTTGTAATTTGCATAGACTGGCACAGTTTTAGAGTTCCCCATGCTGACAATTGAAGTACCAACTTTGTTATTGACTGCACACACATGTGAGCCATGAAATGAATTGTTTCTCCCAACAGCAGCTCAATATCTCTGATACCCAAAGCAATTGTATTTCAAACCATTTACGGCCTGATTCTCCTCAGTCGATGAGCCCCAGCTAATTGATGGGCCATGCTTTTTCTTTTTTGTACACACGCACACGCGTGCACCCACGCACACACACAGATCAGTATGCTATAGGTTGTTCAGCATAGCCAAGCACAGGGTTGTCGGTCTATTGACTGAGTTGTAATGACAGCATTAAGAACACGTGAGAATCTGGCTGTGCTCTGATGAGACAGGAAGTCGAAGCCCACACACCAAGACCTGGGATTTAACATAGAGTGCAGCAGCTCCAATTTGGCATGCTTGATTTGATTTGCTATGTGAGAGGTGGTGATGTTCAAAAAACTGCTCTGACATGGAGTTCTTTTAGATGACTTGACCCTGACCTGGGCTCCTCCTTTGCAAAATTTGTTCTTCACAAAATGAACCACTTTAACTTGAATTAAATCATATTTTGATTTAATTTAAATCAAAACTTTCTGGTTTTACTGATTTCATTTATGGAATAAGAAGTGTCAGATATGAACAGCAATTGTAATCTTAACTCCTCAGAGAAGATACCGGTACTTGAATCCCGACATTTGACTGTGACTGAAGCGACTGGAAAATGGGATCGGACTCTTTGGCTGGTCATCGTCCTACCAAAAGAACAGGGACTTCTTTGTTCTTTGTGTCAATTGGTAACTTCTCATTGGTGAAGAGGGAAATAAAATGAAGTTATTATTGTGGGACCTAAAGAGGAACGATCTAGAGTTGCCCCCCGCTTCAGCGCTTACAGCTAGAAATTCCTGAATAGGCCTGAAATCTGGGTAAAATGATGGGCTCAGACTTGAACCTTCAGAGCCACATAAATACAATTACAAAGTCAGACTTCGATAACCTGAAGAACAATTCCAGGATTCAAGGACAAATGTCACAACAAGATCTAGAGAAACTTGATGATGTGTTTATCTTTAGTCAAACTGATTACAGCAACAGGTATCTTCACAAAAAAATCGGACAGCTTCAGTTTATTCAGAAGGCTGCTGTTTGCGTTCTCACTAAAACTAGGAAAATAGAGCACATCATCCCACTTTCTAATCCTTACACAAACTCCCTGTAGCTCAGAGAATAGACTTTGAAATACTTTTGTTTGTTTATAAATTACTGCATGGCTTTGCATCAACATGCATTGTAGACCTGTTGTTCCAGACCTCTCAGGCCTTCTGGTTCCAGTCCGCTCTGCACCCCCAGAACCAAAACCAAAACAAAAAGCAGCATTTAGTTTTTATGCTTCTCTAATCTGAAACAAACTTCCAGAAAACTGCAAGTGCTGAAACACTGAGTTCCTTTAAATCAAGTATAAAAACCCCGTTTGCTTAGAGTTCCTTTTGAATACCTGGAATATCAGTTTATTTTTATACCTGTCATTGTTTTCCCTTACTTTGCTAAAACAATGTGCCTAAAATGGGCTGTACAAATATAGTACAACTATTCTATAGTATCTCCAGCTGCATGTTTAGGGTTGTTGAGCTAGTTTTCAATCTCTACCAGATTTTATTTATTCCCTTTTTGTTAGCTCCATCCATCTTCCCATTAACTGTGGCCAGTTTCCCTCTGCCTGATGAAGAAGAGCCTCCAAACAGCTTGAGGCCATCACCACCATGTCTTGCTGTGTGGATAATGTGCTCTGGGCACCCAGTGTAAGGTTTTCATCACACATCCTGCTTTACATGCAGAGCAAAAGATTACATTTTGGGCTCATCTGATCTTTCTCCCCAATTCAGCCTGTGGAAAAACTTCAAAACTGGCATCTTATGGCTTTCTTAAGAAAGAATGTGGCTTTCTTAAGATCACATTTCTTAAGATGTGATCTGATCTTCTTTGTACTATGGATATACTTACTGCTTCTTCTAACCTGTCGGTTCACATAGATAGCAGTTTATATTTTCAGATGATTAATTGAATCAAACTCTGTGAGATGCTCAAAGCTCAGGATTTAGCTTGATAACTTTAACCCTTCTGTAAACTTCTCCACAACCTTAATCTCGATCTGTTTGCTTCTCATGATGCTGATTGGTCTTTTACTGAGGAACGCGGTACACGTGGATTCTTTTTACTAATTTGGGATCTTTTGAAGAAGCAACTTTTGGATTTTTATTTGTACAAAAAGTTAAAAATCGTGCAGATTTCCTACAATTGGAAACTAGTTTGTGATTGTTTACCATAAAAATACATTGAACTTTGATAACCTGGCAGAATAGAAAAGTTAAAGGAGTACAAGTACTTTTGCAATGTACTGCATATTACCAAGCATAGCATTTTTGCTGTTTTTATCATTGAAATCAACACTACCTAGCATTTTAATATTTACTACCACTTTAAATATTTGATTATTAAAATGCAGAAATTTATATCAACACCACAAAAAAGGCATTGGGGATAAAATAAAACCTAAATGTTCTGCAAGGATGTTAAAAGATGTTTAAAAATGTAGAAAGTTTGAAATGGCAGTAGCATAAGCTCAGAATAAATAATAACATTGGCCTTTTTTCAAACCTCTCAAACTGTAAGTGGAGGCAGCTTGAGGATCTTAATGGCTCTGAAACACAGTTGCTAATCAGTGTGTGAGGTGGCTCCCAGGGGTTTTCTTCAAGATGCATGTAAAGTAGATGTAATGAAATTTAACACAGAATAATCTCACCACACGGGCAAAAATTGAAAAAGATTTTCACCTCAATATGTGACATTTCCATCTGGGTTGGCTGCTATTCTGTTCTTGTTATCCAGGGCTTACATTGATTGCATAATATAACAGTCTCTCTGCTATACCTTCTTTCTGTTAGATGTTATTCTCTGTTAAACACGAAAAAGGAGAGAAATAACTCTGAAGATACTTGTCTACCTTTTCTGTTTGGGTATATTTAAACAATACATTTCCAAACCCGCTCTCTTCACATAAATATACAGGGAGAGGCCAGAAAATTTCTCTTGATGCCCACTGATATTGATCCAATACCATTCCCAAGGTAACTTTTTATTTTTTTTAATACTTCAGAAAGTTGGTGTAGCGAGAGTCATGTGAGAATATAGCAATGTAAACAAAATTTCAAAGCAAAGAGAGCCCTAAATACAAGGACGGCTTGTATTTAAATAAAATTTCAAATCGGGTTTAATAAATTAACCATGTCTTATTCTACAAAGGTACAAACTTGCTACCTTGAAAGACCCAAATGAATTTCAAATACTCCAAAGCTAATATACATAAATTAGCAATCCTGTCTTTCACGCCTCTCCTCATCCCATCCTGTTTACTCTGCTTATCTTCTATCTGCAGCTCATGTGGGTTCATTGTTAGTACCACTTTGCTGCTTTATGTTTTTTTTTATTTTATCAATCCTGAATCAAATTCACATGATTGTGTTTGCTCAGAGCAAGTTTTACACTCTCAATATTGAACATACGGTGCGGAGAGAGGCTTTGCACAGTTTCAGAAAAAAAAAAACTTCAAACATGCAGCCTTTCCTTCTAACAGCCAGCAGGTAAATAAATATTTGGACAGTCCAACATAATGCCTAGAAACTCATAACCTGACAAAAAGCGTAGCAGGAGTATGAGATTAAGAATTGGGTTTAATAGCTACCGAGAGAGACCTCCAAACCGCTGAGATGATCCACATTCTGCATTTATTCTGTATGTTGTGTGAGAATCCATTTCTTTACATCATTTTATGGATCTGTCAGGCCCATAAAACCCGACAGATCAGGATTTATATAGAAGCTATATTGTCGTCTAAAACAGAGGTGGGTATTTCATTGAACTGTTGGCTTTGTGTTAACTTCTATATGACAAACTAATCTGAATCTGATCTGTGATTGTTACTGTGGGCCAGGTCACTAGTTTTTAAATCCTCCAACCATGCCAATCAGATTTAAGACTGGATTTTGACTAAGCCAATTTAAAACCTTGATTTAATTGAGTTTTTTTAGGTCAACTTCCTGCTAATGATTGTCCTGCTGTAAACCTCAAGTTTGCTTGAGCTTCAAGTCTCTGACTAGTAGCAAGACATTCTTCTCCAGGATGTTCAGCTAGGAAGCTGAATTCACGCAGTCTCAAACCATCACAGTATCACAGCATTTTTTAACAATTGATATGATTTTTTTTTTTTTCTAAATGCTGCCCATATGTTTCCATTAAGTTGCGCTTTTGCCAGTTGACAGAATATTTTCCTGAAATTCTTTGACATCATCATGCCAAATGAGAAGCAGGACTCTATATTGTCTTTGGTCAGCAGTGGTTTTGTCCAGTGTCTCTTTTTTATTGTTAAACAATGAATTTGCCTGAAGGAAGGCAAGTAATGCTTTTAGATCCCTTAGATTTTATTCTAGGTAATTTTGACTTCCTGTCAAAGTGCTCTTAGAGTAAATTTGGGAGTTTGTCTATTTCTGGGACATTTCCAAGGAAATCCAAAACTTTATAAATGACTTCATAACCCCTTTATGACTGATTGATGTCATTGACTTTGTTTCTTGTTTGTTCTTGAATTTCTTGAGACTGGGGGAGTAGTCGATTGGTTTTAGAGATCTTCCGCAGATCAGGGCAAAAAGACTGAAATGAAAGAAAAATCTAACTGTGTACATATTTATAGTTCAACAAGACGAACAAATATATTTTCACATCCTGCCAGCTTGGTTTGGATAACTTCTTCTCATAATAAACCAAACTATAACTTGAAAACTGCTGTCGTATTTTCTCAGGTTATCTCTATCTCATGATGTTAGATGATCTGAGACTTAAAAGCAGAAAAACACAGCCTCATGTTTTTGTTTAAAAGATTCTTTCACCACAGCTGGTATTAAATTGTCCATTTTGATTTTGTTTTGGTTTCATATGGAGGGTGTCAGGACTGATCTGCTTTAACCAGCTTTATGAAATATTGCATGCAGCTGTGTGTTCCAAGCTAGGAAATTAGCCACACCGCACATCGAGTCTGCCAAAACGATCTTGCATCTGTTTATGCAAAAAGAGCCAGTAACTTATTCATGTTAACTGAATACGCCATGCATTACTCTTTATGTTTTAAAGTGACCACCTGAGGGAGGTAGGAGTTAGACCAATCCTCCTAAGAAAAATGCCACAGCACACAGTAAAAACAAGACCAGCCACTTACTGAACAGTGTTTAAAGAAATAAGTCGTTGATCAGTACCTTGAGAAATACTTTTAATCTGTTCATATTATTGGATTGAAGAATGACCTTCAGAGCTCCATGTAGGGTGGGGAAACCTTTCAGAATAAATTGCAGGCTCCTGCCCTTGTCTACGAAGTCTTACTGCTGGTAATGACAGAGGTGTGTGATTTTTCTCTCAATCTCATTCTCTCACACTGCTTCTCACAAATTGATTCATACTACTGAAGGCTACAATTATTACTGTATGCAAGGCAGACATGTGCTGGATGTAAATGAGACAGGATAGAAAATAAAAGCTATAGATTAACTCATAAAGTAACTTAACACATTACCCAGGGAAGGACACTGGGATCTGTGTAGTGATTTATATCAACGGAGCTAAACAACAACTAAATAAATAGGAGTAAAGAAAACAAATGGATAGAATAATTACCCATCCTGCAGCTTCCTGCCTCTGCAGATCACAATCTGTCACATGAGCCAAGGTCTGCACTGAGCCCATTTTCTGACCTCCAACATTTTTCCCAATTCACTCACCTCTCAATCACATTCTGCCACAGCCAAATGTGTCTGTCACATTGATTCCCTGAGAAATCTCTGTCAGCCCAGAGCATCCAGGCAGGGCACATTAGAGAGTGAATCGCCACAATTTAAAGGGCAATAAGTAAAGTTTTTGCAGCTCCTGGGCCTTAAATGACCTCCATTCATCCACAGAGGACGTGGCAGTGTTGGTGATCAATACCACTGAGTTGAGGATTACTTCTCCAGGTGCTGACATTTACTTCTTTCTAAACGTTATGCTCTCTCTTTTTCTCAAGCCATTTCACATTTTTCAGCTGCTCTACAGGGGAATGATTTTGCCATGAGAAATGATCTGATAAATCAATAAGATAGGGTAAAAATTAAAAAAAACATCCAATGTCCAAAGATGTTCCCAAATTAACAGTAAAATGTTTAAAAAATGCAGCATTGAATGAGAAATAAAGTAATGCCTTTATTACCACTTATAATAATACCAAAATTATTCAGGTTACATTTAGTTGTGCCACAACATGGGGAGATGTTGACAATTTTGTTGCTCATTTTGAAGGGGGTTTCCCTGTTTGCACCCTCTATGCTTTATTTGGTGGATTCCTGACTGTTGGTGAGAGAGAGCAATGCACTGAAATTAAGAGTTTTTTGAGGCCTTCACACAGAGGAGTGTAGCAGCAAAAACTGATTTAAGCAGCTGGGGACACACTACACAATTTTTGCACGATTTCAGCATCTGATTTGTAGCTTTTAATGTTAAAGGGCTATTTCACTTGTCGTAACAAGTTTGCACTGTATTGATTATCTGTAGTTCAAAATCTAAAGTACTGGACCTGGAAAATGACACACAATGAAGGGAGATTCTCTAAAACATAGCATGGACTTTATGCAGTCTTTATTTTGTTTGTTAAAACACAGAGAGGATTTAAAACAATTTTTATCACTAGGACCAGGATCAGTAATAATTTTTTCAGGTACTCTTTTTTGCAAAAACTATGTAGCTTTTATTTTAAAAACTAAAAATGGAAATAAAATCATGGTTCTTTAAAAATGGCAACTTAGTAGATATTTCTAGAAATAATAAATTGTTTTTCTTAAAAAGGTTATGCAACATCTGCGGCTCTAAAGTTTTATTTATCTGGACTGAGAGCCTAAATGGCTCTTTGGATTCTAAAGGCTGTAGACCTCCGCTCTGTGGCTTGTAAAACCTATAATCCACTTGTGAAAACCTTGTTCCATCTCCTGAGCTGGATTTACAGTTACAGCCCTGTTTGTAAATAATTTTTGGTCCCCTCATCTCTCTCTGTTTGATGGGCCCATATATTTTTCATTAAAGAATCCTCCAACCCACCTTAAATTTTCTCCCAATTTTTCTTGTGTTCATCTTTCATTTTAGTAGCAGTGTGAGGTTGCACTGCTGCCTTTGTGGCCACTTTGCCGCATCTCCTAATCACATTAAATTGCATCGTGCCTTGCTTCGAGGCAGCGGTGTTGAACTGCTGCAGCTTTACACCCTCAAACAGGATTCTTCTGGCTCTCTCTGCGCTCTGAACATCGTCCAACCATCTGGCTGAAAATTTTAAACTTGTCCAAACTCACTTATTACCAAAGAAATGTGTACGTTAATATAAAATATACTATTCCAGATTTCTGCTAGTCCTCCAGAGTGATTACAACTGTAATCTTGGTTAATTTGATGATTTTGTGGCAGCTCTCTTAAGTAGGTGTCCAAAGCTTTCCCTTTTCTGTGTGGCCACAGCATGCGGCTTGGATTTTGTTTTGCTTTCTTTTCCAGACGTGGTTCAACTAAACCGTGGATCTAAAATCTAGGTTTATTGCTGATTACACTTTAAATATCATTACATTTGTCATCTTTTTAAAACAGTGTAATTTGTTTAAGTTTAAATTATTTGGCAAAGCTTCACTTGACTCATATTCAGCAGCTGCTTTTTCACTAGTAAATAAACATCACCATGTTACTGTTGAGTTTAGTAAATTCAGGGTGTTGGTTTATGTGAGAACATGTGTTGGGTATTTAAATAGAATTCAAATTTACACAAATACTCCATTTCTGTTCCACTCACGTCACTCAGGAAGGCTTACAACTTACCAGGGAAAGACAAGAGATCAATTTTGTTAAAATTTTGTACAATGGATGATGTAAAAAAAAAAATGCAGTGCTTGGTTATAAAAATAAACTGTTGTAACCTGTGGTTTGGACTTGGACCCCTCCCCATGGCACCACAAAAATGTATACGTTTCTTTCCGTCCTACAACCAGGAGGATTCAGAGAATGAGATGAGACGTTAAAAATTCCCATTTTTCAAAATTCACATTTTGATAAATAATTTCCAGCTGTAGTAGCTGTGGTCCCATATTTCAGTATCTCCATGATGACAGACAGACAGAAATTTGACCTGTGTAGATAATTTTATTTTAAATTTTTTAAGATAATCTTGAAAACAAGAAGGATTGCCCAAAGAAAACTGTAGGTGTCAACACAACCCTAACTTTTACGTAACTTAAAAAGTTAGATTATGTATGTAGACAGTGATATTTCACATTTAAAATATGATTTATATTTTCCTTTGTATAAAAATCTACTGGTAGACATGTTTTATATCAAACTGCATCTCTTTAAACACAAGAGTCAAGGCATAACTGACATTAAGAATAATAAAATATGAGCCACAGTGAGGAGCTCTGCCTCTGGTTGTTTCTTCTACACACCTGGAAATAACTGTGAAATTTATATAAACTGTCAGAGGCAATACAATCAATTTTTTATATACTAGAGAAAGGGAGGGAGAAAGCATACAGTGGCCCAGAGGTTAAAAAAATACATAAATAAATAAATAAATACCCATCCAATGAAACACAGCAACCAAACTAAAAACAATGCATATCAGAAAACATGTTTACAAGACAAATGTCAGAAAAAACACAACAAAAGAGCAAAAACAAAAATGCTGAAAATATGTACAATAATAACACATCAAAAGCATTGAAATAGCTTGATATCCTGCCTCCCCAGTCCCTGTTTTCTTCTCTTGGCACTTTACTCAAGTGTTGGTTGAAATATTAAACTGAGAAGTGGGAAACTCTTCTAAGAAGTTATTGCATAATTTTTTTGCCATCTGGAAAATGTATGTGACTTAATAAATCAGATATGTTGTGCAAATATTTAGAAAGCCTTCCGCAGGCCTCATTTATTTATTATTTCTTAATATAAATTATTTTTATTTCATTGTTGGGATAGAAAATTATTATTTCTGTCTGTTGGCCATTAGGATGCATCAACCTAATAACTATAATGGTTAATGCATTTAAATTGTTAAAGGCTTTTTAGCTATATTACAGTGATTAGTCTGCAACATAAAATAATGCTAAGTGTGAAGCATTTTTAAGTGATCTTTCCCCCTTTTTTCCACAGACAGTAAGTGATGATAATTTTTAAAAACTCACATGTGGCACCCTAATAGTCCTGATAAAAATAAGTGTAACTGAAGTATTGTTGTTTTTCTACATTCTAACATTATGCCTGTGATAAGATGTTAAATATAGGCTCACTCTTGAAAATGGGAAAGATACAAAAACATGGCAGAAATGGTTCCCAAATAATTGTTTCCTGCTTAAACTTGTCTGTATCTTCAGTTTGAATGAGGACCAAAAGTTCGATTTTCCCAGAGCACTGTAGATATCTGTGCAAGAGCTGTCAGTGGTCATTTGTTAAAGTGGATACTTCCTCTAATCATGCAACTGGAAAAAGTATGAAGAAGAACCAAATTATTGTTACTGGAGTAATTTCTTTGCTAAATATGTTCCGCTAACAAGTTGTGCAAAAACAAACGGCAAAGTTGCCTGCCGGGTTTTCTGACATTCAGTGGAAGAGTTTAGCTTTTCTTGTCTCACTGTATCAAGAAATGAAAGAGAACTAGAAGAAAAACAAGTAGAGATGTCCTTTCTGTGTCCTTCTGTGCTTGGAAGGACTTGTAGTACCAGGACTAGACGAACTGATTCATTGACTCTTGTCTTCTCCAAGAAACTTTTGATTTATTTCTATCCAGGCAGCGTGACTCCTGATCCACATTAATTCAAACCCTACACACCTGCCAGCTGATAAAGAACAAGTCAGTGTTTTATCAAAATTTTTAATCCTATCGTTAATGAAGGGAAAGGGCCTGCAACGTTGTCAAAGCCATTCAGCATCAAATCTGTTACAGATTTTTATGTGAAATGTGTCTCTCATTTTAATAACTTGAGGCTCATGAACATTTCCGGCGCTCCAGAATGACAGGATAAAATTGAGAGGGGAAAATTGGAAACTTGTCAGGAATCCAGACACACAAATTGAAACCAATGACATGGCAGCTCAAGGTTTCGGCTCAGGTGTATATGAGCAATAATCTGCTCACATGTTAGCAATGGCTTCTCTTGACATGAATATTTATAGGAAAATTTATCAGTGTATTTCTACTTTCAGGTTTCTTTACTTTAGAGAAGTAAAGAAACACTAGGTTAACTCTCATTCTGAAGAAGTATAGCTGAAATTGTTCTTTTTGGGAGGATGGTAGCTTTACATAAAGTTAGGAATAAACTTTACAGTGCCTTTAGAAAAGCACTGCAAGAGGAAGGTAATGTCAGAACATCATGATGATATTTAACAGTCTAGCAATAGTTATTGCAAAATCTAGTTTTTAAAAGCAAGTTTTTACTATTGCATTCACTGCAATAAATGTGAGACCATTTCCAGCTCACCTGTCAACAGGTACAGATTGAAAGATTTGCACCATTTTACTTTAAAACAAAGAAAGTTCTCACATCAATGAACTGTCTATTCTCTCAGAACCTGATTATTTTTTTTCCTGACCTTTGAGTTAAGCCCTCAAAAGAAGAGTAGACTTCTTTATATTTTTTCCACATCATTATTTATTATAGTGGGCAATGACATTGTCAATTAACACATTCATATAGAGAGAAAATTTTAAATCTAACATGAATTTAACTTGAATGGCTCAGTAATCAGTAATGGCTGCCTCATCAGTCTGTACTCAATATTGCGCTGAAAAAATAATTTGAGAAAAGATCTGATGCTCCTGTGTGTGATATCAAATTGGTTTTGACATTTATTTAGGTTATTTAATTTCCATTACTGTTAAAATAGACATGTCCTACGTTTTTCACATGACTGCACTTTTGTTTGTTTTCAATTGCAATTTATTGCAATTTCTAGTGAAGCAGTGAATAAAAGTCAAGCTACCTCCAGTAAAACTTTCTTTTTGGCTCATCATCCTCCAGGATGTCATTTTATTCCTGTGGAAAGATGGGAGGCTGAAACGTCACTAGATTCTTTCTGTGTTTTTGTCTGCAATTTCCTGGACACTTTAAGGGCTCATTGCACAAGAAAGGCAACGTACACGTCTATGATGCAGACTTCTCATGACTCTATTTGATGTTGCACTCAGCTATCAGCTATAGTACATGGAGGGATCAGCCATTTCATGTTGATGCATTACTAAGGCAATGCAAACATGAGGATTATGGGAATTACTGCTTAATTATTAAGAGTTTAGCATGAAGGTTCTCACTGTCTTCTCTTTATCCACATCAGATATGATTGGCTTTCCACAAGAGGAACTGTGGCAGAGCTTGAAAGGCAACTTATGCAAGAATTTTAAGCTGTACTAAAACATTATCAAGCCATGCATTTTTCCACTGGATGGGTTGTAATGAGCCAAAGGTAATTGTCCATAAATGTAGCTATGATTAATTAATCTCTTTAATTAGGTTTTTTAGCATGTCCCTACAGTTCTACCATGAGTTTACTGCAGCACTTCAATGAGTCCACACTGTTTTCTGAACTCCTGTCACTAAAATGTTTACTTACCCTCATCGTGGCCTTTAATGTTCATTTTGAGCATTTCAGAGTGGAGTGATTATATAACAAACGACTTCAATGAAAATCAGAATTGACTGTGAAAAAAGTACCCTGTATTTTTATTGATAAACATACCAAGCACTTCAGCTATACACAGGTTTAGACTATCTGATACAAATTTTCTCAGTAAATTATTAAAAATGTCATGTTTGGTATGTGAAATGAATCATTACAAATATTTCCCATTAAGATCAACCCCTAGGCGACCGTTGGTCTAATGACAACCCATTTACTGTGCCAGACTATCGCAAACTAATAAATATTTTTTATAAACAAGTTGTTGCCAAGTTGCTTATAAAGTGTTTGTTTTCTTGTAGCTTTAATAATAAATTATGCTCTGTTTATTCCTGCTTGCTAGAGGGGCCAAAATGTAGATGATGGTTTGTAGTTAAAACATATTAGATATTATTATTGATTTGCAGATGACTACATTTGTGAAAAACCTTCACAGTTTGAGCCAGCCTTTTCAGTTTCAGTTCCAGCTTCAAATTCTAAGCGCTCCTTGAAGACAAATTATGTTTTTCATAGAATTGTTGCAATTATCTGAGGCAGCTGTGTTTACAGTTAGTCTGAAGCGTCTAATAGCTTTCACAGTTAAGTGTGCTTTTATAACTTTAAATGTTCCTTCAGCAACTTAGTCATTTATAAGATTGTGGCTCTTTCAAAACACAATTTTCATTTTATCTACCTAGAAAAGAGTATGAAAATAAAGGCAGAAAATCAACCCTTAAAGGTCAAAGCATAATAAAAAAAAACATAAGCATGCTTCTTTCGGCTCACATTGTGTTATAAATATAGCTGAAAGTTGTTACTACCCCAGCAGGAAAGCTGCTTGTTTATATCTGTTTTACGACAAAAGGGAGAGCGGTCAAAATATCGGCAAAGATCTAAAAGCAAAGAGCTGCAGAGGTAGCGTCCCTAGCATGACAAGTGTAGATAAGTGATTATGTGTTGGTTTCAGCAGAGCAGGTGATTCCTCAGCCCTGCGGGTGGGAGGCTGGAGCGCAGCAGTGTGGACAGACCGCAGAAACATCAAAAACCCAGCGAGCTGGGAGCTCCAGCTACGCCTCGTAAGATCAATGATAGCAGCTGTTCTCACAGGAGGTTTTGTTGCTAGAAGTGTGAAAAATGGATCACTGGCCTGATGCGGTGTGTTCATTATGTCCACTTTTGATGTAAAAAAAACCCTCATTGGTAAACATGAGATGCAGCAGAACTCTTAAGAGTATAATTGGTCACTGATGGGAAGTTCAGTTTTAAAGCAGGGTGACCTTAAACTAAAAAATAAGTGGTGTCAGGTTTAATTGTCAATTTTAGGTAAATTTTCTCACTTGAAAACTATTTACGCTTACTGAATATGCCCAACATAACTGGTGAGAAAACCAGTTATGGTTAAACTTATGGTTTACTTAAACGTCTAAATATATGTTAAGTTTGTGTTTATTCAGTACTAAGTATTGAATTTAGTTTCTACTTTGTTTAGAGTTTAACCAGCATATTACATACTTAGAGAATAAATTATGTTCTTTGTAGCACAGGGCTTTGTAGCAAAATGGCTTCTTTCTCACTGAGTGGTGTTTCAGACCATTAGCTTTTTGCTATGGCAAATAAAGTTTTTCTTAACAAAAAAAATCCTACTTTGAAACACTCTTTGTTTTAACATAGGCTGGCTTTGTCTGATTTTCTTCCATCATCTGTAACATTTGAGTATGACAAGAGTAAAAAATGAAACATTTCTAAGGAGGAAACCTAATTTTTTTTAAAAATTGTGTGGCTTATAAAATGCAATGCCTGCCTTATTGGGCTTCCATAGGAGATTAATAACTGGATTATTTATTTCTCCTAATTTTTCCAAGCGGCAGCACCTTGCCATGTCCTGTTGATGAAGCTGTGAACCTGCAGTCAGCACGACGGTACATCCTGTTTCCTCCCTCTGCGACAGAAGTTAAGGCTCACATGAATAATTTGTCCATCTGGGAACAGTCTGTTTAGCATAACTGACTCATCTATCTGGGTGTGAGGCGCAGGGCCAGCATTGCACTGAAATGAGCACCCAATTCTGTCCTTCACAAATGTTCAGGTAGTTTTTAAGAAAGGAATTTATATAGAAGCTGTGCAAAGCATAAAACCATGATATACTCTCTGTGGAGAAGCTAGGCCCGGTAACTGAGCCATTAAAAATAAGATATATGACACTCAGTAGGTTTCCATATGGTAGCAATGCAAAATAATTACTCTGTAATTACTTTGAATGTTTGCACTTTACCCCATTTGCCTCACCAGCTGTCATTGCTGAGGCATCTGTTAGGCATGGTGGTGTGTAGTGGCTCACACCTTGGTCCCCTTAAGCCCAGCCAGAGAGGCATTCTCATTAACTAACACATAAAACGCACAGGCAGTGGTGCCTGTAGCTGTCCCTCTGGGGCATTTGTTCCTTTGCCCACAAGTGATCCCAGTAAATGGCAAATCTTCAAGACTTAATGGGATCTTCAGCCACATTGTTCTGCAAGTTGCTTTATAGTTAGCAGAGACTGCAGCTAAACTTTCCCTCAAAATCAGCCAATACCACTTACATCACTGACTTACATTAGGTAATTATATAATTAATATGCTGTTTTTCTTACCAAAAAGGAGGAGTTTTAAATAATTATTTCTGAAATTTAAATGTATGTACAGAGTTCGCACAACCTAGCATTACCTTACGCGTCTCTAATGTCTTACCATACCAACAAGGCTGTATGCATGTATTTCTTGCAGTTGGTTTAACATGTAAAACTCTGCAGCATAAATCTACTCACCTTGAGGCACCATTTAAGTCATTTTTCCTCTGCTGGTCGAGGGCCTGCCTCAAAACCTGTCACTCATATTGAAGAGTTGTCTCCAATGAATGCATTTAGCCCGAGGCTGAGATAAGTGCCATCAATAAAGACATCACCAAGACCGCTGGGAAACACTGATGATCCGCAGTACGTGATGCAATTCTGATATTTGTGCAGGTACTAAGCTCAGAAAATCTCTTCAGACTGCAAAGGAAAATTTCAGTTTTTGCGAAGACTGATGTATATTTACAGACTGCTGACTGTCAACTTATATTTAAAAAGTTACTCATACCATCTGCAAAATGTTGAAAGGAAAAAGGTGTTGAGTTCTTCCAAATCTTTTTTGGCTTTCAGCTGTGCAGCCCACTGCCGGATGATCTCAGAGGCCTCTGTGTGAGCGTATCTGACAAGCATATCTGATTAGTATTTAGAAGACAGTGCAAGCATCTAGAGACAGGTGTAATCTGTTTGGAGATGAAGACCGGAGCTACGTTTTCAGGGTATTTGTGTTTTCAGTGCTCAGATAAGGCTTGCCTACATTTCACAAAATGTTACTTAGAGCTTCAGTAGTGAGGGATTTCTTCGTTGGCATTGTGGGTCACTGTGACCTCTTTTATTTCCTGAAAAATTGACACTGCTTCTTGAAATAATTAATTCCTGCAGCGCTGTTTCTTTCTTCTTCTGATCAATAATCAACCCAGAGAGCAATTTGCATGAAATTATCACCTAAACATTGCCATTCCTGCTTCTCCTGACACTCATCCACTCTCCCAGTTGTTAAAAGCATTTTCTTTACCCTCTCACCCGATTCTCACATCTGTATCTGTTTTTTGGTTTCTGTAAATCTTCATTGAGACTAAAGTTGACATCTCTATGTTGATCTAGCTTTCCAAAACATCATGGTAAAAATATTAATATTTAATTGTGACTCTGTTGTGGGTTCCCAAGTGAACCACAGTGTTGAAAACCAAATCAGACTTGATAAAAGTGAACTATAATACTAAAAAATATGCAAATTTAAATAACTTTTGTGTCCTTTCTTCATTACAATTCTTTGCTCAGAGCAAATTTGGTGATGAGATGATGTAGCATCTTCCTCAGTGTCTACTTATCTGTACCATCTCCTTTGTGCCACTTTGAGAACAAGCTTGCAGAGCAACGATGTCAGGTTGGCCTGACACTTATTTTTCCTTCAGAGAGGCTTCCCTTTGTATTTCTCTTCATTCAGCAATATGAGGTTTTCATTACTAAGCACTGCTTAAAAAATTTATTCAAATATTTTATACAACAACAGCACCAGCAGCCTCGTATCCTTTTTGCAATGTCTGTGATCCTTTTATTGAGTAGAACATGTGCATATTTCACAGATTTTTATAAGTTACATATTCACATTTTGAACAGATGAGGTAACTAGCTTTAACTCCCACCATGCTGAAATGTTTGACACAGTAGAGGAAGCAGAGGAGGTCAAAATCTCATCAAACAATCAATGCACCTTCAAGGAAATCTGGGATATCTGAGCCACATCATGCTCCACTTAGCCAGAGAAAGTCTCAAAGTTTAGAAAGTTTTGTTCTTCTAGTTTTTAACTTCTGGAAATTAAATATTTATACAGTCTTAGACTATACACAGCTCAGACTCACAAAAAGATTGCCAATCACTTCTTTTGTTACTGTGGGAATCTTAATGGTTGTCCAACAAAAAGGGAGGCCAGCAAAAGGAGCTGCTATCAAAATGCACAGAAAAAAACCCTCCTTGCTGTGCTTTAAATGGAGCGGAGGAGATGTAAAGAACAATGCAGCTCAAAGGCATGTCAGAGTGATTTTCCACAGTCCCTGGTGATCAACAGGACTCCCCTAGCCATAAAAGAAAAGTTGTTTGCTGCCATTTCAAAACTTAGAAATGAAAAGAAATAAATTCACATACATTGGTTGGCCAACTGAAGCTTCTGAACAGAACCCTGGGTCTACACTTAGAGTAAAAGCTGCAAAGTAGATTAATTTTGCTTCAGATGAGATCAAAATTAAAAACGGCAGTCTGGTAGAGACATCATCATGTAGAGACAGTCATTTTTTCTGATATATGTAGAAGTCGAGGCTTGAGACCTGGATGTTACAGAGGAAGGTTTTTATAGGAGAGTAGTTCTGAAGATGAGGCCATACAGTTTGAGAAAACAACTGCCTGAAAGCACTAACAACTCACAACTCAGAGGAAAATTCCAACCTTTCATTCTATTTTAGAGGCAGGAGTGGATAAGCCACAACCATACACACTCACTTATACAGACCCTCTTCTGTTCAAACACCTATTGTTTTTGTTTTGTTTGACAGAACATTTTATTTCATGTTTGGTCAAATATTTGTCTTGCTTATGTTTTTTATGTTCTGTATTTGTTTTGTTTAAATTTTAATTGTTGAAAATGGAATAAAGGAAGAAGAAAACACAACCCAATCACAAAACAACACTTTTTCTTATGTATTTTTAAATGACATTTAGTGAGGATTCCTGTAGAATAGTGAAGAGAATAAATTATTGAATAAAACCACATTCATCATGTCTAACACTGTTATTTTTGCTCTTATCCCTTAAGTTCCCACTTTAAACAATTCAAAGTTGCAGGTGGTCTTGAGCCACTGGATAAATAATATCCAGAAATTAGCTTTTTAACATCCAAATTTAACATCTTTCACTTTTATTTGTATTCATCATAGCACCATTTGTCATTCCTTTGAACAAATTTGCAATTAAATCAGTTTCTTCCATACAATTCTCTTTTGATATATAGCATCATCATTTGCTTACGTCTGTCAAAATTAACTATACTTCTGAATGCTGGATTGTCTTAATTTCATTGCTTGAGTGATTACATATAAAATCTGTAAATTTTCTTTTATTGACTTCTCATTATTTTCTGAAAATGTGACCCAAATTAAACAATTTCTCTCAGTTGTACCTTAGTTCTGACTTATTATATTGTTTACAGTTTTACCCAGTTTTTTGAGCAAACAACCTATAAATTGCATTGATTCCTCTAAAATGGGGAATAGGGATTTGTGGGGAAAGAAGTGACGATGCATGAAATCTCAGTGAGATTCAGATGAGTGGCTGTGATTTTATGAGTTTAAACCCCTTTAATGTTGTAATTGATTGAATCTTATTATATAAATCTGAAGCCTTTAGTTTAAAAGCACAGAAGAGCTTGACTAAACTGGAGTAAGTGAAGTTGAAATCCACAGAACTGATCTGATGTTAATCCATATACACTATACACCTTGGTGCCACTTTGTCAAAGCTTCTGCTCAGATATCTACACCAATAACCTACAGCAGGACAAAGCTGGCAAGTCGGATTCATGAATGAATCCCCACAGAGGGACAGGAAGGCCTCATATTTCTCTGAAAGTTTCTCTGGTATCATCAGCATTTTTTGCTCTTCCCATGGGGTCAATTATTTCTCCATCATATTCCCCACTTGTAGCTCGTAGCATGATTTGCAGAAAGACATCAGCTTCTATTTTAATGACCAAAACTGTAGCTACGTCAGCTGAGGAATCAACCAATCTGTTGGGATTTTTTTTATTTTCATCGCAGAGATGTACATAAATTTAAAAGTCTTAAGTTTATGAGTTCTGGCAGATAAATTCAGGTAAGAAGCATCGACACTCAGCAGCACAATGAAGCAGAATTAAACTCTGCGCCACTCTGCGATCCAACTTCTCTGCACCACTAAGCAAATCTTGCAGAGTGGTGGAGATGTAGCTTAGCAACACACAAAGCGCTGCACAAACATTTTCATAGCAGTGTGCACTTGTAGAAGGAGTTCAACTGAAGCTATATCTTAAAGAAAAGCAGAAATTACAGCAGTTATTCAATCAAAATTATTGATTGTGGTAAACCACTTCCGTTGAAGTGACACTAAAATATGAGAAATTTTATTCTCATGGTATTTCATCTGTTTTAAAAGGGCTTATTAAAATCAATACAGCAACTTGTAAATATTCAAAATATGTATTGTATAGGAATTTTATGTTACAGACCAGCACAATGTAGTAAATGTTAAAAAGAAGAAAAATTATGTATGGTTTTCATTTTTATTTTTTACTTTTTAGGACATTATTCAATCTTATGCTTTCAAAAACAATTAAAAACAATTAAATTGACAAAATGGAAAATGTAAGACAACGCAATGTTTATCTTTTAACAACAATTCTTTTTGCTTTTAGTTTAATTTTATTATAAAAAGGAACCGGCGATTTTTACTCAAAGCTAAAAATCGCTTTTTCATTAAAAATGACTAAACTCTTTTTCCTGTGAATAGACAACAAAAATGCAGCTACATACCACAGAAAAAAGTGATCTAAAAGATTAATGAAGCTGTTTGCATTTCGTTTAGTAAGATAAAACTGAAAGACCTTTTCATGTTTCTACAATAATTTACAGAAACTGATTTACATGAAGTCATATTTATGTCAAAATACATCCAAAGCAGAATATAGTAAAGAATGGATAATTCAATTTCTACATGTGAAAAGCTGGAAGATATATACTGAAAAATATCTGTAGCTCTAAAAGCAAAACATGGTATTTGTACAAATTCAAGGCGGCGGTAAATACAAATGCAAGCCTCACTTTTCAGAATGTTTTCTACAAAATTAAACCTTGTATAATTTGTCTTCCACTTAACAATTATGCACTACTTTCTGTTGATCTATTACATAGAATCTTAAGAAAATACATTAATGTTACTTTTATTAACATGTGAAAAATTGGGGAGGCAGAACAAATACCATTTGCACTTTGTCTGAGAAATGGGTCTGTAGTACCGGACCTTTCTGGTCGCTTTGACTCCCAGTGAAACCTTATCAGTCACTCCTAATGAGACACATCAATCAACCTAAAAGAAACTTCAGCAATCAATACCAGGATCACTGGGTTTTGTGAATTTTAAAGGCGGTGTTATCTTTTAAACTGATTAACCTTGCTAACATAGACAATATAGGAATAAAATGGAAAAATACAGAGTTCTAGTAATGACATGCTTATTACAAGACTTTTAAAGACTTTGGTGGTCATCCTGATAAATTAAACATCTGATTAATTTTGACCACATTAAAAATGCTTCACATTGAAATCACGCAATGCAGTTTCCTGTTGCATCAGATCCAAGGGTATATAGCTGACTGTTGACTCGCCTGTTCGTGCATTTTAAACCTGCAAACAGATTAAGTAGCTGCCTGTAGCTCAGCATGTTGCATAGTGCCAATATTTATATGGTATTCCTGAAGGCATATACTGAGAGAAACAGAGTATTGCACAGTTTGATCATGTTTTTCTATTGCTAGAAGTCAAATAGAAAAGATTATTGCACCTAACCAGAGAAAATTTTCTATTTCCGTGACAGATTTTTATTTAAAAAGTAATCATTTGATTTATTTTTTTTTTACACTACTAATCAAAGGATATGTCACTTTCTTTCTTTTTTTCAAATATAATATTCTTGCAGTTAATACCAGGAATGGAAAACCTCAAGACTGCTGCTAAAATGAAATCACTATCAAACATTTGAGACTGCTTCAGGGGTCCACTGTGGGGAATAAATGCAAATAAATGCCTTGCTCTTGGTGACTTCAGCAAAAACACAGACATTTCCATCAGACCCCACAGATCAAAGGTTTTAAAAGATAAATAATGTTGTTGGACATTAATTCCAACCAGAAATCTCTATTGGCCTTATAAGTAACCACGCTGTGTCCCTGGCATCCGGAGAAAAAGAGGATTAATAGTCCTGTGTGTGAATCTGAAGGTTACCCTGCAGAGCAGAGGTCAGAGTAAATTAAGCACATTCAGCTGAATGAAGCTGTGAGAGTTTAATGAAAGAAATTGTGTGGCACACCTGAAACAAGGTGAAGAGAAAGCATGAAAGGTAATCATAGTTCTTTAGGAAAGCGCTTTTGAAGCTGAACTCTGACATTCCCATTGAGGGGAAATTGTATTTCATGCAGGTTATCTGCATGAGTAGGCCTTTAAATTGCCAGTATGAAGTTTCACTTTTCATAAGCATCATTTAATGACCCCATTTTAAATCTGATTGGTTCTTGGATCTTGTTAGCTCAACAGCATTAATGCAAACACAAGTTTACACTATCTTCTTTGATGGATTGGTTAAACTGTGTGTTGAAAAAAAAAAGTTTCAGCATCTATTAAATACCAAATAACATATCCTTGAACACAACAGGGAGACAATTTGTGACTGCATTTACAATGCAAAACTGCCCATTTTGGTTTCTTTTAAAGCACATCAAACATGCTGTCAAATCATGTAAACAAAATGAAAGTATTTTCTTCTGCAAAGGAAAATAGAGCAAACTGAGCAGAAAATAAATGGTTTATTTTTAAAACAATCAAGTGTTAGAAACTCACTTATTTGGATGTTCAATAACCAATCAGTTAAAGGGTTAAGATCAAAGTCACAAATATCTCAAAAAGCAAAACGATGCTAAGTCATGTTTAACCCTTCACTGTAGCATTGTTTTCATCCACTTTCTACATCAAGCTGGTTGTAGTATTTCTGCAAAGTTATGGACTAATTGCAATTACCTGGGATTTTTTAGACAGATTACCTTTTATCAACTGGCATTAAACGATCAACAGAACCTGACTACTCTATTATAAGTTTAACTAAATGTGATTATATGTGATTTAATTTACATTTGGCCACATGATCGGATTGGGTTGAAATAAATTGGATTAATTTGAAATTAATTGGGACATAATTATATTTTCTAACTGTATAAAACTGGATATGGTGCCTCCATATCCAGTTATGGTGCTATGTTGTACAAATACTCTACAGCCCTCAATGCAATGGTCCCAGGTTCAATTCCTGGAGCATGTCCTCCCTGTTTTCCTCTGCCCTTCTTCCTGTTGGGTTACTAATAAAACATGGCCACTAGTGCCAAAATATACTGGACATAAACTGGATCCGTTTGTCCTGTAACGTTTCTTGAGATGACATTTATTGTGAATTGGTGCTATATACAAAAATAAAGTGAATCAAACTGAAATAAGCTTTTTTTGCTCTCTGGAAGACCAGGAGAAATGCTGCAGCCTCAGCAAGAAATTTGCACATTATAATGGGATAGAAAATAATATAAAGTCCAGTTTAGAAACCTTTAGAGAGCAGTATTACATACACACCATAAATAACAAAGTATTACATACTTTATTTTCCATGGTAAAAGTTTATTTCTCAAGTATGAAAGCTATTTTTTCATTGCCTTTAGAAAAACTTTTCAGACTTTTCTATAAGTTCCAGTTATGACCAATATTGCTTTTTATTTTCATAATATCCACTGATTATTAATCTTGGTGTCCTTCTGTCTCAAATGGATCTCACCGGTTTCGAGTTTTCTTCCATCTGCTTACTTATTAGAAATACACTTGAACACAGCGCACAGAGCAAAAACAATTTACTGTGCATCGTATAAAGATAAAAATTGTACATACACTTTAAATTTTACTAATAATAAGCTTCACATACATGTTTATAATTTTCCTACATATTATATAAATTTTGATTGCACAATTTGAAATTTTCTGTGGACTTTCTCCTAAGCCCAATGGATTTATATAATGCCTCCTCAGAAATAGTATAGAAAAAAAACAAAGTACTGTAATTCAAGTTTACAGTACTTTGTCAGTTGATGGAAAATTTTGAATATCAATCATATATTAAAAACCCATAAAAACAATCTAATAAGACATTTAAATAACAATAAAGCAAAAGAGTGACGATAACAATTCTTAAAGTAGAATTTTAAATAATGTTTATAATCTTCTACAGAAGGCCTGAACAAAGTGTGAAAAGTAATTACAAACTTTAGCTCACTTGTGCCTGAGAAAAAACTGACCTCTACTGGTCTGATATATAGGAAGATGAAGCACTGAACTCTGGCGAGTTAAGTAAGAAAGAAAATATACATTTGACTTTAAGTAATGGTTGAAATGCATTAGTATATCCTCCTGACTTGCATAAACATTATAAACAAAAATAGCAGCTCACATTTCAGAACCTCTTGCTGTACTGTCAATATTGCCCCAAGCTTCATCCCCTGCTATCTTTTAAGTCTTAATCATGGTGAGAAATTCAGTTAAAAACCAACCAGCCACCAGGCAAACACCTCTGCACTGCTCCTCTGTTTCTTCTTTCCTTCCCTCTGAATCCTCCCCTTCCTATTCCTCCAGCCAGTCTCTTCTTTATGTAGGAGCCTTCCTCCTCAGATCTCCTTCCTCCAGTTTGAAGCCCTGGGCCCAGTTGGCCACATCTGTCCCACTGCGGGCCCTGAACTGTCGAACTGTCGCTGTGAGTGATTCTGCCTCTTATCCGCCTTCAGACCTTCAACAATGCACATGTGGAGCATTTCAAGGAAGCTCATTCATTATGTAATGCCGTCTTTAATCATTTATCCTGCACTCTGCATCAGTGAGCTTTGTTTAGCAGGGGTGATCTGTGTGTTTGTCATCTTTTGAAGCCAACAGTTGTGTTGTAATTTGTTCTACAGCTCTTTTTAGACCAAATGCAATTCATAGAGTTTATGTCAAGCAATTTTGTATGCACCAGTGGGTGTGTTTAAAGGCCTTCATATAAATGCCAGCTTTTGTATGATAATTGTTAACCTTTGTATTTTAATTAGCTATGTGTCTAAAAAAGCCCCAGTAGCCTTGTGTTCTGGCCATCCAGCTTTACTTGATCACCTTTCAAGCCCGTGGGTTGACAGGGTTAGGTCTGCAAGCCAATATTTTGTTTACAGGATGCGACCTTAGCGTTCTCTTTATTCTGCTGTCTGCTCGTATTTCAGTGAGCGTTGGATTTTCTCCAGGAAGTGTCTCTTAATTGATTTGAGACTTTTCTGTGCATGAGTAACCCTTGTAGTTTTTATCCCTCTGTGGTTTTGTGGTCATTCATTAAGATGATTTGAATTGAAATTGCTCTTTTCTCAACCAGTTATTTTGTGTCACTGTTAGACATGAATCTATTTTTCTTAACTTTTGAATATTTGAAAACAGCTGATCCTCTGACATGTTGCTTTGTTTCATGTGAAATACGGAGATTTTAATGAAAATGAGGATAGATTTTTCTGTTGTTTCAAATAATTTGATTTTCACAGACTTTTTATGTCAAGTTTGCTTTTTTGTGTTTGTTTCTTAATATTTCTAGGTGTATTAAATATAAGTTTTTATTATCTAACCCTCTTTACTATTAACAACATTTAGGAGAAAAAAATATCTATTGTGTCAAAACATCTTGCACTTAGCGAGTCTGTGTGAGTCCGTGGAGGTGTGCACCCCAAAGCCTAAATGTTATTGGTCAGTTTACTTTTGTAAATTTGGTGGCTTGCCGTTTTTTCTGTAAGCTAAAAATGAATGAGCGGAGTTTGAATCTCTGTGACCGCAGTGCATTTAATAGCAAACAATCATCAAATCTAGCCAGACCGTAGTGCAGGGTAGACCCAAAAGCATTGTCCTCCAGGTAAGGGATGTTTACTGTTTACTATGGGACAAATTGCAATAAACCCACTGAATTGATTGACAGGTGCCATCATATCAAATGAACAAGTGTGCGCACCTGACATTCAAAGGGCTTAATAGAGGTGATGAACACCCCATACCCCCCCACCTCAAAAATGAATCCGGCACCGCTGATTGCACACAGTGAACTTATGCTGAAGATTGATATTCAATGTACAGAACAGCTCTAAACTGAGGTAGTTGTTTTCTGTCTGGTTTTATTAGCCTTCCACATATTGATGAAGGATATTTGGTTTACTCTTCTTTCCGGTGTTTCTCCAGGTTGTCTAAGGTTGCAGAGATAAATTTCTGTGCATCTCCTTTATGGCCCAACCACAGTATTTCTGGTGAGCAACCAGACTTTTAATGGACCATTCTGCTGTAGATTTTCTGCTGATGTACACATCTGTAACTTTTTATTTTCAGCAACAAAGTCTAGACAATCATATTAGCGAGACAGCAACACAACTACATGTTTTTTGTTAATCGCATTTTCAACAAACGCTTCACTTCTCTGCTCTTTAAACTGTCAATTTACCTGTATCATATTCAGAAATATACAAATGCTGTAAATATGAGGACACCTGAGTCCAGTGTCCTACAATTATTCTCTTCTCTTATGAAACCTGGACAAGTTTGTCCATTACTGAGGAGTAATCTCCAAACTTTGGTTGTAGTTCCCAAGTGTCCTTGTGGTTTTTTGTTCTTATTAACAGGCTATAGGTAATGTCAGACTCCATGTGCTACTCTGATATCACTCCTGCCCAAAGCCATGAAGCCATAAGCTCATGATCACTGCTCTTCAGCACCCTCTTGATGTTTTTTTAAAGGTGAAAACATGGCCCATGTTGGTCCCTCTGTGTGCATTCTTAAGAACCTGCTTGTGACAGCTTCATGTAGTGTTATTTCAGGTCTTGACAGTAGAAACCTTGATCTCCAGAGATATTGAACCTTTCAGCCCTGCTCTGGAACAAAACTCTTCACTGAATCTGTTCATACAGAAACCTGAAGCCTCAAACTTTTACAAATACACAAAAAAATCAAAAATTTCTGTTTATTTTTTAAGAATGAAAGATTTTTTATGATTTTTGGTTCACAATTTTCATGATTTTTAGGGAATATCATCAGTTTTACAACATTTTCCTTTAAACTGTGTCCTGGTTCACCTTAATTTCCTATCTATTCATCCATCCATCCTTCAAAAAACCTGAATCTTACAAGTATTTTCGGTTTAGTTTCTAGAGCATAACAACAAACTTAAACCATAATAAGACAAAACTAACTTACAAGTAACTTGTCAGCAAGGCCCATAACTGCTTAATATTCATTAATAAATATATTAGTTTAGGTGGCAGACTGTTTGACTTATAACATGGGAAAAGGCTTGTAAGTGAAATAATCTGCCAGTGGAAGAATGTCATCAATTCTAAGAAAAGTTTGACTTTAAACAAGTTTAAATATTTTGCTGAAAAGTTACTTGTAAGCTAGTTTTGTCTCAAGTGTAATAAGTGATTAAGCACTAGAAACTAGACCAAAAATACTTGGTAGGATTTTGGTATCTGTCTCTCTTTCCCGATTTTGCTCTGATGAAACCTATTCTTTAACACGTCTCTATCTAAACCTTCTTTTCTCATTAAAGGACAGTCAGTCCAATAATGAGAAATTAATGAGAGCAAGGGTACCTGTGTTGTTTATTGTTTAGCGTTGGCGATAAAGCATTAAATAATCTTAGAAAATCCTTTTTTTTTTTTTTTTGGTTGTGCTCAGGCCCTGAAGTTAGACACATCATTACCAAACTTCTCTGATCCGAGTTTCAGGTTGCATTGGAACAGAAGCTTGGTGGGTTTGACCTTACTTTGTAGTGTAGTCTTCTAATTAACACCAAATCTTCTATGTTTGTGTCTGTTCTTAAGGTGGATTAGAAAGCTACTAACATGTCCCAGAAAGACCTAATCAAAAAGGCTTACTTGAAAAGATTGTAAAAAGCTGGGCTTCCAGTGCAATAAGCTGTCCGTTTTTGACTTTTGCTAATTACTCTGTGTGATGGAGTTTAAAGAAAGTTTTTATATTGAATGTATAAAAATACTGAATCCTGCAAGCATTACAGGTGTTAAACTGCTGAGGTCTACAGGTCTAAAAAGTGCATGTAATATTGTTTTATTTCAAAATCCTTTTCACTATTAATATGAGAGAAGGTGATTTAAAAAAAAAAAAAAAAGAAATCCAACCAAAAAGATTTTTTTACATTTGAATGTAATTTTAGGCCCATATATATAATTAACATGCTTCTATATATTTTCTCAATATATAATTTTAATTTGGCATCCCAAAAAATAGAAGTGATTGGTACCCTTGTCTATTTTAGCAGAGTTTCATGGCTGGTTGTTTTTCAGTTGAATTGCACAGGATTTATGTCACATTAAATTTGGGAAACATTTTAGAGTTATTTATTATGGTCTCCTGTTTTACTTCACAGAAATCTGCCGTTCTAGCAGAGTTGTGTGCACTTTCTTTATTCACTGCCAAATGTAAAATAACTTGAGTCAATTCAAGCCAAGTCATATTTGGAACAATAATAAGTATAAGGGCAGATTTTATAATCAAAGAAAATTACTATAGGTTAGCTTTAATTGTATTTATTTTTTTTTAGCAGAAGAAATTCTTTACCTGTTTTTTATTCCTAAATTAAGTGAAATCTATCCGGAGGAGACTTTTGGTGTAGAGAAGAGTAGGGGCTGAGGGTCTTTTTTTTTAGAGAATCACATTGGATTCATCTTTATTTTCCTTTGAAATAAATCTATGATAGACAACTATGAAGTAAAAGTAAGCTGCAGAGTATGCAAAATCTGCCAGGCAGTCATGTTTTGCCAGGGGAAAAAGATTTCTCTGTTAAGGTCATTGTTACACACTTCACAACAATAGATTTAGAAGAGGGGGGAAGAAACACTTTACTGGCTCAGCACTTGTAGAAATACTTAGCACACAGGGAGAAAATCTTTTTGTTGATCTTTAAAGATTTCAAAGGTTCCATTTTCTGAACAAGAAATGCTCAACTTGAAAAAAGGAGAAAAAACAGAAATCTCTGCTGATATTCTGTCTTGCATGAATTGTTCAGAGCGCTCTATCCTGTTAAAAAAAAAAAATATTCCAAACTGCATCAGCCGCCCTTTTAACTCCATTTCCACTTGTGTCTCTATGTGTTTGGTCTCTCTCGCAGCCCCCTACTCCTTATCACAGAGAACATGACTTATGAAGGATGGAGTGGTGTTATATTTTAATAATTAATGCAAACCCTTCATTTGAAGCGTGCTATTTGTTTGAAGGGTGAAGTCTTAATCTTCCCAGCCACATTGTTGCGGAGTGAGCTGCCTGTTTGTTAGGGGTGACTTGGCGTCAGTCGGTGTGAATTTTGCTGACTTTGTTCCCCTGGTGGGCATCACAGGAGGCAGGAGAACAAGCCAGAGAGAGACCTCAGAACCTTGCCAGACAAAAGTGGAGGAAAAGCAGTCTGCAGGACCTTGAGGGAAAGCCCCGATAAGAGTTTTGTCTTATCATGAATCCCACAACTGAATTATTCATCCACTGCAATTATTTTCTATCTTTTATTTGATTCAAAGTGGAATGTGGGTGTGAAAGCAGATCTTTGAAGTTTGGAAATGTTGGCCGCTGGCTCTGGAAACAGGGTTAACAAAACAACATGTTTTGCATTGGCAGTAGATGCGTGCAACCCCTACTTTGATTACAAATGACAGCTACTCTGACTGTACCACATTAATTCGGGGACATTTTTTCGAACAATGGCATTGCAGTGACAGCCAATAACAGAGCTGTGATTTATTGTTTTCATTACATTTGCTAATGCACAAACATAACAGAGCAGTGTCCGAAAGGTGTGAAAGAAAACTGTCATAATGCGAGCATCAGCGAGATATTACTTAAATAACTCTCACATTGAATGTTATTGTCTTTATGAACGTGATTCTCTGAAAAGTAATCACATCTGAAGAATAAAGTTGAATGTTATTGAAAAGTTTATTTATTTCTGCCTATAGAATTCCTACTCAACAGTGTAAGGAAAAATATTTCAGTTAATTCTAATGCTTATGGCCTCAGAATATGTGATTGTTACATCAGATCAATTATAATGGAATTTGTAATAGAGAAATATCAACTTTGAAAAAAGTAGCTAAGGTATATATGATGGAGACTTGGTGTTTGCACAAATAGATTTTGTCCAAAACTCACATTTTCTCATTTTGTAATTCAAATAAGGCAATAAAAGTTTTCATTTTTATTTGAATCTGCAAACCATAAGTAGACTCACTGGATATTTAAACAAAGTCCTTTTTGATTCTTATATATCAAGCAATTCAGTAACACTGTCTGTATGCCATTTTTCTTTTTTTGAAAAGTACTATAATTTTGTGTTACAAAGGATTAGTCTGTGGGTATCCATACAATATGTAATCTGCTCTGCAAGGGTTTTCTTTGCAAAGACTAGTAAGGAATGTATTTTATACCCAGTTAAATTTAGCTATGCATGCAATTGAAAAGCTCTCAACTATAATGAAAAGGTTTCAAATCCAATCGAAACTCTATCAAAAGAATTCAGAGTACCTTTTGTCATGAGATCAAGAGTTTATAATTTAGTTTTTTAAATGTCAAATTTAAGCCATTCATGTTTTGTCTTATGTTCTGGTTGTGAGATGAACGGATTTGAAAGCAATGACAAAACCTTCATAAACAGAATTGATAGTGTTCCCAGTTTATGTATTTCATTCACAGTGGGCATTTTATTCATCCATTCCCTCCAGTTGGTTTCCTCAGGTTCCTACTCCTGTTGCTGCTCAGGTAGTCATGATCCCTCATCCCTGAATAGACAAAGCCTCCTTGCAAAAGTCCTCATAAAAAAAAAAAAAAATTCCCTTCTCACCCACCGCGGGTGGTGATTCTTCTTCCTCTTAGCTCGGGTCCTCTACCAGAGGCCTGGGAGCTTGAGGGTTCTGCGCAGTATCTTGGCTGTGCCTAGGACTGCACATTTCTGGACTGAGATGTCTGATGTTGTTCCTGGGATCTGTTGTAGCCACTGTTCCAGTTTGGGGGTGACTGCCCCGAGGGTCCCGATGACCACAGGCACCACTGTGGTCTTCACCTTCCAGGCCCTCTCCAGTTCCTCCCTTAGGCCCTGGTATTTCTCTAGTTTTTCATGCTCCTTTTTCCTGATGTTGCAGTCACTTGGTATTGCCACATCCACCACAACGGCTTTCCTCTGTTGTTTATCCACCACGACTATGTCTGGTTGGTTCGCCCTCACCATTTTGTCTGTCTGGATCTGGAAGTCCCACAGGATCTTAGCTCGGTCATTCTCCACTACCTTGGGGTGTTTCCCACTTTGATCTTGGGGTTCCAGTCCATATTCTGCACAGATGTTTCTGTACACTATGCCTGCCACTTGGTTGTGTCGTTCCATGTATTCTTTCCCTGCCAGTATCTTGCACCCTGCTGTTATGTGTTGGACTGTCTCAGGGGCCTCCTTGCACAACCTACACCTTGGGTCTTGTCTGGTGTGGTAGATCTGGGCCTCAATTGCTCTGGTGTTTAGGGCCTGTTCCTGGGCGGCCATGATGAGGGCCTCTGTGCTGTCCTTCAGTCCAGCTTTTTCCAGCCATTGGTAGGACTTTCTGATGTCAGCCACTTCGTTATTTGCCGGTGGTACATCCCATGCAGGGGCTTGTCCTCCCATGATGGTTCCTCCGGCACCTCAGGTTCTGTTCCCCATTGTTTGAGACATTCACTGAGCACATTGTCTGTTGAGGCTTTGTCCCTGATGTATCTATGGATCTTGGATGTCTCGTCTTGGATAGTGGTTCTCACACTCACTAGTCCTCTGCCTCCTTCTTTGCGGTTCGTGTAGAGTCTCAGTGTGCTGGATTTGGGGTGGAACCCTCCGTGCATTGTTAGTAGTTTCGGGTCTTAACATCTGTGGCCTGTATCTCCTCCTTTGGCCAGCTAATTATTCCTGCAGGGTACCTGATTACTGGTAGGGCATAGCTGTTTATTGCACGGATCTTGTTCTTGCCATTGAGCTGGCTTCTCAGGACTTGTCTTATTCGTTGGAGGTATTTGGTTGTGGCTCTTTTTCTTGTGATCTCATCAAGGTTGCCATTTGCTTGTGATATTCCCAGGTATTTGTAACCTTCCTCTATGTCTGCTATTGTTCCTTCTGGGGTGAGATCCCTTCTGTGCGGATGACCTTCCCTCTCTTTGTAACCATCCGACCACACTTCTCTAGTCCGAATGACATCCCAATGTCCGTGCTGTATATCCTGGTGGTGTGGATCAGTGAGTCTATGTCTCGCTCGCTCTTGGCATACAGCTTGATGTCATCCATGTAGAGGAGGTGGCTGATGTTGGCTCCATTCTTGAGTCGGTATCCGTAGCCAGTCTTGTTGATGATTTGGCTGAGGGGGTTCAGGCCTATGCAGAACAGTAGCGGGGACAGCGCATCTCCTTGGTATATGCCACATTTGATGGATACTTGTGCAAGTGGCTTGCAGTTGGCTTCAAGGGTGGTCTTCCACAGCCCCATTGAGTTTGCAATGAAGGTTCTCAAGGTTCTGTTGATGTTGTACATCTCTAAGCATTCGATGATCCAAGTGTGTGGCATTGAGTCATAGGCTTTCTTGTAATCAATCCAAGCCGTGCACAGGTTGGTGTGTCGGGTTTTGCAGTCTCTGGCAACTGTGTGGTCTACAAGGAGTTGGTGTTTGGCTCCTCTGCTATTCACCCGATGCCCTTCTGTGTCGTGCTCATGTATTGATCCATGTGTTTGCTTATCTTAGCCGCTATGATGCCTGACATGAGCTTCCAGGTTGTGGAGAGACAGGTTATTGGTCGGTAGTTAGATGGGACCGGGCCCTTTGTTGGATCCTTCTGGATCAGGATTGTGCCCTTCAGTTAACCATTCAGGGTGGTTCCGTTCTGTAGCAGCTGGTTCATTTGGTCTGCCAGTCGCTCATGTAGGGCAGTCAGTTTCTTTAGCCAGTAGGCATGGATCTTGTCTGGCCCTGGTGCTGTCCAGTTCTTCATACCTGAGACTCTTTCTTGGACATCTGCCACAGTGATGGTTACCGGATTTTGCTCAGGGAGTTTGCTGTGGTCATCTCAGAGAGATCAGCCACTTTGCATTGCTGTTGTGGGACGCCTCCCTTTCCCATATGCTTTTCCAGTATTGTTCTGTCTCCAGCTTTGGTGGGTCTCCAGCCTTGTTATTCCCCTGCCACTGAGAGTACACTTTAGCTGGTTGGGTGGAGAAGAGCCTGTTAATCCTTCTGGATTCCTTCTCCTTGTGTATCTCTTTAGGCGGCTGGCCAAGGCCTGGAGTCTCTGTTTGGCAGTTTCAGTGCTTCAGGTATGTGCATCTGGCTGTACTTCTTGGGTATTGGTCTTTTTTGTTGTTCCCTTATGGAGCTCTGATAGTTGGCTCACTTCCCTCCTTGTTGCCTTGATTTTACTCTCTCTTTTCCATGGTGGGTATTTGTTATTGTCATTGTTATTCTTATAGCCAAGCAACTCAAGGATCACTGATGCTGCGTTGTAAATCAGCTCGTTGGTTTCTGTTATGGTATTGGTAGGGATTGTTCTCACTGCTGCATTCACATTCTCAATGAGACTTTCTGATGGTATTTCACTCAGCCGTTGTAATTGGCGCCGAGGAGGTCTGTCTGTCATTCCTGCCATGATTCTATTTCTCAGGTCTGTTGCAGCCTCGTTCAGCTCTGTTTCCATCATTGTGGCTGCATATTCCCTCTGGGCGGGGCTTGTAGTTAAGCCCCGCCCTCTCTGACATCCAGGTTCCTCCTTTTCGCCGTAGCGTTTGTGTTGTACTTCGTCAATCTCAAGCTGTGATAGTAGCTGCCGTTTGCGGATGTTGGAACACTGAGCTACTAGCTGTTTAGCACTTAGTGTGGACTGGGGATGTCGAAGTAACCATTCCTCCCTCAGTCTTTGCATATAGCCCCTCCGATCGGGGCTACTTGAGTAGTAGCATTCCAACAGATCCAAGTTTTCATCTCTTGCCCATTTCCGCTTCGTTGTCCGCCTCGTTGTCTGCCTCGTTGTTCCAGTAGCCCATTTATCATCAAGGTGCTCTGGTTCCCCAGCACCTGACGCAGACCTTGTTTGGCCGGGCGACGTCTGAGCCGGCATGTTTCCTTGCTTCTTTGTGTCTCTCATGTTATGAGGTAGGCTGTAGCTCGAAGGATCTTGCCTAAGGACCCAGACAGGATAGCGCCCTTTTTTCTGGTTTCGACCTGGATTCGAACCCGGGTCGACCGGGTGAAAACCCGCTGGCTTATCTGTTGAGCTATATATATATATATATATATATATAGATATATATATATATATATATATATATATGTATAATGCCACATTCAACCATAAACTTCAATATACTTGTTGGTTTGGAGGAGTTGCCGAGATCCACAGCTGAAATGAGTGAATACATCATATTAGTTGAGCTTTATGTGCAAAGGAAAATCAAATTAGGTTAACATTTTAGATTATGCAACCTATAAAAATAAGTCTGTTTTCCTATTAAACAAAATTCAAACTTCCTAATTTTCACCACAGCTAACTCACTAGTTAGCATACTCCCTTTTGTCTAAACCTCCTATCATTACTATATATTTATAGCAACCATTATATGTAAACATTGGCATTCTAAACCATATTATGTCCTTAAACTCTAAAACTCTAAAGCTTTGAATGTTTGGTCTATGATTCTATGTTTTTATGCTGCTCTAACCCTAAAAAAAATCCTAATCCTTTTCCTTTCTGAGAGCAGAGAGATTCACCCTGCAGATGCAAGATAACTTTGTATCTTGACAGCTGTGAATATTCATCCTGCTAAAGCCAGAGAAACAGAACAGATTGTCTTTGTCTTCCAGTTGAAAGTTTATATCACCACCCTGGAGAAGGGGAACTGAGTTTCCTTCGACAGCAAGCTATAGCTGCCCAATAATGCATTGTGGAGAGGAATGAGTAATAGCTGGAAGATTCACTGCATCGGCTGTGGGGAAATTTCAGATCGATTACTGCGTTGTGTAGGGGGGAGTTATCCAATTGCTGAGAAACTCCCCAAACAACCCTGTCCAATCCCGCCTAATAACAGCCCATTTGTATCGATCCTGTGTATGAAGGTTTTGTCACTGCTTTCAAAATCCGTTTGTCTCCTGCTACATGTGGACAACAAACAGTATCCCAAATAACACAGGGTGTAACAAGTGTGTGTGTGAACACTGTTCTTTGTAAAGGGCAGTCTATATGGAAACTAAGAACAGAACGCTAATATTTATGATCAGCAAAGAAGACCAGGAGGAGGTTGCTTTTCTAAACTCGTTGAGGCTTTATGAGAGACCCAATCTGTCAAGTACTGCCCCAATAAATTTAGTCTCTTACTAAGTTTGCTGACACGGCATGTTTATACCGTGTGCAAATGGCACTTTGAAATTATATTAAAGGTAGCTATTATGCTTCCTTGAGCATATTAGAATAGGTTTATTGGCTATGCAAATCCTGTTTATTATTTTTCTGCACAAAATCATTCTTAGATAGAGATATTTTAATATGCTCAGTTCTTTCTAGTTTGAGATGTGCAATTATACAGCCTGTTTAAAAAGAACAGAAGCAGAGCCTCTACCACAACCAACAAGAAACCAGCAAGTGGTTTCTAAATGGTAAGTCAACAACAAAACACTTTTGTTTTCTAGCAGCCATTGTACAGCAAACATAGCAGTAAAACCAGCAGACCAAACATCTGGTTTTACCTCGCAACTAAGCAACTCACCTTACTGAGTTGCTAGGTGACGTGCTGGGCTTCATTGGAGTTGCTAGGTAACATGTTAGGCTTTGCTGAGATTGCTAGGTGAGGGGTGACGCTACATTCCAAAGCTCATTTTCCAGACACCAAAAAACATTAACTTATAGCCAACATTTGGAAGGTTTTTTTTTTTTTTTAAACCGCTTGTTTTTGTTGTTGTTTTCAGAAGCAATAGAAATCCAAATGAAAGTACAAAAATGTTCAAAATGTGAATTTTGCATAATATCCTGTCAGACATTGTGTTGGTATGACAGTCCAACACAAAGTAGTGCAAAGTTGTGAAAGGGAAAGAAAATGAAACAGTCTTCCAAAACGTTTTTCTAATGAATACGTGAGAAACCAGTAGTTTTCTTTGAGCCTTCAGCTGAAAAGAAATCTACTGAAAGTAAGAAGTGGAACCTGCTGCCTTCAGTGGTCACCTCATTAGTAAGAGTCAACTCAGTATAAAACCAGATGCTCAGAGAAGGTCTTAGAGGTTTATTAGAAAACATTAGTAAACAAACACCATCATGAAGACGAAGAAACTCGCCAGACAGTTCACGGAGAAGGCTAAGGAGGTCATGGACTCCATAAACCTGGTTCTAATAGCAAAGTGGCAAAAAGAAAGGCATTGAAGAAAGTCGCAAGAAAGCTGTCAGAAGTTTCATGTGGAATAAATTGCTCAGTGAGGAATATCAGCTACCTAACCACAGACATCCCTGTGGTTACACCATGGACAAGCTTAGTTGTGATAGCATTGTCATGCTATCACATCAATTGTTTTTGTAACAAAAATCCAATTGAGAATATTTGGCAATACATAAAAATTTGTGTTTATAGTTGGTTTCCATCCAATCAGACTTGGCTTGAGCTTTTTTGTGAGAGAGAATGTGCAATAAACTTTGGTTGAAAGGGACGTAGCATGGCTGAAAGAAGTCGAGCCATCAGTGTTGTTTCAGAATGCTCGTTTTTCCACACACCGTTCAAGGTCTACACAACACGTATTGCTAAGTTCCTGTGAAACTTTTCCATTGCTGTATATGTCACTATGATTTTACATGTGTGCTTTACAACATTACATTAAACACATAGCTAATCATCTATATATCCTAGGATAAGTCTTTTAAAAGGAAGAACGTTCTTTAAGTTACAGCTCCTCAACTTCTTCAACTTGAGGACAGAACTGGTGACAAAGGTTTCAGATCAAATGAATGCAAATGTAGGCCCTCTGACAGACTTTTGGCCTCAAGTTCACACAAATGTGTTAAATCAGTCAGAAGCTGCAGTTCAGGTGCTGAAGCTGAGGCTGTCTCTTAAATTATAGATAACAGGCTCAGTTGGATAGAGTGCAGGGGAGTGGGATGTACAGTCATTCGTATGAGGAGCTACAGGCTAAGGTGAGCTAGCACCTGTTTGTTGTAACTGTCAGATTGCAGAACTTCTCTAAAGGTTCTTCACGTTTTTGATGCAGCTCCCTTTACAGATTTTCTGTAAGAATGAGGCCTGGAAACTAGTTGGGTCACTTCAAGATCTTCTTTAATGACTCATTTGTTGCCTTGGTGGGTGTTTTGGGTCATCACCATGTTATCAATCCCATCAACTACTTATCTTCAATCATTTTTGTCCAAGATTTTATAGTACCGGCTTCGATTCATTGCTCCCTTCATGTTGTCAAGGTGTCATATGCTCATTTTAGACAGCCATAAGCCATGATAATGTGCTGTAGAGATGGTGTTTCTTCAATCATACTCCTCATTTTTATCCTCCACACAATGGGTAGAGTTGATGCAGAACAGTTTAAACTTGGACTTTTTAACTACTTGTCATGTAAAGTGGAGAATATTATGTATATGTTTCTACAACAAGGATCCTATATAACGTTCTTATCACTGAGCAATAAATCTTACTTTAGTGGATCTTCAAACTGAACAACATGCTTTACAATCCATATTTGTAATGGAGGTCAGTGCATTACAACTGAATTTTATTACAAAGTTCAATTGAATTGACTTACAGTGTTTTTTTGTGACATTTGGAAGGATTTTTATTCTGACTCGTGAAGCAACCAGACATTAGAGACTATTAATCTCTTGGTACAAACTCACAAAACATAAGAAATTCTAGATTTCCCTCATTTCAGACTACAGCAATTTATATAACCCGCAGAGTTTAAACATTTATATAATGGTGTGTTGCAGATCGTGACTTGCCACTGTGCAGTGTGAACACTGTAGTTACTATTCTAATACTTTCTCTGCTATCCCAAACATTATTTTTTACTTGCTCAACTCTTGTTGACCTGCATTTGTCTGTAACAAAAGAACAGAACTGTAATTGTATTCTCTTTTCTTTTATTATTGAAAGCTCATTTGGCACCTTTATCTCAGACAACTGTATCAACAGACATGTTGCTCTAAGTAAAAGTCAAGCACAGAGTACAAACAATTGGCTTCATGGATTTTCTTTTCTTTTGCTTTTGGGTATTGGTTTTCTGGTGTTTTTAAGCATCGCTGCAAAGGATTGCAAATTGATCTACCCAACACTTTTCTTCTGATTGAAAAATAAAAATACATGCTGCATGAATTACATTAAAAGTTTCACCATAGTCTTTAGACAATTAATCAAACAATCCCTGTGAATAGTCTGCATGCCACTTAAATTCTTTCCCATTTTCTCACGTTACAACTATAAACTTTAACATATTTTATTGGGAGACCAAGTCTGACACCAAATTTGAACATAATTGTGAACACTTCTTACAAACAAATATGTCTACGGTGTATTTTTGTATTCAGCACCCCTCCTGAGTCAATACTTTAAAGAAGCTCATTGTGCTGCAATGGAAACAAAAGTCTTTTAGAGTATGTCTCTTCCACATTTATCTTGCACATCTATAAACTGAAATTTCTACTCTCTATTCTTTCTAAAACAGCTGAAACTGTCAGACTGGATGCAGAGTCATGCTGGTGATTTTGAAAATTTGTTGGGTTTGTGTTTTCTGTTATTCTTTTAATTACGATTTGAATAGATGTGTTTAGTAATGTTTTGTTGTTTTTCTACCTTACGCTGATATACTCTGATATTTATGCATCTTATGTCTACATACCATTTTTTCTCAGCTCCTCTAGTAAAGCTTCCATCACAGCTATAATGCATTCTGTTAGTTAGTCTCACCAGTTCTTCCCACTGATAATAATTTCTCCTGAATATTAATCATGTGGTACTCATTCACTTTTGTGTAATTTCTACTGTTGCATTGTGATTGCTGCTGTTTTACCTTCAGAATTACTATTTTCCATTATTCTGCATAATTCTAAGCTGATAACTTATGTTGTTTATTAAATCCAATGTTTATGCTTTTGTAGAAAAGAAAAAAGAAAACAAGAGGAATTGTGCGACTGGATGGTGTAAAATGTTCAGGTATATTTGTGCATAAAAAACATCCATAGACTATGTACCAGAAGTGAGAAACACTGTCCAAACACCAGAGATCTGCAAACAGGAATGTTAGAAACAGCAGGGACGGGATTTGAAATGAGAAAACCTCTACAAATAACAAAGCAGATGCAAACATTTATTGAGATTTTGCAATCCATGGCTTGGATTCTCAATTAAATTTTCTCTGGACGATGTTTGGTCCATTCTAACATATGAATAAGTATTGATCTAAACTATTCCATTGCAGCTCTGGCTGTATGTTTAGAGTTGTTTTCCTGCTGGAAGATGAACCTCAGTCTCAAGTCTCTTGCAACCACCTGGTTTATTTCTTGTACCCTTTGTTTAGCTCTGTCTATTTTTCACTAACTCCTTGCAGCTTCAATGTTCTTGCTGAAGAAAAGTATCCCCACAGCATCATGCTGCCACCATCATGTTTTTGTAGGGCCAAAATTTTTAGTTTGATTTCATCTTTTTCCACATACTTGTGGAAAAATCCATGCCCCCGACATGGATTTTGTCAAACTGCTTTCTTCTTGCCACTCTTTCATAAAGGTGTGATTTGTGCAGCTCATGACTTATAGTAGTGACTGCTACTATAACTTTGACTACTTTTACTGCTTCTCTAATCAATTTTCTAATTTTCTCAATTTTTGGAGCAAAGGCTTGATTTTATGGAGAATCGGTAATGAAGTAAGTACGGTACAAATGCACACCGTTGTTTTTAGGTTTTTATTTGTGAAAACCTTTCGGAAATCATACATCATTATCCTTTCACCTCACAATTATGTTTATATTGTGGGTTATCATATTAAATCTCAATAAAACCGACTTTTATTTAAGTGCCAAATTGCAAAAATGTTTATTATAAATGGTTTAGCAAGGGGCTGTATGTCATTTGGATGGAAATAGCGCTTTGTAGAAGAATTTTGCATATAGTCAAAATGTATCTTATCATGGCCTTTGCATAATAAACCTCATACAAAGTGTTAAAGTTCTACCTTACTTCAAAATATTGCTCAGAAGTAAAAAAAAATTAGGATTATAATGCTCATTAAACGAGGCAGCACGTTGCCGAGGAGGCAGTTGACTTTTCTGATTTTCCCTCAAGACGATTATGAATCTAAAATTATCCTCTCATTGCCTTCAACATGATCCACTTTACGTTTGTGCATGAAGGTGCTGCTCTTGCTTCACTTTGTAGCATTCTAATCCCACTTTATTCCCTTGCGGTTTTCCCTGTGTCTCAAGTACAGACAGGCAATAAGTCGACACCAACTCAAAGTTAGTTAAGTAATTAAGCTGTCCAACCTGATTAAGTTCATATTGATTAAACAAGTGGATAATATAGGGTGCTAATGGCTGTGAATAGCCGTAACATTTCATTCATTTGCCAATATGATGTCCAGTCTCAGCCGTATTTGCTTGTTTTATGTCACACTACAGCTAAATGGCCTTTAGAGAAGAAAGGGTTCTTTGTTTGGCACAAAATCGAGCTTCTACTTTAAATGTTTTTGCAGATTCTCCACTGCGCTGACATTTGGCGCCATATCCAACGTGCAGTTTGATAAGTGCATCTGTCAGACTGTTCTGAATCACATTCTAAGTAGATAAAGCTAAACAACTATTAACCATTTCTAATTTTCAAACTGTGTCCCTATAAATTTCCCATCTTCTCATCGGCTTTAGCACTGCGATATGAGAGTTAATAACCAGAAAGTCATCACTGGAATCCAGTGATATGTTTATGGTGATAAGGAGCTATTAAGATTGGTGTGAGAGGGTAAATGAGGTGGCGGGGAACTAAGCCTCTTTGTGACTGCGCATCAGGCCGAGGAGAGGGAGCAGAGTCATTAAGGTGACAGTGTGTGGACAAGATAATGAAAACGTCATATCTAAAAGAGGGAGGGGAGGACAATAAGCCTGTAATCTGTGCCTCAAGATGTGATAACCCATTACCCACATAAAGATGACATCTGGTGCATAGACTCCCGCTTGGTGTGAGATAACAGACCATTTTATATTTGGTTTCTTATGCTTTTCTAATCCCTTACCCTCACCAAGGAAAGTCGTCCATGTAATCGCCTCCAAAGCCACACATAAGCAAACTCTTCTGGAAGCAAGAACTTTGGAAAACTAAAAAGTCATGATTTTGATGAGCCTAATGCATCAACATACCTGACCTGAATTTACCAGTAAGTTTTAACAGTGCTCCAAGGTGACATACATTTGTTTCACCACAATATTACCGTAACATAAACTGTCTGTGTCATAAATGAAACCAACTTACTTTAGATGGTATGTTCCAACATATTTTTCAACGTGGTAGTAGTAGGATGGTCAGAGCTACTTTGCTGCTTCAGCACTTGGCTGAGTTGATGTAATTAATGGAAACACAACTTTTGCTCCACACCAAAAATCCTAAAGAAAAAAAGCCTGGCTTTCAGTTTGTAGCCTCACAGTCAAGGATATTGGGATCTTTAGCAAGACATTGATCTAAAGAGCACCAACCAATTCACCCCTGAATGGTGGAAAAAAATAAACGTAAAGGTTTGGAGATGCCTAGTCTGAACGTGTATCTAATTGAGATGCCGAGGCATATTAAGTTGTTCATTTCAGTTTGAAAATCTTCTAAAAGAACTGAAAGAAAACAATTTTGCAAAATGGAGAAACAACATTGTATGGTCCCTAATCGGGAACAAACTCTTAAAATACTGAGTGTCTTTAAATCAAATCTAACAACCCATTTGTTTAGAGTTGCCTTTTATTAATAGTAACTTAAAAATAGATTCTTCAAAAAGTGCAAATGGAAGAAAACCTTTAGGAGATATCTTTTTGATGTCTTAGTGCCTTCTTGGTTTAGCAGCCTGACTCAAAGGGTTATTTTGGTTTTTAAAAAAGTGCTTTTTCAAATTACCTTTCGGTTTTAAAAATCATTAGAAAATGAGAGTGGTTTCGTACTTGCATGCACTACCTTAAAGCTTTTCTTGTTTTCTAGCTTAAAATGTAATCATTAAGCTCGACTTTACTATTATGGTAACAAGTCCAGCTAAAAGCCTGGAGTGGAGTCAACCACAGAAAAGTTAAAAATTTGACTACATCCCATGACCCAGATTCCAGTGTGCCTCTTCCTTCCAGTGCTCTTTTCCTCTTGAGAGTCAGAAAAAGAAAGGGATTCCTATGTTTCTTTCAGATTAAAGAAATCACTGTTTTTCATTTGATTAAAAATCAACTTCATTTCTAAAAAAAAATCTAAAGTTGCAGGGAAAGTCCAATGTGTTTTGCAAACTCCCAAAATAGCTTTCATTAGTCGCTTTCAAAATCCCAGTCTCGTTCCAGTCTACCTAATTTGTGTCTCCTTCAGAAAAAGCTGCATTTAATTTACAAAGAAAAGTAAGTCTGCTTTCTTTTCACAGAAAAGTCCCTGCAAAGTCAACGTGTAGCAGACAAAGAAAAACTCCACAGAAATCAAACTTTGAGAAAAAGAAAAGTTTCTATCGCAGTGCAAACTGTTATTTGTAAATGTAACAGCACAAAATAAATGAAGGAGATAACTGCTTATCGTTTTCATAGGAGCGAAAATAGGCGACAGCTGGCGAGGTGACAAACCCACAGATTCATTGCTACGTGCAATAGATTGTGTGGGTGTTGTAAGGAAAAAGGACAAAGTATTCAGTGTTGCTTCTCAAGTTTTACTTTTGAAGAAATAGTTTTTATTTCCATATCTGGGTCAGGCAAACGACAAGCAAGTTCCTGAACTTGTGACTTGTGTTTTAATTTGCATGACATAATTAATTTTTATGTTATATTTTATTGTACTTTTTGTCACCATGTATCTTGATTTGCTACCTGCAAGTACCACCTAATAAATTCAAAAGTTTTCTAGTAAAATCATATGACAGAGAAAAGAATACTTTAATATAGTTTCATTGTGTGTTCCATATTTACTCAAAAGTCAGATGTTTTCAGGCTCAAAGCGAAAAAATAATCAGGAAACAGCCCTGAAGTGGGAATTACAAGTAGAGATGTTGGAGGTTTTTTTAACAAACTCAAAATCCAACATGGCTGCCCTCTGTTAAAGGTAAAGTAATGGCTTCAGAAATAACCTGTTGCACTGTACTCTGTACTTCTGATAGTTTGTGTGTTATTTGAGCATTTAATACTTTCTAACCTGTGTTAGTGAACAGGCTTTAGGGTTTTAACGTATAAAACTTCCAGAAAACTACAAAACAGTCAAAAAACGGAGTTCCTTTAGATCTAGACTAAAACCCCACCATTTTCACAGTTGCTTTTGAAACATTACAAATGAAACGTCACTCAACAATCTGATGTGTAACAATAGCACTTGACAAAATGTAATGCTTCAGTTGTTGACTGTGCTCTATGACTTTGTATTTTTGGGGTTTTTATGATGTAAAGCACTTGGAACTGCCTTCTTGTTATGCAAATGAACCTGATTGATTAATTTGAATGATTTACTGATTGATTGAAAACATTAGGAATGTTGTTTTTAGCTTGTATTGCTAATAGTTACCTTGTGAATTATTATAACTCATCAATTATCTAATCTCCAATTTAAAAATTGTTAAATTGAGAAGATTTTCATTTCCAGATTAATGCACTGACTTCAGAAGTAAATATGTAGCCACTTGCAGAAGTTCTCAGTCTTTCAGCTAATTCCCCTCTAAGACACTTCTGTTTGACACAAAGATAATTATTTTACCACTACAGCTATTCCTTGTGACTTTGATTTCTTAACTCGGAGTTAATCCACCTTGTAAATGCCACCCATCCATTATCTTCTCCTTAACCTGGGGTCAATTTGCTGCAGCAGCAGCCTAAGCAGAGCGGCCCAGACTTCCCTCTTTCCATGCAGCCACTTGGGCCAGCTCTTCTGGTGGAATCCCAAGGCAATTGCAGGATAGCCCAAACACACAGTCCCTCCAGCAAGTCCAGGGTTGTCCTCTGGGTCTCCTCCTGGTGGAACATGTCCAGAACACCTCACCAGGGAGGAATCCTGAAACCAGATGCCCAAGTCACCTAAACTGGACCAGAGGCAATTTTGCAAACATCAAATGCTAATATTTGATACTTGGGTAGAATTTCCTTTTGTAATTGCCCAAATAGAAGCTTTGGTGTGTCAGTAAAGAGAGTTTGACTTTTAATGTTTCAAGATGACTAAATTGTTGTTCCAAATCAGGAAATATCTTCAGCAATTTTCAAAACCCTCTTTAGAACCACAACTTTCTTTTCAGTTAAATGAACAAACACAAGACACATCAATACGTTTGATGAAAGTGTGTCTCTGATATTTGGTTTATCCAGACATGATAATAACACAACGTAAGCAGATACTTTCGAGGGAGTGGCACTCAGGACTGCAAGATTAAATATATTTACATATTAGTGGACAGAGAGATTTAAAACAGACTGATTCTACTCGTATGCAAAACAAATGGCAGTTTGCTCTCAGTTCTTCCATTTGAACAAACTCTGATTTTCTGATCAAGCAATAAAGTAGCCAGTGAGTCTTAAACTTGTTTGAAAATTTAATTTGTGGTTTAACACAACAGGACACCTCACAGAACCATTCTTCATGCTGTTTACATGTAGGTTTGACCACTGGCTTGTAGTGGATCTAATTCCAGTACTGCACAGCCCTCAGTGCACTGAAGAAAAACTAATTGATATGTTATGGAAAAAGATGAAAGAAAAAATTCTCTTTATGTGCATCTGTCTGCTTTTGATAGGCAGACGCACATAAATTTTGGCCAGTTTTTCCCAAATTGTTTTGCAGAACAAGACAGCGTCTTCTCTCAGACTCTGAATAGCTCATGTTCGAAAGCATAACTCCCTCTTTAATATACAAAACTTCTGTTTTTTCCTGAATCCAAAGCTGAAGGTAACGGGTCAAACACTAAATCACAACTTCACTTTGACAGAATTTAGTTTTGACAGAGGTCAGGGAATATGCTCCTGACATTTAAAGCTCACCAACAAGATAAAGTCACGCTGTTTTTGTATTGGTGCCCTCAGGGCTGTGTTTGCTAGGTGATCCTTTCCCTACTCCTGTTCAGCTGTAAAATACCAATTGCTGTGCTGCCTCAAACATGCCATCAAGAGGGGGAGTAAGAGAAATCTGTGACAACTTCTGGACAGAGGGGAGGTCAAGGCTAGGCTTTGCTGACATTGCTGACAGGCTGTGCTGCCTGCCTCCCGTCACAGCTGAGTGCATGTTGAAGGACAACTTAAAGCAAACCATTCAAGAGCATTCTTTACCTTGCAAAACATAACATGTACAAAAGAAAATTCATAAAACATAAAAACATCCTGACATCAGTCTTCCAGTCATCGATAGTTGCGTTTCTGGTTGCATTGTTGTAGCTTGATGCGAGATACTTTGAATCGTTTCCTTCTTTTAATGCAAATCAAAGGTTGTAGTACCTCTTTTTTTTGTTCTGATTTAAAACAGTCTCCTATTTCCTTAACCCCAATCCAAACTCCTATGGCTTTTCTAAAGAACTTGAAAGGATTGTGTCCTGTCCACCTAGTAAATGTCCTGTTTGCTCAGGACAGCTCAAATGAAAACGAGTACTCCTTAAAATCTGTTGGCTTTCTCAGTTTCCCACTATTTCACAAATTTGCATTTTATAATTGTCGTATTATCAAATCCTTAATGAACTAGTCTACAATTCATGCATTACTGCTGAATAAATGAACAGCAGTAATACATGTTTCACCACTAATACAACTAGGCTGAAAGTGACAGAGTTGTTCTCCAAAGTGCTTTCCATCTGTGACAAATCCCAAGTCTTTGCAAGATTGGATAAGCAATTTTGCCACACCCAGAGGTCACAAAGCAAGTTTCCTTTGCTGTCTTTTTTTTTTTTTTTTTGGGGGGGGGGAGGCGGTTTGAGAAATGAAAAAAAAGATGGACTATCAACCTGTTTGACTGCGTGTTTCACAACACACATTTCATATTGGAACATATTAAATGTGTATAAGACAGAAGCAAATGTTAAGTTAAGGAGGTTTGTTGTGCAACTTTTGGTTTGGTTGGCTACAAATAACTATAGATAAGTTTGAGGTTTTTAGCAAAAATAACAAGTTGGGACATCATCCTATTATCAGAAATAGCCAAATAGCACTCAGTCTCAAACAATGCACATATACAGAATAAGCACTTCTCTCCAAAATGTAAATATTATCAGGTAAAACTTTCACTAAACTTTTTAGTAAAGCTAGTAACATTCAACTAAACTACTAAATAAAATTGGAAAAAAAGACAACTGGGGAAATGGTCCATGTCTTCCTATTCTCTCTCCTCCCTACAACTGCTAAAACAAATCTTTAAAAGAATAAGGAAAAACTAATAAACTACAAGAAAAAAAGTAGTAAAAATGAAGAAGTAAATGTCAAACTGAAGCTGCAGTTTCAATGCCATCTTAAGTAATACCTGCTTTGCTGACATCTTTTCTTGGGGAATCTCTGATCAGATTACAGGATACACTGACAGCAGACTTCACTTTGGATACTATCATAACAGCTGTCATGGAAAAAGGTTAATTATGCCCATTCTGGGATTCAGAGTTTTCACTGGTTTCCTTTGTTCTCTGAGTATTATTCAGTCCTTGTTCTCTATGTGGCTGGGATTGATCCCCACAAACAAAAATCAGTGGTTTCTGAAATAAGTTAATTCATGCTTTGGAAGTTTTTAAACTTTTTTTTAACAGGTGTTACTCTTTTTGTGGGCTCTGTCCTGTCCTAGTAAACTTCCTCTACAAAAGCTAGAAAATGTGACATTACCCTGCTTCCCCAGTCACCTTTATGAAAAAATTGTTCAACAAATCATAAATTTGAAACTTAAACTTTATCACAGCTGCTAACCGACACCCAGCAGACCCCACCAACCAACATACGCTGTCAACAAAACCACATGCTATCCCAAAACCCTCATAGAACTGAAAACACATGATCCCATCCCACTAGCACAGGTGCTGTGCCAAGCTACGTGGCCTACGACACCTCAGAGTAAAATGCTTGTTTTTAGCATACAGTATCCTGCAAAAGTATTCATCCAAATGTGAGCCACATTTTTCAGATTTTTCTTTACTAAACATTCTGAAAACCACACATTAGTTTCTTCCCACTGCACAAATATGCATTGTGAAATCCTTGCAAAATGCATTGTTGTTTCTCTTTATAGCATGCCAAAAGGTGGAAAAGCTTAAGGGTTAAGAATATTGTTGCAAGGCATTGCATTTTGGTTCAGTCTTGTTGCACTTTCTTTTTACATGTACAGGATAAACATTTTGAGGAATGCTGATGGCAGTTGTTGCTGCCGTACGCTCTAACACCCCGACCCTTCAAAATACGGCATTTCACAACTTGCTTCGAGACGTTTTGGTTGACTTCAGGGAAGCGCTGTGATAGGTAGATACCTTTTCAATTTCATGGAGAAGTTTCGGTTTTCCGATTGCAGCTGAGTTCAAAGGAGTGCAGGATTCAGACCTACCTCAGGGCTGCCATTTTAGAAATTGAGGTTAATAGAGAGAAAGATCTGTACTTGAAATCCAGGTACAATTCCAAAGGAGAAAATAACCAGCTCTTATTAAAATGGCAGACGTTTTCCCTTGTGCTTTTTTTTTACTTTGGGAAATCTAAATGGAAAATGACTCCTCTTGAACAATGGTTCCCATCTGAATGCATGAAGGGTAAAATGGAGAGAGAAAGCAGGCAGGTGCATATCCTGCTTATATGTAAATGACAATCTAAATGGCAGCAGAGCATTTCCTCCTAATCCTGGCAGGTGTCCAGTGTTGTGTTTTGTGAGGCTACCGAGTCGCTCCGTGAGACCTGCTGCAGGTCTTTAGGACTCCTTGAGGGTTTCTCCTTAGCCTGCTCTCTGACAGACATTGATGCAAACAGATTTCATTGCACCGTTCTAATCTCTCCTGGCTGCATTGTCTAGAATAGAGGAAAAACAATGAGTGCCAGGGGAGTGTGCTTGTACGTTCTTCAGATCAATTGAGCTGGTGTTGTAATGCTGCTGAAAGGAAGGGAATTATGAATGCTCAATGCAGAGTTCACGTACAGCAACTCTGAGATGAGCTGGCACATCATGTCCTTTCTAATTTACATACCTTATGATCTAGCAGGACTTCATGAACTAATTTCATATTTCCTTGTTGTTTTTTATAGCATTGTCAAATGGTATGCCTGTCAAAATCTTGAAATATGTGAGAAAGAAAACAAATCTGCCCTGCTCAAGAATCTTGTGACTTTTAAAAATTGCAAATATCTTTATCTAGATTGAATTGCCAGATATGGTCCCCTTCAAAAAAAAATAGCAATACGACCACAGATTTCAGTTTTTTAATAAACTTTGTGTGAACATCAGCTTTCTTGTGTTGCCACAGATTCTTCAATGAGTTTCATTCTTGACATTATGAACATCCTTTTATCCAAACCAGGTATCTCAACCTCAAATCTTTGGGAACTGCTTTCCTGGTACTTTTAGATGTATCCCTGTTTTCACACTGCTGGTAACAGGCTGTACATTTCATTTATGTTTGTTAGAACAGGGAAGTACCTAAAATTTGTAAGAAGGTCTTGAGGATTAGAGCTGTGGACCTCTGGTCTGTGTGTTAGGTGCTGTTGTCGTGCTATAAGGTGAACGTCTGCTGCAGTCTCAACTGTTTTGCAGCTTTTTCTTCATTAGCTTCATTCATCTTTCCATCAACTTCGACCAGCTCCTCTTTCCCTGGTAAAGAAAAACATCCTCAAAGCATCATGCTGCCACTTTCATGTTTCACAGTGGGATTTGTGGATAATGTACTGTCTTTTTTTACCATAAAGAGTTTTTCATGAAGGAAAAAATAATTTAATTTCTGTCTTATCTCACCAGAACACCCTCTTTGACAGGTCTGCTGTGTCTTCTATGTGGCTTTTGGCAAATTTAAACAGGACTTCTTAGAGCTTTCTTTCAACAATGGTGTCCTTTTTCCCACTCTTCCACAAAAGCCATATTTGTGGAGCGTCTGACTAATATTTGTCCTTCCAAGAGCTTCTTCCAACTGAGCTAGGGATCTTTGTGGCTCTTCCAGAGTTACAATGGGCATCTTGGCTGTTTCTCTGATTCTTCTTGGCTAGCCTGTTATGGTAACTTTGAAATTGTGCTACATTTTTTTCAGTTTTCAGATAATGGATTGAGCAGTGCTCTGTGTGGTGTTAAATGCTTTCAATATCAACTAAAAGTTCAATAAAGTACAACCAAGTGTGAGGTTGTTGAACACCAGTTGTAGGAGGAAAACAGGTGTGAATATTTCTGCAAAGCACTGTCTGTGAAATTTCCTATTAACTATTTATCTTTTTAGAAACCTTAACATTGCCACAAAGATTTTTTCTTTGATAATAAACCAATTACTGTTGTTAAAGAATCTAATTTCAATCAGAACCTCTAAAGGGCATTTTCATTTCAGCAGTGGACTGCTACCTATTCCTGAAATGATCTCAATTTCTTGGGTTTCTCAATTCAATCAATTTTAGTTAAATCATTATTTTACCTATGATGAAGATAAGATGCCTCTGACCTTAAATAATAGTAGAAGATAAAACTTTGAAAATTAGGTTTTCAATGTCTGAGTCTATTTTCTAAAATCTACCACTAACTGCTCTCAGTAGATGCTGAGATGATGCAAAATTCACAGCACAACTTATGATGTGTAAAGATATGCAAAAAAAATGCGAAATTTGTTTCTTTATTGCAGTAGCATAATTTCACGCCAAAATAAGAACAATACATATTATTTATATCTTATTTTGGGGTGAAATTTGTATTTATTTGTTTATTTATTTATTTTTACATACACTTTTGTTGAAAACATCATGTGAAAGAATAACCATTTTACACAAAATCACCTGTTGGCAACAGCATCCATTACTACTTGAATCAAGTAAGTACTTGTAATGTCTGAAGAATTTTTCAAATATCATACTTTACTTTTTAAGGTGGATCAGACCGTTGCTAAAATTAAACGTTCACCCTAGCACCACCCTAGTATAAACATATGCATTTCATACGTTTTATGTAGTGTCTCCTCATAGGTTTTAAACCAGATGTAACAGATAACGCCTTTTGAAAATTTCCATTTTTGTCTCATAAGTCCAGAGAATATTTTTCTAAATGTCTTCAAGATCTCTTTGGAATAAATTTAGGTTAGCCTTTGTGTTGAGGCATGCTTTTTTTTTTTTTGGTTTTTGTTCTTTGTTCTTTTGTAACTGCTACAACTACAAAATACTAAATAAATCTTTGGAATATACTTTTGCCCACTTCAAGATAATAAAATTGGATTTTTTTTTTTTTTTTATACTACATAATGATTTATTCAGTGTAAATTGTTTAGGAGATTATTTAAAAACAACAAAAAACAAAAACACATAGTCTGTCAGCTAGTTCAGAAAACAGACCCTTTTTTAGAAACTGTATCTCGTTAGTAATCCAGACTGTTAGGATTACTCATAGAGAAATACACTGAGCTTTGTTTCCCTACAGCAGTGTTATAATTTCACTGAAACAGAGATAACTATGTGGTCTGCGTTGTGTCTTCTCATTGCAGCTATCCAGATTTAATAAGATCTATGATCACAGACATTTTATGTTTCACCTTTCTGGTGAAATGCTGCTCACACTAAATCAGCATCACAATCTAAGCCAAGCAAAAAATAAATCATAATACCTGTGATGAATCATAATTCATGAAACTGTGCACTGATGGCATCTTGTCAAAGGATATAATCCATGAGAAATAATATCCTTAATGTGCCGGGCTCGCACAACCTTAATTAGATCAGCTGCTTATCTGCAGCCCCTTAGCTTTTTGAGGTGTGATTAGGAGTGAGAGGTGCAAGGCGTGCTTTACGAGGGAACGATGTGTGCTTTAGATTGATCTGTTCTATTGTATCAGGGCATGTGGCAATCTCTCCAGCAGATTAAAAATAGACTGGATCTTTAAATTGGGCCTGGCTGCTCACTGGAGACCAATAGCTGAGCACTGAGAGCTGGGGTGGCAGAAGGATTGTGTGTGGGAAATGAGCTAAATCACTGTGCGCGGTTTCCGTGATGAATGAAACCTCCTCTATAGTCGTGGTAAATGACTTGGCCTTGATAGACTCTGACGCAAACCCTACTTTTTTTTTTCTCAGTGCAGCTCCATAGATAATCTAAACAATTAAGTTGTGAAGATAAAACTTCAATTCCTTTCTCCTTTCAAACATCAATGAAGTCAACAAGGGAGAGAGAGAGAGATATGTTTCTGTTTGATATCTCTAGGTGGTCCTTATTTTCTTTTTGAAGGTAGCAGGAGACAAAGTTATAATTTACAATGCAGATGATTTTGAAACTCTGGTACAGTTTTTCATACCTAGACTGTAGCTGAAACAGCACCACTAATAGATAATATCTTCTCGCCCGTGCATGAAGCTGTTATTGTGCTACAGACCTTCTTCAGTGACAGACCTTCTTTGTGCATTTTAGGTGTACAAAGGAACATTGTCGCAGATCCTTCCTCCCAGCAGCTGTTGGCCTTTGTTACCATCACTGCTCCTACCAATAAAATCTACTGTACTACCTTCTGCATGCTCCTGCTCATCTTAAATTGCTGTGATACCTGAATGTCCCCACTGTGGGACAAAAACAGATTCTATTCTATTCTATTTCAAGTTATTTTATATTTTTGTACAAGGCATTACACTTATTTTATAGAGCCTGCTAAGGATACCAATAAGTATGGCATCTGTGATTTTGTAATGATTAAGTAATAATCCTTTCAATTCAAGGTTTGGTTTTCTAAGTATTTAGGCCAGGGTCCCAATCAGCTATTCTGTACTTGTTTTATAGAATTTTTTACAGCATCTCTGCCAAAGAGTGTAGATGTGGTATTTTTATTTATTTATTTTTTTAGCTAGAAAAGACTGCTGCTTGTGTTCCCAAATTTTTGAGATTCTAGCAGAGATGTTGCTTGTTTTCTCTTTTTTAAGGGTTAGAAAAAAGGAATTCTCAAAGAGCAGTCTTGAAGTTTTCTCTTATTTTCCTACAGTTCAAAGCATTCTCTCCACCAAGATTTCTCAAAGGATTTTATTTCAACTTTTAAGCCACAATATGGGAGTTCAGTCTGTGCTGTGATTGAAAAGAAGTTGTTTGTCCTCAAAGAATTCTTCATTAAAAGAAAAATCCCATTTCAATGTGTGGGGGTGGCATGCAAACAAAACCCTACACCGAAAACAATAGCTCACACCTAAAAATAGATGTATGCTTGGAAGTCACATTTGTATTGTCTTGCTCTGGAATCATGAAAAGGTTTCAGTGAAAGGATAAGATGTTGCTCCCTGACAAAGGCTGTGCTGAGAGAGATGCATTTCAGCAATCGCTCTTCTGCCAGTGTCAAAGTCTGCTCGCCATCTCTGATGCCAGGAAGTGCCCTGCGGTCTTTCTGAAACTTCAGCACTCGCAGCCCTGTTTCTCCTCCTGATCTTTGTTTGCTTGAAATCAAGATTGGAGGACGCATGCCACAGAGCATGCATCCTGAGGTACATGACAATCTCATGGCTGAGGTGAAAGCCATCTCAAAAGTGTCAGTTTGTTGTTTCGGTGGAAACATCAGTTGTGTCACGCTACGTGCACCACCCACTCACACTGTGGGAGGAAAAAAGTTCAGTCGGGAGTGATGAGAAGGAAGAATGAGGCAGCAGAGAATCAATTGTTCTTTTAATGTCAGACACCCAGAAACATAGAGATGGTGTGCCATCTACTGGAGGAACGGCAGAATGCAGCAGCTGTGGCGAATGCGCCACATTATTTTTGCAGTATTTTTTTCGTGCACTGGATGGCAGTACATACTAAAGTACCTTTGTATTTCAACTTTCTTTGAAAGGAAAAAACAAATACAAGTCTTGCAGAGAGGCTTCATAACCTTTCAGCCTTTTTGTGAAGTTACAAACTGTAATGTAAATTGTGCATAATTTTGAATTGGTAATAAATAAAAGATACACCCCTAAATGAAATGCAACAACCAATATTCAGATTTCCCTAATCAGTAAACAAAGACTACTCAGGAGTAATTAATTATTGGTATGAATTTGGCTGTTATGTGAACTTCTTAGGTTTGTAAGGGGACATTGATGAACATTGGCATATATGCAAAACACTGTGCAGTGGAAAACAAACTCTTGAATTTGGCTGTTATGTGAACTTCTTAGGTTTGTAAGAGGACACTGATGAACATTGGCATATATGCAAAACACTGTGCAGTGGAAAACAAACTCTGCAAATCACCCAGAACAAATCCTCCCTGTTCTCATTGTGATACACAATGATTTTCAATATTCGCAGGACCCTAGACATACAGCCAGAACTTCAACAAAATGTTTGAGATTAGTGGTTTACAAATATTTTGTAACCCAAACTGCTTAAGAACTAAAATAAATTTAGTTCACAGCGCAAATAACTTTTATTTTCTGTTTTTTTCTGCTCATCAATAAAGCTAAAACATAAAGGGATATTTTTTTCTAGTCAAAAGTTTCTTTGACTAAAGAAAAAAATGTTTTATTCTCAGCAACAAGAACAAGATACTCTTTTAGCACTCTTTTTTCTTAATGCATGCTGTATTTAGCCACATTTTATTCTAAGTTTGCTTTAGAATAAAAGTTACTTGATTTTTGTTATCGAGCCTCCTAAAAAAATTTAATTAAAGAACTTTGTGCTGAGGCATCCTGTGGTGGTGCAGGGGGTTAGCGCGCCTCACGCTTGGAGGCCCTACTTTGACTCCTGGTCCCAGCGACCCTTGCCGCATGCCTTCCCCCCCTTCTCACCCTCCTTCCTGTCTGCCTACTGTCACAAAAATACGAGCCGGAAAAGCTCTTCCAAGAAAAAAAAAAAAAAGAACATTTGTGCTAAAGAGTAACCAAAATGCTGTAATGTGTTTGTCATAACATTTATGATTTTTGGAAGATTTAAATTTTTCTGTAAAAACCTTCTGTAAACATATATTTTTTACAGAAGATGCTGACCAGTGAAATTTATAGCATTCTTGAACTGCGGTCAATGGCCACAGAAAATAATTTCGAGAGGTGTAAATGGCCCACAGGCTTCATGTTGAACACGCCTGGCTTAGATTTGGCTTTAATATCGAGGTAGCAGTAGCTCAGTTGGTAAAGTATTTGTTTTATAATTAGAAAGTTGTGGCTCCGATTGCAGCTTCCCCTTTCAAATGTCAATGTGTGGCCAAAACATTTAATCCCAGGTTGTTTACTGCTCTTTGTATCACTGTATGAATGTGAGTGGCTGAACATGGCTCTAGAGTAAAGCACTTTAGGAGGTCAATATGACTAGAAAATTCCTACCAATTTAATGAATTTCTTTTATTGCCAAAGGACAAGTATGCGTTAGAATGACCTAGTGAAAGTTCAAACCTAAATCCAACTGGCAAGACTTGAAAATTTCTGTTTACCCAACCCCTCCATCCAGTCTGACTGAACTTGGCTCTTAAGTCATTTAAAAATACTGCTGGAGTTTTGCAGAGTCTGGCAAATTAATTGTTTTTCCCTCCATACACCATATCCTATTGAAATAGGTCATTATCACTGTTAATCTGCCAGTGACGAAGTGAATTCAGTTTCTTTTTTTTTAATGACTCCAGATTTGCTTCTGGCTACAGTGCTACAAATGCATCATGCGTAAACCCGGATTTTAAAAGACAGTAGAAAAGAAAAGGAGGCTTATTCACTGAATGTGTCATATTTGTGGGTTTTTGTGGGTTCGAAACTAGTTGCTTTTTTCCACTTTTCAAAGAGTTTAGTGGAAATCTGTAAGCGTTTTGTTTTCAGCCAACTCTAAACAGACTGTCGCACTGTTACCCAACCCACATGAGCATGTCAAGTCAAGTCTGCTAGACTGGAGTCTTTAGTCACAGATACTGTCATTGGATTTCCTAACATTTGCGCCATATGAATAATGACACTATCACCAGTTGAACACGAGGTTTCAGGTGTTGTACAATCAAGATAGCATGTGAAGACATTAAAAAAAGGTGGAACATGTGGTGATTTTTCTAAAGAAACTAAGTTTGAATAAGTTCACTGCTCTATTTTGTAGATATAACAATTTATATGTGACCTTTGTAAAACAGATGGCAATGTTTTGTTTTAACTGTTAGAGTAAATAAAAAAATCAAGAGTTTAAACACAGAACAAACCTGAAAGGTGAGATGAAACATATTGTGGAGTAACACAAAACAGCGGGCTATGGATAGACTTCATGGGATTTATGATGAAAAATCTTGAAAGTCAGGTTATAAAGGAGAATCTGTGGCAGTTAGAGATCAGCTTGAGTGGGCAAAGTCAAAGCATTGAGCAATCTGTTGGGATTGGTTGGGCGAGGCACTGGAGAGGCAGAGAGTTCACGGATAACCTGCAAATTTTGCACGACTATGTTGACTGAATGAACCAGAAGAGATATAAAAGACCATCAGATGCATCATGAGTCTCTAACCATTAGTTAATGTAGGAGATAGAACCATAAAAAATTAATTGTCCTGATAGGAACCATATCAAAGCATCCATCAGAATTACATTCTGAACAAGAATGTAATTTGAGTTAAAACATTTTTCAATAAAGGGTTGCCAATCCAAACTTCCAAACTTTTCCAGACTTTAATTTTCAGCATGCCAGGATGTTGTTGTTTTTTTTTTTCTTTTTCAAAATAACAAAAGCCTTTTTCCCTTTACTACAAACAGATCCATTTCAGAATGTACACCACTTCAACTTGTCAAATCTGGGCTGCATTATACTGGCCCAAATAGTGAAATCTGGTTTGATTCAGGTTATTTACATAGCACCAGTTCACAATGAATGTCATTCCAAGGCAATTAATATACAGAAAGATATAATTATCAATCTATTCACAGGACTGGAATTAGTTTCACACAGTCAGCAGCAGCCAGATTTAGTTAGTTAAGTTTTTTTTGTATTCTTTTTATTCAATTTCTACTTTTACTAGAAGAGTTCCCTTTAAGTTTATATTCACAAGGCTGCAATGAGGTACAGTTGGTAAGACTGTTGATTTGTAGCGAGAAATGTCCTGGTTTCAGATCCTAGCCTGGGTTCTTTCTGCATGGAGACTGTATGCTCTCACTCTACATGCATGAATGATCTCCAGGCACACTGACTTCCTCCCACAGTCCAACGTGACTGTTAAGATAATTGAACACTGTAACTTGCGCCACATCACTTCGGTTGGTCTCCGATACCCGACTCCAGGGTGTGTGTGAGCGTGTGTTTGTTTTTCCTATTTCAGCAACTCTGCTAGGAAAACTGGGTTTAAATAGTGGTTGGATGGTTTTGGAATGGTAATACAAAATCATTAACATAATATCAGAATTATGGTAATAATTCTCAGAATTATGGTAATAAATTGTAAAATTTAAGTCAGAATTCTGACCTTTTTCTCAAAATTGTTGGTATAAATTCAGAGATTAATGTCATAATTTTGAGATTAAAGTCAGAATTCTAAGATTTACGTTAGAATTGTAAGATTAATGTTAGAATTCTGATTTCTCAGAATTCAGAATTTTTAGTTTAAACTGAGATTAAAGTCAGAATTCTCATAATTCTGAGTTTAAATTGTGAGATTAAACTATTTAAGATTGAAGTCAGAATTATAAACTCTGAGATTAAAGACAGAATAAAGTCAGAATTGTGAGATTAAAATCAGAATTCTAAGATTTATATAAGAATTGTGAGAATTCTCAGAATCATATTGTTGAGTTTAGAGATTAAAGTCAAAATTTTGAGGCTTCAATCAAAATGATCAGAATTCTGAGATTAAAGTTAGAACTATGAGATTAAAGTCTGAATTCTGAGATCGAAGTCAGAACTGTGAGAATAAAGTAATAAAATAAATTCAGACAATTATTCTCAAAATTCAAAATTTAATTTGCAAGATTAAAGTCAAAATTGTAAAAATAATATCAGTTATTTTTTTGAATCCAATGATCCATCTCTTCTTCCATTCACCCTGAATCAGAATCACCCACATGTTTGCAAGTCTTGTAAATAAAAGTCCAACCCAACACTGCCCCCTATCAGCGGGGACAAGCCCCGCCCCGCCTATCAACATCCCCAGTCTGTGAAGGGAAACTGGGAGACCGGAGGAATACGAGCTGGCGGAGTCAGGGGATCAGCGGCTCCCGCGTTCGTCCGACGCTCAACTATAGCTGCTTCCAAGCAGTGGTGGTGGTGGTGGTGGTGATGATGGCGGCGGCGGCTGTGGACCGAGGAGGCGTTCGGGCTGCTTTCCTGAACCCGGGCAGCAGCGGACCTGCACCGACGATGCCCCCGACCGGAGCGCTGGCCGGGGCTGTGGTTCTCGGCTCTGGATCCAGCACTATGCCCGTGCCCATGAACCTCTTTGCGACCTGGGAGATTGACCGATCATCTCCAAGCTGCGTTCCGAGGTAACATGTACGCTGCTGTGTTGGAGAAACTTGTCCCACGAATCAGAATATTTTAAAAAATAAAATAAAGCATGCTTAATAAAATATAAATTGTAACGAACAACGCCCTCATTTACCGTATTGTGAAGCAGGGGAAGACGAGCTTCTCTTCACATTCCCACAAGAGAGGCTAGCTAGCACGGGAGCTAATGCTAAAGCTATCTAGCTTACAGCGTTGATGCTTTTTACTCTTCAATACATGTCAGTTTATTTTTATTTTGTTTTGAATGTTATGTGTCAGGTGCTAATTTCCAGTCGTCAAGTTAAGTAAAATTATTCCCTTCCCAAGTCACAGAAAACCCGAAGTTGTTGAAAACATTCAGTGTAAAATTATATTGGGACCGTTATACCAAGCTAACAAAAGTTCAGTTAAAATAATTTCATCTGCTTCTCGTCTACCTTCAAAACAATTTAAAAGTTTTTTTTTTCTCATGTTGCGTATCCATGTAAGACTGTTTGATCAGATTTACGGAATGCATGCCGCCTAATAGTATAACTGTCTATAAATACAGCGACATGGATGCCGAGCAGGCATCCTTTTCATCTTTTAGAGCTGATCCAACTGATCTATGTCCGGAGCTGGCAGGGAGTTCGTAGTCAACACATGTTCTTGCTTTTTATTCTATGTCTGGTTGTTTTTATTCAAATATGCATGCTCTTTTAGGTCAGCGTTGTGTGTTGCTTTGTTGGTTATTCTGCATGCGAATGTCACGGCCCATCCGTTTGGCTTTAATGGTGCTGAATGCAGAAACATTCAATACCCCTGCGTTTGCATGGATCGTCAGTGAACAGGCATTGCTGCCACCTGATCAGGAACCCTCTGGGGGGCTGTGGGTACATTAATCAGCTTTGACCTAGATCTGCTTGGTTGAAAGTGGGCTTGCAAAAGGGGAGCGTTTCCTCTGCTATCGATTTGCATGTTTGTTTTTGTCTGCTTTTGCTTTCGTTCCTGCATGGGTATGCAAGTTCAAGTGGGACTGTAGCAATGTTCCCACAATTGGAAATATGTAATGATGGTATGTGTACATACATAACCCAGTTTTAAAAATATTACAGCATATCTAGATAGATATCTAGACTTTGCAAGACAGGATGCAGCTGGAAACGCACAAATGAATCAGTCAAAGATCAGAATTGTCTCTCATCATCTAATAGAGTGTGCATCAAAATTAAGAACTCCCACATGCATGTTTTTTCGGAAAAGAAAAATAATAATTGGGATAATTTTACAATTTTTATATTTTCTGTTTGGTTCAAGTCTACCAGCTCTATTGAAGACCCGGCAGCGCTTTTGTGTTTAGACTTAAAAAAAATTCCCCTCAAACAAAACTGGCAATTGGTATTAGCTAGGATAAGTCTGAATAGTGCGTCCCTAATTATAGCTATACAACAATTTATGTTTTTGCGTACATCAAAATGTAAATTCAATCAGCTATGTATTTAGTTTTTTCTTACAATATGCCTTCAAATAGGACTTTATTCAACTTGATAAAAGGAAAGCATTTCTGAGTAACCGTAGTATGTTAGATTGTTAAATCATTTATTTTCACAATAGAGCAACTTTTATGCACATTTTAATTAGGATTGATTAATTTATTAATTTAATTTATTATTGTGTGACAGAGAGCAGGGAGTATTGCACAGATCTGCAGCTAAGCAAGTGGGTTAATATTTCAAAGAAAACTCAAAATTATTTTATAGTTGTCATTTTAAACCATGTTAAATTTGAGATTAGCATGGTTATCTTATGATATACTAAAATTGCTGAAGCATTTTGGCAACTGCAACCTGTTGCTTTGTTATGCTGCGTTCACTTATTTAAAAAAAAAGGAGACATTTTTGAGCGTAAGTTATGGCTGCAGAGTGTAGAAAATGGGGAAGGAATAAGATGGGCACATATTGCACTGATTGTCATGATAAGATTTACTAATATTGTCAGTTCAAGATGTTCTAATGTAATGCAGCCCTACTCTGAATGGCAAATCAAGAATGAGAAAGTCTGAAATCATCCAATTCCAATAATTAGCCCAATTATCTGTGCTCTTCTGGAAGTGCATTCCAGACTCCAATTTTTAAGCATTGTTCCTTCTTTGGATGCGATAACTCAAATTTCAAAGTCAGCAGTTATTACACTAAACAATGTTTGACTTGAGGGTTCTGCTTTCTAAGTGATTCCTTTGTTTAAAAGTCTGTTTCCATTTTGGGTTTTGATCCTGGCACTTGTGTATTTTATTGCACATTTCTTGCTATTAAATGCTTCACTTTTTGATGATATCATTCATAGCAGCAGCTGGTGGTGTTTGTTTGCCACAACACTGGAGAAATCATGTTCAGGTAGCAGGATTCACAAGGTCAGGAGGCTACATGATGGCGCATTAATAGAACAACTCATACATAGATTTCTCATCTCCCTTCCCCCATGACTTTCTCTGTTGTGTGCAGCATAGAAAGGGTTGTATTAAAGACAAATGTGTTTGAGTGCAGTAATAGATTATTATTGATGCACACAGTAAAACCTCACCACTCAATTGGTGGACAAAGGCTTAAAGTAGTTGTGTTTCTCTCTGTTGCATAGGAATAATGGTAATAGTTAATGAATCTGAGGATTTATGACACTGTTTATGTGACTTTTAAAATATTTATTGTAATTGATTTTAGACCTGGTGGCTTTGTGCTTAATTAATTTTCAAAGTAACTTCTGCCTTATGCAGATTTAATGCTCTCAGACATGTTTGTATGAACACTTGTGCAGAGAGCCCAACCCGAGGCCTGTTTTGGGGGATTTAGCCTTCGCATTCTTTCAGGGGTTGGGCTATTTCTCTGTGCAGCTGTTTGTTCCTCTGCTGTAGTGAATGTGGGTGTCCAGCCCATGGAATGGTTTCAAATGAAGGCATAGAGGCTGCTATTGATTTGCTGTTTGTTATTTTTTATTTGTTTTGTTTTGTTCCTTGTGAGTGTTATATGCCTGAGATCGCACACAGCTGTGCATAGTTAGTAATTACCAGCTGGTTTTACTATCTAGAACCTGGGAACTTTATTAAAACTACTGCTCTACTTTCACGGAGTCTTCTAGCACAGGTTTGTGATTCCTGACAGTTATTCTGCTGACCCCACCCTTGGCACTTGGCCACTTTGTGACATCTTTTGTCCATTGCCTCTCTTTGTAAATTTGAGGTGTGCACTTGTTCTGTGTCTGTGCTCTTGCACTTAGATTAGCTCCTCACTGCAACCAACCACATCCATGAATTTGCACGTAAAGTTTTCTCTAGAAATGCACTGGTTGATTTCTGTCTGTACATCACATCTTGTTGATAATGCAGAATATGATTGAATTTGTTTTGTTGCAATTTTATAGTCTGTGAATGAAGTTGTCCTTTGTGCTTACTTGTCTGCACTTGTTTCTGTGTCAAACATGTCAGACTGTCTGCGTATGGGGGTCAATATGAAAATTTTGACTATTGAACAAAATTTCTCAGGAGTCTGGGAAATGCAAAAAAACATTTTTAACATTTTCCCGTGTAAAGAGAGTATTTATTATTTAAAGTAGAAATGTTTTTTAGCTTGATATCATGTAGGCATCATTCCAAGTACGTTTAAAAACGTACTTGGAATGATGCATTGATACTTTCATGAATGTCTGAGAAATCATTGAATCTCCCGTGGCAACCATTCTGGGTACTCAAACATTTGTTCATACAAAGCATCTCCTATTCCCACAAAGCTACATTTTGGAGTTGCAGTCTCCAGTCGAGCTTCTGCCCTACAAAGCACTCCTACCCTGCACCGTCCTCACTAAGCTTCTTCAGACTAGCAGTAGTAAGCAAATATCTAGTGGAACTTTGAATCTGCTTGAACTACTTCTCAGTCCAACTTTCCTAAGAATGGTTGATGGAGAAACATTGTTGCAATGACGTTCTGAAGACAGAGTGTCGGAAAGAAGAACGTCTTAAAAAGACAGGGATCAATTTTAAGTCGTCAGATTGTAAAGTCAAATTTCCTTTAAGTTATTCTTGATGTATACAATATGAAGGTAGCAGTTACCTCACTGTTCTATAAAATGGCATCATGTGCCTGGAAAATACAATAACAATCTCTGATCCACAACAGGGTTTAAAAGGTTTCAGATAGTTTCTAACTGGACCGTAAACACATGAGGCTTAGTCATTATTTTGAAGAATAATATGTACAGTAGCTAAATCTTCAGCACACACTCATTTTCATTTACTATGTAACTGAATGAACAAATTCCACTATATCACATGTTTTAAAGTAGAGATGTTTTCTGCATTATGGAGGCCCATAGCTAAAGGAAATGTGGTGAGATTTTATTTAAATTTTTTTAAATTGTTTTTTTAGTGCCAACATTAAAAAAAAACAAAGCTTGCCTGTAAAGTTCAACATAGAAAACTGAATTTATTTCGCAGTTAATTTTCAGTTACATTTTATGTGAAAAAGCTCCAGTCAAATGCTCCGTCAAAACATTTTTCTTAAGCAAAACCTTAAAAAAAAAAAAAAAAATCTGAAATGCCAAACTAAAAAAAAGGATCTCATTTGGGGCTTCTCAGTCTATTTATCCAACTGTGCTGATATTTGAGAGGCTTCTGTCTGCTAGATTAGAGTTGTTAAAGCCTTGTCCACTTAAGAGGCTGCTTGGTGGAACAGTTGGACTTGAATTGTTTTGATTCCAGCACTTCCATGGCTGCCAGACTGCCACCCCCAATCTTATAAATGCCATGTGGTGTTGGTTTTGTTGCTTATTTCTCTTTGGAGGAATTCATGTTTTTCTTTGTCCGCTGATTTTAACACAAAACCTTTTGAGGGGGCGTTGTCAAAAAAAACATAAAGGACCAACACACATACCCATATTTTCCCCTTAGTTTTGACTAATTAAAGAGATCAAGAGAGATGTGGGGTAAGATTTATAATATTATTGAGTTTCCATATAAAGGTTAAATCCTGTTTGTGTGTTAATGTATACACAAGTGACTTCACTGAAATTGTTTCCAAGTGAGAAAGGGATTAAAAAGAAAATATTTGACTCCAAGTCTAAGCCTTTCAAAGAAGTGAAACAATTGTGTTTTTGAGGAAAAAAACTGCTTTGTATATTACATCTCTGCAGAGAGCTCTGTTAATGTAAATTGTTAAATATCTTTTCAGATGGGATTTTTATTTAGTACAAATAGTTCAGGTACAGACCTTTGGCTTCTCCTTCCCCAGTGCTTGCAGTCATAAAAAAATTAATATCCTGTTGTAGATCATTACTACCTGCTTCACATGGCAAAAATTTAAAATTGCCAGTTGATCTCCAAAACCAGGTCAACTGGTTTTGGAGTTGATCTGACCTCTCACATAGATGATAGACATGGTCCCACAGTTTTTGGTGTACAGCCACACAACAAAGATGACACACCACAAATAGATTTTACTCATGAACAAACACAGTTGGCTAAGAAGAAGCAATGCCGATTTGTTTATGGACTATTTGTAATGGAGGAAAAAAGAAACACAAAAAGCTGGACTTTCTGGTGTGCCATGGCAGTTGTTTAGTCATCAGCGTATTTTGTCTTTTAACTGACTGCATGTTAGTGAGTATGCCTGATTTGAGATTAAAGCTGACTTCCACGCTGACTAGACCACTCTTAAACACACTATGATATTTTTGGAGTCTGGATTCTGAGAGGTGCAGATGATTTAAAGCTACAACCTGGATCTGTCCTCCTTGGTTTGAGCTTTATTTCTTGTAAGCAGAGCTTGCTTTGTTCTGCCTGTCTGAGTTTCAGCCTCATCTTTTTCGTCTTGCTGACAATTTTATTTTGATTTCTTTCTCTTGCCCCAAATCTGATCTGTGCTGCATTTTTGTGAAAGTGAAATGGACAAACGGCAACAAAAAGTCAGAACTGGACTGAAGTAACCTGAAATCTTTGTTCTAGGTCACTTACCAGGCAGCCATCAGTGGGGCATTATTACATATATGTAGTCAACACGAATGTAACTGTTTGTGTGCGACCTCCTACATCATCTGTCCCGTTAATCCCCTTTATTTGTGTTTTTAAAATTCCCTTTATGTTTATTATTGGACCAAAGATTAAACGTTGGTGTAAGATTACATAAAATTAGACCTGTATGTCTAAGCAAGTGAAATTTACCCTTTCACTTGCTCAATATCACATTCTTCTCAAGGCATGGATGTTGTTTGTCTTGGCATTAGAGCTGCAGTAATCTGATTTCATAACAGGAAAAGAGAAGCTAGTAATCTGATGCTGGACTCGCAGATCTGTCTGCTTAATCCGCTGTTTTCTTGTGGAATCATGAAGAAGTCCTCGTCAGCCACCTCCAGTGCCCTACAGGACAATGACATTGCACCATCAGTCCTTTGTCACTCATGTTACTTGTCTTTTTGTTGCTCCATTTTTAACACCTAAAACACTATCAGCAGGAGTAAAAACCACAAAATATTTGACTAAATCAAATATTTGATACATTTTGACTAAAATTTATGTATTTATTCCTTGCTTGTGCACATAAGCTTGGTCGATAAAGCTGATTCTGATTATTCTGGACACTAGCATTCTGACTTGTTTATGACAAATTGACTTTAAAGACTTATAAAATCTATTTAAATAGATCAATATTTTAGTATGACAGTCTGCTCTATTCCTTATGTGCTAAATATTAGCTTAGCTTCTTAAAAATATTCTTCAATAGATTAAAACGATAACTTCAGGCAAATAAATAAATTGAATAATCTTGAATTTATGTTGTTGCCATTACTAAAAGTGTCACTTGTTTGCTCTAAATTTTCTACTATTGGTTCTTAGTATGTGCTTGTATTAGATTCTCACCACATGATCTTGTTGAGCTAAAAGGCAATATGGTTGCATGGTATTTTCACCAAAATTTAACATGTTTATTTTTGTAAAACATAAAAAGCTAAAAAAAACAACAACAACATTTTGGCTATTAATATGGTTTAACATTTATTATTAACGTTATACGACAGAAGGATGGATATTCTGAGGTTAATACGTGGACTCAAGCAAAAAGAAATTACCATAATTGTAAAGAATTTTGTCAGTTCTGTAACACAGATGTAACAAACTAGCTGGGTGTGCACAGCAACAGGTGAAACAGTTCTGCTTTATCATATGTTCTAAAAAACCCCCCCCCAGCAACCTCTGGCCTCTACCACTTTTTAAGTTATCTCATAAAAGTTCTTTATATTGGAGGAACATTATGGCACAAATCTTGAAACGTTGTACAACCTTGGTTAACTTATTAGAAACCAGCCAATGTCCCGTTGGTACACAAACAACCTAAAGGTGATGAGAAGTTATTAGGTGAAGGTGGAGAAAACTCGTCTGGCGTTAGACTGACTTACTTGTTTAGATAAAATCCTTCAAAGGAAAGAAACCCCGCATACAGTCAATTGTGGGACTTGTAATTGATTCTCTACTAAAGTTTATGGCAAATATATTTAAAAAATTACCTAGTTATCTAAAGGACACTGTGCTTAAAAATGTTATGTTAAAAATGTTACATATTTATTTGAAATGTTTACCAGACTATAAATTAACAATAAAACTCTATTTGCCTCAGGCTTTACCTGGGGGGAAAAAACCTTGCTTTTGATGCTTGAATTGTTGTAGAGTCTGGAGTGTATTGTTGCTGATGTGGTGTGTGGTGCAAACTTAGAGCTGACACAGAGTTGTAGACGATGCCTGCAGGCTCCCATGGAGCTGATGAACTAGAACAGGGTTTTTGCAGTAGGTGACGGATTCTTTATTCATCTTTGCACTTAAAACTGTAAAAACAACAAGCTCTTCCCTGAAGGCCTAAGGGAAACTGATACTAATAAACAAGCCCTCACCCTAAAACATTCTTCTTAATATTTTTAGAGATTATGTTTATCAACAGTATAATTCCAATAATAGCATTTTAACATCTCTACCAGTACCATAATATAGAAAAAATCTAAGAGAAATTAATTTAGTGAGAAATTGGAAAATTATTACAAATTGGTTTAAAATTGTATGTATAAATATCTCAAATGTGATTCTAAATATCTGTCCTAACATAAATTTTTTTTGTTAAGGATATATTACTTCCTTTTTTCTCCTTGTTCCAATGTGCTGTTCACACACTCTTGAATAGTTGACCAATCGACACTCAAACCCCCTTCTTCTCGCCTACTCTCACTCCCTGAAATGTGTCAAAAATCTTTTGGTTTCCTTCCCTGCTTTCCTGAAGAAGCAGGAATTTCCTTGGGAAACATTTTGCATTCCTGGGAACTCGAGATCCGGCCGTGCAGCCGAAGGGCGAGCCACTTCAGGTTTTGTCGTCTTTTTACTGTTTGTCAGCCAACAACAAACTCTCAGGAAAGGGTTGCCAGAACTGTTGAAAAGTTTTGCTGACCTGGCTCAGAGCTTTTTCATGCCTTGAATGTGGATGTTTAATTCCACACAGGGGAAGATGTGTTTGTCCTCTCTTCCTCCCCCTGTTTGTACCTCTGAATGGGGGGGAAGAAGGGTCAGATTTACATGTGGGCGGATCCTGGGGTCCCAGTTAAAAGGAGATTTGAATTTCTGAACAAGAAAGTAAGACAAATGCCCCGTCTTCTGACACGGAGGAAGATCCTGTCAGAATAAAAACAATGGAAAATGTGTTTCTACTTGATTTTTTTAGAAGAAAATAAGATAAGATCTTTGTCATTTATCACAGTGACGGAGATCTTGTACAACAATCTAATAATGCGTTGCTGTATTTACTCATCTGTTGTAATATTGAGACAGCTGCAGTCATGCTTATTCTACTTTCTGAAGTGCTCCCTGTGAATTAAATTATACGGACAATATTATAATATTCAGAATTTTAAGACAGTTTTAGTAATATTACTGAAGATACCAGATACAAAGGCAGTCAAAGACTCCCAGCACTGGAATCTTTGCTGCGTGCCTTCCCCCTTTTCTTTCCGCCAATTCCATGTACTAAATGCTGCAAATAAAGCCCACAAATAACCTGTGACAAAAATAATCTACTGGCTTTTGGCAAATAAAAATTATTTTGGTCATCCTAACAAATCCAAAACAAGAAAGGATTAGTTTATATTCAAACGGTGCAGGGAAAAAAACTCCAGGACACTCTGGGATTTGTATGTTTAGTTTGGGACATAACAGCCTTTAGAGGGGTCTTTTTTTTTTTTTAAATAGCTTTATGCTCGATGCCCTCCCCACTTTGTCTAATCACAGATTAAGTTCTCTGAACTGTCTGGAGCCCTGTTCCATCTCTGCAGCACCTCGCTACTGCCTTCAACCATCCCCTCTTCCGTGTTTTAAAATAATAAAACGATGGGATATTTGCTTCATAGATTAAAACCTAAGACTTAGTCAAATGATAATGAAATCCACCGGATTTAGCTGACACCATTGGAGATATTTGCGGCCGGTTTACTAAGGTTGAACTTTTTTTTCTGCATGGATTGGGAGAAAAACTAGAATCTCTGGAGAACTTGGAGGCTTTATACATCCAGTCCATTAGTCATTTGGAAATGTCGGGCCTGGGGAGGTGAACTGGAGCGCGTACTCAGCAAGCTGGTTCAGGCTGCTATTGTTCATTCCAAATGACACTGATGATACAGGAGGATTATATGCAGCAACTCTTTTATCATTATTGAGTAATCTAAAGAAGTGATTCTTTTCACTGAGTAAATTTTGTCCTGAAGGGAAAAGTCTTATAAAGGTACTGTGGCTTAATTGAGGCATTTATAAGAGATGCTAACCCCAGGATTCCAAGGCCATTTTTCTTTCTGAAAGAGCTTCTCTACATAGCAGTGAATAGTTTTGGAGTTAAAGAACAGTCATGCACCAAAGGTCAGCATGAAATATAAAAAATAAAACTCAGTTGATATTTCAGCCTAAATACCAGAAATGGTTTTAGTGTAGATCCAACCAAAAGAAAACCACAGATCTTTGTTTGTTTTTTATTATTTTTGTTTGAGAAAAAAAAAACTCTTTGTGTCTGACTCAGATTAACATCAAATCTAATGAGTTTTGTCATTTGACTGTTAAACAAAAGCACCCAACAGAAAAAGATCCTTTCACGATCCTCTGCTCTTTTGTGTGCTGTATTGCTGTTTGAGTCAAAGCGTTCTCTAGCACTGGTCTGCTGGATGCTGTGATGATTCTGAGTTTTCAGGCTTTGTCAGATCCGTTTCTCACTCCTAGTGGTGTTCTTCGACCACCATCAGAAATTTGAATTGGATTGGATTGAACCGGAGAAGAATTTGTCTGCTCTGACTTGCTAGCAGCTGTGAATGTCAAGATATGTCAAAATTGGCAAGATTCACAGAAAAGCAGCAACTGACAAAAATAATTCGTTGTCCTATGTTATTTTTTAATGACCTTTTTTTTTTTGATTTACTATGCTTTCAACATAATAAACTATGCAGGGGTCTTCTCATTTTGCATATGCATGTTGCATATGTCAGAGTAGTCTGTTTGTAGCTCTTCTCAAACTGTACGGTGGGTGAAGTGTTTGTTTCTGTGATAAATTAGCTGTGTTAGAGAAGTTTTTCAAACGTTGAGGGGTTCTATAGTGTTGAAGTACTTTGAGTTAGTGACAGAAAACCAGAGCCACTTCAAGTTTTTTTTATGCAGCTGAAAGCACTATTAAGTTAGACATTTAGTCCATCAGTTCCATAAATATTTTAGTAAACTCGAAGACTGGAGTTTGGACTGATGTTTGATTAATTAATGTTGTGGCTGCATGTAAATGGGCTGAATTTATAAAGCGCTTTTCCAGTCATATTGACCACTCAAAGCGCTTTACACTAGAGAGGCATTTATACACCAATATGCAGACTGGTTGACAACTTCCGGTTAAGTGCCTTGCCCAGGGGCACATGGAAATGTAACAGGAAGATCTGAACCTACAACATTCTGATTGCAAGACGACAAGTATTCCACCCACAGTCTCCTTAATTTAGTTATTATAACTACTATATAAATATAACTTATGCCTATTTTTAAACCACAATATTTCCAAATTTGGCTAATTTAAAAGATGCTAACCTGAATAAAATGTCCTTTAATTTTTTAGAGGAAAATTTGTTTAGTTTAATTGTTAGTTGAAAAATTAGTTAATTAAGTGACAGCTGTTAATCATAGCAGAGGTCTTTAATAATATTTTAAACTGAGTCTGTTTTAAAAAAATCATTAAAGCATCTCTTTGTCTTGACTTATTAATGTTTTGGAATGCAAAGTATTTTCCACCGTGCATCAAGTCAAAATAACCAACAATTCAGTACAGTATCATCAGCGTAAGATTATTTTCCACTCTGCTAACTTAAAGTATTTCATAAGGTGAAATGTCTTTTTCTACATTTGAAGAGTATCAACAGGGGCCACACCCCATATAACGGTTTAATTTATCAAGAATAAATCTTCTCTGAAGAGGTTTGCATTTATTTGATAAGTTAATTTGATACACAGATTGTTTTAATTGTAGCTTTGATGTTGAGACAGACAGAGGGACATTCTGAGATAGGCCATCCACCATAACAAGATTTTAAAGCTCAGTCATAACATTGTCAGAGGCAGTTACATTTACAGGATTTACCTTTGTCTGTAAATCTGGTCACTTAGACACAATGTGAATTCAAGAAATACATGTACGAAATGATAGAGGACCTTTATTATTATTATTGTTATTGAGGATCAACTGTAAGTTAGGTTGCACAGACAAAGCATGTTATATTTTCTGCCTTGTCTTTGTTTTTAACTGTGGTATGATGTCCTATGGCTGATCTGGAATTCTGTTTCCACCACAAACACAAACCTGCTGACTTCGTCGGTTTAAGGATAGAAAACAGACAAAAGAGATGTCAGCTACGGCAGTATCGGCAACAAAAGATAAAATTCATTCCACAGAGCTCCTGAAAATTACTGTCAAATCCCTGGAGGTTGTGAATTCACAATTGGTTTGTATTTTCTGTTAAGCTAATGAGTGGACTTACAGACTGACTTGTAACAATAAAATAGTGTTTTATCTACAAGTTTACCATTCTCTATTTCTTATTTTTTACTATCAGGTTCTAGCAGAGCCTGTGATTCACACTTCACTATTAGTAATCCTTTTGAAAGTGTGAAAGAAGCTCTAGTTTGAATCAAATGGGAATATAATCTGTCACTAAGCTGCAAAAAGCAGTACCATGTAAAGTTACATAAAATATGGCATTAATCCCAACAACAGTCGGATTGTACCATGGCTGGGCTCCTGACAACACTAATACTATATTATGGAGTATTACCACAGTTATCGGACAGCTCTTACATCCTCCCGCCTCACAAGAATATCGTTTCCTCTCAATCCATCTTTGCCTTTTATAACATGTCTATTCTGATGGGTTTTAACACCTAAATGATGACACCTATCCTTCTCCACGCTGCAAATTAAAATCCTCAGCAACAGTTGTTCTGCACAAAATGGATGGTAAGTGCAGAATAATAAAAATAGACACAATAGAGCTAAACCATTCCTCTCTTCAAAATTGGTGTGACAAATCCTTCATATTATATTATTACAATTTTTGGAGAGTGCTTTTAAATGTTATAGCAAATCCTGCTGATGGTGCAGAGCAGGGATCTTCAAATTCAGGTCTTATGGGTGGGTATTCTGCAACTTCTAGATGTCTCTCAGCCAACACACCTTGCATAATTAGGTCATCATCAGGACTTGAGTGCATGGGGATGTATTTCTCTCATTTGATTAAACTTTGTTGGATTTGAAACCTACTGAGAAGTTGCAGGACACCAGCCTTTGAAGACTAGAGTTTGACACCTCTGTTCTTGATTGATGAGGAGCACACTGAGAAGTCAAGCTGAACATTTAATAAAAAGGAGGGTTTTTATAGTGGTTTAACTGTGGGACCCTGTCTATTCATGGTTCTGTATTCCCGGACTCTTCTTTGGTACATAACTCCAAATTAGCAGAAAAGTTGCATTTTTTTTTCTTTCTAAAATATGAAAAAGAAAATGCAGTTATTATGCAAGTATTGGTCCAATGTACAGGGGAAATTATTGGACAGGAGAGTACTTTTATGAATAAGTAAGGCTCCTTTTATGTAAAGGTGTGATGTTCATCATACCTTACGAACATCTTGTATCTGTTTGAACACATTTCTACTAAATTTAAACGTACCATCTTAGTTACCCGAATGATAAATGAAAGACTTTACAAATATTCCCAGTAGGGTTGGAATGAAGTCCAGTGATGAAATGTCTTAACTAACATCTTTCCTGTTAGTTAAGTCAGTCTTACAAAGTAATGTTCAGTTGCTGACTCTATCTAGTACAGAGTAATTACAACTCTGAGGGTGATTAAATAATATTTTGTATGTTTTTTTCTATGTAAAATAAAAAATTTTGTGTAGGAAAAAAATACAATTTTGTTTCAAACAAAATGGTATTATGTGTAGAACAAAAATACTACAGTTTTATACAGTGGTATTTTCTCTGTGGTTCTGCAACACTTCCATACTGATCCATAAATTTTTCTGGCTGGAGGCAAAGTATTGACATCCATAAGTCCTGTTAAACACACGAATAGCTCTCTGAATGCTAAACTGGAGCTGTAAAACCTGGTTGCCTCTTTAAGATTTGTCTCACAAAGGTTATATTCTTGTCATTTTTGAATATTACTTTTAGCTGTTGTTAAACCTGACCATCACACAATTCTGGCTTTGCTTTAAAAGAGACTTTTTCTACTTTGTTTACTCTCTTCATGTTTTTCTCCAAACTGTGACCCTGAGAAGATTTCATTCAGGGATTTAAAGCTCAATCAGCATATGGCCATCTGGCACACATGACCAGATATTTGGGGTCTAAAAGAGGTTTTGATTGAAGCCCAAGTGCAGTCTAAGCTTGTATGGCACACACTACTGTGTAAATCTCTTAAAACTCTTTTGGTCTTTTCTGGTTTGGGGCACTTTTATTGGCCTAGAAATTAATTTAACTTTTTCCAAATAGAGCAACTAATCATTAGTCTTCTTGCTTTTACAAAGCTGGCACAAAAGGCATATCTTTCCTTTTGATGTTACTTTTTAGTTTAATAAGGAAATATATATAAAAAGACAGCTTGTTCATGATGGTGTTAATGAGTTTTGGGGATTTACCACATATTTTCAACATGTGGTTTTTGGCTTTGTATTTTGACAATCAAATTGTCAAGATACACAACAACCACTAAGTGTGGTTGTTTTGTAGCCTCGGGAGATTTTAGTTGTTCCTTTTGCAAGTCCCCATTTTGAATAGAGTTGCACTTGTGCTTGGTGTTGGCAAATAAAATATTCAAAAGAAGTTACTTTCAGAACAGCGTTTCTTTTATTTGGGTTGAATTATACATTGAAACAAGAACAAACTGTGGCGTTATTATATAATCTAGTACTTTGGCTTTCGTCAGAAAGTGCCTTTTCTTCAGAGTGTTTTTTTTTTTTTTTTTCATCTGCCACTTATGTAGGACAGTGCCACTCAGTTTGAAGAATTGGAGAATTTAATGTAGAGCATTCTGTTACAGGATTCTTTATTAATTGAATCTGACTATATTCTTGTCACAAAGAATCCAGAAATGGTTTGTTGAAGGTAGTGAAAGCATTACTGGAAAATTTTTTCTAAGGCTGAAACTCCCGTGAGCACATACCGGACAAAAAGTGTCTCTTTTCATCCAGCACTCTGTTACATCACTCAGCCTTCATTCCCCACTTCCCCCAGCTTTGTGCCCCTGACAAATGCTGTGCAGTGATCCGAAGGCATGCAACTGGCAAAACATCAACTAGATTGCTGACCAGGGAAAAGAATAGTAAAAGTGCCCCTTCTGTTGTGTGAGGATATTGTTAAAGTCAGAGTGCTCCTTTGCCATATCTTTGAGTCGGATCGCTAAGCAGTCGAAACATAACAGCTATGCCGCACAGTCACTTTTTAAGCCATCCTATCTCACAGTTTAAATTATTTTTATTTTTGTATGCAGCAATGATTTGGTTAGGGTTTGGAAAGAGACTATATATATATATCCTGTTGTCTGAAGGTCAAATACAAAAAAAATGACTCCCCTCTCCTCCATTTAGTAGATGCATCATAACGAAGAACTACCAAAATCATTCATCCATTAACGCATCATCAACCTTTAATTTTGATTTAAGCCAAATAAAGATTGGGGACATGCAGTGTTAGGGTTCTTGTTCAGTCTTAGTCTGGAATTCATGAATAAAGTGTGGGAAAATATTTCCATTTTTAAAGGTTTTACCATAGAGTTGTGTCCATACATCCATGTGTTTATCATCCAAGTGTCCATTTTGGTCTATTTGTTCAGCCATCAATCTGTTCGTCTGTTCCTTCATGTATCATCTGTCCACACATCTGTCGATCATGGTCAATTTGTCTATGTATCCAGCCTCAGTTTATTATTTCTAACCATTGCAGAAATACCTGCCAGAACTTCATAGAGGCATTTTGAATTTATATTTAAAACAGGCTAACAGGAGCTATCACCGTAAAAAGTATCGGTCTGGAAAAGTAGATAATTTTAAAGCAAAAAGTATGTGGCATTCATAATGAATGTATTTATTTTTCTCCCCTCCAGGGGTCTTTTGTGGGCTCTAGTGTTCCTTCTTTGAAAGTAGGCTGACAGGAAAGGGGAAGGAGAGGGGGGAAGACATGTGGTAAATGTCAATGGGTCCGGGAATAGAACCCGCGACGGCCGCATCTAGGACTCGAGACCTCTAAACATGAGTTGCGCTATCCCCTACACCACCACATCACCCCCATAATAAATGTATTTTTAATTGAATAGTCCGAAATTAGAATTGACGGGTCAGAACCTGAACATAACTGGAAATTATCAACCAGAAGGAAGCCTGATCAGTTCATCTCTTAATGTAGAGTATTCCCATATCTGCAACTGCTGCTATTTTTGGTAGACCCATAAATTACAGTGTTTTTGTTAGAAATTGTACTATCACATAGATGTCCAGAAATAGCAGAGTGATAGAGACCACATGTACTCTGAAAGTGGAAGCATTTCTTTGGCCGACGGCCTTGAAAGAAGATGATTTAGAGCTCATGAATCAGTTTGTGCTACAGAGACTGTTTTCTAAAATTCTTACAGCCATGTATTTGTTGTTTCAAGCAGAACATCGGACCTTTCGTTAAATAAAAAGAACACCAGCAGTGTTTTATATAGGTTTTATGTGGATTCAGACCTAAAGATACTTCCTTTTTGGAGACATGCAACACAACTTCTTATTTTACCTTAGCTCATGTCATTTGCAATGTCAGACAAAGCTTTAAAGTCTAAGTTTGCCTTTCTATAAATTATGTTTTCTCCCAGATGCCTACAGTCACCTAATCCATTATTATTCCATTTCCAATCGTTTGAAGGGATGAGGATTTCAAAGTATGTTTAAAAACTTTGCAGTGTCAGTGTAATGTAAACTGTGTGCTATCATATGAGACGGGGTCATCATTTTGCAAATGCTGCAGACTAAAGGCTTAGTACTGTTCCAAGTTTTGTCATCAGCAAAACCTGCGGGAGAAAAACCAGACATGTCAGAGGTTGCAGTCATTCTGCATTTTACTCCTAATACTTATTACTAGACAAATAGGTCAAATTCACCTGTAATTTTGCAGAAATCAAATTAATACCAGTATTGTTTAATCATTTGATTCAATGACAAACATCACTTAGCATTAGCTCTGTTAGGATAAGTTACTTGTCTAAGAATTGCTAGGTTAGTAGATCTATGTGATAGAAAAACTGAGAGAGAGCTCATAGGTAGTTGTCTTAATAGCTCCTTTAATAGCTCTGTCTATCAAAGAGATGAGGTCAAAGATATAATTATTGGAGAAATTGCATCCTATATGGAAAAAGAACAGAGAGATCATTCACTTATCTGCAGTAACTCAACCGAAGGCAACCAGGAAAGGAAACCAACCATTATGGAGGGCATATACACCTACTGAATTACACATTTATAGTCATAGCCTTTGTACTGTATAGTTATTGGACAGCTATGTATAGTGTTGCTACTGTGAAACATATTTGTAGTCATAGCAGGTACATCTGTGTAGCAACACCTATTTATATACAATTCATTTTGTGTAATATATGTTACAGCTCCATATGTCATTCAATTACTGCTTAATTGTTTTTGGTAAGATGCAATTTGTGTTTCATTGTCAAATTTTATTGACATTCGCATGTCAAAAAAATGTAGTCTGAATCAGTCACAGTACACTGGAGCCAAAACAGTGGGCCGCCACGGGGAGTTTGTGCATTCTCAAAGCAGTATAAAGACCGTCGGTGCTTTTTTATGGAAAATGAGGATAGCCTTAGATATGGCTCACATGACTTCTCCTAGACTCTGCAGAAACCAAATTTTTCTGGATGGATTTTCTCCTTATTTTGGGGTAAAGAAGGCCTTAAGAGGCAGGTGCATGTTAGCCGTAAGCATGTTATAATGACTGTTTTGTCTGCCGTAATATTTGGTTGGTTTGCATAGTACTTTACACTTTATGGTGAAACGTGATGTTAATCTTCCTCTACTTTTAAAGGAGTCATAAGTCATGTTAGATACTACAGTCATCATTTTACCCATGATTGCTGGAGTTTTATCTAAAGTCAAATATTTAACTACGGCAGAGTGGGTGCCCTGCCTGATAAGTAGTTTTGTTTGTTCAGCCCAGATTATTGTTGGATGGTTGTAGCCACAGATAAGCTATCTCATATTACACATTAGTTTCAACAGTAGCTGTCTGCTTCACTTTGAGGAATAGTCTATTATGATTATTTAATGATTAAACCAAGAGCACAAGAAAATTCATCTGCTTCTTTAATGTATAACTTTCTGTTGTGCTGAACCCTTTTTTAAAGGACTCACTTGTAGCATTAAATTTCCTGCTGGTGCTCCTGTCTTCTTCAAGATGTAAAAACTATTTTAGTTGAGCATTTTATTAATTTGGATTTTTTTAGTTTGTTTTACCTGAAGAATCACCCTTGTTTTTGATTCCAATGGCCAATTAATCAACCAATCAAGCAGTGGTTACTGGCATCGCATCTTATTATTATTTTTTATTTATTTATTTTTTTTCCATTTTTTTCTCCGAAGAGTTTTTGCGGCGCTAGTGGCTCGTATTTTTGCGACAGTAGGCAGACAGGAAAGAGGGGGGAAGACATGCGGCAAAGGTCGTTGGGACTGGGAGTCGAACCCACGACGTCCGCGTCGAGGACTAAGGCCTCCAAACGTGGGGCGTGCTAACCCTCTGAACCACCACAGCACGTCCCGGCATCGCATCTTATAACAGAAACTACCAAGTAAGGCTCCAGCTAGCATTTAATTTAGTAATCAATTAATCTGATGATTGTCACATAAAAATTAGCACAATCTACAGATTTAACTTCTGTATTTTTACATTCTACTTGTTAAAATGAGAAAATAAACATTTCATTGCCTAAAATGGAATAACAGCATTCTTTTAGTAAATCGGAACCAGGCGATGCTGAAAGCAGGATACTTGAGGAGTTTTGGCTATAGCCTATTTACAGACAAAAATGTTTTTATCTTAAATGTGTATATCTTTTTATTTTTGTAAAGTTTTGGATCAATCTATTTTGATTTTTAAGTAAATTGCCTTTTTGAGTCTTTATACTCCAGTTGGTGATTAATCGATTACTAAATTAGTTGACAAGTATTTCAATAATCGATTAATAACAATTAACCATTTTGGCTTACTACCAAGACAAAGTTCTTTTTATTAATGGAAGTATTAAAAACATGGACTGGAATAAAGACATATAAAATCAACAAATTAAGATAGGTAGAAATGTCGTATTAAAAGTTTTGCTTTAATACTATGTGCTAAAAGCAGCTTTAATTCATCATTGATGGTCTGCAATTTCTAAAGGTAAAAAATTCCACAGCTCTGCACCAGCAACAGCAAAGTAAAGGCTAAAAAAGGTCAACATTTAGTGAGTGACATGGAGAGAGTAATGGGCTTAGATGGAGCAGGGCTGCTCTGTTGCTGTTAGCGATGGCATATAGATTAAACATTTCAAGCTGAGAAGTGCTCAGACTCTGACTGGGCACCAGTATGAAACTGTTCTTTTTAAGATTACAGTAAAGTTCAGCCAGTCACTAGGAATGTCTGTCAGTCACATAAGATTATAGTTTGTAAAAGATTTCCTGGCAGTATATGATACTTTAAAAGAGACTTGATTGGAATTATAGTTGTCTTACCATCTTCATATGGTTCAATTTGAGTTCTCTAGTAAATCTTTCCTTTCATCATGCAGGGGTAGATCTGACTGAGTTTTAGGATGTTTTGACATATGAGATGTTTAGTTTAAAATTCTGTTTCATTTCCCCACTTGATGTTTGTTTCTTTAGATGTCAACATAGCCACCTCACTAGCATGGAAACCAAACAGTTTGTACCGAGACCAGAGGAGTTGATTTCCAAATGAACTCTAAAGTGGTTTGTGTTTGGCGTTAATGCGACTCAATTCGAAGTAGCTGTATGTTGCAAACTTGAGTGAAATGCCTTCCTGTGCCTGGTATACATGTATGTGGCAGAGTAAAGGAAGGCAGTGCATGTTTTTTGTGACATATAAGTCTATATGCAACTTGTAACACATCTTCTCAAAATCATTCGGCTTACTTATTCAATAACTTTGCCTGAAACAGTATCCAGAAACATGCTAACGATTAAACCTGACTTCGGAAACATCGGGTCACTAAACATTCTTGCCTGAATTGTGATGACAGGTTTTGGTTCACTTGAAACTTTCTTTTTGGGAAAAGGACTGCCAGAACAAGTTACAAGATAGTAAAATCATCAACGGATTCGGACCAAAGTAAACAAGCTATTGGTGTGAATAAATAAAAAATACCCCAAAACATCAGGGTTCATCTTCAGAGAACCTTCTGCCCAGTCTCAATTCATCCTCCCGTAATATAATTAGAAAGTCCGGAAATTTGAACCTGGAAAAGTAATAAGTTTTTACATGACAAATATGTTGTAGGAATGTGAAAGCTCTCTAAAATTAGAATTTGTTTGGTTTATTTGTTGTAGTTAAAATAAAACCACATTAATACATGAAAGACATTAAATTCTACAGCTAGGAAGTAAAATGTTAAGAGGAAATTCTTATTTCCTCTATTTGCAGTTTTCTTCCTAGATATAACAATAAGCAGGATTTCTATCCATGAACAGTCAATCAGAAGGGTTTACCAGGAAAAACAAAAAAGTGCCAGAGGTGTTACCCTTAAAGGGGCTTATCAGCTGGGGCAAAGAGAGAACATGCGTCACTTATCTTTGCATTGCACTGAGTGTTTGTAGATATCTAGAACTAGAGACGACTGCATAGATGCTTTCTCTCTTGACTGTTGACATAGTTTTTGGTACAGAGCTGTGTTTTGACTGGTAGTGGCAGGGAAATCATCTTTTGTGCATCAGTACTAGCAATCTTTTCTAAACTTCCATTCCTAACTCTGTGCATTTCTGTAGCTACTTTAACCAAATATTTGTTGTATTTTTTTAATAACACCTGGTCTGTCTGAAATTACTGTTTGAGTGTCAAAGAGAATTGGCGCAGAATATAAGCAAAGGGACGTCCGGGCACCGGGCCAGAACAGATGGCAATGAGTTTCATTTACAACAAAACACAGTGGCAGACAGGAGTGGAGATACTTGTGTCTAGTAACAAAGGGATTTCTGGCATCTGATCTGACCCCTCCGTCAGGAGCAGACTGTTTTAATTACATGTGAATTTGGGTCCTCAGAGACGACATGAAAGCTCACAGTGATGATGAGCTGGGAATGCTGAAATATCAGCGATTCTTTCATAAATCCTGCCAAAGAAAGCCACGGCTGGCTATTGATCTGGTAACCAAACATCAACGGTTTATTAACTCTTTTACTATTTAAGCCTCAAATATATGTGCAGTACACAGTTATAAATGTGTAAAATATTTGTCATCCCCTTTATATGTCTTGCATTCCTTATGTGGGTTTACGTAAATAGTCCAGCAGCACCATTCTATGCATCTGATACTGTAGCATAATCAGTGAGCTAAATAGCTATACCAGGCTGCATCAGATTTTTCTTTAGTTGCACTATTTGATCTAACTGGTGTACAGAAAGACAAAACTTGAAAAATAATTTTATTTTTGGAGCTTTATTTTTGTTTGAGGGGCTATGACTGAAACACCGACACATTTATAACCGAATAGACTTTTTTATTGTTCTCACAAAGAATACTGCTAAAACATTTTGATAAAAATCCATATCACCCATCTTGGGTGAAGGCCAAAGTTTCATCTTTTGACTCGTATTGTAAGTAAACTACAAATAATCAGACCAGCCCAGTGCCAGAAACAGAGCCAAGCAGCGAGCAGGAGTTGTCTTTGATGTGCTTGTAGCAGCTAATCAATCATTTCTCTGAACTTTATGTCTGGTTTCAGTGACAACACATAAGACTGAAGCTTTTTTTTTTTTTATGCACTCGTAAATGAAAAATTTTAATAATTCACCACCCTGTCAGCAATGTTTTTAATTCAGGAGCACAGTAATTTTGGTATATATCCAAAAGTATTCTTTATTACATGTCAGGAATTTAGATCATTATTTTTTTTGTTTGTCTTTTTGCAGTATGTTTTTCATGGCGATTAAAAAATATTGATGTTAAAAACTGACAAAACTTCTATTTTTTTTTTATAAGCAGCAGAAAGCTATTTACTTTAGGCTCTGTTTCTTATCTTAATGTGTTGTTGCAAACCAACAATATAAATTGTTAAATCATGTTTTCTACTAAATATTAAAAAAAATTCTGATGTTTAGTATCCAACAAAACAGACTGCTATGCATAACCTGTGGTCTCAGTTCTTAGTGCAGACTCCTGCTACTGATTTCTTTCCTGTAATGACAGCGCTACTTTTTCAAAGTGCTTTTCTTGCTGTTCGTTCTTTCCCTCAGGCTGTGCAGCCTGACACTGAAGAAGCTGGTCGTCCTCAAAGAACTGGATAAGGAGCTGAACTCGCTTTCGATAGCCGTCAAAATCCAGGTTGGTAACTTAACCTCCTATGTGTGATGAGAAAAGGTTCATTGTCAAGACCCTTGAAAGTGGCATATATTGGCCTGAACCCAGTGCTTCACTTTGGTGTCTGCTTCCTGCTCTATATTGTTGGCCTGGTTGATAAGACATTCACCTAATCCTGCTGCAGGATAAAACCCTCTTTAGCTGCGCAGAAAGCCCCAGTGCCTTACATCCACTCAGGTAGCAGTCCGGCTTACCGCTCTAAGCAGGAGCATTAGCACCTTTAAGATGGATTGTGCATCTTGCATTGATTGCTTGTGCATACATGTGCTTGCAACATTTATCTTGAAAACTTTGTCATCTTTGCTTTGAATTATTATTTAATAATTTCGCATAAAATCAACTACAAAGGATCCAACATTAAACCTCACTCTTTTCAGACATTCTGGTTTTTAGATGGGGATTTTAATTTTATGTAATTTATTATGTACATAAAAACTGCTATCTCGGTCTTACAAATGCAGCATAGAATTGTGTTTGGAGATAAAAAATATGGTATAAAGCATGACATGAATCGCTCCTGACAGACAGAAGCCCCATGTCAACTGTGCAGCAGCTCAGGTTGTCATGAAAACAGTGGAAAACACACACTGCCTATTGTACATTCACATGGGAAATAAGCCCAGCAGTTAATATTGAACTCTTTGTTTAATGTTGTTCAACATCCCATCAATTTATAAATCCACATGTGCGTTCATACCTCCCTGGAAGCATCAGTCAATATATCTATCCGCCCAGGCCTGCTCTTCGTCCATCCACAGATACATCTCTAACATGTCTGAATGCATTTATTCATACATCCATTGATGGATTCATGCATTTATTTGGGATTAATTTGTGCAGAGTTGATGTGTTAGCTTAGTTTTCATACCAAAATTATAACATTATTTTCAAATCCTACACCTGTTCAGATATAAACTGAAGATAATCCTTAGTTTATCTTCTTGTCAATAAGACTATGGTGGTTAAAATATTCTACTTGTGACTATGCCTGTCACAATAAGCAATTAATCAATTAATTTCATAAATGAAAAGATACTCAATAATTTTCATTCGCTTGATTGATCGTTTTTCTCTTTTCTCTCTCGTTTTACCAAAAATTGACTGATAAAAGTCTTCAGTCTGGTGCTTTGGTCTCATCTAGCTCTTTTTTATTGAGAAAAACTTCAAAAACTTCATAATTAATTTTATTTGTTGTTTCTTTTGTTTCCTTTATTTATTTGGGATATTTAAAATGTCTTCCAGTTCCAGTGTTTAATGTTCATTACAATTTAAAGGCTATTGATTCTTGAGAATGTGTACTTGCATTTTTTGTGCCATTATTACTTTTATATTACTTGACCTCAAAACTACAATATTATAGTTTATCGTAATAATTTCTGGGACGATTTATTGCCTTACAAAATTTGCTATTGTGACACGCCTACTTGTGACACAAACTCACTTGTAACCCAGAATGGTGTGATGCTCTATCAGGTCATATTCCAGACTAATCTGCAGTTGCACAGTGTTGGATTGCTGCCTCTAGTCAGTAATCTGACTGCACATCTTAAAGCAACACAGATGGCAACAAGCATAGCTGCAGTTAAAGAAACAGTCAGTTTTTCAGATTTTAGTCATTAGCTGTTCTGGTATAACTATGAAAGGTAAGGTGAATTAGGTAGGAGCTTACAGGAGCTTGTCTTTTGCTCTGTCCTTTAAATTAGACCACTTAATCTGCGTCTATGTTTTTTGTGCATGATTGGAAATGTTTGCCCTTACAGATTTCTTCTGTTCATATCAGATTTATTTTAGATCCAGATAAAAATCCTGTATAGATCTTGTGCTAAGACTAGAAAATTGATGTTTACCGATGTTCTCCTTACATTCTGATTCAGTTTCAGGTGTTTGCTTATGAAGAATAAGTGGAGCACCTTGTGGCTCAGTTGACAGGGCAAATGCACAACACTAGGAAACACTCAACACAGCTGTTCTGGGCTCCACTCCCCGTCCCAGGCCATTTATTTGCTCCCTTTTCTGTTGCCTTAATGTGAAATAAATGCCACTTGTGCCACAAACTCCAAAAAAAAAGATCAGACAAAAATGTCAGTGTTACAATCTTAGATGTTCAAACTAAGTAGAGACTTACTTCAAAAGACTTGCAGCTGTACTTGTAATAAAAAGTGATTCCATAATGTGCCGACACAGCGGGGCTGAGAATACAAATGCTTGGCATACTTTTCAGTTTAATTTGTAAAAAGAAAAGAATTGGAATCCGATGTAAAAGTTCTTCTCTCTAGTACTGCATTGAGGTCATGCGCAATGTGAGTTATTGCTGCAGAATTATAAAAACAATGCAACCGGGGGTTTTTCCTTGATGGAAAACCTTTTACCACTTGGCCTAGTCAAATGAATTTTATTGTATTGTTTTGTAACTTTGTGAAACTGAAATCTATGCAATTGAATTAAACATAAAAAACTGAATTGAACTTTGACTTCACAGTTACACATCACATTTTGTTGGTACTCCAACGGACTAGTGACCTGTCCAAGGTTTTCCCCGCCTCTCTCCCAAAATGTCTCGCTTGAGGTGGGCATCAGCACCCTCCAGATCCCATTATGGAAAAGGGTGTAAGAAAATGGATGGATGAATTTTGTTGGCATATCCCATAAAATACCAATAAAGTTTGCAGTTGTGATATATGAACACTTTTGCAACCCACTGCCTATGTAACAAACAACCAAATCAACAGAATTTTATAAATAGTCATTTGCATTAGTTTGTTTGAAAGGCCAACAAAATTGTTTTCATCTTGTATTTAATTAATAAACTTTGACCTATTCATTATGAAAACTAAATGGTTACTCTGCAAAACTGCATAATTCTATTTAAAGAGAAACCATGGCATCCTCCTGCTGTTGCTGTCCTGAAGGTAAAGGCGGCCAACCAAGTGTGGCCGTATCCATGAGCTACATCATCTCCGGAGCGTGAAATCTCCCCATTTCTGCTGAGCTGCCCTGAGGACAGCTGAGTAAAGCTTTGCCCGCCGCAGCTCTGGAATTGGAGCATTAAATGCATTTTCCAACAGGTTTGGCGAGGAGGGAAAAACAGACGACTAGGAGCTGAAGGAACAAGTTAGGAATATTCCTGGAATCGTATGGCTTTATTTTTACAGTGAATAACAAAAATTCTTGTTTTACGTCATTGCTTTGTCTGTTGAACACAGTTGATGGTTAGTCTCTTTCATCTGTGTGGGACTCATCAAGTTAAATAACATGCAAGCTCAGACTCAGCCCTTGTAATGGGTTTCCATATAGATAGTCTCCAGGCCTCCGCAATTGTAATGAGGAAGTATTCTTGTTTTTTCTGGGCATAGTTGTTGTATCAGATTTGGTTCTTATCACTTCCAGTATGTTAAACATGTTTAAAACAGCCCGATGCATTTGTATTCAGCAAATTCTACAATGAATTCTGACACAAATGGTGCATAGTTCTCATTTCATTGCAAGTTGGTGTCAGAACAGCTTTGGTGTGCAGCATGCTGAGATATGATCCAATTATATTTGTGTGCGTCTTTATCAGTGTGTGTTGGGTGGAAGCAGAAGCCTCCAAACCCCTGTAAAACCTCTGTAATATAATTCCCCACCGAACACTTTGAATGACCTGAACACACTTCCTGTCATTGCTGCAAACAAGAGATTCAGTTCAGAGTTTTTAATGTGTTTAAAAAGATAACCATAGGAGGAAATGTGACATTGAACTCATTTTTTCATGAGCTGGTAGTTGCTTGGAGGCTTTGCCTCAGGGGCCATCTTCATGTGGCCCCTGAGACTTTGTTGTAGGAGCTATAGCTGAGGGTAAAAGGGGGCCTGAGGACATTGAGTGCAAGCTTTCCTTGCCTAGGCACACTGAAACGGCCAAGGTTGTGCCGTTTCAGTGTGCCTAGGTTTTTTTTGCCTTGATTCATTGTACTAGTCAATGGGCATGCGAAAGAACTGTATACAAGGCCTCTTTGTGGAGCTGATGTTGACAAGGTCAGACTCAGAGCACAGCTACTGTCAAAGACCTATTGCTCTCTTTTTTTGTGGTACTCTGAAGCATATTGAACGAGTACGTTTTATTTTAGAAAGCTCACAACTTATTGTGAGCTTTCTGAAGCCAAGGCTGCATGTTGGAAGCTAAAGCTGTTGTCCAAGAAAACAAAACAGCAACTGAAGCTAAAATTGATATAAAGGGTTTTTGTTGTGTAGAGGACTAACAATGCTTCCATCGCCACAAAAATGTATTTAAAAAGTTGCTTCTGGCCAATCTTCACTGTTTTAGCAATGAAGCAACATTTTAATACTTTACCTTAGCATTTTCATACTGCAATAGAAAACTATCCATCCATCAATTTTCTCACACATGTATTCCTACTGCGGTCAAAAGGGGTCGTATGTCAATACAGAGACAAACAGGACAAACAACTGTGCACGCACACGCCCACACTTAAGTAGAATTTTGAGGGACCAGTTAACCTGACAGTCATGTTTTTGGACTTTCAGAGTACCTGGAGAGAACCCACGAATGCACAGGGAGAACATGGAAACTCCATGCAGAAAGACCTCTGGCAGGCAATAGAAAAGGAGTGTTACTGAATATATTGCGGGCATTGGGAGCCTGAATCAATCGGACCTAAATAGTTATCAAACATTTACTGTGGTTCAAGTAGCTCTTTGAAACAGTGTACCACTGGTATTCAGAGGTTAGTAACTATAGCCACCTGCAAAATACCTGAAATATACAAATACTTCAGACCCCCTATAGAAAGAGAGACAAAATAACAGTAGCATAGCACAAAAGCAAGCTGATTACACTGTCTGAAATATCATTGAGTGAGTTGATCAACTGTACCGGCTGTGATTTAGAAACTCTGGTAAGTCTGTGCCTAATTCCTTACCTACTTCACCATTACATCATTATTGGGGAATTTATTCTTGAGGAAGTCTTAAGTTAATTGGAATGTGTACTAGATGCGTGAGCTACGCTTGGAAGATTTGTGAACTTTTTATTTGTTGCCGTTGCCAGAACTGTTGCACAACAAAAGTCTGCTTACATTAAGCTTGGCCTAAACTTGTTACCCTAACCTGATGAGTTGTTGGTAGCTTCATGCTTTCCTGTTTTTAGGATTACAACCAGCAGAATAAGAAAATTGATTGTGAAGCTAATCTGAAATCTGTAATTCAAAAGTAACTTCATGGATTAAATCCGTGCCATGCAAGAGAAGCATGTCAAAGCCTGCCAGAGGTTGTCTGGGAACATGCTGAGCACTGTTTAGCTTCCACTTGGAAGAGACTGCCACAACCGGTTGTATTTAAATCCTCAGGCGGCCATCTCCCAGAATTAGCTCAGGTGATGAGTTTGTCTTAAGCAGAATGGCTACCATTAGATAAGAAAGCTTAATGTGGATTCAAGTAGCAGTTTGAATCAGTGGCTGTGCTTCTACAACAGAGAATATTGGCTCCTATAGTTAACATTACAGCATCATCATGTGGCTGATGCGTATTTGGAGCTCTCAAAACAAAATATTTCTCCTATTCTGCAAAAATAAACAAAAAACTGCTTTGTAGGGAGAAGTAATGGAGTTGAGGACTGTTTGTTCAAGGGTACGGGTTGGTGCAACTCTGCATGGTGTGAATGTGGAGCAGGCCTGTTCTAAAGGAAAAAAAAAAAAGACTTCCAGATTTGCTCATTGTTGTCTGACAGGATAAGCTTTTTTCTTTAAAAAAGCTTTTTTTAATTTGTGTTAATTAATTCTGTTTAGGCTTACTTACTTTTCAGCAATACCTGTTGGCAAATTTCACATTAATGTATTTAAGTCAGATTTATTTTTGACCTTTATTCCCCAGATTCCACATAATTTGCTCTACTGGTAGAAATGCAAGGACGAAAAAGACGGCCCCTGTCAGAACCTAAAGCTTATCTTTAGTAATTATTCAACAAATTTTACCATTTACTTTTCTTTGCCTCACAGGGCTCGAAGCGTCTTCTGAGATCAAACGAGTACGTCCTCCCTCCCAGCGGACTGATGGAGACCGACCTGGAGCTCACCTTCTCACTACAGGCAAGCCATCTCACATTCCACTGCAAACTCTCACACAGATGTCAGTGCAAAAGTGCTGCTGAAACATTTCAAAATCTGTAAAGTTAGTAACCCTAAAAGATTTTGACCTTTAAAAAATATGCAGGTCATAAATGAACTAACTCTTTAGTATACTGGCATTTCTACAAAGTTAAATAGTTGTACAAGGATAACAGAATCAGTATCAGCAGCTGGTATATTGGCTAGCATGTTACTTTTATTTATTTTACAACATTTTTAAAATACATATGCTTTCTCATCATCATTATTGGGGTCCCAACTTCAGCTTCTGGTACTGCTTGAATAAACGACCCGCTTTTGAGTTGTTTTGGGTCACTTACCTAGTATTTTAGGCCATTTTTCAACAGTCGCTGTATGTTGAAAAAGTTTAGGAAATTCAAAAAAAAAAAAAAAAGTTTTAATTAGGAACACTAATCATGTTTGTTGATTAGCTGTTGACGTCCTAGTCTTTGATTATAGAAAGTTTCAGCAGAGGAATGTTTGAAAGGAACAGTTTAAATTACAGGAAAACTTCAGCTTGTAAAAGTTGAAGCGATAAGTTCAGCCAACTTATAAAACCAACAACTACAGATGATTATTATGAGAACGCTGTGGAGCTAAAAGGTAAGAAAGTTATTTGAAGAATTTAGTTATGGTTTCAAAAAGGTACAGCTCTACATATAAAAAAACTACCTTACTACTGATATATTTGGTGCAACAGTGAGGGATTAAATTCTGAAATAGTACAAATAACTTGATAGAATCCAGTGGAAGAATCTTTAATGATTCCTTTCCAGGACGTTCACTAGTGTGAGCAGATATTGCAGTAAAAACTAAAGAAATCCTTGAGCAAACAGACTTTTTTTTTTCTTTTTTATATCACCTGAGTAATGGAATTATGTACATGTGGACTTGCCTTAAAAAGTAGTTGCACGTTAGTGCAATATAATCCTCCGGGTTCTAGAAATGGTCTAAACATAGCATCAGAAAACTTTTTTTTTTTTAAATCTGACAGATTAATTAATTTGACTGATTATAATTTAGAATATTTACAACTGAATACGTGGATAGGTGTTTTAATCTTCAAAAAATACAAAAAAATTTACCATAAACAGGTTCACTCCCCTTTTTTTTTTACTTTGTAGGACTATATAAACAGATGAAATGTATTAAGGTGAGTGATGTGTTTTCATCTGATTCATTACAGTACCCACACTTTCTAAAGAGGGACGCCAACAGACTGCAAATCATGCTGCAGAGACGGAAGCGTTATAAAAATCGAACCATCCTGGGCTACAAAACGTTGGCTGTGGGAGTCATCAATATGGCCGAGGTAACGTCCCCTCATCTGGGGGTGGAGTGCTTTCACCCGCTTCATTTCATGTGTCATTCTCAGTCGCTTTGCTTGAGAAGCACGCTATTTTGCTCTGAGCTTGTGAGCATGTTCTACCTTGCTCTGCTTGCCAGAGAGAATGGGCTCCTGTGATTCATTTTCATCAGACAGAGCTGTGTGAAATGATCGACCATCTGGTGGTTGCTTCATATGTGCTATTCTAGCCCCCCCCAAAAAACCAAACAAACTGTGCATTCATTGTCGATTGGCTGTTGAAATAAATATAAGCTAGTTTGTTTTTTTGAAAAAGAATAAAAGATAATTTACTATTGAGTCTTTTTACTTCTTTAGGGTTAGTCCAAACCTCAGCTGGAGACACAGTGGGGAAATTATGACAGAATAAGGATATCTGTCCACAAACACTCAACTGAATCATCATCATGCTCGTATGTTTTATGGATTGTTGCCTTGAAATTAGCTATGCTAGAACAGATACCAATATATATTTTTTTTAATTCTCTTGCAAAAGTATTCATACCCCTTTGTTTTTATGGGTTGTCCTCCTACAACCCTAATTAGGATTTGATGTGATATACTAACACATAGCAGTGTATAATTGTAGATACAAAAAAAGAATTTCAAAAATGTCCCTGTCCCCTCTACTTTGATACCCCTAAATAAATTTAATGTAACAAGCCGCCTTTATGAGTTGCATCTATTGATATATGTGTATTACTGGATATATACTGTAATATATGGTGCCTATTGGCCACTTAGCTAGTCCTGCCTCCATTTCTCTTTTATATTGGACAATTATAAAATTTGACATAATTGCCTCTATCTAAGCCATAGCTGAAAATTTAAAAAAAAACTGCAGCTCCAATATCTTATTAAATATTTTATCCTATTTGATGATTGTTAGGAATATAGCGATGCTAGTCCAGTTTTTGTTGTTTGTCCCCACAATAAAGGGAAAATAACATAGAAAACAAACTACAAACCACACATGTATAGAAATGGCACATAAATATAGTCACCTGATGTCCAACCCAGATAGTTTAAGAGGCATGCATACCTTTGCATGGTACAGGTGTTATCAATCATTTTCTAATCACGATCTGTCTTTTCCTGCTGTGGCCTTTAGGGCAGAAACTGATTGGCATCTGAAAACAAGACTAATGCATTATTGTGTTTTAAATTCCCACTCAGCTGCTCTGCTCTTTCTGCTGGGAAATAACCCACAGACCTTTTATGAATGAAGCCAAATTTATCATTATTGGACCCTGCAGGGTAATTGCGTTGTCATCCGGCTGCAGAGCAGAACCCTCTTGTGCCTCGTGTTCTGAAACCGTCAAAGCATTGTGTGGGAGGAAGTGGCTTCCTGGGCTTTGCTCGCAGAGCTCAAGTGGACTCCTGCTGGTGGTTGATCGAAATGAGCCTGCTCCCTGTCCAGCCATTCATCAGCTGAAATATTACAAGCAGCCCCCAGATGGAGCTTAGACGGAAAACTCATCCTCTCTCATCTAATTCCAAACCGTTTATTTAAAACTTGCACTGCTGGGTTGGATGGCATTGCTGATTGGATTGGGTCACTTAGGCAAAGCAGTTATTTTTTTGATGAAGACTTATTTACAGATAGCCTAGTTATCAGTGGTTTAAGAGAACCTGCTTTAATCTCTTCACCAGGAATGGATGTGTGAAAATATGTTTTATTTTTTTACTGTTTAATCACTGCTTTAGAAAAATGGAACAAAGTGATGGGACCAGATATGATCGCAGATGGTGTTTAGCTTGCAGATAAATTAAAACTTTCAAACCCAAAGAATCTTTTTCTGGGTGAGACGTATCATTAATTAGACGGATGGATTTTAAATTTGATCTAAATGCTGCACTGTGCCCAGGTGATGCAACACCCAACAGACGGGGGACAGATTCTGGGTCTCCATAGCAACGTGAAGGAGGCCCCGGTGCGCGTGGCAGAGATCAGCGTGTACTCTCTGTCCAGCCAGCCCATCGACCACGAGGACGGCAGCGGGCAGGCTTGCCGCAAGACCAAAACCTCAGGTGGGCGAGCGCCATCTCCCGCCTCACACTGTAGGTCTGTTGGAAAGGTCTGAGTCCAAACCCAAATGTGTTTCAGTCCTTCAACCCCAGAGCCAGCACCTCCCCGCTGTGGCCCCTCTCTTCCCTCCTTCCACCTGGCTCAAGTTTCCCAACTGAGAACAGAATAAACTCCATTAATCCAGGCCTGTCCCACAGCCAGAGATATGTTATTCTCTTCAGCTGCGGCTGCAATGTCAATGTGAGACCTGAACAGATGGAGGGACTATTACCTTTCACCGCTCTATTTCTGGACGGTGATGGTCCAGTCCGGACTCCGTAGCATTATTCTGCTGTTCTGATCCGACCAACACTGTTCTGGATGTTATTAAGGAAGCTGCTCAAACATAACACATGAGCTCATGCGGCAAGCATGAAACGAGTGTCACTCTGAGGGAAGGGAGGGAAGAAAAGATGTTTATCTTTCTCCGTTCATTGATCCTTAATAGCATCCATCCTACCTTGGAGCACGGAACAGGATGCTTCACTGGCAAAAGGAATAACAAAGAAGCTGCTCCAAATAAACAAACAGCAGATTTTTAAGCTGAAAATATTTGTTGTCTTTAATAAAAATTTAATTGGGAAAAGCTTTTCCACCAAATCTTCAAAAAATGTCCAGTAAAATCAACATCTCGCCACATTTGCCTTATTAAATGCTTGAAAATCAAGATAGAAATTCAAGATTATTGTTGTTGCATAAAAATGCTGTATTCTCTTTTAAGAACTTTTGCAAAAACGACAAAAAGAGAAAAAAAAAATTCTATCCATCATAGCCTCTATGGTAGCCGATATCTCTGTATTTTGACAACTGTTTTCATTTGTTGACCTCAGACCGCTCCCCTGACATGGACAATTATTCAGAGGACGATGATGACAGCTACTCGTCGGAGCAGGAGGCCAGTGATGACGCAGTTAATGCCCAGGTCGGTGCCAGAACAATCATTTTGTGACTGTGCTGCAGCTCTCTGTTAAATCTGAAAAATAATGTTTTGCATTATTTTTCAGCTGTTTGCCGAACATATCACTGTAGCTTCCACAAACTGCAGTGTATTTATTTGGAATTTATATGATAGACCAACACAAAGTTCATAGTTGTGAAGCGGAAGGAAACAAATAAATGATTATAAAGATTTTTTTGGAAATGAAAGTCTGAAAAGTGGGATGTACATTTGTGTTCAGCTGCCTTTACTCCAAAATTCCAAAATAAAACCCAGTGTAGCTAATCACCTTCAGTATACTACCCAATATCTCAATCTTATAATGAGATGATTATTTAATCTCAATATAAATGTAGCTGTTCTGTGTTTATAACTGGGTTAGGCCATAAAATGGAGTTGGGTTGAATTCATCATCTGAAAATGGAAAGAACATGGCATAACTGAATAGCCTTCGGTCTCATTTGCATTTGTTTTAATGTCAGGATATTTATGATGAAGATGATGAAGTCCGGAAGCCCAAGAAACCCCGCAGGAAAATGATCAGAACCACCTCCATGACCAGGGTGAGTGGCTCGCTCTCCTGTCACAAAGATCTTAATGTTCACCAATCATTGACCATGAGAATAGCATAAAACGTGTAGCGTACTGTTCCACTAGCTTTTAGGAGAAGTAGCACAGCTTGTTCCATTTGTCCAAGCCATTAGCAGGATGTGGATGAGCATGTAAACGACCAATGTGGGCTCGCTGAACTGACTATAATGGTCTTTGCATGAAATAAGTAATCCAGTAGTTGGTAACAAGGATAATTTATAAATCCAAGCCTCGCTGAGATGGTTGTTAAATGTGAGATTTATTTCAGCAGTTTCCTTTGCTCATATTTACACCATTTTTTTTTTTTTTTGGTCTTCTCTTACAGCAACCTAACTTTAAGCAGAAATTTGTTGCTCTGCTGAAGAGGTTCAAGGTTACTGACGAGGTAAGCTACATCTGCTTTATTTTTTTTTTAGTTGTTGCCCAAACAAACTTCTTTTTAGCACAAAAGAAAAGGTTTGCTGGGTTTTTTCTGTGTTCTCAGCCAGACTGTTACGTGGTCTCAAGTTAGTCAGCTGTGATGCTTGTAGTTATTATATTACCATTGAGGCAGCAGAAAATAATCCCAGCATTGACTGCCTGAATAGTCTTTTACTGCAGAGCAGTGAAAGGTAGAAGAAAAATAAGGTTACAGGCATTGTTGCAGCTAATTAATGTCTGATTCATACATTCCCCATAGATGTGATTCATACAGAATGATTTACAGCTTGATTAACCCATTACTTCTTATAATTGATGGATGACTAATCTACTTTTTAGAATATATTTTCTGTGGACTCTGTTTAAGACGTTGTATAAAAGGTTAAAAGTGAGACATTTAGCTCTTTTTTTGGAGTAAGATTCAGATGTTCGCTCGTATCTATACTATTTTCAGGTAGTAGAATGAGCATATTCAGGTTGTAGAATGTAAAATCTGTAGGAAGAAAGTCAAACATTGTTAAATTATATTTATCTTTTGACAGCTTTCCTGTTTTCGGTTTGCCACAAGCTATGTAGGGGAAAGACCCTACATCAGGGGTCCCCAAAGTCGGTTCTCGAGGGCCGGCCTCCTGCATGTTTTAGTTCTCTCCCTGGTTTAACACACCTGGATCAAATGATGACTCGTTAGAAGGCTTAAGACGAACACTGACCTGCTGAAAAGGTTATTGGTGCCACCAGGGACAGAACTAAAACATGCAGGATGCTGGCCCTCAAGGACTGACTTTAGGGACCCCTGCCCTACATGGTCAGATTGGACTTGGACTGTTTATTTATTTATTTATTTTTACCTAAGCAAACCACTTCATCAAATAGAAAGCTAACACTGCACACTGTTGTGACAGCATCATGATGTGGGATGTAGTTCTGCTGGAAGGACAGGGGAGCTGGCTGGGGTTAAATACAAGGCAGAAGCTGTTAGAGGTTGCAAAACAGACAATAAAACAAGAGGTGCACCAATTGCAGTTTTCTGGTCAATCTGATTCTGATTTTGGCTCATGCTGATTTTTGTTGTTTGAAAAGTTGCTAAGTTGACAACAGCGAGGTGACTTGTTAACCGTGTATGTGCAGACCTGACCTCGTGGGTGGGTGAGTCAGTCAGCCCTCTCTCATAGCAAAGAAAAAGGGGACATTGGCTGATTTTCTGACCTTTGCACAAGATGAGTGAAAAAGATCGGTTTCACATGTCAGCCAATCTCCTAAACATAAGGAAACCCTGGCCGATTTATTGGTGCATCCCTAAAAATAACTGTGGTAGAGGTTTGTGCTACAGTTCAACAACTCTAAACATACAGCCAGACCTATAATGAAATGACTTAGAGCAAAGCGTCGGGACGAAAAAATCATCCAGACCTAAAGGCAGTTGAGAATATGTGAAAAGGCTTTAATTGGGCCCTTGAGACAGTTTCCATCTAATATGTCAGAGCATGAGCTGTTTGGCGAAAAAGATGAATGAACAGAAAAATTCCTTGCCTAGAAGAGCTCTATTTAGTGTTGACTCAGGAGGGCTAAATACAAATACACCTCACACTTCTCATTTAAGTCTGTAGTTCTAACAAATTATAGGGACATATACCAAGGGGCATTCTAACTTTTGGGAGGCGCTGTATGTCTAATGATGTTCACTAACACCAAACTCAGTGCTGTATTTCTCTGGATGGTTCTGAAAGCTCCAGGTGGCCCAGTTATCTTTTATCACGTTCACTGTCACTAATCTCTTCCTTGTGCCTGCGTAATGTGCAAGGCTTGAGCTCTATAAATATCCAGGCAGAAGGAGGCGGGGGGACAGACTGTTTATCTGCTTCCCGCCAGCTTCTGCTCTTATGGAGTGGCATTAATCACCTGATTAGTCCACAAGCCTGCCTGTGTGCACTTCCTATGATATAAATCCCCACTGTGCAGCACCTCAGCACTCACCTACCTTTTAACTATCATTAAAAAGAACAAAAAACTAAGGTATGAATTTATTAGCCTTCCTTGGTCCAGAAGTCTAAACCAACATTAGATTTTTACACTTCATGAAGTGTAAAAATCAATGTAATTTAGTACATTATGTGTCTGTAATGTACTAAAAGTTTGTGTGTGTGGTAGGTGCTAGACTCTGACCCAGTAGACCAGACCCAGGAGGTTGAGGAGGATCTGGATTTGCTCTACGACAGTCTGGAGGTGTACAACCAGAGTGACAGCGGGCCAGAGATGGAGGACAATGAGAGTGTACTGAGCACTCCAAAGCCTAAACTCAAGTATGTTTTTCTTAAAGCCCAATTTCTAAACTTTTTATTATGATAGTTATTAAATAGAGAAGACACCAGTACAGAACCTTGGGAAACAGCAGAATTAAGAGCAGCTGAATGAATTTGATAGATTCTGCCTGTGTGATGTCAAAGCAGCCTTGGACCTTATATAGATTTTATGTCTGTTTTGTGTTTTACTTGTTTTGGCATGAAATTAAAACCAAAACAATTTAACCAAAGTCTAATTTTTTAGTTTGTTCAATTCTTTTTTTTTTATGGTTTTATTGGCTCTAGTGGCCTTTATTTGATAGTTAATTGATAGGAAAGTGGGTAACGAGAGAGAGGGAAGACGTGCAGCAAAGGCCACCAGGCCGGGAATCGAACCTGTGACAGCCAAGTCGAGGACTAAGGCCTCCATATGTGGGTTGTGCACCACAGCACATCCCAGGTTGTTCAATTCTTATGACAAAAAATATACTTGTTAGACCTTTATAATGGGCTGCTTTTGAACCCCTGCACTGGCAAAAGTGTTAAATTTTTTTAAGTCTTCTTATTTAAGGGTTAATTTTTTTGATTTGGTGTCACAAAAAATATAATTAGTATTAATTCATTAGAAAATGTACATACTGCACCATAAATCACATGTACTGTTAAACCCCTGGTATTATTACAGGCTTCTTTATTTCTCAGTTAAACTATTCAAAAGTCAGTTTATGTTTGTATTATCTTCAATTTCTCCCACGACGCAGATGTTGCTGTCTTGTGCTGTTTGTAAATCCGTTCTGGAAATATTTACATGTAATGCTTAATATTTAAAAGTGTTTCATTTTATCAGAAGATTTCCCCATATTGTAACAAGATAAGACTCTTCTTAAGGTTGGAGCGGAATACTTTGTGTCCCTTAGTTTTAAACTCCTAATATTTAAAATATTGTCTCTCTTTTTTAGGCCGTTCTTTGAAGGAATGTCTCACTCCAGTTCCCAGACGGAGATCGGAAGCATACACAGCCAAAAAAGTCAGCAGAGAGAATTATCCTGTCCTGTAAGTTGATCATTAATCACCATGTATGAACAAGCTGTCTTCTAGGCTCATTGTTTATCATTAGGGCTCAGTTTCATTTGTTTTATAGTTTCTTATGTAAAAAAAAAAAGGAAGAAGCTATTGTTTAAATGTTTGTAAGCGCTCGGCTCATTGAGGTCGAGGGAATCGCCGTTTGAGCTTGAGTGCAATGCAGCCAGGACAGGATGAAGATTTAAGTCCTTGCCCTGTCCACCCCTGCAGGCTCTCAGTATTTATAGGGTGTGTCACCAGATGACCTTTTCAGCACCATCAACACACATTTAGACACAACTATGCTCCAGAAGGAAGATTGGATGGAGCGGCCCTGAACTCCTACTCCCAGATTTATGGCCTATTAGAACAACACAGGCAGAGCAGGAGAGGCATGTTGAATCCAACGATGTGAGGGAGGGGGGCCGTTTATAAATATCTGGGAATCCATTTGAGCTTGTAATAAAATAGCCCAAAGCATCTCAGGCTGCTGTAGCCCCTTATTTTGTTGTGTTGCAGTGGAACTTCATAAACATGTCTCACAGCCAGAAAGGAAAGTTGTTTGATCTCAGACTGAAATGAATTAACCCAGATGTTACAAGATGCACAGGAATATTTTTAATGGCTTAACTCTGAGCACGCAAACAGGCTTAGATGTGTGGGTGAAATTAATGCAGTGAATAGCATGACTATTAGACCGTTGGGTCACTGAGGATAGTGCAGTCTGGAAAAATACAGAATTTGACAAAAACATGAACATTTACAGGTCTGGGTAAGTATGAAAAATGTGGAAAACATTTTGTGTTTCCAGACTTTATTTTCTGTCACATTGTGTAAATCATCCATTCTTCCTTCCTTATATGAATCCATTTCTACATCCATCCTTTCATTCATCCATGTGGGTTTTATATTCATCCATCCATTTCTGTCTCTATCTAGTTCTGTTTTTATATCCATTTTTATAGTCATCCACTTTTATATCGTCTGTCTGTCTGTCCGTCCATCCACATCCATTCATTGTGTACAGATGATCTATTTACTGTAGCACCATGTACAGTAAATTTAAAGCAAACTTTTGTATTTATACTTAAAAACTCTGGAAATGTGAGTCTGAAAAAGTTTTAAAACTTGTCAAACACATGTAGGAATCCTGGGAACTGTCTGAAAAACTAGCAAGTGACCTCCATGGAGAATATAATCTAATGTAGCCTTGTGTGTGTGTTTTCCCCCCTACAGAGCGGAGACTTTCTGACTGTGGACAGATGTAAAGTCCAGGGGAGCCGATATCAAGATGACAGCATCACAGAAACGTCTGTTGGGGTATGTTTTTGGAACAGCGGCACATAATTTAAACCAAACCCCTCTGGAGCATCTCTTTCTCACATTTACTCCTTCCAACCATTCCCTTTTCACTTCACCGCCTCCTCCCTCGGGGCTTTGATAAAAAGAAACAAAGAGAGGGAGTGTGTGAGGGCAGACAAAGATAACTCTGAATGAGGAGGATTGAGAGAGGTCCCCGAGTTTCCTGCTGTTTTCTTGCTGCTGGGTCAGCTTAACCTTTGTCATTCAGCCGTGGCTCCCCCTCCGAGCACAGGGCGGCCGTCTCAGCAATCTGCTTCACTAAACCAATTTGAAGCGAATATCGAAGATGTTTCTTCAACCACCTGCTAACAAACCACAGCTTTTTATCTCCTCTGTCACGGCGGGCATTTACAATTACCAAAAACCTCAGCAACCCAAGCTCAATTCCATGCAAAGCCACAATCAACATTTTATTTTGTTCTCCAGAGCCGCTGGTAGACAGAGAAGACACTGCTGGAGATTGATGAGCTAGGTTTGATTCCCATAAAAAGTGTTTTTCAATTTAAAGCTTGTTAACGAGAAAAAAAAAAGACTACTTTAAAAAAAAATTTAATTTGTTTCAGATATCACTTCCCTTATTTATTTTGGGTCAAATCCAAGGTATTTGGGTTTAAACGGGACACCGACTTAAATGGCATTTTACTCTCGTTAGATCATAAAATGAAATGCATAAACATGTTTAAATTATCTGAAAACACAGTGAGACTTTTATGCAATGAAAAGATCTTGGCTTAGGGAGAATAAAGAAATCTAAAATAAATGTAATAAAGCTATTATAAGAAGATATTAAAAACTATCACGGTGTTCTTTTGAAAATTCCCAGTACTTCACAAGATATGATGAGATTTTTAGTCTTAAAACAAGAAAGTATTTTACAGATTTGGATAAGTGGGAAAACATCGATGTTTACAGACTGTTTGCCTGTTTTATTGTGTGTGTTTTTTTTCCTTTATTCATCTATTTGCCCACATTCCTTCCACTTTGGTTTATGGATTTGTTTTGCATTGCAGTCCTAAGCTAGTGCTGCTCAACATATCACAAATGTATTCTTCTCTCAATATATGTATCTTTGTACACAGTGTGAGAACTGCCTGAACTGCTATAAATGTTAATTATTAGCTAACGTTTTATTATTCACTAAACACTTTTCTGATTCAGCATTAAAAGATTTTGAGGGTAAGGACGTGCTTCGGTGGTGAAGTCATAAAGAAACTTCAACTAAGTTGTTTCCTTGCTGAAACATCAGATGTAAGCCAGATGCTAATTTGACCTTGTTTAGATGGAAATAAAGAACTTTTTTTGCATTAGCTCAATTGTTTGTTCATAATATGAGGTATGTGTTTAAAATGAACCAAATTCAGAAAGTCATACCATTATCACAATATTCAGTATTACTGTCACATATTACATGTTTTCCTTATGTTATGCAGCCATAGTCTGGTCACTGTAGAAATTAATTTGTTAATGAACTTTTGTATTTGTCCTTGTATATTGAGCTAAAAAAAGAGTTGGAGATTGGAAAATTAAAAGTATGGAATTTGGTTATGAAATATGTTTAACTCTGGTTATTCTTCCTATTTATCGTAGGTCCAGGAGCCAGAGTCGGAAAACAGTGGATCTGGAGTTGTGGAGGCCAATAGCTGGGATGTCAACACAGAACGGATCCCAAGCACCGTCGGCAAGCTCTGCAAAACGGAGTCACAAAACCACATGTCGCCCAGGTGAGCGGCTCATCACTACATCTGGGAATAAACACAATAATCCGATCCCACACAAACCAACATCTGTATCTAAATATGCAAGTTAACCCCAGAATGAGTCCATGTGGAATGGGTGTTTCCATTTTTATTCACAAGTTGCTTCCAGATTGTTAGATTTCTTGTTCTCTCTGCCGGTCTTATGTTTTGAGCTGGTTGCATTTTGTATTTTCAGTAAAGTGGAGAACAGGCTGCAGAGGCGTCCTCGCAGCACCTCCATGAAAGATAGGCAGAACTCCAAGGCTCAGAGCGACAGGACCAGCAGCATGGAGAGCGAGTGTTCACCAGACTCCCGGCTTATAGCGCAGGTAAGCGTCACTCTTCTGTAAAACATTACCGGGTTTTACAGAAGAGGGATCCTGTAAATCCTGGTAATGTTTTACCAGGTAAACGGGTAAAAGGTTTTACCATTTTACCCGTTTTTGGCTGATGCATGTGCTTGTATCAGTTTCAGAGTCTCTGCTCCTCGTTTTTCTCCAAGGTTCCCAGGAAGTCTGTGTACGACCAGCTAAACCAGATCCTCATCTCAGACGAACGCTTACCAGAGAGCATCATTCTCATAAACACTACAGAGTGGCAGGGACAGGTGTGTTTTCCTTAAATAACATTTCAGAACTTCTCATTTCAGAACAGTAATCTGTTCATAAAATAGCGATGGGTTTTTATAGTCTGGGAAAGTAAAGAGTTTTGTTCATTTTCTACTCAGAATTCTTATCTACTCATCCATTTCTATTTAAAGCCTTGCCACTGCAAAAGCATATAAATTAATCTCAATCCTTTGTATATAAACAAGAAAAACTGTCAGTTATTGTCAATGATATCTGAAAATTATTATCTGGGGATTTAAGAAGTTTGATTAAGGATAGGTGATATGGAATTAAAGTTTTATCTCAATACTTTATGGTGCTATTGTGATAACAGTAAAAGTGATGAGAACTATTTCACTTTTTTAGGGAAATATAAGTGCATGACGCAACAATCATGGCTTCACAAACGCAAATACTACTCTTGAAAAAAATAAACATTTATAAAACACTTCTATTGGACACTAGTCACATAAAACAGTGTCTTTTATATTACCAAATATTTAACCATATTTTTTTAATTTATTGATACTCTCATTGAATAAAGAGTGGAGAAAAATAATGCAAATAATAATCTCAACAACAAATAACATTGTTACGGTAATTGAAATTTATTGTAGCGATCAATCAAAATTCTTGCTGTGATAAGAAATGTATCACAATAAATGATAGTTTTGACACAAAGAATCTATAGAAACCCTTCTTATACATACAGGGATCATAAAGAGCATGATTTAATCTCATCATGTTTCATAATGTGAGCCAACGTCGGGTTGGCTCACATTATTTGTGAGCAACGTTGGATTGTAGGACAATCCGACCTTTCTTTGATGTATTATGTATGCAGGAGGTTTCTCAGATTGTCCTGCTTCTGCTGTCTTTCAGACGCAGTCTCACTTATCCATTAACTCATTGTGTCCCTCTCATGTGTGTTTCTGTGCAGTACGTAGCCGACCTGCTCAATGAACAGGGCCAGCCCATTGTCTCCACCTACTCTGCTGCTGATGTGCAGGCTGCCTTCAATACCATCGTTACACGCATCCAGAGATTGTGAGTGGCCTACACACATGCATATGCTTTGTTTGTATAAAACATTTAATCAGGGAGAAATCTTTCCAATCTGTGTTTGTTTATGGAGGCTTCTCCTCAGAAGATTCCAGGTTGCCTCTGCTCATTTTGCTGATGTGTTCTGTCTGTGTAGCCATCGTTTGAAAATCCACTGTTTCCAGACAAGTGTTCAGTGTTCTTTTGTTTCTAAATCCGTCATCTCTGCTTGTCATCTCCGCAAGCTTTCAAGTCACTTTTAGGCGAGGTTATATTTTTATCATCTTAAACAGAAAGTCAAAATGAAAAGGGGAAATATTTTAGAATGTCGTCACCATAATAATAAAAATACTATATTTTATAAATATTGATCCAGTATTCAGCACCCTAATGTAATGACCTATTAGCCTAATAACTGGATGACAAAAAGTCTTTCTTTTCATTATAAAAGAATTTCAACCTCGTTTCTTTGCAGATTTGGTTTAATTCAGCTGGAGGGCTCAGTTTGAGCTGGTCTTAAAAAGTAACACTATTTATAAAGATTTTCTTGTGGCAGGATCAAAAGAGCTGCTTAAATAAAGTTGAAAAAGTCTTCTAGATACTTTTAAGCCCTCAGTGCTGTAAAATCTGTTTGATACAATGTGGCTCTTTGGGGGAAAAACAAAGCTGACCTGTTTTAAAGCAACAGTCCTATAGAGATACAAATCTTTCTTTCAGGCAGGCTTTAATTTTTCACACAACATCTCTGACCTACATTTCTTCAAGCCAGATTTTTTTTTTTCTTCGTTTTACTCACTGCCTTCTTTATTTAACACCTTCCAGCTGCAACTGCAATGCTCAGACACCACCGACAATAAAAGTGGCCGTTGCAGGCGACCAGAGTTACCTCAGCACCGTCCTGAGGTTCTTCGTGGAGCAGCTCGCCAATAAAACCCCAGACTGGCTCAGTTACATACGCTTCCTCGTTATTCCCATCGGTACGTCAACCGGAGTTGCAATTAAACCTGAAGATGCTGCATGTATGTAACCAAGTCTGCATGCAGGTTCCCATCCCCTGGCGAAGTATGTGGCCTCCTTCGATAGCCGCTTCAACAACATCTTCATGGACACGGCTTGGAGGGAGCTGTTCTGCAGGACAGAACGGCCCACATCAGGTAGGACTCGACACTCCAAACTCTGGCTGAAGGGAAAGTCTGTGTGTCTAATGCGCAGCTAACTTGAAAGGGAAAGAAACTGGGTCAGAGCTCAGGTCATGAGCTGCTGAACAGAGGAGGGGATTTCTGTCTGTCGCAGTAGATGGTTTTTGATCAGGCAGTGTTTTCACACCCTGCAAAACATCTTAAGAACCAGCATATAGCGTCACTCACCTTTTGTTTGTTTGTTTTTTCATACTAGACATATTTTATGTATTTTTCTTTGACTTTGTATTTTGCTTATTTTAGAAGTGATTTATTGTTTGTGAACTTAAACATCAAATTATGATTGCACTCATCCAATCGTTTTTAATCCACTGTCTCATGATCACTTCTGAAGTATCAACAAGCCCGGCTACCAAAATCCTTCTCCACTTTTTATCTTAATTTCAGCCTCAAAGAGAGTCATGGTTTTTTGTATATCGTGTTGAGTCATCACTAAGGAGTTAATGAAAGCAGGAAGGCTTGGCATCCTTTTTTTCTCTAAATCTTTTATCCTTAACGGTAGCTGCCTTAATAACCCACCACTCTTTTATTTGTTATGTGGTCTGTCAGATGTGTGCTTCGCCTGTCAGTATTAACCCACGTTTGGAAGAATGTAAATAATTAATATTCAGTCTCCAAGCAATCTGATGTATGTGGAGATGTAGACTCTTGTTGATCGGACATGAATCTAGAACTCAGACTTTCTCTGTTCTACAAATTCATGAAAAATGTGAGGAAGGAGAAATATTTTATTTTCAAGACTTTTATGTTGGATTCTACTTAAAAGATGCACATCTATCCATTAATTGGCTAGTTTTATCAGTCGATCTATTCCACTCATCTAAGACTGAAACAATTAATCATTATGAATCGATAATTGAAATGAGAATAAAGACTGATATGTTATTGCATTTTAAGCAATACAATGTTTTTCTTATTTAAAAAACGTATTATTTGTTTAATTGAATATTTTAATGTATGTCCCATATTGTATAAAAAGTCTTAAGAGGTCAAATGAAAAATCTCCTGAATGTGCCAAGTTTTTAATCCCAATTAATTGATCACTCATCAAAATAATCGACAGAATAATCAATTACTAAAATAATCATTCGTTGCACTATGCTCTCATCCATCTCTCTCTTTATTGATTATTTATTGATGATCCGTCTTACTTTCCCCTACAGACAACATGGATGTAGCAGGACGTATTATTCAGTATCTAGCCGGTGCCAACGTGTCCCACCAGTTCCCCATCTCAGAAGCCATGCTCACCTACAAACAGAAGAGGTAAAACTGGATTACTTGTATGTTTTCAACCATATCCATACAGCATCTGTATGCATGTTTATATCTGTGCTTTTTATGCAATCCCAAAATATTCTCTCAGAAATAATTTCTAATTCTAATCCTGACCATCATTGTAACTTAAAGTTCTTAAAGTAAATATCCATTAAACTGCGTGAAGGCAATGCTTGAATTGCTTACAAGCATTCAGCTTTTGCATATTACACAGCTTTTTGTGATGGCAATCATTGGAAGAGCCCAACCAGGATTCTGAACTTGATAAGAAGATTAACAAAAACTGTTGGGTTTTTTTTAACTACCCTTCCCATCTTAGTGAGCACAGCTTCCAATTGGTCAGCAGGTTATAAAACCAACACAGTTTTTAACTGTTGCATTCCTTCTCCTCCCCCTTTCCCTCTTTGATTTGCTTTCAAGGAAAAGAAGTCTGTATTTTGATTTTTATATCAGGTATCTAACTCAGCTTTTTTTGTTTGATCTCTTTTATTCCCTCTCCTCCATTTGGCCTAAGCTCCTCGCTGTGTCTTTACATTTCCCTTTTCACACACTATTATCTGTCTAACTTCACTTTGTCTTGACCCGTGTCTCTGGTTTGCTGTGACTTTGATTCCTGCTTTGTCGTCTGTGTTGTTGCTGTGACGATTTGCCTAACAACCTTTAAGACAAGCCTTTACAAATTAAGTTGGTGTTCTAACACGCAGCCAGCTTTAAAGTACCATAAGAATTGTAAATGCTGTGAGAACCAAGTGCTTTCTTAGAAGGCGGGACCATCTGTAGGTAGAAGAGTCAAACCAGTCAAGTAAATCATTTGTCACATTTTTGTTTTTCAAAGCAAAAGTAATTAATATTGTGCTGTCTCTAAACCACAAACCCTAACCCTATTGTTTAGTTTCTCTTTTAACTTTTATTGAAACATCTAAGACATTTTTGTTATCAACTTGAATAAACAAAACCTAAATGACCTAAATGTTGTTTGGAAATGCATGAAATCTAAATACTAACATGTATGTCGATGAATGCGGTGAACATAACTGAAAAAGGTCACACTTTGTGAACTGTTGGAACATCAATAAGGCATATGATGACCACTGAAAGGTGGACTGAAGAACTGATTATTTCTTCACCATAGCACCCGTTTGCAAGTGGGATATTAAAAACACAAGACAAATCACTTTATCATTCAGCACCACTTTACAGACACAGTGCAAAACAAAATTGTTTCACAAGCTCATAAAAACAAATAAATTTAAAATCAGTAGCACATTTTAAAAAAATAAATATCCAACTATTGCACAAGAGAAATTTTGATTGCACAAATATATTTTAGCAAACTTGTAGAGTACAGTAATGTACAAAATAGCAGCAATTGATTTACTGCTCAACAGTCTGAAAGTCGCTTCCACAGAACCTCTTCAACCTGCGACTCAGGCTACGGTATCATCTACCTGAGGACAGTGTGCAGGCCGTGGTTGGGGTGTGAAGTGTTCCTGATGAGGTATTCTCCCAGAATAAACCTCAAATATCAGGGAGCGAGTGAACATTTTGTCCCCAAATAGACATAGAGATGGAGGTTGTTCCTGCTTCTCAACCTTAAAGTTAAAATGCACGAAACATGGACAAGTGTTAGTTTGACAAGGGCCAAATTGTGATAGTTTGATGAAAATTTCAGAACTACTGCTAGTGTAGCTCAAATTCCTGGTTCTGATAGAAATGTGAAGGGTCCAGATAAGTCCGGGTGAACCACGGTGAGCTTGAGGTGTTCACTTGGACTTCAGTGCCCACATACAAAGAAGACCCGATGGGCCTCACTTCTCTACTTACACAGATTTAAGAACCCACTGTTGGATACTGTCGCACACCTTCAGAGGTTTAGTGGAGTTCATCAGGGCTGTCTTGGCAAGAAAAGGGAAACCAATGTACTTTTGGTAGGCAGTCATAATGTTATAGCTGATTAGTTTGTTTTCAGTGAAAGATTTTACCACATGGGCAGGGCCTCCATAATTATGTGGTGACATGGAAAAATAATAATACACAGTACCATAAGGTGAGCCAGAACAGTTGAGGAAAAAACAATCTTTAAGTACATTTATTCAGCTGGAGAAAAATTATGAAATAGTTGTTATAAGAACGATGTTGGTCTTCATAAGTCAACAAATGTCTACAAGATTACCTATTCTTGACCATATATTTAGTCAAAACAATAATTAAATTTAGAAAATGGTACCAGTGGTGAAAAATAAATAAATCTCCTAAGTTTACTGCAGCAGAGTGGTATCTTGGAGCCACTTCTCCCTCGTTTCCATTGAGCTCTATGGCAGAGGTATTTTATGGTCCGGGGTACTCAGGACAGTGTTTCCATTACTAATTGGACTTTCACAGGGTATGTGTCACACTAGCGTGGCGTCATACTTGTGCAACAACAAACATGACGCACTAGTTTGTCTCAAGCAGTGATGCTTTTCTGACTCCCAACCAATGGACAGTGATGTGAGACGCCAGTAGCTCCATCCTAACGGTACTGTACCATCGTCCTATGAACCTACTACTGAAGGAGCCCAGGAATGGTGCGGTATGGGTCTGGTAACGGCTGCTTGTACAATGGAAACAGACATAGTGGTAAACAGCACCAGTGGCATATTCCGCTCAGTGAAAACAATGCTTCAGACCCATCTTTACTAGGAATGGCAGTGATTGGAGGGTGCTGTAATGTGTTGAAAAGCTGCTCAGTTCATAATGTATGAAGCTTTGGTTGGTTATTTTCTTTCTTACTAAAATCTTCTGAACCAGATTTAGAGCATCACTGTGTTGAAACCATCCCTTGGATGATTGTTTTGTGAGGAAGTTGCTTTGCAGATGTGTTGCAACTCCTACTGGCGATTCCCCAGCAGGTTTAGGAGTTGCACTGTTACCTCCTGGTTGTCTTGAATGTGTTCTGGCTTTTTCTTTTGTTGCCTAGGTTTCTGTTTCTCTTAATGAGAGGCTTCGTATTTTTTTTATCTCTGCAGAGGCATGTGTCGGTAGAGATTTTCCTTTTACTCATTGCTTAAGAATCCATAAGCTTCTCTGTTTGAAGAGATTTTGAGCCAACATGAAATGCTCTCTCTAGTTCCGGTTGTAAGGAGCGGTCTTCATTTTCATCTCATTGTAAGGTGACATCCCCTCCCAACAAAATCCCATATTCCACCCGAGTCATTTCAGCTGCGAAGGGACATGGTGAAAGCCATTCCTAATCCATCTCTCCTCCTGGAACATTGAGTGTTCATCTGCACTTCTCGACTATTGAAATGTTTAGACACCTTTTCCCACCCTCACAGCGTTCTCGCTCTTTTTCTGCTCACAGCCCGGATGAGGATTCCTGTCAGAAGTTTGTACCATTTATTGGGGTAAGGATTCGTTTTTCCATTTCGGATGTTACGGTTGAGACATGTCTGCTGTGTTCCACACTGAAGCTTGTTTGCTCTTGCAGGTTGTGAAAGTTGGAATAGTGGAGCAAAGCCTTTCGACCTCAAGTAGGAAACTATTTCATTTTAGATTTTATCATATTTGGGACTTCGATGTGTGTAAATGTTTAAGGTGGTCAACTTTTTTGTTCAAAATGTGAAGACATCCTAAAGGTTTTTTTTATTATTATTTTTATGATAAGAGTTAATGTACTTATTTTATTTCCAACAGTGGATTCTGATGATGCGATGGGAGGCAATACCAGCATCCTGTCTTCTCCACCGCCCCCATCGGCTGGCCCGTATGGGAAGGAGATTGGCAGTACTCCACCGCAGTCGCCCTCTGTGTCCACTGCCCTGTCAGGAGCTGGGTACAGAGCATCATGTTTTAGTCTGTGGTGTTTTTACTGGCTTGCGTTTTATTTTTTTGTTGTGTTTTAACCTTGCCTTCTTCCCTTCTAGCTCTCCGTGTTCAGGCAGTGAGGTTATGGGGCTCCAGGTGGACTACTGGACCTGGCAAGGCTCGGAGAAGAAGAAAGAGGGCGAGAAGAGGGATGTGGGATTGAAGAACACCCTCAAGTGCAACTTCCGGTCGCTACAAGTCAGCCGCCTGCCCTGCGGAGGGGAACTCACTCCTCCACCTAGCATGGCCATGACTGTAGTCACCAAGGAAAAAAACAAGAAAGGTACGCTCACCTATTGGTATTTAGCAGCTCTGAATTTAGCTGTTTAGGCTGGACTTTAGGCTCCACATTCAGAAATAAAGATGGTTATTTTACACTTCCCATATATTGTAATTTCAAAGGCATCTAACCAGTTTAGTTAGTTATCTCTCACCAGCTTTTGAGGGTCTCGGCTTGCTGTGTTTTGAAAAGAAAGATTTGAGCTAAGACCCTTTTTAGATTTTGTTCCTCTACAGTTTTGCATTAGATTGCTCTACAAGCCAAAAATGGACTATGTTGCAGGATAATTTACTTTATTTTAGAGATGATGCTTGTAATTTACTTCGTTCACTTTTGGCAAAGCCTCCCTGTTTTCCAAACTGAATGTAACAAAACAATGTTTGCTGCAGGTGAGATACTGCCCAACAACAAGTCCAATAAAATACACTGTCTTTTTGAAAATAGGTTCCAGGATGAGTTTGGAAACTAGAAATGCAGTCTGGATTATTTACCTGCTCCATTTTCTTTAATTTTCTCATCCATCAATTACCCATTCTATTTGACCATTCATTCATCTGTTAGTCCTTCTTGTTTGTGGTTTTTGCTGCTTATGTATTCAAAGCCTGACCTCTGTAGAAATATCTGCCATAAATTTGTGGTGAATCGCAGTTTTTGTGGCTTAAAAATCCACCTAAGGAATAAGTCTAGAACAAGGAGAAATATTGTATTTGCGCAATAAACATGAGTAGGAACCCGTTTTAAAAACAAAACCAAATTGATGCAATTGTATTAAGTTTTCTTTCCTCCTCAGGCATCCAAACATACTGAAATAGTCCTGAGATCTGGACGTGTTTTTATTTTGTCACATCAGTAAATTAAGTTCCCAGGCTTGGCAGAGAAAGTTTGTAAAGTAAACCTGTTCTGACTGAGCTCACGCTTTCTGCCTGCTCAGTGATTTTCCTTAGCAAGAAGCCCAAGGAGAAAGAGCTGGACTCTAAGAGCCAAGTGATCGATGGTATTAGCAGGTTGATCTGCACAGCCAAGCACCAACACACAATGCTGAGAGGTAAGACGCTCTAGGCTGCACTGCCATCTGCTGTTTATTTTACGCAATAACAGCAGATTAACTTCTAGTCTTCTGCATGCCCCATGCATTTGTCTCACAACTGTTTGGTCCTTTTAGTCAACATTGATGGCGTGGAGTGGAACGATGTGAAGTTTTTTCAGCTTGCTGCCCAGTGGCCAACGCATGTCAAGTACTTCCCGGTGGGAATCTTTGGTTACACGAAGCCGGTGTGACCCCACCTGGCCACCGTCTGGTCAAGCACCAGACTCTGAGCTACACAGGTCTTACCCAGAGGGCAAAGAGAATTATATACAAACCCAACAAGGCCCCCAGAAGTTAAAAAGTAAAAGTTTTCCTGTGGAAATCTTGCAGACTTAAAACCATGTGTTCAGTATACAACAATTCATGTCGTTTGTTTGATGTTTTTGATGTTGTTGGGTGTTGCTGTTTTGGTTTTTTTGTTTTCTTTCTTTCTTTTTTTTTACACACTACAAAAAGAACAATTTTGTAAGATTTGTGGATATTTTGAAGTTTTTGACAATTTGCCACATTTCAGTAATGGCAGCTGTGTTTGCACTTTGATTTTTGTTAAGCATTTTATTATTTCTGTGAAATCCTACATTTATTGTTACTCTATAGACAATGGAGGAGTGTGATGGTGACGTGCAGTGGCGTGTGTGAGATTGTTACAGACCGTGTTTGTGTTTGCTGTTGAAAGTTGGAATATTGCTGTGAATCTAGATGGAATCCTTCTCTTCTAACTCGGCTTTCTTACTCGTCCCTTTAATTTTTTGAAAAACTTTAGTAGGAAGGAGCGCAAAGTTCTTGTTGCCTTGTTGCTTTGAAGCACACTAAAGCAAATCAAGACAAAAAAAGGACATTGGAAGGTAGCTATGATGAATGTAGCTATGTTATATTTGTAACCTGTCAGGATTGGTGAGTGCATTCAGACTGTACAGTAACAACCACTTAGAAGGAGGGTAAACAAAATGTTATTTCAACCCTGAACATCTAAACGCCAAATTTAGTTGCAGCTGAACAACTCGCCTTGTAGTTTCCAGACAGGTGTTTCAATTTAGCTTTCTCTGGCATGTTTCAGGATGTAAAAGCATTTATCTAGTAATCATAACCACCCTGCGTTCGACTAGATATACTAAGTTAACCTGAAGTACTTTAGCTAATGCTGGACTGTGCAGTGATGTGCCAAAGTTGGTTTTTACAGACTGTTCACAAGAGCTCTTTCTTTAGCCAAAATTTAGATTGTGTGATACTCAAAACTGAAACTGTGCACTTAATGCGTCTGTGGTCCCTGTGGAGATCAGTATTAATATTACTGAATTACTAATTTAGACTTATATAAGTGTTAACACGCCATATTTGGTCAGATGTCAACTTAGATGAGTGCATGTCCTAACCTAGCAGTTACAGTTGTGTTTTTGAGTACAACTCCACCGTGGCTGGTTGGAGAAAAACTGCAAGGATCTGGGGTTTAGTGTTGCGCGAGGGAGAGTTATACAGTGCCAAGTATTCGTACTCTGACTTTTTCCGCATTATGCTACATTGCAACTACAAACTTCAATGTATTTTAATGGAAGCTGTCTCAGATTCCTTTGCTTTTAACTATTTGCTAAGATCTATTTCCTGGTTACAGTAGCTAAATTGGGTTGTCTTGCTAGATTGTGACCCTCTGCCACCGTCATAGCTTGGCCTTTACCAGCCTTCCTCCCCTGCCTTCCTTTCCTGTTGAAGAAAAGCCTTCCCAAAGTACAATGCTGCTACCACCAGCTGTCATAATGGGGATGATGTGCTCACAGTAAGCCAAAACAATCATTTTGAACCTTCTTTCATGTTTCCCACATCCCTTACTAGAGTGCTCTGTTGTGCACTCTTTCATAAATGTCAAATTTCTGGAATGCATGATGAAATCTGAACAGATTTTCCTACATGAACTCCAGCTTGTCCAATTGCATTGCATTTTATTTAGGGATGTTTGAATACAAAGAAATACCATGTCTCTCACATGGATGCACTGAAGTTTGTAGCTGCGACGTGGCAAAAATGTGATCAAGTTCACGTGAAGCACTGTAAATAAGAGTTAGCTTTTCTGAATTGAACAATGCTTTGACTGTAGTTTTGAGCGCTGTGCAAGTGTTCAGTTGCTTTTTAAAGTTATGATAATCCTACAAAGTTTGGCCAGATGTCCAAGTCCACTGCCTGTGTGTCTGCATTGGTGTGCTACAACGTTCGATGGTACTCCCTGAATAGCGTTATGTGAAAACTTTCGCAATAGGAAAACCTTTCTTTGGACAAAGGGCCTTCTGTTTGAGTTTGCATTTTATAAAGTGAAGACTTTAAAGCTTTGATAGGATGGCTTTTTTTTTTTTGTATTACTGTATATAAATATTTACATGATATGCTATTGTGAATCACAAACCATCCCCACACCCCACCACTAAATTGAAAGCACAAATAGTGAACTTTTACTTCTTGACATGAATGCCAAATATATTTCCAGAACTCTTAACTATGAAGTCAACAATGCAAACACTGTTGTGTTATTTCTCATACATTTCCCTCACTTTGTAATGCACTTTCATGTGGTTTTATACGCATAGTAACTCTAATTTGGACACACCTTAAAGTGTTTCAGATGTTATATTTGAAATGGAAACCACTACCTATATGTATAGTCAAAAGACGTTTTCTTTGTGTTGATGGGCTAAAGTTCCCTGATGTTTTGCCACTTAATTTTACCAGCCCATGGACCCCCGGTCGTCTGTCTCTCCCTGTAACCTGCTTACTGAAGGAGTTGGTATTGACTCTTGGTCAGAAATCCAGACACTTCCTCACAGTTTTACTGTTTTGAGGGAACCAGCCACATGGGTTAATCCCTTTCTAATACATATGAACAAATTATAATCCTATTTTAGTGTATTTAACTTCAGTTTTTCCCTCCCGATTCTAGAGGTAGCATGTGGGTGTTTTACAAGGCTGGATCAATGAGCAGGCATGCTCCCTCTGTTACCACAACTCGGCAAAATAAACTAAACATCAGTGTTATGCTTACAAAACAGGTCAGAATCCAGTTAAGCCATGCCATCTCATTGCTCCTGGTACTTGAACTACCACCCAGTGTCTTTGCACAAACCCTATTTTAGATGACATGACAGTATTTTTAAATTTACCACTAAAAAAATATGGGTTACTCTGCATGTTTTATTATAGATGTAAATATGTTTTGGATTTTTATATTGTTTTTTTTCTTTCCATGCTCTCACAAGCAGTTGTGTTTAATAAAATTTTTAATCTTCCATATAAGCAGCTTGTCTTTATTTATTTTGTTTGTTTTTTTCTTCCAGCAATATCACCTACAGACCAAACATAAACAGAGTAATTCTGTGTTAGTTGGCGGAGATCAATGGCAGGTTAATGTAGCTCTTCATCGGAGGCAGCGGTTTAATCTTCCGTCCTGCCCAGCCTCCTTTCCTCTTCCACAAGCCGCTGGACGGGCGGATCCCCAGCCAGCGGTTGCGACCGGCTTTGCCGATGATCCGTTTGTTGTGGTCAATGTTTGACACGCGACCCACCGTTACCATACAGGTTTCCAACACCTGTGTGTACCAAAATGGCATCGTTCAGTTGATAACGTCACAAAAATTGTTCTAAATTTATGTAAAAAGTTGTAGTTCCATCTCACCTGAACCTGCTGCTTTGAAGGGAGCTGAACAATTGCGGTCCCGTTTACTTTACGCAGCAAAATACCACTTGTGCCTGAAAACGACATGAAACTAATTTAAATCATGACTAGTTGGGTTTCAGATACTTTGAAGATGACATCATTAATAGTTTGACTAGCACTAGCAGCTTCTACTTTCTAGTAACCTACCAGCTCCTTTCTTAAACATATTACCTATTAGTTCTGGGTAACAAATCAAAACCCAGAACTATTTTGTAGCCCAATAGTTACTTTCTGTAACTTTGCAAAAGTTTTTAAGTTTTCCAGAAACCTAATTTTAATTTACCCAGAATATTTATGGACTTTGATAGAACCTTCCCTGAACATTCATTTAATTTTACAGTTACAAAATGAAACTATCAAAATGTTAGTTACTTTCTTGTCCCTCTTGGTATGTTAATTGTAAGCTTCAATAAGCATTCATAGAACCTCCTGACTCTGAGGTTCTATGCAATGCACTAAACATTCATAGAACCTATGGTGAACTTAATCGAACGTTCATGAAGTTTTTTCATTACAATTCTGAAATATAATTGTTGCTTCCTTGAACTGTACTAGAACTCCTTTGAAACGTAGTTACTTTCCCAGAAAACATTTTGAACCTGACTGTTGCAGTCTGATTAATTTTCCCAGAACTTTATTTAAGGTTCTTTGGGCATCAATGTTACTTTCTGTAACTTAATTTATACTTCAAACAGTCATCAAACCTTATGCACTAGAAATGTAATTACTTTTTTAACTTTCCCAGAATGTTTGAGGAAATTACGGCAAATGTTACTTCACCGGCTTTCTCAGAATTCATTTAGTGGATTATTACTTACAAAAATGTACCAAGTCAGATTTTGAGGCTTGGGTTACTTTCCTTGAACTTGGAAAACTCTTCTAAAAAGTATCTTTTAGGTTCTGGGAATTGACAGGTTAAATTATACAGTGCTACTAAAATGTAACACAAATTGTTCAATACCTGCAGCACGTATGTACTCTGATCCTCTTCCTGGCTGAATCTCCAGGTTGTTCACTAGTGTCCCCACAGGAAGAGCCCCTAGTGGGTAAGCATCCCCTTCATTTGCTGATACTGCAAAGAGTTTCCAAAACTTAATATTACCTGAAATGAACCAAATGTCTTCAACTATGTCAAGAATTTGAGAGGATGTGGTTCAGACCTGCCATGCGTTCAATGACACCCGATGTTTTAATGATGTCTCCAGCCTGCATTTTCTCTGTTGCAATGATCCATCTTTTGCGGTTGCCTCCTGCTATCAGAGCAATATCAGCAGACCTTCACACAAAAACAGAAAAATAAGTTAAATTCATCTCTTTTTCTTTAAGCAGAAATTTAATGTGAGGAAATGATCTCACCTGCATGGATCGTAGCGCACTTCGACAACCTTCTCTTCAAAAGGCTGATCTTCTTTGTTGGGTTCATAGCGTAATCGCTGGAAGTCTACCCACCGATACCTCTGTTTGTGGCCTCCACCAATGCCCCTTGTTCGAATCTTTCCTGTAAATAAATGATCAGAAAAAAACACAAAAAAATCACATGATTTACAAACTTAAATAATGGAATGATGCAGGCCTGCTAGCACAGGCTGATATGAGGAATAGTTCAGACGTTTGACAAGAAACTTTGTCAATATATACAACCAACAACAGATCATAATGCTTCAGAATGAGTTTTCTTGTGCAGCAAAAACAAGCTCCTTCGAATATTATCACTTGTTTAATCGATATTCCAACTTGTAATTGTTTTCTTTTAATAATCACTCTAAAGTTTAGAAAACAGTCTGACAGTTGTTCCTGTTTTAATGCATTTCTAAGAAGCTGTCTTCATAAATTTCAACTAATTCTGTTCAGAAATTTACAAGAACTACAAAACGTGGGACAATCAAACGCCTTCTTAAGAAGGTTCAACGGTCGGACGACAAAATGGCTGAGCATTTTGTACACAATGCTAAAGTAAGTTTGGAGGACTCGAGGTAAGCCTTTCAAATCTCCTGCCAGTTTTGCAGCTCTTTTGTGGAATAATTGCATTATATTTTCACAACAAAATGACCATAAAACTACAGATAATGTTTTCAGAACAATTTTTACTAGTGATTAGTTTGGGAACTATATTTTTCTTCATTTTCCACAAATGCCAGCACATCATAAACAAAAATATATTGAAGTTTATAGCAAGAAAAGATTCATAGTTATGCTTTTTTTTTTATTAAGGCTAACAATAAAATAAAATAAGGGTAGTTCTTGAAAAATTACAACAAATTTCTTGTAGTAGATTTATTAGTAGTTTTTAAAATGTCATGTAACGTTTGTTGTTCTAAAGAACCTTTATTTAGCTGGAATGAGGGCAAAAATTGTTCATTGGATTGTAAATGTTGCAGATCCCTATCCTACATCAAAACATAAGCACTGTAAAGATTTTTCAGATAACATAAACATCCTATTTTATTTATCACCTAAGTGCTAAAAAATAACAAGAGGGAATAAACTGGAAAGAGAACATGAAGGTGTAGATGACATCATTCTTCAGTCTCACCTGTGTGATCTCTCCCTCCAGTCTTTTTCATCCCTATTGGCCTTATGGTGTACTTATCCATCTGCTTCCAGTTCCTCCTGTTCTGCTTCAGAGAGGCTGTGATCAGGAAGCCTCTGCACTGGCTGACTGTACTGGGCACCAGAGCTCCCAGCTTCAGATGAGCGACCGGCGCCTACAAACACAAAAAGGAGATGCACAACTCGCTTGGTTGCAAATTAACTTTGGATGCAAAAGGGAAGGAGTATTTATTTACTTGTGAAGAGAGCAGAGTAGGCTGGGAGAGAGTCAGAGAGCGCAGAGCTCGGGTTAAACACGACAACGCCATGACAGCTGCAAAAAGAAAAAAAAGAGAGAGAGAAGGAATGTGTGTTCAATCACAAACCTCGTTAAAATACATGATTATTCCCGTAAACACGATCCTAAATCAGGTTTTCAAGACTGTAATTGTATATATTTTTAAAATCATACAAGTACGTTGAAAGCAATTAATATTTTTATTTTAATTCCTAATCAGTTATGGCAATACTTTTTATTATAACTTCGTACATGACATGAACACTGACGAATTAGTAGCTTACCGACACTGATTAGGCTGACTTCCGCTTGCTTTCTGCTGTTTTATTTTTGGATTTCTCCGAGATTTTAAGTTAAATCTCACACATAACCCGAAACAACCTTAACAACCAGCCTATGTTTTTAATCTTTTTAATTATTTCATCCCAAACTTCTGATCGGCGTCCTTCACAGACCTGCACATGATGTCCCGCACTGATGACGTATGCAAAAGCGCCGAAGAACATAACGTTCTGTTTTTAAGATATTTAATTGAAATGTTGTCACAAATCCATATCGCTTTCTGTTCAGCTAGGAATAAATGTTCTTTATTACATCAAGAATTATGTTATTCTGTAGTTTGCTAATGAGGCTTTGGGTCGGTTCCTTGCTAGTCAGCCGAGGGATGACTCGGGCAGAGGTGACTCAGAAGTGGAATGAGAGGAGCTCTCCTCTTAAATGGAAGTCACAGGAGGCATCCAGAGCGATCTGAGCTGACTACTTCATAATGATTCATAATTCTAAAAACAATAATGAAGTAGGTCTCACAATGACAGGAACTAATCATTGAGAAGGCCGGGTGGTGTATTCTGATAAGTGAAGCAATGACTACTTTGTAGATTTGCTGTTTATTAACTTTTGTCTTTAATGGAGTTGCTGAATGGACAATAAATTTCCATCTTTCCGTCCTGGCTCTTCATCCTTATCCTCTATGGAGGTAATCGAAATACCATATACTAATGTCTGGTTTTCGGTGTTCCTTGCCATGCCACCCCAAGATTGGAGGCTTTGAAAACTTTTTGTAGGCGCCCCTCGCCTGGTTAATGCACATCTTAAGTTGAAAGGTTTAATATTCTATCAGATATTTTCACAAACTTCGCTAAAATCAGTCTACAGCGCAATGATGCCCTGACTGTTTCACTATTTTAAATAGTTTGCAAACCACGCTTCCCCTGCCGGGTAATAAATGGCGCACATCCTCTCTGAACGCTGCAAATTTTCCATTCCGCCACGAGGGTGCAGTCTTGCTCTGTCGCGGCCTGAAGATGTGGGCTTCAAACCTTCAGGATCACAAAAATTAAAACTTAATGATTTATTTTTTATCAATTCTAAGTCTGTGAGCTAAAATATTTTTTATCCTGATCTTAGCTACTTGTCTGCCACAGAAAAAGCTCTGAAACGGATTAACTGTACAAGAATGTCATGATATGAATTTTATTCTGCCATTATAAGGTTGGGAACATTGATAAACACTTTAGAAGATTGTTTTTTCTTTATTTATATCCGTACTGAATATTGCATGTAAGATTATATAAAGTACAATGTTGTTAAAAGTGCTATTATAATATGGATAAAATGTGAAATTTCTTTGTGTTTAATCTGTCCTGCAGTGTTCTTGAGGTTTATAAACAGGTGAAATATTTTAGTCTTTTATACTGATGAAATGAATTCTGACTCCCCCCTCAGATTTCTGATCAGGATTTTGATCTCAGAATATTTAGTTTTTAGCACTTTAATAGACATTACAAGTCAATTAAAGTCGACATAGAAGAAAAAGGTCATTGGAGCTAGTTACTTCCAGATGCCTATCTTCACTAAAATTTGAATTTTGAGATTAGAACCAGAATTCCCTAAAATGTCATTGAGATTTTTCTTTCAATTGATGTAATTGTAAATTCTGACTTTTTTTTCAGAAATCTTTTTATTTCATTTTATTTTATTTTTACCACTAGTTGAGCTAATCCTCCTCTGTTGAATGGCTTTTCCACAGTTTCAGGGCAGAAAACAAGACATGACGTCACTGCAAGCAACATGTGCCGCAGAGGCTTGTGGGAGATTTTTGCTGCGTTGGAGACATTTTGGATCTGAAAAGGGACTGAGCTAGCCGTCAGTCCCAGCTCTCGGTAAGTGAAAAGAGAACAATATGACGACGGAAATCCAAATCTCGTGTGGTGTTTGTTTCAGAGAGTGCTTGAGGAGCGTTCCTGAAAGCCATGTTGTGCATAAATGGTCGACCTGACGCTGGAAACAGCTGGAAGTCGCAGCAAATAGCCAGGGAGTGGTGAAGCTAGCCACCGGTTAGCCAACCAAGCAACCAGCGGAGCAGCAAACCGCATCAGATGACTTTAGTCTGTGAAGTTTGCTGTAACAACACAATTTTTCGCAAAGAAAAAAATAAAAATAAAATTTACGTTTTCGAAGCAAACTACGCGTGTATTGCGGGGTTTTACATGGGAAGAAGATTGTTAAACGCAGCAAAATCAAACCACGTTTGTGATCCACGACGCTTTATGTTGTTGTTTTTAGTCCAGAGTTGTGTTTGAGTCGGATTATAGTTAAGTGTTTTCACTTTAATGCGATTTTATATATGCAAAATTACTTTTTTGCCACGTCAGTGTCGCGCGGAGTCGTAAATATATAATTACCTCGACATAACATAAAACAATAAACGTAGTGAGGTGCAGTTGTCACTCATTTCATAAAGGTAGAGGCTGATGTTGGGTCCAGGTGTCTATTGGTGGCGGACTCCGGTCGGACATGTTTAAAGGTAAAGTCAGCGGGAGTGATGGATGACTGTGGATGGTGGCAGTTCTTGCTCTGCCACACCCTCCTGCACGCCTGTCTCTCCTTTGTGTCTGGCAGTGGTACCGATTATGCTGGATCAATGTTTTTCCGAGAATTAGAGGGAAATGATGAGGTCAGATTGTCTGGAAATGCGTTTTTATGGAGACAAACAAGTTTGTTGCACTCTTTTCTTCATGTCTTGGAGATTAAATGGAGAACCATAAAGAAAAATAATTATTAATTAAATGAGAGCAAGATAGCGCGCCATAAATCACTTTCTATCGGCATTTTAAATATTGAAACGTCATATTTTTATTCCACATTAGCAGCTTTTTAGCATGTGCTTTGATTGACTTTCTGTCTAAGCTTAAAAAAAAGATTTGATGCTTAAATGAAGATGAGTTTGTAAATTTTGCATTTTGCTTTGATTTTGAACTTGCTAGCTGCATAAAAAAGACGTAACAAAATGCTTGCTCTGTGAGCAGCATCACTAAGTTGGTATGGAATTAGCTGAGTTTATGGTAATTATATAGAGGTGAAGACAACTGATCAATGTGGGGCAATAAGCTAATTATTTAAAAACAAATAATGTGTGCAGAGATGTAACTATGATCTTACTATTTTAGCTGCAGGGATATAGAAGATCTTGTGATTAATTGTTGCAATTTATTTTGCAACAATTAACCAACTTGATAATTAATTTGGGGGAATTTCTCCCTCAGTTGGGATCATCTGGTCAAATAACTCAAATCTGAAGTCAAATTAATCAGAACTTTTGATTTTCTGTCAACTTTTATGCATTTTTTTGTTGTTGTTTTAACAAATGTCACTCCCAGTAAATGTTTAGGGATCAGCTTGGATGGAAAAATACAGATAATCTTGTCTTAATGAAATCTGCAGCATATTTATTTCTTTAATGATTTGTAGTTTGTGAGAAGAATATTTTGAAGTTTTCGTCGACAGAACTCGTATATTGTAAAAAATATTCCTAAATTCTAGTGTAGAAACTCATATTTCTTTAATTTTTGTGCTGTATTGCATGACCTTTGAACTCTCAAGTGGAGTCATCAAAGCTATCCATAACGTTTAGTGTTGCATTGCCAGTTTTTACGATGTGATTTTGTGAATGTTGTTTATGGCATATGGGTCGTAAAAGCGGATTCCTGCGATGCTTACAGCAGTAAAATGTCAGAAAATTAGCATTTTTTTCCCACCGTAACAGGGAAAACGCTGTGAAGTTTTGCTCTTGCCTGAGCTGTTTGGAGTCATCGAGGTTATTCCATAATGTCTGAGCATGGAGGAGAGCTGCATTGCTCCCTCCCCCACCCAACCTGCTCCTCTGCGCTCGTCTGTTTTCCTCCTACTGAGGGCGGGCCAGCTCCTAACGCACACCCTGAGCTGATGCTGCTCGTTCTGACGAAGCAGTGGGAAGGTCACAGTCGTCCTGCAGGCAGCTCGCTTTCTCCTCCTCCCTGTCTTCCTCTGCAGCATCATCATTCAGCCCTCTCATCACCGTCTCGTTTCCTTCCCTTTTGTGTGAGTTTCATGCAGATTTTTTTCCCATCTTGTAGTGAGATTCATTGGATTTTAGCAGGAGTAAAGGGCAGAATTTTCTCACCTTTTCTTCAGTCTGCAGATGAGGCCTTCACCAGTGAGACAAAGGTTAGTTCATAGATGTTTTAGTGAAAGCAATTCAGACTACAGTATTTCCAGCACTGATGGGGATTTTTGTCTGAAATATTTTATAATGATGGATTAAGGTTGTAAGTGTAAAAATAAAAGGAAGTTTGTGAAGAATTAGACAGAATATTCCCTCTGGCGTAAAGTGCATCAACATTTGTTTGGCACCATGTTTTATTCTGTGCTGTTCACATGTTAAAAATACTTGACAGTTAGCTTTGAGCGCAAGTGCTTCAGCAGCATTTCCGGTCAGTTTCTAAAGATGGATGGCGGCTTGAGTTTCTCATTTCAAACCAGAGGTCAGGAAAGTAAAAGGTTGGAAAACAAAACTAGGATTTTAATTAACCTTAAGGCTTTTTCTTGGCTGATTTCAGCAGCTGTTTTTTGTCCATTCATTTTTATTTCTTGATTCTTGAATTCTTCAAGTCCTACTTTAGATTTGATTCTTCAAGTCATCCTTTAGATTCGTTTGTCCTTAATAATGGACAAATGAACAGCAGCCTCTTTAATGTACAAACATCGTAGCTTTTGGACTTTGTTCCTTGTCTTTAAAGTCTCTGCAAACATTAACTTCCTTGCTGTGAGTAAAGGAAGAGTTTGGAACAGGTGTTTGGAGTGTTTTTGCAGAGATGAAAGTCTTTATGAGTTAATATGCGTCCCTGCTTAGTCGGTACTTTCATCCGTACAGGTGCCTGACAGCCAGGCTGACACTCTGAGTTGCTCTAAAGGGTAACAAGCTGTGTGATCCCTGAATGTTCTTGATCATTCAAAGGGAAGCGTTCAGAGAAGTTGGAGCTTTGAAGACAGATCTAATAAGAGAGATGCTTGGTTCCTGTTATCCATTTTGACTTTACTTTAAAGTCAATATGACGAACGCAGCTGAAAGCAATGAATGCTCTGTTATTTATTTCACTATGCAAACCCAGGTTAATCTTGATTCTTTTTGAAGCATTTGCATAAAGAAATGAGGCTGTCAGCTGATTCTGCTCTGCATATTTTTAATAAGTCAGTTCATAAGTTCTTCTTTTTATTTAGGCGCAGTTCACTGTCAACATGAGGGTTTATTTTTGTTTTTCTGCACACAAATATTTACATATAATGATAGAATTGGAAAAACATGCAGCGTGCATTTTTAGATAAATTTTTCATTTCATGCTCAAAACATCAATAGTTAGACCATAATAAGCAGAAAATAAAGCTACCTTAAAAATATTGGATGTTTTCTGAATATTAGGTAATATCACTATGCCATTATTTTCAGGACATCTTCTTCAAATTATTCTGAATATTTTATTCATTTCAGTTTATGGTCTATCTCAAAGTTTGTTCATCCACTTCAGAAGTTTGTAGTTAAGGTTGTCTCCAATTCCATTTGTGCAATCATATGGAGAGACTTTCCTTCTGAACATGTTAAACTATTGTTTGAATCGAGGCATGCATTTGTACAGAATATGGTCTCTTTTAGTGGCCAAGCTTTTAGTGGCCTCCATTTTTTCTTGGGAATTAGTGGAAAGTGTGGCAGCATGGTAGATGAGTGGGTTAACGCCACCTTATTTAATATCATACATGCTCTGGTTTTAACAACTAAGGTGGTTTTAGTGAATGATTTGATGCAGCCTGTTTTAATTCAGGGTAGCAGAGAGTTCAGGCCTAGACACAGTTGCTGCATGTCCATTGAGCGAATAATTGCACAATTTGACATTTTGAAAATAAATTCATTTAATAGATGGGCCAATTTCAAAGAACAAATTTTTCAATAAGCATCTTGGTGCTAGCTTGAGGTGGTATCCGCAAGACGTGTATCATATAATCAACAACCAGATGTTGCCATTAACCCAAACCACGAAGAAGACTACAACAGGAAGTAGCTGGAGGAGGGTGGCCCTGTATGTTTTTAAATTGCATCAACAAGCTTATTTATGTGTGATTTTTAACTGCATTTCTTACTTAATAAAAAAATGTTGTTTTTGACATCAGCGGAATATAGAAGTTTTGCGCACATTTGTAATGGAAACGTTGCTAAGTATGTCAGAAAGTTTAGCTTTTATTTTATTGGCTTGATTTCGCCTGACAGCTGTTATGTATTTGTGTTAATTAGCCGCTATCTTTCACTCGACATCGGTAGTTTACTTAGCATTAATATCTGCTGCTCTAAGGCTTGCCTTGACCTTCCACCTGTTAGTAAATGGACACCAGTGGGATTGTGGGTAGCGACCACTGCCACAGCTGCATAACTCTCAGCGGACCACCAGCTGTTCACAGTTGCTGCTCTGCATTCCTGTCAGGGATTCATCATGACACAAATTAGCTTGATGAACAACTTTGTGTTCACATGATCTGACGTGCACAGTAAGACATGATTACAGGACACAAGAAGATGCAAAAATCTTGTCAGTGAGGGATGTTTTGTCTAAGAAACGGGTGAAACCTGAGAGGAAACCACTAATGAAGATTTTAAAAAAGAGATTATTGCTGATATTCCATTTTAAGAATAATATTAAACACCATTTTTAAATCTTTTTTTTTTTTCTTCCAGCTGTGAACGGTCAACAAGGAGGCAAGACATAAACAGTTTTACTGTTTTAAAAGACATTTCCAGACTATTAATCACCCAGGAAGTGATTTGTTTACATCCTCTGTGGTTGTTGATGTAGTGAACTTGGATCTCTCTGTGACCCTGCTGCTGGCATTGCCCTCCATTTCCTCCCACACCGTCTCAGCATCACTTCCACCTGACTCATTCCTGGTTGACTGTTCAGCAATAAATTCTAATTACTTACTGTATCACCCTGAAGGTGTAGAACAGGGGTCTCAAACTCCAGTCCTCGAGGGCCGCAGTGCTGCAACTTTTAGTCCTGCAACTTTTAGTCCTGCACACCTGAATAGAATAATTAGGTCATTAGCAAGGCTCGGAGAACTGATGTACACAAGGAGGAGGTGATTAAGCCATTTCATTCCAGTGTTTTGTACCTGTGGCACATTGTGAAACTGTAGGACAGCGGCCCTGGAGGACTGGAGTTTGAGACCCCTGGTGTAAAACATTCAGCTTTGTTTTCTGCAGTAAAAGAGGCTTGTATGGCTGGATTTAGATGTTTTCTGCGAACTGTGTTTCCGACAGCAAAGTGGCTCTTTGAGTCACGGTTAACCTTCAGACTCTTCAAGGGAAATGTCACATGTTTCATGCACGCTTTACATGCCTGACATTTTTACTGGACTCCGTATTGCTCTAAGTCACAGAGTCACAGTGCTTTTTTTTTCCGGCTGCTGGACGTTTTGTCATGTTTTCCACCGTTTGTCATCTTGCAGCTGCAGTCGTTCGTGGCTGGTTGTGTTTGGATGCTGCAGCTTCACTCCGAGCCTCAGCTTGTTTTAGATGTCAAATCCCAACGGATCGCATCTGTTTTTCTGAGGGTGTGGCCCTTTACTCAACCCACACAGATATCAAATACACAAATCATGTATATTTGCTTTAATTTCCCTGCTTATAGAGTTTCACTCCCAATATATGCAGATGAGTTTCCTGCCTGTAAGAAATGCTGACCAACTGTGTGTCTCACATTTAGTGATTAGATAAGCTCTCTGCTTGAGAACGATCTGATTCCCAGAGCTCAAAAATGAGATGGTGTCGGTTGGCACTGATGGAAAGAGAAACACACACACACACACACACACACACACACATGCACAGAGATCCTATTTCATGTCATGCAAATGAAAAGAAACATCTGCAAAAGATATTTGAAATCAAAGCTGCATCAATTTATTGAAGAAATTAATGACTTTCACTTTACAAAAGCTAGATTAACTCTGCTCTCAGGTTCTGTGTTGTGAGTTTCTGCGTCACCCGAGCGAAGCTGAGTCATTGAAAGATCATCATGATGAGCAACATTTATATTTTAGCTTCTCCTTTTAAATTTTGTCTTGGTTGCACATGTTTATTCTTTATTGCCCCACAATGGAGAAATTTCTGTGCAACAGCAGCTAAATGACAGTCACTCACACAAAGAACATAAAATGTATATAAAACACAATAAAGAATAAAATACTGTACAGTAAAGACAAAATTTCAACATAAATACTGTTTAGATTTAAAAACAAATACTCCAGAACAGAAGAATGTACAACTAAGTTGGTTAATTAAGAAATGTAAAATATGAGATGGTTTCACATATTGCCAGATTAAGTCAACACTCTTATTTTTAGACTAATTAAAGCATTTATGCCAAGGTTGCTATTGGTGAAGGATAAAAGGTTGTTTTAGCTATTCTAAAAGATCTGCATAAGATACATTACTTTCTTTTGGAGCAGTAAAATGTCTGCTTGTTACCACTACTAGGTTTTCTCCTTATAAAAAGTATCTTCCCATTTAGAGTGCTGCTGTAACATAAAATGTTAACTGTTTTTTACAGGAATTGTTTCAATAATCTTTTTAAAGTGTCTCGGTCAAATAAACTGCTCTTCCTCCTCTTCAATCAGTTAGCCTATTTGGTTTGTTGATGACTCATCGCAGTTCTGCAGCTTCAGGAGCTTCAGCTTTTCCAACAGTCTCATTGCTGGTCTCAAAGAAAAACAATTTAAAAGCCTCACAGGAGTTGAGAAAATCAGCTGACACACCTGTACTGTCGCTGTGACGAAAATCTCTAGTTCCCTTGGCACAGAAGATCCTGGTCACATTGTGTGTGAGGATAATGGCATGTTTTTCACCATTCTGCAGCCTTCATATTGACCTTAATTCAAACCGTAAATTTTAAAGGGGGATCGATTATGCAACAATTCACATTTTTATTCTTTCATTCGGGGCTTTAATGCGTAAAAAAACAACAAGCTGTTTTTTTGACTGAGTTAATTGTGTCTGGAAAATGAGCTGTTTCAAAAACCTCTCAAATGTTGAGTTACCATCAACGGGCACTGCGCCATTACCTACTAACCCAAGCTGAGTTCCAGCCCGTCTAGTCAGTTTTACTGCTGTATGTGATGTACAATGGCCGCTGAAAAGACAAGAATTTTGTTGTTGACTTACCATAAAGAAACCAACAGGTACTTGTTGGGTGTATCTCCTGTACGCTCAACAAGGATGAAAAAGCATTGCACTTTTTCATCTTTGAAAGTGCAATGCTTTTCAAAGATGCACAGTAATGTGTTACTTTGTAACGTGTTACTGACGTCCGACCACTTTTTTCAGTAACGAGTAATCTAACGCGTTGCTATTTCAAATCCAGTAGTCAGACTACAGTTACTTATCGAAATCACTTTGCATTACTGTGCGTTACTATTTTCTTTTGGAATTTAATTTTATTTTCTCTACGCATCTTAGGGAGTCATCGCCATTTCGATGCGATAATGTGAGCAGCGACAGAAATGTAAATAATGGAAGGGGGAGGGAGATACGCATTTTGTTAGTGGAAAAACAAGAACTATTTTGAGTTTCTGTCGCCAAGTTCCATTATTATCAAACTTATCTAAGACTGCTGGGGGTTTTTTTTCAGGTTTTTTTTTTTTTTCTTGGAAATTTAAAGAGTTGTGGGCTGCGCTTTGGGGGTCGATTTTGAACATGAAGTTTCTCCTTTGGGCTTGGAAATAAGCAGAGACTCATAATAAACCCCAGAATGTTTCTGACCTCCAAATAGTTTTAGTCAGGCCCTCCAGATCCATCTGTTCCCGGATGATCCGTAATGAACAGTTGATGTTACCATTATAAAATAGCTTACAATTAAGTATTGGCAAAGCTCAATGTAATTTTCACAAGTGGCAGAGCGTTGTTGTTAGCAGCTGCTGAAAGTAACCAAAAAAGTTACTTTTCATGTTACTTAGTTACTTTCCAAATCAAGTAGTTAGTAATCTAGCTAAGTTACCTTTTCAAGACATAATCAGTAATCTGATTAAAGTTACTTTTTCAGAGTAACTATGCGATCACTGATAGTTGCGCAGTCATCTTCACGTGCAAGTGTAAACGTTGAGTTGGGGGCGTGGCCAGCAGAAACTTTTTTGGGATTTAAAGTGACAAGAAGACCTAAAATGGCTATTTCTGAAAGGAATCCAAAATAGGCAGAATTGATCAGACTAGCATCTCGATATCTAAGAATAATTTTATGTAAAAAATGTGATGGATATTTCTTGAATAGTCCATAGACCTATCCTAATCTGTTCAAGGAAGCATAATGGGTCACCTTTGAATATTGTTTGTGTATTTGTTTTTGTGCTGCACCCTTTACCGTGTTTTTCCTGTTTTCTTCTCACTCAGGTTTCCCTGAGCTCCAGAGAACATGTCAACTATGATGTATCCGCGGGAGGAGAAGCTGGAGAAGCTTTCCCAGGAGGAGATCATTTCCAACACCAAGCTGGTGATCCAAGGCCTGGAGGCCCTGAAGAACGAGCACAACTCCATCCTCCACAGCCTGCTGGAGACCATCAAGTGCCTAAAGAAGGATGAAGAGGCCAACTTAGTCCATGAGAAGTCCAACTTACTCCGCAAGTCGGTGGAGATGATCGAGCTGGGACTGGGAGAAGCCCAGGTAAGGCAAGAAGAGGAAAAGAAACGATAGACTTCTGTTCAGTGTATTTTTTCCTCCACACAGCTTCCTCATTCTATACTGAGGCTGCATGCTGATCGTGATTCACTCTGAATCTGACCAGATTTGTACTTTTCACTCTTGTCCCCTTCCACTGTCCTGCTAAATGTCCCCACTCTTCGACGCTGTCTCCAACCCAGGTGATGATGGCTCTGTCCAATCACCTGAATGCGGTGGAGTCGGAGAAGCAGAAGCTGCGTGCTCAGGTCAGGAGGCTTTGCCAGGAGAACCAATGGCTGCGGGACGAGCTGGCCAACACCCAGCAGAAGCTGCAGAAGAGTGAGCAGAGTGTGGCCCAGCTGGAGGAAGAGAAGAAGCACCTAGAGTTTATGAACCAGCTCAAAAAGTATGATGAAGACGTCTCACCCACCGTAAGTAAAGCCTTTCATTCAACTATGTTGTTTTTTTCTTTCCAGTTTTCTTGGCATTTATTGTGAAAATATTTAGCTTCATGTTGGACTCTTAACTTCTCTGTCGGCCAGAGAAGTGAAAGAAAGTTGACTTTGCTCTCGTCAATTAGCTTTAAAGAACTGAAACGGTCTCTGAAAGCCATGATAAATTTTTTTTTACAATTTGTAGTGATACTGCGCTGCATATCTGAACAGAAAAAATTTCTTGTTATGGTCAAATATAAATTTTATTTCAAAACAACACAGAATGAGCATTAGGACTAAACAAATTGCTTTGTATCAACGCATACAAAAACGAAGCGAAATTGGAGAATAAGGAGAAGCACAGATTATCTGTAAATGTGAGCCCTGGAGGTGCACCAGTCTGACTTTACTGGCTAATACCAGGTGAACTGGAGCTTTTTTTAAGATGTAACACATACAAACTAATTTGTGCAGAACTTTTGTTCTAGTTTACAATCAATGTCTTTGTGCTTTTAAGGAAAACACTATTTTTCTTTAAATACAGTGTCTCCTAACTCATAACTCAGTAGTTGTGTTAAATTACTATGACTTCAATGTTGCCTAAATATATAGAATTTTGTTGTTACCTGATCCAGGAGTTTTTTTTATTTCTACGTTGGTGAAGTTTCCATGACTGCATCTTGTCACTGAAGACAAAAATACTGCTGCTGCTGTTTGCAGAGTAAGAGATCCCATTGTTCCAGGAATGAGCTACATTAGAGTCTTTATTGATGGGTGAAGAAGAACGAGTCGCTGCATTTTCTTACTACAGTCTCTGTCCCAAAACGAGGCTGTATTGGTTTTTATTTACAAACCGCTTCGCTTAAATCAGCAGAAACTCTTCCTGCTTGGAGCCTGAGGGACTCTGTTGTTGGGCTAGATTAGAAGCTGCAGTCTTTAGCCTTTAAATCATTCTGAACACTATTGGCTGGAAGAACTTTATCCACCGCCTCCAGTTTCCACTTTCAGGAAGTAACAAATAGAAACATTTGATACTTTCTGTCAATTTTGAAAGTGCTTTCGTCTTACAAGTTCAATATTTACATTTGTTTGATGTAACAACCACTTTTAATCAATGAAGAGTGTTTCCTAATTTACCTAAATTACCGTATTGTCTAGGATTTGAGTTTTATTTTCTGTACAGCTCCTTTTAGTTGTCAGATTTTATTTCAAGCCTGACTTTTTTTTTTTTATCCGTGACGTCTGAAGGAGTGTCTGATGGCTCGGTTTCATTTTACCAGCAGGAGGAGAAAGACAGAGAAACGCCAAAGGACAATCTGGATGACCTCTTTCCTAACGATGAAGAGGAGCAGGGTCAAGGAAGTAAGTAAAAACAGAACATGTTTTTACTTCACTGGTATTCTGGAATGAATACCGACTAGTTAATCTCTGAAACCAATTAGTTGCTCCGTATTTTATGTAGGGGTAATTTTATGGGGTTTGAATAGGGATGGAGGGCATACATTTTGGATTTAACAGTTAATTTTGCTTTGCAATTATTCTCTACTTGGTGTTGGTCTTTGAGATAAAAACATTAAACTTCACGGTGATAAGTAGAATTGGGCAATATGGCTTAAAAATAAAACATCCGATTTTTGAAACACCAGATCTGATTTCCAATTTTAATTTTAAAAAGACAGACACTTTCTGTCTTTTTTGACGGAAAGTATCTTTTCTAAAAAAGAAATGAGAAATGACGGAATATGTTTTCAAAAAGTTGCTTTATTTTTTTTATTACCAGATTTTTCTCAGTAACATTCTAGTGACTCATTGTTGTAATTTTTTGGGTTTTCCTCCCACAGTGCAGCATCAACACAACAGCGCCGCTGTGGCTGCGGCCCAGCAGGGCGGCTATGAGATCCCGGCCCGCCTGAGGACCCTGCACAACCTGGTGATCCAGTACGCCTCTCAGGGCCGCTATGAGGTGGCCGTGCCCCTCTGCAAGCAGGCTCTGGAGGACCTGGAGAAAACCTCTGGACATGACCACCCTGATGTCGCCACCATGCTCAACATCCTGGCTTTGGTCTACAGGTACAAGTGGAAAAAAACCATAAACATTGAAAACTTCTCTTTAAGGTCAAGTTTTGTTTTTGTTTTATTTCTCTGATCATGTTGTGTTTTTCCAATCATCCAGGGATCAAAACAAATACAAAGAGGCAGCCCATCTGCTCAATGATGCCCTATCCATCCGTGAGAAAACCCTGGGCAAAGACCACCCAGCTGTAAGCATCCGGTTGTCATGGCAGCATGCTCACAGCCATCTGTTACTTCATTTTGTTTAGTTTATGTAACTGGTGGATAGGGATGTAAAAACCAGCTCTGTAGTCTGTCTACCATCGTTTGATCAGGTCTACTGGAGCAGAGAAGTTACGGGATAGAAATACTCAAAACTGGAGTTGCAGAGCCCTAATATAGATAGATTAATTACACACACAGTGAAAAAATTCAAGCGTTTATATCTGTTAATTTCTAAAATCATGCCTTTATAGCTAACTTAGAAGAGAAAACTGATTCAAATACACAAGTGTTAGGTTAAGACCATGTTATGGCTTACAGTCATAGGGAAAGTTGCTGACTGTATAGAGATAAGGAGGATAAGTCACAAAAAATCACTTCTAAAAAAACTGGCTGTTTTAGAGTGCTGTATCTACCCATATTAATGGAAAGTTGAGTGGATGGCAAGGACAGCAAGGAAAAATATTTTAATACATAAATGTCATAATATTTCTGTGTTGTCTTGTTCAGTGATTCCCATCGTTTCCAAGCATATTAATTGAAAGTTAAGTGGATGGAAGAAATGTGGTAGAAGCCAAGTTTAATGTCATGTAATTTCTATTTTATGGTGTGCTTGTTCAACAAAACAATAGAAGAAAAAAAGAACATAAGATTTATTTATTAAAATTTGTTTTTATTGGTGTTTGTAATCTTAAAATTTTCAGTGAAACTGAATTTTGGGTTTTTATAAGCAGTGAGCCATTGTCATCTAAATTATGGTTTGAAATAAATGCTTTTGTGTTATGAATTTATACGAGTTTTACTATTTTAACTGAATTACTGGGTTGTTTTAAAATTTCTACAATATTCCTTTTTATCAAGTTGCATCTGTTAAAGTAAGAATTAGAAAATTTAAGAAGCAAGGTAAGCAATTTCTTTGTGATGAATTTTAGAAATGATTTTATAGCTTTCTGCAGAAACACTTGTGAGATGTCAAAGTAAGCTGATAAAACACAGTGCTGTAGCTCTGCACTTCATGAATTCATTGCTTTTTGATAAGATGTGTTAACCACCTCAGAGGTTTGAGCTGTAGGAAAGCTTTACTGACCTTCTTACTGTGAAAGAGTTAATTCACTCTCAGGACTACAGTGGAAAAAGCCCTGAAGTGAAGTGGGTACAAAAGCAAGAGAGAGCTCTAATTATGCTGTCTGTCTGTGTTTGTGTCCAGGTTGCTGCAACACTGAACAACCTGGCCGTGTTGTATGGAAAAAGAGGGAAGTACAAGGAAGCCGAGCCTCTCTGTAAGAGAGCCCTGGAGATCAGAGAAAAGGTAGGTCTCATCCCTGGACTGCTTCAGCGCCGCCGTCCACTGCGCAGGAGGATCTCACCTCAGGGGCATCAGCTATGAATAGAGAAAAGAGAAATGATTTTCTTAGATTTAGTGTAAAGTTTCTACCGGGGGCTTTTCCCTGGTCGGAGGAGGAGTTGTGGGTTTTAATTGAGAGCGCAGCTGGAAATGGATACCAGACACAGGGGAAGCGAGACAGGAGACAGATTAGAGACACGACCAATTATTGAACTCAGGAGATACGAACATTATCTCTTAGCCTGAAAGCCCTGTCCTGTTTACACTTTATCAGCCAGCTGTTTGCTACGTATTCTGTGTTCTTGTAGCAGATAATGTGAAACGGCATCAGGATGTGCAACAACAAAGTTAGAGATAACATAGCAGCCAACAGCAATGAGGCAGAGAGGCTCCAATCAGAGTTCGTGACCAAGTTCTGATCTCCCAACTTCAATTTTAGCAGCTTCTAATTTCTCTTTATGTTCTGATCTACGATCATGGAAATTTCTGCAAAATCAACAGATCATTTCTTTTTATGCTAAATTGTTATTGTGAATTTGTTGCAAATTTTTGCAAAAAAAATGTCACAAATATTTCAATGACTGCTAACTCTCACTTGCAGACGTATTTCTTCTACTACTACTACTGCACTGCTGTAGCCAATGTCAGGTTATAATGTGTGATAGAGATGGCCAGTAATAAAGATTGTTTTTGTGCCCTGTCTGTTTATTATTTTTATTCTCAATTTTTTTCTTCTGTATGTAGATTTTGGAATGGGTTTAATGAGGAAAAAATTGTGAAAATATTTCTAATGTAGCAACAATCGATTGCAAAAAAAATCACAAAAACAATTGCAAAAAAGAAATGGGATCATTACTCCCAAAAGGTGCCAACGTGTCTTTAAATCCAGAATGTTTCCTGCCAGATGGAGGTTAAAATATATCAACTTTGCTGCAATACATTCAGTCTTCCTGTTGTCTGCTCTATGTTTTGCTCTCTCCCAGTTTTCTTCAGCCTGAACAAACAAAAGACATATGTTGAGGTCTTGTAGAGATGGTTTCCGTTTCAATAGCGTCTCATGATCTCTGTGGTTCCACTAATTTTGTTTTAAACATATTCATACTGAAAACAGCTCAGTAACAGTCTCAACAGTGAAGAGGGATTTTTATTTTATTTTTTTTTTTTTATATATATTTCTGGATCTTGGCCTAAAATCTGCTAGTCCCAGTCACCAGCTGATTTGTGGGAGCACAAAGATAAAGTAAGAAGTTAATTTAAAAGATTTCATTCTGGATTGCCGTCAGGTTCTAGGGAAGGACCACCCAGATGTGGCCAAGCAACTGAACAACCTGGCTCTGCTGTGCCAGAACCAGGGCAAATATGAGGAGGTGGAGTATTACTACTGCCGCGCCCTGGAGATCTACGAGTGCCGACTGGGTCCAGATGATCCCAATGTGGCCAAAACCAAGAACAACCTGGTGAGAAACACAACATCTCTCCTTTTGGTTTGAAAGCTCTGTTTATTACTCGGCTCATGTTGAGCGAGATAAACACTCAGTCTGTTTCAAGGTAAAGTGAAACAGACTTTACCTTGAAACAGAACAAAACTTTGAAGAACACAAAGTTCTCCAGAACTTTGTGTTCTGAAGAAATTTTGATTTTCTTTTTCTCTGTTCTGAGGTTGAACTCTGCAGAGGAATAAACCTTTACAAATTGAATTCTGCCTGCAAAGTTTCCACTTTGATCAACATGTATCCAGCTCATTTCTTTCACTAATTGAGTCCTTGACTTCAGTTAAGCACAGTTTTCTCTGTCAGCATAAGAAGTTGGATTTTTGCTGTGTGCTGCAGTATTGTTCTTGCGTGACTGATATGCAGATGGATTTTTCTCCTCAGGAGGTTTTAGAGTCAATAGCATTCATCTTTAAATGTATCTTCTCATCTGTTTCTCTGTCAGGCTTCCTGCTTCCTCAAACAGGGGAAATACAAAGAGGCTGAGATTCTGTACAAAGAGATCCTGACCCGTGCTCATGAGAAAGAGTTTGGATCGGTTGATGGTAAGAGCCCATGATGGACGCTGAAGCTCACACTGAGGCTGTTCTGTTGGAGATTTTAGTTAGAATAAATGCACTACGTTAAATCAAATCAATAAAGGACAGATGGTCAGAAAGTGGATCACTTTCTAAGCAGGTTGCCACTTAAGCAACCTAAACTTTTCAGAATCACTCAGGGAAAACCAAGAGTTTGCTTGTTTGAAGGACAAACTCTTTGAAAAGAAATCAGAAATCTTTAATCTTCTTTCTTTGGCTCTTTAGAAAAAGCCTGTTTCATTCTCCTAAGAAGTCTTTTTCATGCAGCATTCAGCAACATTGTCACACCATCTTTTCAGTCTGGAAGTTCAAGGATAAAGTGGCAAAACTTGAAGAATGTCGGATTCATTCCCTTCATTCACTGCCTTGCAAAAAGCATTCATACTTCCTGAACAACACATTTCCTTTTATTTTATTGAGATTTTATGTGATGCATGACCTATGACACATGGTACTGGATAACTATGATGGAGTATACAAGTCATTGTAGATGAAAAAATAGAACTGGCCATGGACGAGTACATTTTGAGATTGATTTCACATATTTATAAGAAAAGGCTTGTATATTTTATGATGTCAAAAAGTTATATTACTGCAGTTTTTCTTTCAAACTTCTGACTTGTACTTAAATCCAATTTGCATAATAATTTGGAACACGGTGTATAAGAACCCTGATACTCAGTTTTATGGTCATTTAATGGTACAAAAACTTTCACAAGGGAGTTCATGTGGTTTATTTTCTAAGTATACTTTCATAAACCTGCAACTTTCCAAAAATATCCCATGAATACAAAAGATTTCCAAGACTTTTTTATTCCTGTTTTTACATTTATGTCATCACCAAAAAATATTTGTTTAGTTTTATTGCACTATTCATTTTAATAGATAAGCTCCACTGTTTTCTGTTTTAATATCCTGTTTTTCTTCACTTACGGAACTGTAAGCTCTGCTCAATTCGAACATGAATAAAAATAAATGCATCACAAAGTGTTTGAGTCCAGATTTAGACGGTTTGTTGCATCCCAGTTGTACAGTATGTAGACGCTCTCTCCTGTCTGCCTGCAGCTGAGAACAAGCCCATCTGGATGCATGCAGAAGAAAGAGAGGAGATGAGCAAGGTGAGAAAACCTCCCTAAAAAAGTCATCAAGATTTCCTTCTGAATGTAGGGCTGGGCGATAAATTGATTTTATCTAATTTTGGGATTTTGAAGATTTAGATTTTGTAAAATCTGGATTTTTTTTTTCTTTTCCCACCAATGCACTTTTTGTGTTTCCATAGTTCAGGGTGATGTCAGCACATCCAAGACCGCCATCTTGTTTGCGTTTTTTTTTTTTTTTTTTACAGCTTCTATCTTTTTGGATTTTTAATTCAAGCCAACTCTGTAAAAACTATATAATACTAAACTATAATAAATTATATAATAAAGTCAAAATAATAAAGAATAAAGTCATTATTTTGTGAGAACTACATAATAAAAAATAAACCAATTTATCAAAACTTTTTTTCTCATTAAAATTACTTCTTGTAATTTTAAGACATTCTTCTGGTAAAATTACATCTTTATTCTGCTAATAATGCGACTATATTTTCGTAATTAAACAAAAATCCATGTAGCCTGGCCTTAATACTGAGAGAGGGAATGATTGCAATAAGAGCTACTTTTTGAAAACATTTTATGTCATTTGCAGTTTCTTTTTTCGAAAAGAAAAGAAAAAAAATGCACTAAAATCAGAAATCATATTTGATACAAAACAAATCAGAGATTTTGTTTTTAAACCATATCGCCCAGTCCTACCAGGAAGATTAAAATATTCCTCTTTTTAAACTATGTGTCAGACACAACTGTATAAACATATAAAAATGCTGCTTATTAGGTCTAAACACCAGTTTTTCTTTCTCTTTTGCTCACTGAATTACTTCCAGAGCAAACACAGAGACAACACCCCATATGGAGAGTACGGAGGCTGGTACAAGGCCTGCAAAGTCAACAGGTGACGCCGATAACCGTGTTTTATGACTCAGCCATAAAGGATCTAAATTTAGGTCAACTTTTGATTCAGCGGAAATTTTTAATGCCATCTTTATTGCATTTTCTCCTTTGTCCCTTTTGCATCAGTATTTACTCTTGTGACCTTTATGAGTAACTTTCCGTCTCTCTCCATGCAGCCCTACAGTGAACACTACCCTGAGGAACCTCGGTGCTCTGTACCGCCGCCAGGGCAAACTAGAGGCAGCGGAGACACTGGAGGAGTGTGCTGTGAGGTCTCGCAAGCAGGTCAGCGACATCTGCTAAATAGAAACGGCCCTGTTCTGCATGACGGTTCCTGTTTTTTTTATTTAGGAAAGCAAATCTCATTGTATTTCTTTCCCTTTCCCTGCATTGCTATGGATCCAGAGCAACACAGTAAGTGGTTCATCTCTCTTGGCTCCCATAGAGCTTCCACCTCTTCCATCTAACATCACTCCCATCTCACAATCATCTAAGATACTTGTTTGTCGCTAAAAACGTGATGGACGGACAGGAAATGTGAAATCACCTTAATTCCCCCCATAAAACCTTCTACTCTCACGAATTTACACAAGCTAATGTCTGCATATGCAGCTTGATCTAATTAGGTTTTATACCTCTGCAGGGCATCGACCCCATCCACCAAACGCGTGTGGTGGAGATCCTGAAAGATACAGACGGTGAGAGGCGGAGGAGCAGAGACAGCCTGACCAGCGTTAAGTACGAGAGCGGCTCTGAGACTGGCGAGGAAGTGAGTATGGGCGTGGAGTGGAACGGGGTGAGTACAAATCCACTATTGTAGAATAAACACGGCACGTCTGGAAAAACCAGGCGGTGTCTGCGATTTCAGAGAGATCGAGGGCTGGTACAGAACTTCACTACTACGTTTTCCTGCTGTTTTTTTAAAGATGGCACAGTGTCACTTGAATGGAAGCTAACTTCTCTTTGGAACTGAATAAACTGGTGCTTTTAGCAGGATGCTAACCCCTGGCTCTGCACTTTATTCATAATAAAATATTACATAGCTACAAAAAACACAATACCAACTGTATTTGTGGTTTTATGATGCCTGTTATTATTATTTAGGTGAATATAAATGCCTCTAAAACAAGTGCAGAGCCATATAGTGATCTGAGTCTGTACCATCCCATCGACTCTCTGCAAACAGATCTTGTCTTTGTCCTGAAGTGACCCTGGTGTCATAAAGCTGATTGAGTGTCTTGGCATGTTTGCCTTTTTGTTTTCAGCCTCGCAGTTTGCTTTATACTCCATGCTTATGTCCTTTGTTGTTTTGAAATGAGTGGTTCTGTTGCTTGCAGTGCTTCTGTGCAAGTGAAACAGTAGGAAAAAGGCACACGCTCAGTCCCTGTCGCCTTGGTAACATAATACCTATTCACATCCACCTATGCGAGCACAGCGAATGAGTTTAGCCACTAACACAATAAGCACAAGAAGCCCACCCTGTCTGCTGATGTTTTGACCCAAATCAAGACTTTATTCCATTTGGATTTCAAAGAGGTTTGAGTCTAAAACCTACAGCAGCAACAATAAAACGGGTGTGGCAGCTGAAAAAAAAGCTCCTATGCATCAACAAAGCAGGGATGCATCCCTTAGCTTGAGCTTGTGCCTCTTCGTTCACTTGAATGCAGCCTCCCCTCGAGCTGCATCACCCTAAGCATGCATGTTCCAGCCTGCCACTCTCATCCCCCTAACATGCACTAATGGACCACATCTGTTTTCACATGACTGAGAAATGTCTGCTGACCCTGAGCTCTCCTGCTTCTCCTAATGTAGGGATTTTGTGGAGTTTTTTTAGTACTAAAGTGTGAATGTGAAAGCTCCCCTGGTAGAGATGTGTAAGAAGCCTTTAAATAAATACAGCTTCTGTTGCAGGGAGGCAATAAAAAGAAAAAAATCCAGCCTTTTAGCCATCTTGACATGTAGTTTTCTACTATAACATTTCATAAGATTGTAGTGCACAGAGACTGCCAATTTTTTTAGATCAGGAGTTTAACTCAATTGTTCATTTGGCCAAAATTAAAGACTAAGTCAGAGGCCAACCTTGATATTTTTTGAGAAATGTCATATTTTCTTACTCTTACAAGGTCTATGTGGTACGATTGTGAACAAGTATCATGTTTCCTGCCTGTCCAGAAAGCTTCTGTTTTCCACCTTTTTGGGAGGGATTGTCTTGATTGGCACGCCAACACAACAGCAGAGTAATCTGATATTTGAATTTATCTTGAGGGGGAAAATATAGTTGCACTGCATGCCAAATTTGACCCACAAGTCTGATTTTGACTGATGTGCTTTCGGGTGTTTACACACTTGATAGTCCGGTGAATTCGGTTCGATTGGGGACCAAAATTTCACCATTTGTTCCATTTTCAGCTGGTAAAGTTCTCGTTCACACTGCACAGGCTAAATGACTGAAACCTTTGAAAAAACAGTCCATCTGTTCTACGTCCTGCTTTTGGAGCAATCTCTGGTCCATTTGCAGCCACATATGCATTTGAACAGCTCCAGAGTTCACCTTCATCTTACCAACTCTTAGGTTTCAATTCGGATAAAGGTTGGACTTTTTGGTCTGCATTAGAGTCTGACTACGCATTCACACCTCCCCAAACGAACTGGAGTTTGATTAAAGAGAACTGAACTGGGCTGATGTGAATGCACCCAAGATAATACACATCTCTTTTTTTTTTTATCGTATCTTCGGTTTACATCACAGGTTTTCACAGGTTTAGGATGTTAGATGAACATGAAAGAAGGCTGATTTTGAGTGCTGCTTTGATTTGACTTTTTGTTTTAAATCATTATCCTACTAAAAGAAAGACCAGGGTCCTTGTCCAGTCTAACAACCTGAAAGAAAACAGCACCAATGATTAATTCATTTCACTTATTAAATGCTTTCAAATAAAAGGTTGGATTTCTATAAAAATTTTCATTGAGCGATTAACCTACTGCAATGAAAAATTCATTTAAGGCTTTGTCCACATCCTCACCAAGGTGCTAATAAATGTAAAACTGCTTCCAAGCTTAACAGCAGTCGATCTAACTGCATGTGTATTCATGCGAAAGTGCAGTCCATTGTCAGACAGAGTGAAAAAATTTCTCTATTTGCTCATCATTTCTGACAGCTTGACCCGTTTACGTTAAGTGTTAATTACTTCCATTCATCCACCCATTTAATTACAAATGTAAAAACATGCCTTGCTCATCTAGCCTTTGTTTGAAGCCATCGTCTTCCTCGCTTTAGACATTCAAAGGATTTTGTGTCAGAGCTGATACCCATCTGCTTTCTCTTGTTACCTTATGCAACATTATTTAACTGTCTGCTTACAGAATCTCATTAAGTGTGTGTTGAACCAGTTTGGTGTACAGGTTGCTAACCCAGATGACATCACAGCTGTTTCACAACACGTTTGTGGTTGTGTGTTGGGTTCATTTAGTTTTATCTCTTATTAAAAGCATGACTTGAAAAGTGTACGTGTGCCTGCAGGAGTTTCAATTTTCGCATTTAATGCACTGCTTTTCAAACCTCTTCTGTTTTTTTTTGCTTTTCCCATACCTCATTCACCACTAACATGTTTCTTTGTTGATTTGTCTTGCCATGACAACCAATCAGCCTGCCAATCAAACTCCCCCCCCTGGCAATCAGTGGATTGTACTCTCCCTGTTAATGAAAACAAACCTGGGTGGGGTGATGCAGAGAGATGTAATGAGAAATATTTTGTTAGTGATGGTACATAGTTCAGTGTGGTTATTAGGATTTTAATGTTTAGTTTAGTTCATTTGGCTAAAATGAGGTTTTCTCATAGTATTTGCTGCATTCTGTGCTGCATCTGCAGTGCACAGTCAGTTACTGTGCACTCTCTGCCAGATTCAGACTTTCCAGTACCCAAGGAGAAAATAAAAACAGCTGAGTCACGAAGACTGCATCGCTAATCTGACTGCAGCTTTCTGGGTTGACTTCTATTTTTTATAATGAAATGCAGCTTTTATGCTGCAGCATTTTCACTTCACACAGGGATGGAAATCCTAACTTTACTGTATTCCAGCTTGGGTGAGCAATATGTATGGAAGAAATGTAAAGCAGAAAGGTTTGTCTTTAGACATTGAATTAATGACATTGAAGGTTTTATCAAATTCAAAATATGAATGTTTTTAATTTGATATTTGCCAGCAAAACATTGAGCTTCAGAAATTTGCCTGCAGATGTGATGACCTTTTGGTGACTCAAACCAAAGCATTCAGCACTAGATTGAGTCAAGCAGCTTTAGCCAATCAAAATTACGCTTCTTTGATCATGTGACACCAGAACTATGAAATATTCTCTTCTATACATTTATCACATTATTGTGATATTTCTCTGTGAAAAGAGGGTTAAAAATATTTTATCAAAATTCATCGGGTTTTTTCTATTAATCTGTCACTGCAGTCAGAGCCTCAAAAAACAAATCAAGCTCCAATAAATAAAACATTGCACTCAATAACAGTTATCTAAATGTAATTAACTGTGAATAACACAGTAATTGCCCATTCCCAAATGTGGAAAAAACATTAGTGTTTCCAGACAATTTTCTGCTAATTCCTTCTAAAATATAATGCAGTTTGAGTTTGAGAAACTTTTATTTTAGTTTTGCTAAATATAATGAAAGGTTTCGTTCCTGAGTATTTTTGTGAACTAAATGGTTGCATCTACATCAGGTTATGTTATTTGATGCATCAACTTTTAGCTGCCTTTAATCCGAGGATTTATTGTAACTTTCTTTAATCTGGTCCTAACTCATCTGTAAGGAAATATGTTTATGTATTTAATAGATGATATTTAGCAGCAGAAAGTCACTTATTTTGGTAACAATGTGGTTACAATTTGTCATATCTATAAAAGTTATCTGGAACTTAACCAGATAAACACATTACACAAGTTAAATCATCTGAAAATCTGATTTTCAGACGGTTGTACGCAATTAAATTTAGTTATAAGTGAGATCCAGGCTTTTTTTTATCACCACGTATCTCCATAAATCATGAAAATACAAAACAATAAATCCATATGCTTTGGTTTGAAAAAAGTCTGGTTAGAGGTATGAAATACAACAAGTAGGTCTGAAAAAGGAGTACCAATAGATAAACAAATGAATTAACCAAGACTAATAAGAATATTATATAAACATGGAGATTTAGCTTGAATAAAAAGTTAAGATTTGGGTGTTGGGCCATCTGAATCTTGCTAAAATAGTCAAGAAATCACCTGATAATTTATTTAATGGTGCTTCTAATGTCTATTATACACCTTTTTATTTACGTATGATAAATTAGCTGCAAGATTTGAAAATGTGAGTCTACAAATGCAATGCCTGAGGATCGATGTATCTCAGATGTGTCAGAAGTCAGGGAGCTGTAAAACAGGAAGCCCAACCCAGAGCTTTTTAATCTTACAATGTCTGTCCTTTTTTGTCCTTGTTTTTGTCTCTCTTCTCTCTCGTTTATCAGGCCTAAGCCATCAAGATTATTCCTTCATGCTTCTATCCTTCCCCCCAACACAGTAACAAAGGGATGTGTGTTGTCGTTCCCTCTGGGCTCCTTTGTCCCTACAAACCAACAACTCCTCTTCCGTCTCCGGTGCCCCCCACTCCCTCTGCAGGAGACTCAGAAAGTCCCCCTCCCCTCCTGGTTGTCATCTTTCTTCCCTGCTCAACTGGCCACTGCTGGGACGTTTGGTCTTCTCATCTCTGCTCTTCTCAAACTTTTCCTGTCACTAACCAATGCCAGAAGTCTTTCTTTCAGCTCTTTTTCTCACTTTAGAGGAAGTTATGAGTGTGTGTGTGTGTGTGTGTGTGTGTGTGTGTGTGTGTGTAATCTATCCCTGTGAGGACGTCACTTGTACGTGTTTTTTTCCCCCTTCAGCAGAATTTATTTATACTTTTTAATGTGGGCATAGTAGATTTATTTATCTAGTTAGTAGAGCTGAAGGTGGGAAAAGAAATGTTTAGAGTTATCATGGAGTCAAAATATTAATTTCTACAGTTTAGTTTATCTGCATGATCTCACGGATCAGGTATTGAAGCCTAAAAGTTGAGCTGCCATCTTGGTGCCTGGATTTCGTCACTTTATGTTTTACAGACGTTTATTTAGTAAAGTTTTAACCTGATGCCTGGTTCAGAAATGGTACTGTATGATATCCAATGAAGGTTGTACAGCCTTGCTGAAGAAAAGTGATCGTTGCCATTTTTATTTTCTTTTTACGTTACATGTTGTCGGTTCTTTTGTATCATCATTGTTTACATTTTTTTTTAGAGGCTTTTGATACATTTTGGCGCAGTGTAAAGGCTGTAGTGAGCGTTGCCTGTTGCTAACGAGAGAAGTTTTGCCTGATGACAGAAAGCTACTGTTTCCATGGTAACGTGTTCTAGTGGCTCCCACCTGCTTGCAGTGTCCTTAGTTTCTGTGGTGTTCAAGAAAGGCTCGATTCTGCCAAGATACGGTTCTGGTGTGAAGTTTACAAATGCTCATCTTTCTGGGTGGCGGTAGGAAGAGCAGACCCAGAGGTTACCAGTTCGAACCCGGCGTAAAACATCTGCCAAGTCTGTGCGTGAGCAGCTGTGGAGTGGAATCAACACAAGCAGACTAGTGTGAAAATTTCTTAATAATTTAAATTCCATGGATGGACTTTGAAGCAAAAGATAATCTTTTTAGAAGAATATGCACAAGTCAAATTTGGAAAAAAAAAAATAATGTAAAATATCACTTTTGCCAGAATTCTATTATGCAATGTGTAGTAGCAAAATAAAATTGTAATGAGAAATACTTTGACCAAAAATAAGAAACAGCCATAAATGTGGAAAAAATAAGAACATTTCACTAAATTACACTTGTGTATTGCACATGATCCACTATTATTAAATCGTTAATAATATATTGTTGACGCTGAGGATGAGTGTATGTAAACTTCTGACCAGAACTATGAGTTTGACATGTGGAGCAGAGACCAGCTGGAGCGGACAGCTCAACTATAAGCCACTTGCGAGATTACCTTGCCATTAATGTTGGATTTTGAACCCTTTTTTAATACAAATACCCAGAATTCTTTGCTCTGATGGCATTGGAGATGTAACCTAATGGTGTCACTTTACAGATGTCAGTGTGGTTATGTGCTTGTTACAGTAGTACAGTCAAAGTGAAACAATCCGGCGTTGGAAACCGTAGTTTGAACACAAAGCTTCGAGCCTTTCTAGTTCTTGCTCAGCGTAGATATTGTAGCTTTGGTGAATCATGTTTTTTTGGCACCAGGAATTCAGTTCGAGTGTCTCCTCACGGTTTACCCTAACCGAATGTAAATGATCTTAACATCTTGGAAGTGTAACTGTAGGCTGTATTTATAGATTCAACAAGTGCATTCACTCTATGGCTTTTCAATGTGCTACATGCCTTGATTCTTCATTCCTTTCCATTGAGTATGCCTATACATCTAATGCAACTCTGAACAAAAGAAAAATAATACAGTGTTCACTCAATTATGATGATATTGTTGTTAGTGGAATGCTTGCTTATTTATTGAACTGTCTATTCTCAACATATAAAGTGGGATTCTGTTTCTATTTGTGAAAGAACAAAAACCATAAGCTCTATAAGCTTTATCTTAGTATGTATTATGCATTATATCTATATATTCACCCTTCTGCATTGTGATGATTAATGCATCAACACTTGTTGGTATTCTCAAATAAAGTTTTTCATTTGTGAACACTGTGTCTTTCTCTGCTTTGGATGAAAACATGAATGTGAGCAGGAATCGTTCTCTATCTCTAAGTGCCTGCATCGCTCCCTGCTGGTGATACTCCTACACTGCAGCTGGTTTAACTTTGAATGGGTGGATGGATAAAATACTGTGGTGTAAAGATAAACTAAACTATGCAACTGTTTATTCTCTGTACTGTTAAAAATCTCCATTTGGTCTGGTTGATCATTTAGTTAAAGCTCCTTTAACAGGTTATTGGAAAAGTCTTCAAAAAGGCTCTGAAGTGAAGTCTTTGCATTAGCATAACCACAGGAAAGGGTTTAAAAGAAACATCTTGAACATAAAGATTATTTTTAACTTTTAACATGGTAGCATCCCAAACATAAAACAAGTGAAGACTAAGACGATGTTTATGTTGTTGTGTTTACATAACTGAACCATGGTGAAAATGGGAAAGACCAGAGAACATCCTATTCTAGGTTGGCATCAACTAAGGGTGGGCATTTATCACACAGAAAATATGTTTTTAACAATAAACTATCATAAGAATTCAGATTTGTTGTGACAGTGATGAATACAACCTCAGAAATGGGCTTTATTTTCTGCATTTCTACTATTTTTTCCTCAGTTTTATGAAGTTATAAATAAATATCAGTACATTAAAAAAACAACCCTAGTGACAAAATCACATTTCCTTATGTAAATGGAGTCTGGAAGAGGTTTATTGTCACTTTGATCATTATTGCAATAAACTAAATATCATGATAAACGTTTTAGTCCATATCGCCCATTCCTAGCTTCAGAACAAGCCCCCATTAGTTTCCATGAAACATCCAAGATCTTCTATGACTATTTTAGTACTGTTTTTGGTGGGAAATTGTTAAAATAACTTTTAATGGACAAGGAAAGATTTTTATTTATGTAAAATTGAAAAATGTATGACCCATAGTCTCATCATTATAAGGACAAATGCAAAGAAATCATTGCCTGCTGATTGATTTCTCATTAGATTAGCTGTTTGTGTGAGAACTCTTGTTTAAACAAAGATAGAAAATGAATTAAGATAATATTTTGAAATTGTTCAAAAGATTTACACAGTGAATGTTTTAGAAATTAATTTTTGTATAATAAACTATGTTTATCATGATTAGCTAAAACTATACAAATAATCGTCACAAGTCTAAGAACGGCTGTAAGAATATCCCTGATTGCCTAATTTTCCCCATGTCTGAAGCTGGAAATATAATTTGAAAGTAAAAATAAAACAAGTGGAATGAGGACACAAGTTCACCTTGGCACCATTCACAGTGAAGAAGACAAAAGAGGAAAATATATCCACACTACTAATTGGTTTTCAAAAATTATGTTTTTGCTGATTTACGTGAAAACTTTAGCTATAAAATGCAGTAAAAGAACAAATTATATTTCCTCAGCATTAGACTTAACTCTTAGCCCCCTGAGTCGTCAGTCTTCGTCACAGTTGCACGTTTTGGCTCTTCATGTGGTGTCAAATTTATTTTCATTTGGCCCTCATCAAGATTATGGAAATCCTGCCTTTTGTGGCAAAATGTATTGATAAAACTACCCCTTAGCAAACTGTTAAAATATTAATAATTGGCTGCATTTGATGAGTACTACTTAAAATTAAATATTGAACATCTCACAATTTTATAACTTAGTATACAGATAAAAACTGCTTTAATTTGACTGATAAAATCATATTTAAGCATACAACTGTTATCTTGAAAGTTCTATTTATGTGGCCCTCACATAAAAACTTAGGGCGGGCCTTGAATTGGGCCCCCTGGCCTTGAATTTGACACATCTTACACAAAGTTAGCTAAGCTATGATCATGCCTCAAATACAGGTGGCATAGCTTCATAACTGGCATTCAAGCATGTTTCTGAGTCAACACATGTAGTGCAGTTTCAAAAAAGCCTCCCTTTTTTTTTCATAGTGAACAATTAGCTGAAGAGCTAGGCTAACATTCGCATGTTTACTCTGTTTTGATAGGACTCATTGATAATTCAGCCAATAAGCCATTTAACCGTGTTTAGACAAAACGTAGAGAAATGCCTGGTCTCCATTTTCAAAAAGTCTGATTTTGCTTTTTGCATCGTAAGTGTTAATGACTGGTGTTTCAGCTGCTCTCTGGCCGCCTCTCATTCAGCTGTTTGTGGATATTTGATCATAATGCAGAGAAGGTTACTGAAGCAGATAAAATGGCCTCTTACATCTTTTTAAAGGAGGAAAAGAATTTGGTTGTTTGTGAAAACCCAGATTTGTTTAATGGAAAAATTGAACATATACACAAGAAAAAAAGAACAAAATTGTACAATTGAATTATTTATATTTAATTGTACTGGATCCCAAACCTTCCTGCTCCAAATCTCTCTGACTTCACTTCAGCTTGTCGTTTTATGATTATGCTTTTTCAATACATAAATAACTTATTTTAGGCCTTTACCAGGGGACTGGTAAATATTGAACAGGCTGCTTTTAGCTGGTACAGGGTGTGTTGACTTCTGCTAAAGCTGCCTCAATAATGACTACCTGATCCTGACTTTAGTGAGTACTTCAGCTCTAGCTAGTGAAGTTTAAGAAGAAAAATTCACCTTAACATCACAGCAGGGACATATCTTGATGCATGAGTTTGCCTGATTTTACATTTCTACATCTAACCATAACTGAGGCACATCTGCATGGCAGTATCTGTTCTTCAGCATGTTTTCACAAAGGAATATCTATTTTTTTATGTCACAAATTCAACAATACTAGAACAAATATGAAACTAAAAAATGAAAAAAAAAATGTTTTTAAAAAGCAGCTTCCTGTCAGAGAATGGCTGATGAGGTTGAGTGTGTGTGTGTGTGTGTGTGTCTGCAGGACGGCAGTGGAGCTCTGCAGCGCAGCGGATCTCTGGGGAAGCTCAGAGACGTTTTGCGTCGCAGCAGTGAGATGCTGGTGAAGAAACTGCAGGGCAACGGACCACCTGAACCTCGCAACACCAAGTAATTAACAAATAAACATTTTTATTTGAAGTAAATGCAAGTTATTAATGCTTGTTTTTTTTTTCTACTTTCATCATTCAAAGTGTGAAAGGTTTTTAGATCGGTTTTGTGAAAATAACCTATATATAAACTATTCCTCTTCTTACTTTCCCAGCATGAAGAGAGCTGCTTCACTGAATTACCTGAACAAAACAAGCGACGACTCTTTCCAGGTGAGGATGGAAATATTTGGAATCTATTTACGCTTCCTTTTCGCATTTTTATTTGTACCAAATTTAGAAAGCTAATTATCATTTCCCTTCCCCTCAGCAATTAATTGTTTACGTCACATAAAAACTCTATAGGATACATTAAAGTTTGTTGCTGCAAAGAAAAATGTGCAAAAAGTAGAAGGGAAATAGATACTTTTGATAGTAGGGGTATATGTTGCATCATCGGCATTTAAACTCTGTTGGCCACTAGCCAAAGAGCTTATCCTGGTGTTTATTGCATAAAGCCTAAAAGATCATGTTTGTTGTGATGTGGAAGTGGCATCAGAACAAACACTGTTCTGATTGCAGAGATTGTTTGCAGGGGTGCAAGCAATCTCTGCATGAGGTTGTTTGTATTTTCTTTTTTCTTCTTCTTTTGTCGTGTTGACCAGAGTGGTGCAAACTGAAATGTGTTTTGGGGGATTTATAAAGTTGTTTGATTTGATCTCTGCTTTCCTCTTCTTCTAAACCTCCGTTCCAGACTCGAGGAGGCGGAAACTTCAGGGAAAGCCGGGGCCTGAGCTCCAGCACTGTGGATCTATACACTGGGAAGTGAGCAGCTCCAGAGGTCACATCTCCACATCAGAGTTATTCTTTATAAAGACTCGTCTCCTGAGACGCAACAATGACTGACGACACTACCACACAGAACCAGCTGTTTCAGGATCTTTATCCTCGCAGCTGGGCACTTATGCACTCCCAGCACCCCAGACCTTCACGGTTGGAGACTTCCCTGCATAAATGACACATTGTGGTTTTAAATGTTTCTGTCTCCTGCTGACCAACAGCCTTACCCCCCTTCATCGTGGCCCTGAACTTCTTCTTTGCCTGAGTGCCTCATTAACGTGTTGGTAGTAGCTGCTGCACTTTGAATTGATTTGTTGCCATGAAGTCACTCGTGCTGGGTTTTATTTTCCTCTTGTGTTGTTTGGATCTCAGATTTTTGTGACTTCCTCTCTTCCTGTGCCATTTGATTGTTTTATCAGTGCAAGAAAATAAACTCTGTAGACTTTGAGGTGTGAGATGAGGTTGCATGAACGCGTTGTTTTCTTGCCTTTTGAGATTTAATTTCCAATTACGGTAGGTTAAAGCTTTGGGATACAGGGTGAAAAGTATATCAGACTGACACAATTTTAAGTTGTGAAATTATCTGCTGCTTTAACTTACTGTTTTGATGTAAAAATGTTTTTTTTCTGCTGCTGAACTTTAAAACTTTGAGGCATTTTGGACTCAAAAAGCTGGAAAACAATATTTTAAATTGTTTCAGAATAAAAAAACCCTAGGCTGCTTGATTTATCTCGACCTGGATGTCTTAAAAATATTTGGTGCAAGGTTTAAGCCTCTCAGCACCACCTGCCACATTTTGAGAGCATGTTTGTATAAAGTTATTTAGTAATGAGGATGGGGACGGTTTATTTTTGCACGATTCTCAGGTGGTGGTCTTTTTCTCACTGATTGCATTTTTAGTGAAGCGTCTCCGCAGAACTGGATTGTCCTAATACAGTTTTATATTTTATAAGTCTTCCTTACTCTGAAAACTTTGTGGGGAAAAAATGCATTCATCAAATGATAAGTCAACATAATCTTAAGAGGTGATCCTGATCCGTTTGTTGGGATTAAACTGAATGTTTTAGATGGTTAGAGCATCAGATTGGGCCTGATTCCTGAACAGTCTTGTGTGTAATCAGTAGGCACTTTCTCTGAGGTTCCTTGAATAAAAACTTTTTGATTAGTGGTTCTCTTGTCTTTTTTTTGTCCAGTTGATTAGAGACGATAAAGTCGACACACAACTTCAGTTATTACAGCTAGAAACCAGTGATCAGATCTAAAGTCTGGGTGTAGTGATGGACTCAGACGTGAACCTTCTCAAGAAGAACAGCAGAAAAATAGATCATCACCGGACTGGTTGGATCCCAGTTTGTGGGGGAAAGGGAAGAAGAAACAGCCTGAAAACCCCAACTGGTCCAGAAAATTATTGGCTCTCTTAAAACGGTTGGAAATCTGCAGTTTTTTCCATTAAAAAACATTTCTAATTAGTTTATTTAATCTAGTCAGGTATTTAATTTACTTAATGTGCACTTTACTGGTCCCTATGTCATGTAAACATTTAAATTCTCAAAGTATTTTCTGTAAAGTCCTCCAATCATATGTTCAACATAAACAATAAATGTATTTACTATGCTACACAAATTATGTTTCACAATATTTATGGGCCGTTAACTCAATTTGCAGTCATTTGTAGATTGATAAAACTTATATTTAACTTATTTAATTTTTATGGCAAATATTTGCATCAAATAAAAAATGTCTAAGTTTAAACAGACTGATCCTTTTAAACCGGAGGGTCGCACTGTTGTATTCCTGATCCAAGTTGAATCACCGGAAGTTGCATTTGGAAAAGAAAGGTTCATGTGTCAAGGCACCAGAAATATACACGTTGTTAAAAGGATGTCGAGAACTTCAAAGTAAAATTTTATTTTATTTTTATTTATACATATATATATATATATATATATATATATATATAAATATATATATATATATATATTTGTATATATATATATATATATATATACATATATGTTTAGTGTGAAAGTAATGCGGAAAATCACCATAGGTTCTGTGATAATTGTGTTAAATAAATATTTTTAATTAAAAAAAAATATGTTTTAATTGTTTATCTTTTTCTTTGGCCAAAATTAGGTCAAAGCATATTAATTTATCAAAATGGCTGAGATGTGTAGTAATTAGTTACATTTACTCAATTAACTTTACATGAGTAACTTTTTTGAAAGAAAAAAATACTTTTAGGAGTATTTTTCCTATGCTGTATTTTTTACTTTTGCTTGAGTGATTTTATTATGAAGTATCACTACTTTTACTTAAATAAAACATTTGTATTCTCTACCCACAGAAGGAAAAACAAACGTTTTTCCAGACAGACACACACCTGCAGTTTTTGTTAAAATTTCCTAAGTTTTATATTGAAGTACACCGATTTTGACCATTTTTATTTTGCCTAAGTTTGTTATTTTTTGTTACTTGTATGAATTATTGTAATTTTGGTCTTTATAATACCAAAATGTCCACTTATGCCTGATGATGTAATTTCTAAATGTTAAATGGTTGATACTTTGATCAGTTACTCTGTACTTTAGTAGACTTTTTAACCAAATATGTTTTTACTCTGACTTGAGTAAAAACATATTTGTTTCTTGGATGGTTACTTTTTACTTTTACTTGAGCAAATATATGTCAAAGTACTGCAGTTTTTGACCTCTACCCAACTCTGCAGAATGGTGTTTCCCAACCCTGGTCCTGAAAGCACACTGTCCTACACCATTTGGAGGTTTCCCCTGCTTTAACGTGCCTGATTCAACTGATTGCAGTTCAACAAACTCCTGTTAATCAGTCATTAATTGAAATCAGCTGGAATCAGCTGAAGCAAGGAAATGCCTAAAACATGCAGTGAAGTGTGCCATGAGGACCAGGGTTGAGAAACGCTACGAAGTCTGGACTTAAATTCAAAAGAGAATCAATCCTATTGGCCTTCTTGAGGAATTATGCAAAAATAGAGGCTCGAAACTGGAGAAAATCCCGAGTTTCCACCACTTTGCGACTCTAATTGTGAAAGGTATCTACAGGAAGCGCTATCCGTTTTCCAGCCTGCTTCACTGCATGTGTGTGAAGAAGGAGAGAGAGCAAGAAAATCCACTCCACTCAGTCTGCGGAGCGGGAGGAAGCAGAGTTGGGAGATAAACCGGGTTGAAGGCGGTCCGGGCGGTTCTGAGCTCGGTCGGACCCACGCAACGGGCTGGAATGAGTCACAACAGCCGACATTTCCCGTAGCTTTCCCCCCTGTGAGCCACCTGGAAGTTCATAGAGTTGGGTCCAAACTTTCGGCGTGGCTGCTCGGTGTGAACTCAGTGGTTCGTGTAGCTGGCCTGGTTTGGGTTCCCTCTCGTTTCTGCCGTGTTCCGGTGAAACCAGGTGAGCAACCGAAGCCGTCCGGGCTTCTCCCCCGGGGGAGCTGCGCAGGGAAGCGGCGCTGGGATACCTGTGCGCACACGGTGACTCGACTCTCGCTTTGACTCTCCCTGCGGGTTTTTCTAAGGAAAAACCGAACTGGAAACCATGGACGTACCGGCAGGGGGTAAAACCCAACGGAGGGTAAACTCCGGGGTAACCCGGAGAGGAAAAACCTTGTTGGATGTTCTGTACGCGGCTGGATTCATCTGCCTCCAAGGTCGGTACTAAGTTTCTCTTCGCTCAGTTACAATGTATCCACTTCTGAGCATGTTCTGCTGGTTAAAACGCTGATTAATCATCATCATGATCACATAACTGAGACTACTGCCTGGATGTGGAGTTTAGATGTGAAAAGATGCAATTAAAGTTTGTGCTTGGAGTAGGAGGGGGACCCCTCCCCCAATGCCCCCCCGTGAGGGGGAGAAACAACTAAAATTTAGAGTGCAAGCGACGTCCGCATGCATAATGAGTGAAATTTACGGATGCATTGTGTTCTGCAGAGGTTTGCACCTCAAACCTTTTGTGAAGCGTACAAAAAAGTGGGTGTGCGTTTGAGTTTATTATCTCTTGGATTATTTATCCTTGTTTTATGGAGCTTTTTCTTTATAAAATGTATCTGCTTGCTCCTACGTCCTTAAGTGTAACACATTTTAGGTGTTACACTTAAAATGTCTCCACTGTGGGACATTAAAAAACAAGTTTTCCCTGTAGATACCGGAGGTATGTCCGGAGCCAGACTTCAAAACTGGTTAAAAGAGGCAGTAGCCCAGGGCTCTGAGTTTTAGGGGCTCCTAAATTATTGTTGCTGTATACTGTGTGTGTTTTCCAAACATGGCCTCATTTTGCATGTGGTATTTTTTATTTGTTTTTTTAAATGCTGTTGGAATTTTGTTAATTTAATCTACACAGCAATATTTGAAAATGATCTTTTTGGGACCAACATGGAGTTATCTATTAGATGTTTTAAACAAACTATGCATCAATTTGTACATCTAAATGTGTGGGCTTGCCTAACATTTTCTGTAATTTGCATGAGTAAAATATGTTTTATTAAATTTTTTTTCTGGGCTAAAACTGGCTCCAGGCCAGGGGCCCCCATTCCTCTGAATACGGCCCCCAGTTATTTGTCTGCCAGCTTTTGGACATCTAGAGAGAGAAATATGTTTACTTGATTATTGTTCTTTGTAAAGTAACTTAAACTCAGTCAGGTTGGATGGAGATTATCCATAACCATCTATTTTTTTAGTCATGCCACAGTTTCTGTTCTTGGATTTGGGTCTGGACTTGGACTAGGCCATCCTCATCCTTTGACTTGAACAAGTTTTATAGTTGTCTATTTTTCCCCCCAGGAATTTTCCTGTTTTTAGCTCCATCTGTCTTTCCATCAACTCCAATCAGCTTCCTTGTTTGGGCTGGAAAAAAAAAATCCTACAGCCTGATGCTGCTACCAACTGTTTTCCTTGGACTTCATGACGGGGATGAGCATTTATTGTGAAAAATTTTATTTATTAATGTCCTTATAAACTAACAGTACTATAGAAATACTATTTTCTTTTACACAAAAGCATCAATGAATATCAGACAATTAAAAAAAAGCGTAATTAAATGCATTTGCTCAGTGTGATTTATTGATCGGAATCTCACTTTTTAAAGTAGGTAAAGAAGTGCATTTCAAATGGCAAATGTTTTAAGTCGCAGCCATACAGAAACTTAAAGGAAGTAACTGTTTTTATGCCACCTCTAATTATTACAATAATATCACAAAATATTTAATATAAAAGTTTTAGGCCTGTATTGCACACCTCTACTTCATGATGTGGATTGTTCTCAAATATTCTCACAAACATAAAAACATCCTCAAAGAACTGCTGGGTTTATACTGAGATCAACATAAAAAGGATAACTTTTTTTGATTTGGTGGCTTACGATGATCAATCAAGTTTATTTGTGTAGCACATTTCAGCAGCAAGGCAGTTCAAAGTGCTTTACATCATTAAAAACACAAAAAGTTATTAAAGATCCCAGACAGTCAACAACTGAGAAAACCAGTAAACATTTCATTTTGCCAAGTGCCATTGTTGCACATCAAATATTTTGGTCAATGTTTACTTTATTATGGCTTCAAAGCAACTCAAAACAGTTGGGCTTTGTTTTAATTTAACTCAGTGTTTCAGCTGTTTTGCAGATTTGGAGTGCACAGAATCTGATTGCTGCTTCTTATGATGATTATTTTATTTTTATTTAATTAAAGGGGAGCACTGTTGCCTTGCAGTAAGAAGTTCCTTGGTTCAAATCCTGGTCTGAGGTCTTTCTACATGGAAGTTGCATGAATTTATGTATCCGTTTCCTTCCACTTCAGAATTATGCACCATTTTTTTTTTCATTTAAATACTAGTAAAATATACTAGTGTTGGCTGTAACTTGATAAATTGTGCCTTTTGAAGGCACAGCTGTATGCTTTCCAGCATATTGGATAACTGCCTCTCCAAGCTTGGCAAAAGTTTATGGATGTTGTGTGTATCCTGAAGTGGAGGAAAAGTCTCATTCTGCTTTATGATTGTTGACCTCAAACAGAAGAAAAAATCAACTCCTGCCTTCGTTCTTTAAGACTCATAAAGTTCAAGACCTCAGCTGCATAATGAGAACGAAGAAGAAGAAAAACGGTGTAAATAGCTGAGTGCGTGGAAAAGGAATTCTGTTCTCCTGCTGGGGACAGAGGTCATTAAATCAACGCTCATCGGGTTAGAACTGAGTCGGTTTTATCCGACTCTTGCAGATTGAGTTTTGCTGCTGCCGTGGCTGTCAGAGTGCCTGAATAAATTCCTTGGAGCTGAAGTGTGTCTCTGCTTCCACGCCCCCCCACCACCGCCTTATGGTGCCCGTTTTTGGGGATGAATGTGTCCTCTGTGTGCCGGCGGCAGCAGGGGAGACGGGTCTGCCGCGGGTTTGTTTTTATAAAACGTCTGAACAGAACCACTCCAGGTTCTGTCGTCTCAGACGGCCCGCTGTTTAAAAAAAAAAGAGAGGGGGAAAAAAAATTGCTTTTTCTGACTGAGTAGATCGGACAAAATTTTCTTTTTTTTTTTTTTTTTTTCTCCTCCTTGATGGTTATTTTCAACTGGATCTGGGTGTTCTGGTTAAATATTTGCACATAACGTTTTAGAAAACTCTTAAGTGAAACAATCACACTTGAGTTTGTCGACTCTTTGTTTCCATCTGTAGATGAAGCCATCTGGGTAAAAATGATAAAACTGATTAGATATAGTATTTTAATGTTGGAAAAACACTGCTTGGCTATGTTTATGTTGTTTTATGCAAATCCATAGGATTTCTTCATATTACTGTGTATTTAATTAAACCACTGAGTTCAGGGCTATAAATAATTATTTTAGTAAATGATTATTGTGGTTATCACTCGCATAAAAAATTGGAACGTTGAACGGGTTTTCATTTAACCACGCAAAGTAAATATGGCTAAAGTTTAGTTTTGACTAAAGTTTTAACTTCACCCAGTTAAAACCCACTAAAGGAAGGCAATGTTACTGCATTTGAAGCAATAAAATACTTGCTTTTCTTATTAAAAAATGAATTGTTTGCATCTTCTAATAGCTGCAAAGAATCTGTTGTTAAACCTTTTTACTGTATAAAAAGGCTTAAGTGGTTAAATGAAATGCCTGTAAATTGGTTAATGTTTTTATCTGATTAATTATTTGGATAATCAATAGAATAATCAGTTTCTAATTGCAGCCATTTTTTTATATATATATAAAATGCAAAATGTATGGATATTTTGTACATTTTTGGCTTAATTACTATTCTGAATGTTTTTTTTATTCCGCAAATTGTCTTTTTTTGGTTTTGTTTAATCCAGTTATCGAGTAATCAATTACTAAATTAGTTTCATTATTTCAGTGATCACGATTGATTGCTTCAGGCCTAATTGAGTTGGTGGCTCAGTGAAAGCCTGGATGCGGTTCCTCTGAGCATGTGGGACGTAGCCGTCCTGCAGACTCCCTCCTAACCTGCAGCATCACCCGGCAGTTTGCTTAGCCCCTTAATAAACAGCAGCTCCTACTGTACTGGAACAGATGGCTTCCTTTCAGAGCGTTTCGTTGGCATTCACACCTGCTGCAGCTTTATTTAAGAGAAAAAAAAAAAGAACTTGCGCTTTGCTCTCATTAACGCTGCTGTGCCTGGAGGCCGCTTGGCTGCTCCTTCATTTTCTGAATGCTCACATTAGGATGGTATAAGAGGATTATTGCTGAATAAAGTGAGATGTGTGTGGATGAATTTGTCTCCACCAGGCGATCTGCCATCAGCTTATAAAGACAATGTGCACTTTGTTATTTACAGAACACTGACTGTCATCTGAAGTGGATGATGCATAAATTAGCTTGGAGATTTAGAGAAAAAGTGGTTACAATTTTTTTTATATATATTTGATAGTTTCAAGTCAAGTTGAAGTTTTCTATCAGTCCTTAGAAATTCCAGAAAAGTACAGGATGTGATCTGTTCAAATGAGTCCTGAAAAAATGGTGAAAGTTCAGGCTTCATATTGTGTTTAAAAGATTAATGTTGGAATTTGTGGGGGAAAAGAGACTTTAAACATTGGGTTATAATGGATCCGCTGCTCTGTATGAAAACGTCTAATTTATTTCAGTATCTTCCAGATCTGGATGAGAATGAAGAAATATTTGTTTCCAGACTTTATTCCAGGTCTTATTCTCTAGACCTTCCTTCCCTTTATCTATCCTTACATTTTTTTTTCCTCGTCCTCACTTCCTTTCCTTCATGTGTGCTCCTTCCTTCCTCCTTTGTTTCTTTCCTTAATTTTTACCTTTTCTTCCTAACTTTCATTCTTGTTTTTTTTTTCATTTTCCTTTCCTCATGTTCTACCCTCTTTCCTTCCCTTCCTTCCTTGTGTCCTACCTTCATTCCTTCCTTCTACTTCCTGCCTGCTGAACATTTAGTATTTTTATATTTTAGCCATGACTTATAGGTCTGGGAACTCTGAAATTGTTTTTTGTGTGAGATTTATAATATTTAAGAACAGTTTGTCTTTGTTTAGATTTTGCTACATGGAGATTTAACAGCATCAAGAAGAAAAAAAGGGTGAGGGGGGGCACAACTGAGGTTAAAAACTTGACGAGGATAAATGGTGAGCTTGTTTACCACGTGTGGATATCAGAAACTTTCACTAGTAGCTGTGGGACCGTGGGAGGATTTCTCAAGGCCCTCTGAGGTTCTGGTTTCTGCTCATTTTTCAGGTGATGTTTATTCAGCTTTAGGTGAAGCTTTTGAACTCTTTCTTTTTTCTTTTTTTTAGTCCCAGTCACTATGTGCAGTTTACTCTCAGTCCATTATGGAGGGCTTTGGTCTCAGGGGAGGATCTTCTAACACTATTTCAGAGGTTTAACTCATGGTGGTGAAATCTCTTGTTACATACTTCGTGTCACCCGCCAGATCGATGCGTCTCCGGCGCTCGTTTGTCGCTCTCGTAACGGCAGTTTGAAAGCAAAACTATTTATGGATTACACGGCTTTCCCCATCTCCTGAGCTTTTCTTGCATTTCATTGAAACCATCTTAAAGTCCTGGCTCAGCAGTTGCCAAAAACAACCGATTCACCAGCCTGAGGGAGATTAGAAAGAAAAATGGATATGATGGCTTATAAGACGTCTTGTCAGCTAATATTTTCCGTGCTCTTAACATTAAACCTTCGGTATGTGTGTGGGAGAATTGTACATAAATGAGAAAATCTTACCCCTTTTTGCCTCATAAACTTAAAGTAAAGAAGAGCAAAAATAGTGACTACCATGCAACTAAGCCACCGTGTGTTTTTAATAAAGATCATGCATGTTGGCTCATGTGTTAGTGATTTGGCTGCTTTGCGGTTTTTGTTGTGAATCTTTTTCTTTTCTGCTGGGTCTGTTGCTCGTCTTGTCATGAAGGATCTCTGTTTATTGACTTGGTTCCTCTGCAGCTCTTTGTCTTGTCTGAACTGGAAGACTGATTGTGACGCACTCTTGATTTTGGTGTGTTGGGCATAGTGGCATTTTTCTTTCTGCATTGTTTCTGAGGAAACAATGCTGCCTGTAAAAGATGCCAAATATTTATTTATTTTTTTCTAAAATATTCCTAAGTAGGATTGGAAAGAAAATCTAGGATGTCGGATGCCAAATAAAGTCATGTAAGACGAGGCATTTGTTTATGCTTTCTTTCACTGCAGTACTGTATACAATAACATCTCTAAAAGTCATTAGTTTTAAAGGGAAGTAAAATAACACACCAGAGTGAACCTCCTCCTGCTGGTGGTTTGTGCAATTTTCTAACTATTACTCAAGGAAAGCCTGCTTGTCCATTAGGGTTGCACTGATAAACAGTCCCCAATTTCTTTAATATCAGGAGATTGGCGATCAGCCAATACTTTTATGAAAAACCGATCTTATCCACCAACCTGATCTACTTATGCACAGATGTGAAAATCAGCCACTGTCTGTTTTTCTCTACCTTGAGAGAGGAGTGACTAACACTCTCTCCCATCAGCATTTATTGTTGGTCATGTAACATGATACATTTCTTATAAGTATTTTGATTTCTTGTTTTTACAATAAATTGCAATTAATGCTTTAAAAAACAAATCTGTTGATTATTTAACAATTTTCTCCACCGTCTGCTCAATCAATAAATTTGAAAATGTGATTAAATGCAATTACTGTGTGCAGCTTACTATTCACACTTTGTGACTGGTGTCCTTAAGAAGTATATTACAAATAGGTATGCTGCTCAAGAGCATTACTTATTTTTGTGGGGTTCTGATTGCTATGTAGCAATATTTAGACACTAAAAAGGAGTAATAAATGATTCTTATCACTTAGACTTATAGCTCCACAAAAGATTGTGACAAAACCCTACGCCTGCAGCATAAACACCATTAACAATTGTCACATCACTGTTGCCAATTAAGCAACTTTCTCGATTATATTAAGTGACTTTTCAAAGAAAAAAAAAATCAAAAGTTGGGTTTGATGGGTCAGGCTTTTTAAAGGTCTATGATTGACCAAAAAAAAACTATCGGTCCACACTACTATCTTCAGATTTTTCAAGAGTCTATCTAAAATATGTAAAGCAATGTTTGGGAAGCTGCAATAACATGACACACTATTGGCTGGTGTTTGTGTGGCAGCCAATCCAGGAGGAACATTTACTTTTCTTGTCACTCATTGGCTGTATCCTCAAGAGTGTAAATATAGAAGACTGAAAGCTTCTGCTATAGTTGGTTTTTCACCGTGCATATTAAGGTGTATTTGACATTTGAGCATGAAATAAACAGTTACGAATGATTTGTGGTCCTTAACACCCTCTAATACCGATGATAGCTAGTAAAATATTTCATTGTTATTTAGAATCTCTCTTTAAAGATACAATTTTTTGAAACAAAGCAGAATTTGGGCTCTTAAAGGAGCAGACGCATTTAAGAGGAGTTGTAAACTTTAAGTTTGTTTGGCCTTTTAAAGGCAGCATTCAGTGACTAGTCACAGCTGGCAGTAAAATGAACTTTGTTAATGTTTTATTGTTTTTCCACTCTGTTCCTTGGGATCTGGATGAAATTTCATGATTTCTGCTGAACTGCAGAAATAAGATTTGGTTAGACTCATAGCAACTCAGTTTTTTTATTTTTAAGTTTACATATAATCATCCCCCGGTAAAAGTATTGTATTTGTTTGGCAGCCTGACCTTGTAACTCCCTCCTGTGATACTCCAGCTTCTCCGCCTGGCAGGCAGGTATGAGGCCCACTTTGAGGAGGGGCTTCACAGTGTAACAAAATCCCCGTTTTGTTTTCAGTGTTTGGGGGCAAAGCGTGAGCGGTGCTGCCGCTGCATTTAAATGCATCCGATCGAAACGTGCAGGAATGCCTCATTTGGCTGCAGCCCGTTTGAAGGGAGAGGAGGGAATAAAGGAGGGTGAGGAGGGGAGGAAGGCATGCCATCGCATAAACCCTGCAGCCATTAACTCTTTGTTGCCTGAGGCTGAATGAATTCATCAGAGCAACAGGCCACAGGCAGAGAGACACCAGACAGCTTCTATTCAGCTCGTCTTTGTCGCAGCGGTGCATGGAAACGGGCTGACGAGGCCTCTGGTGTCTGATATCGTCAACGGCTGTTTCACCTCGAGCCGTTCAGTTGGCCCAGCCACTGAGATGCTTAAAAACTAATCTGTTCTGTGACGGATTCATTCAGCTGCTTTGCTTTCTGTTTGGAGATGCTCTTTGTTTTTCTATTGGGGTTACAGCAGAGGTCCTCTCACCCAAATTAACCCAGCTGGGCAGGTGTGGCGGATGATGCGAGCCGGACTGATGTGGATGGGCTTATCAGAATGTTTTAGATTTTCTCAGCTCCCTTGACTTCCTGTTCATAGCGCCGCAGCTCTGCCGCTGTTATCCTGGTATTTGGAGCAAAGCGTTGGAAAATGAATAAATCAACCAAAAAGATGCACTTATTCTTCTAAGCTGTTTGAATGTTTTTCAACCCCCATGATTTTGACTTTTGTGTAGCGATTACTTTACTGATGAATAATCAATCGGCTAAAATACAAGCATGTTTCTGTGTGAGATTATGGGGCTGCATTGAAATGGTTTTTAAAAACCTGTAAATGCAGAACAGTGATTCATCCTGGATGTGAACATTGTTTCAAATGGGCCAATTTAACTGCATCATTTTCAGATTTTGACCAAATTCACCTTCCAGGAGAGCCAGCCTCCCTCTGGTTGAATTTAATGGCCATATAATCACTAGATGTGACCTGTGCTGACCAAAGAACAGGCGGCCATGTTTGTGGCCTGTGCACCCAGCAGATCTGGCTCATTACGAGCAGCATTGTTCTGTGTTAGCAGGCAGTAATTGCTTTAGAGGAGAGGGGCTCACTAGACAACAGACATGGTTGTTTTTCTGGGGTTTTTAATCACATTAAATAACCCGACCACCAGCTTACAGCTTCATTCCTTCTCCACCATTTCTGTAGCCGCACTCTCTTTCACCTCCCTCTGCTCTTTTCCACTTCACTCGTTCCACTTTCACAAACCATGCCAAGTACCGAGCCACCCTTCCCCAAAGCTCCTCCATCCTTTCTGGTGTTGTCCTTTTTTTGAACCTTCCTCTAAGGGTCTGTGTTAACCCAGACAGCAGGATGGAGCGGCACAGGAGGAATAATTGAGTAGGTTTGCAAAATAAGGAGGTCTTGGAAGGAGTCTGTCTCTCTGAAGCTGCTCTGCTGATGGGAAAAGCAGATTTGTCAAAGCTGTTTTTATATGCGGGTTTCCTCTAGAAATATTCTGATTTGAAGGAGCGCTCGCTTTGTCTTATGGGTCCAATTTGTGCCGCCGTTGTCCAAAACACCCCTAGAATATATAACCGACAGAGAGCCTGTTAGGGGTTTTGTTCTAAGTTGGCACGAATATTTTTCTCTAGTTTTTTTTCTTTTCTTTTTTTTTTCTTTCACCTGCTTGAAGACTTGTTCATCCTTGAGTTCCATGGAAACTTTTTGTATTCTGTAAAAAAAAAAAAAAAAGATTATAAATTAGGAACAACCGTTCCAGTGGCTCCATAACTCATTTTAACAAAATTTGACTTTAGGGCTGCGACTAAATCAAACAATTTACTGTGATTAACTTATTTATTTATTTTGATGATTAATCAGACAAAAAAATGACCAAATTTAGTAGATTTTTTTCCTTTAACCATCTTGTACGGTATTAGAAATGCATTAAAAAGTAAATGGATCAATTCCTCTTAATTAGAAATTAAACATTGCTTGCCTGACATGCAATATGACGGCAATCCTTTAGAAAACCCATGATCATTTGCAGGATGCAACTACTTCTAACATCAGTATGTGAGAAGCTCAGCCCTTTCTGCTCAACTTTAAATCTATACACTGTACGGCTAATCTGCTTAGTTCCAATTGATAACTGGATAGGAAAGCATCCCTAATAGAAAGAAGTTTTATTATCTTCAATACAAAATGTATATACTTTTTGCTCCATTTTGGATTAGTGCTCTTAAGGTGTTTGTTCTTTCAGTAAATCTGCTTTTTTTTTTATACTTGGCATACTCCAGTGAATGATTGATCAATTACTAAATTATGTGAAGATTATTTCAACAGTCTATTAATCACGATTAATCTGTTTAATTCCTTCAGTCCTAATTAGACTGTAGGGTTGTGACTGCACATCTTCATCAGTTATTATCAGCCTCAGTCAACATTGTGCACATGTGCCCTCAGAAATGAGATTTTAAAAGCCCACAGAGGACAGACGTAATGCAGGCCTTAACAATGAGCTGCTCTGTGCAGGTGCAGCCAGCTGACACAACGTTGTTGATTACGCTGCACGGGGCCAGTGTTTCCTGTCCTTATCTGCCGAGGTGACGACAGACAGAAATGTGTTGTGTTGTATCTGACAATTAACAATGGTCCCTCAGCTCGCCCCCATGTGCCAAACAGCAGAGGAAATTGATGTGCTGTCGTCGTTTCCTCCCGCAGTAACGCACAGCGGATGAGGATCTCAAAGCATCCTCCTTCCCCCCGGACCACCGTGGCTTTTGTGTCCTCATCCAGGTTAGGACCCAGGCGGACGGCCACGGTCCTGTCTTTTGTCGCGTTGCCGGGTGTGTGGGTTTTGTTTGCGTGTGGTGAGGAGGGTGAAGGCTGCAGACTCCCTGAGGGTCTCAACAACAACCGTGGCAGGAGAAGACCGGCAGCTGTTTGGTTGTTGACTTCCTGTGGTGCAGACAGAGACCCCATGCTCCTGAAAACCAGAATCTTTTACTGTGGATGGATTTCTTTTTTTAAGTTATATGAACACAGATTCATGCTTGAACAAAAGACTTGTCTGAGAATGAGTTTATGGTCTGCTTCTGGCTTTTAAAAGCATGTGACTGATTATTGATGGACTCTGGAGAAACCCTCTTAATGTTGCTCTGCTTCATTCGTTGCAGTTTGCTTCTATCTCATTTTTAAAACATGACTCCATGATCCTTCACACACAATAGAAACAAGGAGGTGTTTTTCTTAGCTATATTTTAGTGAGGAGTGTTTTAGCATCTGTTTTAGCGTTGAAGCCCAGATTCAAAAGCAATCTTTTGCCATTCAAATGCAAAAAAAGGGCTGATTGTATTTCTTTCTGGTTGTTTACCAGATTAAAAGGGATGTGAAATCCCAGATTTGTTAGGTCACCTTGACAAACTATCAAAAACCATATTTTGTAATGGATTTCCCTTGTGATATTCTGCATTTTACAAATCACATTGTACAAATTAGAAGGGTTCAGCTATAGGTGAAATTGCTCGACATTTGCCTTAAGACAGTCAACATGATGTAATCTAATATATGGTGTAATCTATGGCTCAAAATAAAGTCTCTGATTTCCTCACATCAGATCCAGTTTTAATCGATTTTTGTCTCCCTTTTATTTCTTAAATAAATGTACAAACGACAGAAAACACTTAAAACTTAATTTTATTTCAATCATTCCTTTGGGAGTTTGACCTGAATTCAAAGTCTAAATAAATGCAAGGTGTAAAACAAAATGGATTTGCATCATTATTAACTATGGAAGCCCACTGATGAAAAAAATTCTGATTTGAAATATTTGTAAAAGGCTAATTTGATTGGTAAAATTTATTTCCCAGACCAAAAGTAAGTATGTGCACTTACTTTTTGACTGGACCAAGTTTTGCTATTGTGGGTAGTATGGGCAGATGACAGGTTCTGATGGAAAATAAAATGAGTGTCTCTATGAAGCTTGTTGGCAGACCACACTTTTTCCTTTCACCAACTGTTCCATTAAATAGACCAAATACAGCTCTTTGACCATATTCATAGTGTTACTATTTGAATTAAATTGCTAAAACAACCTTTTATTGATCAAACTAATTTCTTCATATATTGATGTAAATCACAGTGCCTACTATTTAAAATTTATATGCATTTTGCTATATTTTCAACTGCAAAACCTGATCTCTATTTTAACTTTTGACCCAATGTGTGTCTTGTGCACATTATGATGCTCCTGGCAAATCCTCTGCTTTGCATCACACTAGTTTGTCAAACACCCCCCTATCCTCCTTTGTGAGCTGTAACATTTTGGCATTTTATTCAGAGATGTAGCTCTGCTTTCTTGCCCAGATGCGTTTTTGCACCATGACTTCACCGGTACTCTTTCATCTCTCTTGGGATGGTCTCCAGGCACAACTCTTTCTGTGCCTTTTGTCCTGTCTTCTCACAGGAAGCAAAGAAAAGTTTGCAGTGAAAGCTACACCTCTGCCTTTCCCCCTTGCAACCTCTCAGGTCCGTCTTGAAATGAGGTCAGATGACACACGAGCCCCCGTATTGAACCTCCGCCCTAGCTCTTTTCAGCGTTTACACGGATGCTCTGGAACTGGGAAAAGACAACTGAAACAGCAGCTCACTCCCTGGAGTGAGATTGAGAAATTCTGCGGTCGGCTGTCAGAAAAAGAAGAAATCATGTTCAAACCAAGAGTCTTGAGTGACGGACGCCTTGGAGCACTCGTTGCTTTTAAAAAAGCTAGAAAGATGTGTGCCAAAAGTCAGCTGTAGAGTTATTGACAGTCTGTCTCATGTTTCCATTTAAACTGCTGTGGTATAATTAACTCCCAACTTTCAAGTGTTTAGGTGAGAAAACCATTGTATCCTGATGAAAGTTACAGTTATCTTTACATCAGTTCCACTTGTAAGAGTGAGGTTTCTGCAGCAGACTGGGGGCTAGTTATGAATTAAAGAAGTGCCGCTGTTCGTAGACTCGCATCCAAGTGTTTCTCATCTTTAACAAGAAAGAGCTGGATGTCCTGCAGCTTTTCCTCCTCCCATTCTTCCTTTGTTTGATCGTGTTGTTTTCTGGCGCTGCGAGTCTTTGTGAATCGCTGCGGTTCAAAAGGCATTAAACATGAGCGAGGAAATGCTGAGGCCTCCACAGAGTGTTCTGGGCTCATGGAAGCCTTGCAGCCGGTCCAGACCTCCAACTGTTGGACTCCTTTGGGAAACCCAAGACTGTCACTAATTTTACTGCCATGGTGAGTTCAGCATTTTGCTTTTTTTTTTTTTTTTTTAGGCTTTTTTTGGCTCTTGTGGTCTTTAGTGGATAAAGTGGGTTGTGAGAGAGGGGGAAGACATGCGGCCAAGGTCGGGACTCGAACCTGTGATTTGTGTGTTGAAGTCTGAGGCTTATAGGTTGCGTGGTTTACCCGTACGCTACCATATCTCTTTAACCTTAGTTTGAATGCAAAAGAAACCGAGGTTTGAACAGCTGTGCGTACCGACCTAGAAATCAGACCTGTATTTTAAAAATTGTAGCCACAGCTCAAGGCCCCAGCGATACCTTCCTGTCCATCTTCTCCGGACATTATTTCTATTTACCCAGAGCAGGTTTCTCATTAGTCAAACAGCACAAATTGCCTTCAATTTCCGTCTTTGTCCAGAGCAGGTTTCCATCGTAATTTTTCAGGAGATTTCCATCTTTGTCAAACTTTATTCAGGAGACGTTTCTCCTTATATCCGTCTTTGTTCATTACAGGTTTTGCCCTTTATTCAGGACAGTTTTTGCTTTTCATTTCTTTGTTCAGGACACGTGTTGTCCTTTGTCAACCAGTAGAGGTTTCCTCCATTCTCTCTTTTTCCAGAGCAGGTTTTCATCTTCATCCAGGATATGTTCCCCGTCGTCTTCGTCCACGATAGCTTTCTCCCTTCGTCTATTTTTGTTTAGGGCACAGTTTGCTGTTTGTCCATCTTTGTTCAGGACAGATCTACCCCTTTGTCAACCAGAGGTTTCCTCCACTGTCCATCTTCATTCAGGTCACGTCTGTCTTTCTCCTGAAATTCGAAGTTTCTGTATGTGTCCTTGTCTCCATTTTCTGAAATCAACATTTTGTTTACCTTAATACTCTTTGAATATTTTGTCCTTTCAGTCTTCCAGTCTAGACAAAGATGATTCATCCGTTATAAAATTCTAACGTCTTTTTAAAATTACACGTCACGTTCTGTCACAAACTTACATGAGTATCTTGTCTTCTTCTTCCAAGGTTGCAGTTCTGTCCAAAATGTCTTTGAGAGCTGGTATTTAACGTAGTTTTACAGAAGGGTGAAGTTGGTGAGTCAGTCCTTGAAAGTTGTTTAAAGTCGTTAACCTGAGTTTTGAACAATGCCCTCAAGGCGGCTTCAATCTCAGGAGGGAATGTGGTTAAATTAGGGATCTGGAGAATGTTGGGTTGTGAGTAGTGAGGGAGGATTAGAGGGTCAATGAAGAAATGAAGGTCGGTCAACCTTCCCCTTAAAGACACGCTCAGGATTCCACATGGACATAACGAGATCATAAAGGTTGAACATCCAAAGGTTTTCGCCAGCTGGGGAATTATTAAAGTTTACAAGCTTTTTTTTGTCAGTTTGTTCCTGAGTAGACTTGCATAAAATATTCAAGACACTGACTCATTGGTGTATGAAAAATGACTGGATCCTGATTATGCTCATGTTGCACAAGTTTTGCCTTCTTCAGTTTGGAGAGGAGCTGAGAAACTGTCCACAAAACGGTAACTAACCTAATTACCTTTGTAAAGAATTGCATGTGGAGCTATGTGTCCTCTTGGTCTTTGCCAGCTTGATCCTGTGATGCTAATCTGTTTCTGGTTTGGGTCATGCAGTGGGGTCTGACCTTCTCTGATCCCAGTTAAATGAATTCAAAACAAATCTAAATTATCAGCCAAATAAACCAGACATGAACAGAAGAATGTGTGTTCAGACTTGGTTATATAAGGCTGAAATTATGATTCTGTAATGGAAAATGTTCCCAATGTTCTTTCTCTCTTGCTACGGCTCATGCATTTTACATTGTGTTGGTCTATCACATAAGTACTGGATCTTGTGGTTGCATACTTTTGCAAAGCAATGCATGTTTTATTATTAGAGTTTAATTTGAAAAAGTAATTGGAAGGCATTTTAAAACTAGAGCTATAATTTAATATAAGAACATATGAAAGGAAAAGTACAAAAAGTACTTTTTTTTAATTTTAGCTGTTCTGGTGGGGTTGAAGTGCTTAAATCTGGTATTTTTAACATACTGTGGAAAGCTTGTGTTAATCGGTTCCTTGTAATTGTTGCCCAGCTGCTCATCGTCTGTCGGTGCCGTTTCACACTTATTAACCTCCTTTGAGAGGCGATAAGGAAAGGCTTGGCTCTTCTCACTCTCTTAGCAAACCAAACAAAAGCATATCGTTTGTAAAACTGTTATTTCTTTATTTTATTAACATACAAGTAGGTGGATTGTGTGAATTTCCCATATGACTAGAGCATAATATGTCTTTTGGCTCTAATCCAACAAAATCAAGAAAATTCAACTTAAAATGGATTGATTGCAAAATGTAACTGCTTTCCTTTCTTTTAATGGAGCTTTGGAGCCCTTTTTTTTCTGTTGACTCAGTGATGTATAATACATGGATCTTGTTTATAGGAATATAAAAAACAAGTGCACTGCAATAACGTTGAGGGTAATTTGTGTTTTTTGTTTTTCTGCTCTGGCTTAATGGCAAACTTTTACCCTAAATGAGTCTATCAAGCCACTGGAAAACATTTTTCTTTTCATTTCAACAAGACTTTTTTGAATTGATATGTTGTTGCAGCCCTACCTCAAACCCCTCTCTATAAAATTGTGTCAAACGTTTGGCTTAATTGATGTAAGAATGGATTGCAAGACAAAGAAAACAAACCTTCCATTCTTTACTTTGTTCTCTAACCTGAATCCATTAGAAGACCTACAGGGAGAGCTCAAGAGAAGATGAGCTAAAAATCTAGAGCTTTTGTAGAGTTGGACTTTACCAACCAGGTCAATTGGTGTAAACGGTATTTTATTTGTAGCTAGGGAAGTTAACCTTACGTGTTAATGTAATTGTGATTATCCATAGCAACGGTTTTTTTAAAAAGTTTGCTCCCTAGAATCAGTAATTTTTTGTGTCTGCATGGCAGAAAACATCTATTTAGACCCTCAGTGGTTACAATGGAGTCTCCCCTGCTTAAAAAATGCATGACTAGGGCTTCAAACATGGGAATAAAAGTCACTATAATCAGAAAGTCAAGAACTATGCTGCTGCCATGTTGTACATTTTGCAAGAATTAAAGTCCTAGATGAAGCTAATTTTGGTCTTGTTTCTTCATTAAAAAAAGCTGGACGGTTGCAGTGCTAATGCTACAAGTCTGCACAGATAATGCACTCTGCCCAAACATGAATAAATGAACACTGACGCAACGGTAGTCAGTGACTCTCTTTCTCTCTTTGTGAAACTCAAACAGCGGGTCCGTCTCACCTTGCATACTTTAACATTGTGGGAATTTTTTCAGTGCAGCATTGTGAGGACTAAAGAGGACAGACTATAGCACTTTTCTGAAAGAATATCTATTTTTATTTTTTTTTATCTACACAAAGAGGCAGAAAATAGTCAAACAGCAAGGTGTGAGACAGAGTCTGGGTAGAAAATCAGGTTGTTGCTGATAAATGTCAGTCCTAGGTTGGAAAGTGTCTCCTTTCTGACAGAGGATTGGGGCTTTGTCTTGAAATGCAAGCTGCTTCTCTCCAGCCGCTGCCAGCTTCTCAGACTCTCCAACTTTCAATGGGAGAGGTGGATAGAGGAGAGAGATTTGTTACAGAGAGATGCCTCGGGGTGACACGGGGGATAAAACGATTTGAGTAGCTGTTGCTGTCTGTTAAAAGGGATTAGCATTTAATTAGAGCCATGGTCAGGTATCGTTATACCATCATATATTCTCAGTGTAACAGGGAGAGCCCTCTTCAGGTGTCCACAACTAAAACCTTCATTATCAGGAGGCATACGTGACATTTAAGCTCCCCCTTTCGACAGTGCTTGGCAGAACCTTCATCTCCCAGTTTTTATAGTTTTTTTTTTTTGTGGTAAACCAACACCAAGCAGCACTTACCTAATTGTACAGTAAAAGGAAAACAATGCATTGTTTTCAAAATTGTTTCAAAAAACATTTGAACAAACAACTTTATAAAATTCTAGAAACATCTGACAGGTCAAGACAGTTTAGAGGTCTACAGTAACTCTGGAGTAGCTGCAGAAATCTACAACTCTACAAACCTTAAGGAAAAGTGGCTAGTAGAAAGTCAGAGTACTATCAGAAGTCCCATTTAATGTTTGGCACAATCATGTTGAGCACTCAGGAATATGTGGAAGAAGATGCTCAGACTAAAGAACTTTTCAGCATGATGTTGTGGTGAAACTTTTCTACTGGAAGGGCATGATAGCTGTTCAGTGTCCATGACTCAGGGTAGTCCGGTTTAGAACTTCAAACTGTTACTGGGGCAAAAGTTTACCTTCCACCAGGTCAGTGACCCTTAACACTAAAGCCAGAGCTACAGTGTAATGGCTTAAGGATACCACATACATGGGAGTACTGTATGCATTCTGTAAGTTGCGCTTACTCTCAATGGATGGGTAAATTGTCATAGTCATGGGTGCCAATTCCCTGCATTTGTCATGACAAATTTCTTCATACAGTGCCTCATCCTTATAGACTGAGGTGTTTCCTCCCATGTATTTTTAGTTCTCTGAAACACCATCTCTTGCCAATCTGATTGAATTTGAGGCTATCAAAGAAGACTGTGCAAAGAGAGAGATCCAATAGATCCATACCCCAAAACACTTGTAGCTGTAATTGCAGTGAAGGGGAGTTAAACAAAGCAATGACTCGGATTATAGCTTTCAAATGTTTTTTTTGAGAACTACCTTTCACAGTTTTCTTCTATTCGTTCTTGGTCTACAACCAATAATCATAAAAGAAATACTTTGAGGTTAGTGGTAATGTGACAGAATGTGAAATAGTTGGCGTATGACTACTTTGTGGCACGCTTGTTGTAAAACTTTATCCCCCCTTTGTGTTATTATGGTTTAGAGATTTTTTATGAAATGTCTTTCTAATTATATTTGCGTCTAATTCTGGACTACCTTTGAGCTTAAAATTTACAGCTTCTCTTTAATTTACACCTAATTTTGTTCATTTTACTTCAGAATTCCCCTTTTAAATGAGCTTGTCTATTCAACAGACATGACAGAGATTAAAGTGCTGAAAACATTCCCCCCTTTTCTCCCCTTGAAGTGTCACTACATGCCATGTAAAACTGGAAATTCCAGGAAACCTAATTTTTCCTTCAGGATAATGAAATGAAGTCCCCCTTTTTTCTGTAGAAAGACCTGTTGTGTGCAGCCATAGTGGTCTTTTTGAGCTTTCAGCCAGAAATTATTAAAGGTAACATGTACATCATAGCCTGTTTAAATTACTTTTGCTGCAAGGTGAATGTTGACCTTTTGTGGTCTGTGACTTACTTCCACCTACTTGAATGAGTAGCTACATACCCCAACTTTGTGGTTAGGATATGTTGGGTATTGTACGCTGTTTTGTGCTTTATAGCTTACAAAAGTTGTGTAATGTTGAACGTAATGGTTGAAGTCAGCCTCCTGACTGTTTTTAACTGATGCTGAAAGCTGATGGAAATTGTGTTGCCTCATTGTTCTAGTTCCTGGTGCCTCGTCTTTACCTACTAATTTATGCATCTTTAGAGGAGGGTGTAAGGGTGACTCTGCATGCGTTTAAGACTTATCAGATGGGCGTCAATGGATCTGTCTTTGGAAATGCAAGATTCAGACATTGTGAGGCATTCCTGCTGGTAGGACTGAGATTGCCTAGGTTGGGAGCTATGGGATCAACATCATGCACAGTGTCAATGTTTAGTGATTTGCTTTGATCAGCCAATGAGACCAAGTGGGAGTCATGAAGACCTTTGAGGTCAGCAGTGGACCATGACTCTTCAGATAGATTAATCTTTGTTGCAGCAAGAGCAAAGGAGAGACACCGACACTGTGAAATGAGTTTTAGACATTTAATTAATAAATACACAAAAGATATTTCCCAGATCTAGGCGGTAGTGTAGTTCTGTAATAAGTCAACCCATGATGAGAAGGAGTAACTGGTGAACTAATGCTATCTAGCGCCATCAAGTCAGAATACAACTTTGTGGGCTGATGTAAGATGTTGTTCATGCTGATTACAATAAGCTGATGTACTTAAAACTGTTATGTTGAAGAAAGGAAGTAGTTTTTGAGCTTGCCTGTTGTGACAACAAAGGTTAGCCAACAATCACTTCTCCAGAAAATGATAGAAAATATGGAAACTATTTCTGAGCACAGAGAATATCACTGCTGGCTAGTTTATAGCTAGCATTAGCATCTGCCTTTTGGTGTCCAACTAGTGCCAATTTACAAGGTTATTTAATTTTTTTCTTTTAATCAAATCTGGATTTTATCATCTTTGTCCAAATCTAAAATGGTTTGTCTAGTTCTAAACCAACCGGAAATTCATCAAAACATGAAATTATAATACAATGGCTGAATGTTGCAGTATTGATTATGATTAACCCACATTTTCCTGTCTTATTCTTTTTTTTCATCATTGCAATGCTCACCATTTTCCTTGAGCTTCAACATCTCAGCTTCTAGAATAATTCAGGTTTAGGCATCAAAGGTAGTTGGTTCATCTAACTGGCCAAATATATTACAGACATGCAGGGTTTGAATGCATGACAATAAAAATACATACTTCCAAATATTGCATTACAATTTGCACTGTGATTTACTGATTATTTAGATACAAAAAATGTCCTTTCCTTTATGTATTTTGCTTTGAGTGTGGTAGAAATCATCTAAAGGTCAGGAACATTTGGAGCACAAATGGTAAAAATTACATAATTTCTTAATATTGCCAGTCTGCTTTGTAGATTAGACTTCTATTTAAGAACAATAAAAAGAAATCAAGTCTGACCAGTATATCTTAACCTGAATTATCAGTTGAACTGGCTTTTTTTTTTTTTTTTTGCTTGGATTTATCCATGGAATATATTAGTTCTCTATGCCACACCAAGCAAGTTGTGACTCATACTAATGGAGACCAGAGTTTCAGAAGAACCGCAGAGGCAGTCTCATTCAAAGCATTGTAACGTAGGGCTTCGTTTTAAGGCTGCCACTCTCACACCATGGAGCAGAGAGAAGTGTCTCACCATGTCTTACTCCAACACAAAAGAAGACTGTGATGTACATACAAATGAGCCTATAATTGGTGTTTTTGTCACCCACTTTCTTTTTAGTTTAATCTCACAAACAAACCTATTGTGCACAGGCATATGTGTGCAATCCTGGTGTTTTAGGGTTGTGTTAGTCCACATTTTATGCAAGCGTCCGGTAAGCAGACTCTGAACTCTTCCCCCCTTCCTGTTTTCCCTCCTCAGCTGTCTCTCCACTGTCCCCCATTAACTCTCAGCTTGAGCCTTAGGTAAAGTAAAACATTGTTCTCTGTGTGTGTGTGCATGGCTGCAGGGGGTGGTGTGTAAGGCAGGAAGTAATTAGAGCTAATTATTCTGCTTTAATCATTTAAAAAACCTCCACTGATGCCGCATCACCACCATGCCTTGTTAACTAGCATTCACTATATTATTACTGCTCATTGTGGTTTGTTGGGCGAAACAATGAGGTTTGTTTTTAATGATCGCTCTGAGTAACTTGAAAGTTTTCTAGAAGCTTCATGCATTCCCTGATGGGTTTTAAATCTTGACTTTTAATGCCTCTGTCTGAGTTGGTCTTAATTCCTGGGGGAAGTAGGACAGCTTTTACAAGAAGCTATCTATTGTCATCGGCGCAATTAAGTTAGTTTCTTTCATCTGAACATCTCTTTTGAAAAGGACATTGCACTTAGCAGCTCACTGAGCAGAGTGTTAAAATAAAGATATGTGGGGGTGTTGAGGTTTGTTGTAGGGACGCTACAGATGCTGCGTCCCTGATTGCCAGACGCTGTTCGCTCTGTAAAGTTCCCTAAGATAAAGAGACGTTCAGTTAGTCATAGCTGTCAAGACCAATTTACTCTGGGATCCTCGTTCTTCAGATGTTCAGTGTTGTCATCCTCAGACTTGAATACCTCAATCCTGCTCTGCAGTATTTCACCTCACAGCAGTAAGCAAGGAGTGCAAACTTACTTTATAGACCAGTTGTTTTCAGTGAGCTCCTAGATCTGCTGCCCAATTTTTTTTATTGCGTCTTTTGAAGCTAAAAAACAGTTAGGATGATTGAATATGTGCCTGCAGGATGTTGGCTCATTGTCACAAATGTCAGAACAAAAATCTGCACAGTTCTTTAATTCTTTAAAAAAGGTAGATGATGTTTAGACTGAGGACTTTGCTGATCAGGTTATAATGTTTAATAAAATCAGATTTAGAGTAAAACTGTAGGCCTGTCACTGAACTATTTCCTGCAATCAATTGCTGTTTTAGATAATTCAACATTCCTGGCACATTGTAATTGGGTTCTGAGAATCTTATTGGACTGAAACAATTATTTGTAGTCATAAAAATGTTTTTGATGTGATGTTAGACAATGTTACTGCCCTATGCATCCTGAACTGTTCCTCTGCTTTCCACTGGCTTTGTGATTAGATTGCTGTCAGAATGTATTTTGAAATGCTTTGCATCACCTTTATTTGACCAATCGTTTTCTGTAGTAGTTTCAATATGCAAGTTTAACACAAGTGCCACAAGGTTCTTCAGCTCCTCTTTATTTCCCCTTTCCAGCACCTAGATTTATTTCTTGCCACTTCTAAGGAGATCATATCTAATTATTCACTTCTGCTAAGCTTTGCCAGATTCTAAATTTTGTATTGCTTAAGGGTTTAACCAATAAAATAAGCTGAAAAAGTAAAGGAAGAAATACTGAAATCTGTGTTTCTGACCCAGACGGGATTATTTCTCTGCTTTCGGACACTCGGGGAACCTTTAGCCATACGTAAAATGTTACAAAGTTGAACTCAATTACTTTCTTCACCGGCTTCCTCTCTATTGTAGACTTCAGCAAGTAAAACACCAACCAATAGTATCTTGTTTTAATGCTATAATATATTCTAGTATTCTTTGGAATGTTATAGGTGCTATATATAATTTTTTTTTTTTAATTACTTCAATACTGAGGAGAAGGGTCGATGGCCTGCAGCCTTGTATGTACTACCATCCTCCATAATTTCTGCTTCCTACTAGAGTGAAAAGTAGAGGCATGAGGAGGAACAGGTGTGATCTAAGCAGCAATGGGAATAAGCTTCAACACTACACTGTGAAAGGCAAACTGACAGCCACTAATTAATTCAATATTTTGAATCATCAATCCACAGCTCTTCTCTTTCTTTTCTTTGTTTCTGTCTATTCTCCCCACATTTCCCCCCCACAACGTTTTGTTCCCTTTTCAAACAATACAAACTCCTAAAATTTGGATGCCTGAAAAGAAAATTCCTGCTGTGTTGCATTTCTTTCACTTCCTCCTCCTCATCTACATTTAATTGAAACATTAGAAACAAGACACAAGTGTTAGAGTGCGAACAGAGCTGATCTTTAAAACACATAAGGTACTGTACTTGACCTACTTTCGCACTAACTAGTGTATCCTAATTTTATATTACTTATTGGGTAGACGCTGTGGATGAAAAAGGGATTAGCCTCCAAATTTATTTGAACTTTGTTTTCTTTTTTTAAATACATTTCCTAGTTTGGTTGTTGTTTTTTTTTGTTTGTTTGTTTGTTTGTTTTACCAAATTGTTGAAGTTGTTTTCCCTTAAAAGTAAAATGCAGTACTGAATCAGAATTGGCTTTGGCTGGTCTAGTAGCAAAGATTTTTCTTTGTTTTATAAATTAATAAAAGAGAAACCTTCCACATTCTCAATCTGAATCACATTTTTCTTTCACAATAAACTCTCATAATTCATGAGTTTTTTTTGTATTTTGTTTGTATTCTTTAAATAATAATAAACAAAATGCAACTTAGAAATCACTTTTGAGCAAGATATAGGAGCTTGTTTTAAGTCAATAATTCCTTGATATCGATGAAAGAGTACTAGTTCTACTGGCAGATTATTTCACTAGTAACAAAACATTTTTCCCATATTGTAGGGGAAATAATCTGCCACTGGAACTAGTACTTTTTAAAATCAATATTTAGGAATCAAACTAGCTCCTATTCTCGTGTAAAGTCTGCAGGTCAGTTCTACAGAAAAACAAAATCAGCCAGTATAATCCTGATCAGTGTCTTTTCCAGTTAAAACGGTTAAAGTGATGGAAAATTGTTGTTGAATTAAAGTCTTACCAACTTGAACAAAAATCACGTTGATCTTTTCTCCACACCTTCTTAAAGAAGCATTCTTTGTGCTTTTATTTTTCAGAGTGCATTGTGCCTGTGTGGGTGGTGCACAGTGCCTATATGTCTGAAGCATGTCTCCATTGAATGCTCATGGCGCTAAAAGCGGTGATGATTCTTTAGACCCCCTCATACAGCAGCCAGAGCGTTCCTCCCGCTGTTATACTGCTCACTCATGGAGAGGTGCTTGACGGTCCAGTGGCTTGCTCTCTGAATACCTATCATTGTTTTTCCCTGGTTTTGGGGAACTCTAGAGCCTGGCGTTGGACTTGCTGGCTGGGGTTCAGGAACTCTGCCGGGCCAGAGATTAGCAAGGCATGGCAGGATCCCTGATAACTGACACCCTCCACGCAGGCATCTGAGCCTCTCTCCCATCCTGCTAAAGACTACAGCCACAAAGACGCCTTTCACTGCCGGCCACGATGGCGCTAATCCCCAAAACACAAAGACCTTAGCCACCGATAGCATCTAAATAACTCTAAAGTAAATGTCATTTGGGTGAATTAGCTGTATCTCATGTTGTCGGTGGATTGCGGTGTGGGGCGAACAGAAATATTAGTGGTTGTTGTGATTTCTGTTGGTGCGATTTTTGAGTGTTGGTGCTTAATGGGATACAAAGTCAGATCGCCCATTGAGATGGCTTCACTGCAGGGTTTGGACTGGTTTCTTTCAGCTTTGTCAGAAGCATTCTGAAGAATCATAAATACCCCAAGCCTTCACTGATGTCGGCTTTTTAAATTATCTCAGGAATATCTGCATAGACTACTACTGGTTGGGGAAGTTCTTGGGTTTGTATATTTTATTTGATCTGGCCATCTAACGTTGCCAAATTTAATGGTGAAAAAGGGTTTAAAAAAAAAAAAGCAATAATGTTCCAAAATATAAATGTCAGTTTTTCCCTTTCAGCCATGGACTGACACAATTAGGCATTGCACATATCTAAAGGAAACCTGGATGAAACAATGCATTAAATTACCTGTTAATGTTATGAGACATAGTTATTGAATAACTTCTTGTTGTTAGATGTTTGATTAAAATTATGAATTCTTGCTGTCAAAACAGAAAAAAACATGAATCCTATAACTGTCATAAGGACACTGACGTGTGGAAATTATGCTCATATTGAACTGAAACGGTACAAGAATCTTCAGGACGTGTTGATGAACCTTAATTTTGTCATTATATGCTTTGGTGATTATAGTTCACCGTTTTATTCTACTTCCTCTAATACAGATCCCCTGCATAAAGTGACTTTACTTACTGTTATTAATCACTGGTTAGTATTTTACTATTCAGGCATCCTTGGAGGATTGTACCACTGCCTTTCACTGAAAACAAATTATCCCGAGTTGATCTTTGACTTTTGAGGCTCTACGTCCCACGAGGATCACTAGCCACTGGTTGCTGTGGAAACGCCCATAGAAAAATACAGTGAGACAGCATGTATGTAGGATTAGCTGAGTTAATCAAGTTATGATGTGCTCCACCATCATGTGGGAATCTAATACAATACATTTATCTTGATGTAAAGTGCAGAGATTTCCAATAACAGGAGAATATGTCCCATCTATGTATAATATAGCTCACATCCGTTTTGTGTAAGACTATCACACCATTACTGGGGAATATCTGGGTCTCCTTTAAACTGGTTTGAGCTTCACAGGGCTACAGATCAATATGTCTCACTGAAATGAAGAATGGAAGCAAAGGGGTTGAGAGTACAGGTCTGGGAATGAATGAATAATTTCCAGCCTGGTGTTTTCTGCTTTCCTTCATTTCGTCCTTCTGACAAAATGAAGGAGGGTTGTGAGGAGTGTTGCATGCTATTCTACTCAGTTCCTCCCGGCTTTAATTCAATAGGTCTGATACCTGAGAACTGGACGAGGGCTGTGTTGTTGGCCCTAAAGCCTGGCTTCTGGGTCAAGGCCAGATGGAAAGGTTGATCAGGCTGTTAATGGACGCCTGGGATGGGAACGTTTGAGGGCAGGAATTGTGCATGAATATAACCGTTTTAAAAGCGTAACTCAATACATTGTTGTTTGCCATTGGTGCATAATTCATCACATAATTTTCTGCAGGAAAATACCTTCTTTGGTGTTGCAGATGGTGGTGTAAAATAACCAGGAAAAGGATGACTTACTGCAGCTTCCTAAAGCCTCTGAAGCCAGTGAAAAATCATTAATTCACCATGTCTGGAGGGAGCGGTCATCACTGATGTGAGGGGAAGCAGAGCGCCTCTTTGTTACTGATACATGGGTGGGGGGAGGCAGTTACTGATGACTCCTAACGGTCAGCGTTACCTTTTAGACCTCGTAGAGGCTGATTCATTGGGCGTGCTTTCTTTGAAGTTGGCGAAAGATAAATTTCAGGCAGCGGGAAATGTTTTGATGGATGGTAAAAAAAAAGAATTTATAACTAATTATGTTGTGATATATAATATACCAGCATGCATATATATTTATATATAATATAAATGCAGTTATATTATGTATAACTGCACATTTTTTGTTGCAACTTTTCCAACATTTTAGTGCTTTTCTGTCATTTTTATTGGTATAGCCACTAAGGAACCAATGTTATTTATTCCTTACTTGGTTAAGTAAGTAAAACTTTATTTATACAGCACTTTTCAAGATAAAAATCACAACGTGCTTCAACAAGCAAATAACAGTGTCTCCCTCACAAAGACGTGAATGATTAAAATCAGAGAAGTCTTTATAATTGTGAGCTTTCTCAGTGCATCTCATCCTTATTGCATCTATTCTCTCCAGAATTGGAAATAGTCACAGCATTCAGTTTGTCTTTAATGATTTGTAGTATTGTGTCTTTGTTATGACAACTTTTGACAATCTCAGCAATAAATTGTAAGTGTAATAATTTACACTTAAATTACAGCTAATTCACAGTTAGCTGTAAATTTGTTTTGCAATTAATATAGATCCTTACATTATCTGGAATCTTCAAGCAAAATACAGAGTATACTTCACAATATGAAGTTTTGTCTCACAGCCAATTAACTACAGGATGTCAAAAGGTTGCTGGATTATGTGACAATTATGATACAATTCTCATCCTTTTTCCCAGGGCAGAGAGAAATCTGGACTAGAGAGAAATTCATATGGTGATCCCAGACTGATTTCTGTCTCGTATTGCTTAGAAGCTACAATAACAAGTCATTTTTATAGGAAAAAGATATTCAGGGATCCAAAAAACTTCATCTTGCTTAAATCGACAGGTCACGTAAAGTTTTGTTTAGCTTCATCCTGTATAGACCCTCCTCCTCAAGCAGGGAATGCTGGCAGACCCCAAAACCCCTCCTGCTGTTGGCCTTTCTTTACCTAATCCTCTTATAAATAGGCCACTGTGTGTATTTTACAGGCAATAAAGCAATGTGTGCTTGGCGTGTCAGTAAAGCTTAGGGGATAAATAGAGGGGCAAAGGGTCTGGCCTGGTGGCAGAGATCTTGCTCCTCAAGATTCTTGGAAAATGAAAATCTTTGTTTTCCAGTTTTGAGTATACTTGGATGTTCCCTCTGTTTGGTGCAAAATCGTCAGAATATTATTTTAAAAGGAAAAAAAATGTGGAGTCATATTGGGAACACAAAAGGAAAATAGATTTCTGTTTCTCTGCTTACAGAGGCTTTCAGAAACCTTTTCAAAGATTGTTCCTTTGAGGCAGTGAGAACGCAGTAGAGGAAGATTTGTTGACCTTAACTACTCTTTCCCAGATGAAAGCATTACCCAGAGGCCCTCTGGCTTGGCCCACGAGACCACCAGGGCTGCTAGGAGGTTTTCACTGCCAGCGCTCATGAACCAAATCCATTAAAGCCATACAGTTTGGGGGATGAAGGGGGGGAATATGAAGGATGAATAGGTGGAGTCATGTTTACTCCTGGATTGATTTATCTATCCCAGCTTTCACTTCAGCTTCATAGGGGATCACTTGCCAGAAGGCATCGCACGGTTATAGAAGCAATACATTAAACGAAAAGTGCATTTAAGAAAATACCTCACAACAATGGACAGGGTTATGCTACCCTGAGGCTAAACTCTGTGAAACACTAAAAAAAAACAGAAGATGCTGCAGACAGAAAGCCTCTGCTGTTTGTCTCATGGAGTCAGTGTTGACCCTGTGGCTAACATTTCTGTTTTCTTTCCTTCTCTCTGCATGTTTGCTTCTATGTGGTCGATGCATTGATTTCCATCAAAGGTAAGCCTAAAAATGTCTTCATGACTTGTTTTCCCCTCCAACCCTAAATGTCAACTAAATCCGTCGGTGTTAGTTTTGCTTGAATGGACGTGAATAGAATGCTACAGTGATTCTTGTTTTTACTTGCTTAGTATTGTTACATCTATGAGAAGATTAAGAAAACTGCTTAGTTCAGCTTTAACTTTTTTGGGGAATCTGTGACTGAGCTTGTTGATAGAGCAGCATGGCACAATCTTGGACTAAAGTAACTGAAGAACAACCTTTTTGAATCCATCTAAACTTTTTTGGGCTTAGAAAATGTATACCAATATACAAAAATGACAATTAAAGGAAAAACAATAGTTTCTGTCCAGGGTTTCTTCTAAAAATCTAAACTTGATGGTTTATAACTGCCTTTTTTTTTTTTTTTTTTTTTTTTTTTTTTTTTTTAGTTAAAAATGTTTAAAGGGGGTGTGCTGTGGTGGCGTAGGGGATAGCGCAACCCACATTTGGAGGCCTTGAGTCTTCAACGCGACCGTCGCGGGTTTGATTCCCGGACCCGGCCGACATTTGCCGCATGTCTTCCCCCTCTCATTTCCCCATTCCTGTCAGCCTACTGTCATATAAGGGACACTAGAGCCATAAAAAGAGAAAATAAAAAATCACTTGATAATTATGTGTTCTTCGAAGATTAATACCTGAACACCAACTATGGTCTTAAAAAAGGGCAAACATTAAAACATCCTAAAATAAATAAACAATGCTTTATTGAAGACTTTGTTCCTATTCTGTTGTCTTCACAATGAATATAAGAATTTCTCAAAATGAGTTGCATTTTTCAGACCTGGGGTCTGCAGATCCACTGTGCAGTTCTACTGTCCAAGTTTTGGGTGCATCCCTGCCCCCAAAGCACCTGAATCAAACGAACGGTCAATGACCAGGTCTTTATAAAACTTCCTGACAAGTCAAGGAAATAATTCAGGTGTGTTGGAGCAGGGGTGCATCTGAAATTTGCAGAACGGCACTCTAGGACTGCAGCTAAAGACTTCTGATATAGACAAAAGACGCAAAAAAAAAAAATTCCATTCATTGATCATTTTGTTCATCCACAAATCCATCAGTCTGTCCATTTTTATATCAGTTTCATCCAGCAATTTGTCCCATCAGTAAATGGTTAGGTCCATTCATAGTCCTTGAATCCAGAGATTTTTCTGTTTTTGGCTCATTGATGGAGTCTGTCATCTATAAAGCCATCAATCCTTCAGCCAGTCGGTCCATTGATTCATTAGTCTGTCTGTCTGTCCCTGGATGTGTCATTCTTCCCAATTATTTGTCTGTCTGTTCATAAATCAATCAATCAGTCCAAGGATTGTCCATGCACCTACCAATTGATCAATCAGTCCATCCATCAGTGCGTCACTTTATCCATCGAACAATCACTCAATCAGTCTGTCAGTATGTTTGTAATTAATGAAGGGACTGAAGCACAAAGGGATGGATGGTTCTTTTATAAGTTCCTTCAGGATCCTTGCATCCATCTGTCCTGTCCTTCTGTCAGCCTCACCACTTCAGAAACATTGAAAGCGTATATTTTCATTTTACAAAATGGGCCAGAGATTAGTTTTTTAACTGCTAGTTTGAGCCTTTAAAAGTATGAAATGTTGAACTGGAAAAACGTGCAAGAACCATGACCTCTACAGGTGTTTGGGTTACGAAAATACTTAAATGTCCATTAACTTGTCTGGGCGGTTTGCCCAGTGCAGCCTAGAACTGACAAAAGTCCACAATGTTTTCTGCAAAAAGAACTCAAAAGTGGCTAAAGGGCTAAGAAAAACAAAAATATCAGCAGGGCACTGATGTGGAAATGATGGCAGGATAGCAGCTTACCCGTGGTCTTCCAGACTGGCAGGGAATCGCAGACAGGAAGCGGCATTGTCCAATCGTGCTTAAAGACGAGACGGGCTCTGACAGAGAGACGGGCAGGGCTCTGGCTACACACGCAGGTAATTGGCTGTTGGCATGGGAGACACCACAGCATGAAACCAGATTCTTTATCCCAGACACACAAACTCTCCTTCCTTTCCTCTTCCTCTTTTCCTCCCCTCCTCACCTTTTGAGGGAAGTTCTTATAACAACAGCTGCGGCTCCGCACCCAGTTAGCATTCACGAACAGCCAGGCAGGCCAATTAGGGGCCTTAAAGTTTATAATTGCATGGCTGGGATTGTGTGGGTGTGTGTGAAGGTGTCATTTCGTTAAGTCTCAGGGGGTCGCGCCACCTCCCGCAGTGAGGTGTCTCTGCTCAGAGTGTGAGTGGCAGGGCGCTCGGGGGGAGGTCATTGTGCCGGTCAGGCCTCACTGCTTTTCAATGCTGTTTACACTGAAGACGAGAGGAGACACGTCTGTTATCTTTGTGTGTACTGAAGACTGAACAACTCATCACAAGGTCATTGTATGAAGGATGGGAAAAATATTTGCAAATGTTGAGCGTAAAAGGGAATTTTAGTCTTGAATAGTGTGTCGGCTCTCTGTTTAAACACTGACTCCTTTATGGAATATTGGCATACATCTAAACCTTCAACTTAGAGTATGTCTAAGTAGTCTAAATTGAAGTACTTTCTCTGAGAAAGTACTTCAATCTGTGAGTACATTTGCTTGCAAAGATCATACCCTGACTTTTTCAAGTGGGTTTAAGGAGAAACCTCCATTTTGAAGGATTGGACAGCTCCTCCTTTTTCCACTCTTTCTGCATTGGGAAAACCCAATTCCTGGTGTATGAATGCACAAGATGTAGAGATAAGATCACAAAGACGGGTGTGAACAAGTGACCTTGGGTTAGAGATGTTTGCACACCTTACCTTCTATTTCTGGGTAAAAAGATCAGTTATCTTATCTAAACATCTTAGTAGAAACATTTTCTACTACTCAGCTTTACATGATCTTCACTGGTATCATTCTCCCACTCTGTTTTTCTTGGCAGCTACCGATATTTTGTCCAAACTATAGTTAATGTACAACAGCCTCAAAACAAGCATTTGGCAAGGTCAGACCTACTATCATGTATCAAGAACACAACTTCTAAAACATGCATAGCTTTATTTTTTTTAAATTTCTTTTAGTAAATGACATCATTCCTAAACGGCGCCAGCGTTGCACTCAACAAAAGCGGCTATAATCTTCAGTAAGTTCACAAATTACTGATACTTTTATGTGGAGAAGGAGAACCCCACAATTGCATTTTATTTTTCTCTTAAAGCTCTTATAACTTTACCACAGCCATTGTATTGTTAAAATTTCTTCACCGTTGAACCAAATAACGATAATATTGCTGTATTTCTATATTGTTGAAAATGAAAGAAAGTCACTGTATGATCTAGTTAGATGTATTCAGGTGAATCATGTTTAACATTGTTGATGTTCCCTAGAAAATCTAACCTTTCCCCTTGGCAAGTTGACCTTTTATATATACAACATATAATGGCATTGTGATGTATATTACATTTAAATGTCCCTTTTCACAGACAAATAAAGTACTATTCTACTCAAATCACTGATAACCTGGCAGTTGCAGGTTCTTACATTTTGCAGTAAAAGTCTTTGCAACTTCAGATTTTGGTGTACAAACCCTACACATGGAAATTAAGTTACCACTTGCTTTATAGAATAACTTACCTGAAACCTGGAGATTGGAGCAGGCAGGAGGTTTGGGTTGGCTGCTCAGAATCACTGCTGGGGCGGCCATTGTGTGTAACTCCATAAACCAGATCAGTCTTTGGAACAGAGTCATGAGCAGAAAATTGAACCCTTCTAGCAGAGAAATGTTGCTTATTTGATCTCCTGGATACACTCCACATCATTCCTAAGCAGAGCCAGCATTACAGTCCCACTTGACTCTCAGAATAGAAAGCTGAAATGCAAATATAGTGGAATATTGGCATATATCTAGCCTAATCTGTTCTTCAGCCCCTTTCTGCATTTTGCTTTTCCCCTCTACCTATTTTTTTCATTCCCTGTTTTTGTCATTTTCCTTCCAAAAAGTCTTTCCAAAGCTTGTGTAAATAGAATCATCTAGATAAAGTGAATCTTTTAAGCGGAAATTAACATTTCATGAGTCATATTGAACCATTTTAGACCCCTATTTCATTTCAGTTTTTCACACTTATTCCAGCCGTTGCAGCACCTGAACATGTTTCATTTCTTATCGCTCTTCCTTTGAACGACATGTGTAAACAATGTGTAATTGGTTTTTGGGTGGATTTAGCACTGGGCTGTTTGCGTGCCTGCTGTGTGAACACATTTTCTGAGTGCAGAGGTGTGAAAGTTGAGCTGGTGCTGCTGGATTGTTCTTGGAAAAACAGCATAATTATCTGAATTGCGTTCAGATCAACCTGAGTGGGAGAAAATATGTCGAGTGACTTGTTGCCAAGTAACGCAGCTTGTAAGTATCAGTGTTTTTGTCCATAATAATACTCTGAATAATCTGAATAAAGTTACCATTTAGTGCTACATTTTAAATGCACAATAAAGACTTTGTGGGGGGTTTTTTCCCTGAAATTGTCAGCCGATCCATTTAATATGCATGAGAACAGGTCGTCTGATTCTTCTTTATTCTCTTGACTTAAACCGTTTTTATGTTAATAAAAACCCTCACATGGCTTTCAAAGCAAAACGCGAGCCTCACCAGGGGGTTCGCCACACCCTCCTCCTTCTCTCTGTTATTCAAATAATCGTAGGGAGTGCAAATGTCATCGGCTCCCCTGAGCACTTTGAAAAAGGTGGCACGTTTCCTTCACTGCGCTTTGGATATATTTTACTGTATGATAAATTCTGACTTTTACCTTCTTGCTCTTTTTTTTTTTTTTTCTTTCTTATGCAGTTTTAGAATCTACTTCAAATATCAAATCCATGTGTAAAATAGCATGTTGGATTTATTTGAAACTATTTAGATTTTCTGTCTTTGGTGGTTAATGCCATTAATATCCAGAAGTACAGTGCTTTTTTTTTTTTTTTTTTTTTTTTTTTTTTTTGTAAAACCACAAACTTAAATGCATTTTATTGCAGTTTTATTTGCAGAATTGGGAAGGAGAAAGAAAATTGTGCATCAAATCAGTTTCAAGTGTTTTTGAAGGTTCTAGCAGGCTTTCTTGCAGAATAGATGTGTATTTAGAAAAGCATCCCCACAGTATGATGCTGCCATTACCTATCCTCACTGTTAGGCCTGTCAGAATAACATTGTTTTTTCTGGATGGTAAATCATTCCAATAATTATGACGATATCATTGTTTTGAGACCATTTTCAAATATTCTGATAATGGCATAATAGTCAAAGTTTGTCCTTTCAAAGACTAATTAACTCCAAATTTGTACAGAAACTTCCACAGTGGAACTAGAAGACATTTTAAATATCCAAAGTAAAACCTAATCAAAAAGCATTATACAAGATAGAAATACAAACCACATACAACAGACACTGGATTATAAAGTGTTTATTAACAAAATTGCACTCATCAACGTTATTTGATTTCATCATGCAATAAATTAATTGTTAGACTGTTTGTGCCAAACATTGCATTTCGCATGTCGGTCATAAAGTTTTTGCTGTCCACGTCTATGCACCTTCATACATGACTTGAAGCAAAGTGCAATCCGTCCTCTTGTGGATTTCATATTTATCCTATTCTGTCCACTAAGGGAATTTTGGTGAAGTACCCAACTGATGGTTGTCATGTTGACATGTTTTCTACCCGGAGCTATGAATATCTGCAGCTCCTCAACAGTTACCATAATCATCTCTGGTTGGTGCTCTGCTTGTCTGGATTGCTAGTTCGCAGTGTTCCCTCATCTTTATGATGCTGTTTGATCATTAATGTTTCCTAACAAATCTAAAAGTCCTTCAAAGCTGTATATAGTTTATGTTGCTATTGCATGCAAGTTTACATATCTTCACTAATTAAGTGATCTTAAAAGAAGGAAGTTTCCGCAATGAATTTTATCCAAAGGTATCAAAGTGAAGAGATGGGGACATGATGCCACACTTTTCAGATTCTTATTAGTAAAAAAAAATAAAAATAAACATGTAAAGCAATTAAGGTTTTTGTTGTGATGTGAAAAAGAAAAATCTGGGAAATGTTAATGACTGAAGGATTTCAAAATACACTGCATGCTTTAGAAATTCGACCACAAGGTTTGTTTTAATAACAAATAAAAAGCTTGCAAGGAGGTTGTGGGGGGTTGTTTATAGCTGCACACAAATGAGCTCAGCAGTACAGTCAGTTCTGATTCATACTGGGCTTGATTTGAGACACTAGTTCTGTTAGGAGACTAAAACGCAATGAAGCCGTTATTATCCTTCTTCCCCACCCCTTCCTTTGTTCCTCTCTGGGTGATGCAAACAGACCACCTGCTGGCTTTCAAACATGATGACACAGCAAGCCTTCTTAATTAAAAGATAACTTGACCTAATTATAGTAATTTGGGCTGCAGCTGCAATTAAAATACTAAGTTGATTCTAGGCATGTATTAGGGCTTTTAGTGTAATAATGTGATGTTTTGGATGTCTGTTGACATTCAAATGCATTTACCGTACTATTTATTTTTAAGATGTCTTGTTGAATGTCTTTGTTTTTTTTTGGCTGCAGAATATTCACAAAATAGACGTATTTCCCCCCCTGCCCAGGCTTCTCAGCCTCTGAAACCCTTTAGGCCAGAGGACCTCCAGTGACAGCAGTTACAGAAAATGTCTGACTTGAAAGTTTGTGGGCCAATTAAACTGCAGAGTTTACTCTGAGCTGTCCCTCCAGAGGCAGCCAAGCTCTGCTGGGAAACCCACCCCACAGAGCTGACATATTCTGGGAAAAAAAAAAAGAAATCCATTTGCCAGGTTTGTTTGATTTCCTCCTGCCAGCATAAACATCTACATGTGTTCGTGTGTGGGAGGGAAGTAGGACAGAGGTAGGTCCAGAACAGTCTGCATTCTAAATATGGGTCACTTACTTAACTTTCTCTAACTTTCATTTATTTATTTTTTGATCTCCTAACTTATGGATGGAACCTCAGGGTGCATTTACCAGAACAAGCAGCACTTTCACTGCTGCCTTGATGAGGACAGTAAAAACGGCTTTTACCGGAGGGATCCATATATAAACGGCCATTTGCAGATGCACAGATTTAATGTGGTGGACGGAGAAAAGCGAGACAGCAGGAGGTTTAATGGAGTCATAATTGACCCTGGGACTCCCAGGGATTGACTGGAGGAATCTCCATTTTAAGAATGGGATTTCTCATTGTTCCATCAACCATTGAATCTTTTTTTTTAAATCGCTCTTTATTTTTCTCATTGGATTTGATCTTTTATCTCCTAATGTGATGATTAGCATATTATGATGTGGTCTTTTAGCAGCACTAGTTTCTGAGAATTACTCTGAAACTAGTAATTCATGTTTAATTCAATTTGGTTTATTTATACATCACTAATTACATCAGATGTCATCTCAAGACCGTACGCAAGAAAAACCAGTGCATTTTTAACCAAATGCAAAAAAAAAAAATCTAATTTAATTTAAAATCTGGATTAGTACAATACAATCAAGATGATATAATCACCTTCAGATCAACATTACGTCCATTTTGGTACAACTATTAACAGGTTTCATGATTTCTCTTTTGTTTGTGGTAAAAGATCACAAGTCGTTTTGCGAGACTCGCACGTTGATTTTGGTTTTATTTACCCAGAATGCTCTGTGCTATAATCTATTTCTTGCTTTTGGAGAGGTCTCCAGTCCACTTGGCATCCACATTATATAATTGAAGCGCACCAGGGTTCACTTTAATCAAACTGAGACATAGGTTTTAAGGTCAACCAGAGTTTGCTTTTTCTGGACAGTTGGATTGCGTATTCACAGCTCCCCAAACGAACCGGACATTCGAGACAAACAAACTGGAGTTTAATTAAAGCGGACTGATCAGGACTGGTGTGAATATGCTCCAAGTCTCTGTCAGTAGTTTGTCTATGTTCTATGAGGTCAAATATAAGTAGGTTACACAGAGTTTACTGACTCTGGCCTGGACAGAAACACAGCTACACACTGTGTAGGAAACACTTTCTAGGGGGGAAGGGAATACAAAGTTAATGCCATTAATAGCTTCCTGGCTTTGTTCAGGAAATAAAAACAGAAGGACTGAACCTGAAAGAACTTGCAGTGCAAAGGAAAAACACAGAGATTAGACAGTTAATGCCGCTGATAAGTCAATGACCATGTGGGCCTTAGATCATTTCTTTGTGAAAGGTTTTCTCAGATTGCTATGACCTCTACAGGCCGTCTGCTACAGATGACACAAGCCTAAAACCTCAATGATGGAAACATGCATTCAGCCTGTGTTTTTTCTTTTAGTCTGAAAGTCTCCTCAGCTCACTTTCCTCATTGTCGGGGTGTTGTTTGCCAGAGGAGTGAGTGTCATCACATTCCAGGCTGGCACTAATGGCTGGATATAGCTGACGTGCAGGCATTAGCCAGAGCAGCCTGCGGAGAAGAGAATGGCATTGGCAGACGTGGATCGGCGCCCATCCACTGCTAGAACTGGCTAGGGAAACACAAATTATTACAACTGATGTGAAATCAGTTCCTGTCACCGTGGAGACGCTGTGTGTTGTGGTTGCATATTTGCAGTGGAAGTGTTTTTCCATTCTCTTGTTTTATTTCAGATAATCTACCATCTACAGTCACATTTTGCCTCGTTCTGTTTTGTCTTATTTTCCTATATGGCTGTAAAGACTGTGGTACCTCTACAGCCAGGTCAGATTTCTAACTCCCATTTTCACAGCAGACTCTTTAATCTGCTTTATCTGACTTGTGTATTTTGCCTGGTTTTCAACAGTCGGGCCTCTGTTTGAGTTGCCCTACTGTTTTTGATTCATAATTGTTCAAAAATATTGAGTCACCTTCACATGTTCGTCTGTTTCTTTGCATGCTTCATCTGGCTGAAGGGTAGTTAAAGCGCTTGCTTGTGAAAACAGCCAGTGTCAGACCACACACTAGAACTCCATGTCTAGTGTGTGGAGTCTTTGTTGTAAAAATCTAAACATGCGTAGCAGAAAGAGTTTCCCCTGTTCCACATTGCTGCTCTTTTTTTTTTTTTTTCTTTAGAAGTCCTCTCATTATTGGATTAAATCACATTTTTTCAACTCCAAACCAATAGGAACAACCCAACCTGCCTTATCTGAGTAGTGGCTGATCCCTGTTAATCTGATAATTGCTCCCACATTTTCCCTCATCTTAAAGGAGCACAGCTGCGGGAAGGCAGCTGCGGCTCCAGATTGCTCTGAATCGTTTAGAGGGGGGAAAAAAATTTCTGCCGCCTTTCATGGATAAAATCAGATACCTAGATGCTGCGATAAGAGTCTTCATCGTCATTGTTTGGGTGCTCCAGACAAATTGTTTAACCTCGTATCGGCGCTTCTTGCGCTTTCATCTGTCCTTTCTTCTCTCCTCCCTGTCAGCTCATGTTCTTTGCTGAGGAGCAGGCAGGTCACGCAGAGATGCATTAGACTGCCTGTGTTTCAACAGTCCGCCCTTTATGAGTGGGTGTTGAAAGTGTGAGCGAGCTGGCTCTGCTCAGATGTCTCTGTTTTAGATACAACATGACAGTTATGAAGGCTGGTGAAGAGGGACGGACTGGGGAGCTTGATGAGCGATTTGGTTCACGTCTCCCCTTCAGAGGCTCCGTCACATATTGGAGCTCCAGCCATCGAAAGCAAGATGTTCAATCTGAACACCAGAGTCCTAATATTGTGGACAACATGATAAATCTATATTCAAAAACTGATTATTTGCATTTTATTTTACAATTTACCCTTCTATCTAGGTTATTGAACATAACAATATATGTATTGTGATCAATATTAATGGCTAATACATCTGATAGAATTTTTAAAGCTCTGATACAGAAAGGCTTTAGCTGCTTGATCGCTCAAGGCCAGCTAGCAAGGTTGGTGTCATGAACTAACTCACGCCTCCTTCAGTTATCTAGCAACTCACTTTGGTTACCTAGCAACAACCTCTTCCGTAATATGCGCAGCAGAAGTTTTAGGTTTTGCTGCAGTGCCCCATAGCTGCTTAAATATGAAAAACAATGGTGTGGAACAAAGAGACAAAAATTAGTACAACAGCTGTAGAGGTTTTAGGCTCGTTTCTATGGTTGTAACAGAAAAGGTCACTTCACCACTTTGGCAGTATTTCAGATATTTAAAACTATGAAACTAATCAGTAATTATGGCTATTTATGAAACCTTTATGATGTGATACATTTTTCAGCCATATTTCCCAGTCATACTCCTGTCAGTAAATTTTTTTGACCTAAGATAGACATTTTTGCCATTTTCTTTAGATATAAAGCATCTATATAGCAAAAGACTGATGTAAACTGATTTGTCCATTTAAGAGAGATTTGAGTCTCATAGTTTGCTGTTTCATAGTATTGACCAAAAAGCATAATTGCTTTTAGAAAAACAAAAAATAACAAGATCCGACAAGTTCCTTTTTAAAAAGAAAAAAAGGTTTTTGCTGATCTGTATCTTAGACGTTTATTCCTATTAGTATATGGAGAAAATAGGAAATTTAACGATTTTAGATTAGTGTTGGTAAAGACACTTTCAAATATGTTTGCACATATATATTTTTGTAATCAAAATTTTTCTGGAGTCATCCAGGTAATTGATATTAGGAAATAATGAATACAGCAATATTATCATTTGTGAATAAATCCACATTTTCTTTACTTCCCTCTTTCTCATTTACCATTACTGTTCCTTGTATCTTTTAGCATCTTGGTCACGATCATCTTTATCAGGTGAGACTCTCTAGTGCCTTTACCTTCCATCAAATTGACTAAATGTTAATGGCATGTAAAACTGTTGGAAATACAAGTTTAATGGACTAAGGTAAATAACTATGAATGTTTTGCTGAAAACACCAGGGTGCAAGTTCTTGTTGGTCTAACAGAGCCAACGCTCGGTTTTTGGCAGGCCTTTAGAAATAATGAAGTGGAAACAACTTAGGATGTGTAGCCCATTAGGGTGTCCTTTGAACAGCAATTGAGGTGGGGCTTATCCAGCACTTTGATGTTGTGGACCACATCCCAGTGCGCTCAGAGATTTATGACTGATTCAACACACACACAGCTACTTGCTGTGTTGCATGACTGTTTGCATCATTTCTCCTGTCATAGGAACATATAGAGCAGATTGTTTCAAAGACGGAGGTGTGCTGGCAAGCAGCAGCTCGTCAATGAGGCGTTTTCATAACTGTAAAGCAGAAGTGACATTCTCCCGTTGGCTTTCTTACGATAATTAACGTCTGTCATCCAAAAATGATTGAGAAAGGATAAATGAGATGACATAGATGCGTGTTGAAAAGATGTCAAAATTGGACTCGTGTTAGAAAGTCAGTTTTTGAATGACTGCTGCTGCTGTATGCGAGTCTTGATTGTTGAGTCTGGATTTGCCAGGTGAGTTTGCGTGCCGGTTGTCTAGTAATAAGCTGGTGAGCAGGCCTTTGTCTCGCCTGCGCTGCTGTCGGAGTTGAGATGGAGTGAAAAATGTGAGAACTGATTGTAATCTCTGTGGGGTTTGCTATAATGAGGCCAGCATTTTCTTTGCATAGTGAGATCCCTGCACACACCAATTACCTGCTACAATGAGAGCAGCGATTGGATTTAGGCAGCTTGTATGGATACCGGTGTCGGTAGCAAAAAGCCAGACAGGCTCCACTGCTTTGAACTTGGTTTTCAATTAGAAACTGTGAAATGAACACGGATGCTTTCTGCTGATGTTCTTCACACAGAATCAGTTCCTACCTGAGGTCCTTTTTTTTTTTTTTTTTTAAATCTAAAAACATATTAGGTTTCTACCTTTAGACTTGAGATGTCTAGAAGACAGTCAAATTTAGTTTAAATATTTTACAGCTCTGGATAAATACCTAAATGCATAACTTAAATAATTGATTCCCAGAGTCCATTTCCTGTTCCATGCTCTAAATGTTGCATCTGTCTAACCATTTGCACATAACATGCACACTGTGAAGATCTGCCTGGACTGCTGTCATTGTTGGCTAATTATTTAAGTGCAGTATGTTCAGGCTCTCCATTCCTTTGGTGACACTTGTTGTTTAATGTAGTATAAAGATTTCAGAAGGTAACGAGGTGGTAAGGTCATCTGTCCATCTTTCTGTCAGTCATTAAGTCTATGTCCATGTGCCCGTCTTTAATCCATTGTTCTGTCCACTTGTCTATCCATCTTTTTGTCTATCCATCCATCCATCCATCTGTTTTATCTCATTATTCTTCTTTATCTAGCTGTTTTGATCTTTTTTTCTCTTTCCATCCATACTTTTTAGTATCCATCCATTTTAATTTCCATCTATCATTTTCTGTCTCTTTCTACTATCTATCCATTGTTTTCTGTCTATTCATCTTTTTGTAATATCTATCCATTGTTTTCTCTGTCTGTCTTCCTATCCATTGTTTAGTCTATCCATCCTTCCATCCATAACTGAAAAATATGTTGTGAGAATCGGGTAACCTGAGTCTGGAAAATAATTAAATTTGATTGTGTAAAAGTTTTACTTTGATCTTGTTTGGCTAGAGAAACTTTGTGCTGTGGGATTTTCAGAGGCTGAACATTTAAAAAATAAATAAATAAACCTGCAAGATGTTCAGTTAGATTTCAAACACCCCCAGGCAGTGCTGTAAGATCTCATGGAGCAGAATAATGATAAAACTTGTAATTTAATATTCCTTTAGTTAATCAAAACAAGATTTTAAGTTTGAAAGGACTAAACCTCGATAGGTAAGAAATTGAACAGAAACACCTAGATCAGAATTAAAAAATTTCCTGCTTTAAATTTACTTGACTTCTTCCTCTTTTTATTTTTATTTGAACTAAATCTGGGACAGATTTTGAGTTAATATTCCAAAGTGAGATGAGTTTGAGGCAAACTAAGTTGTTGCTCTTTGTGAAATAGCTTGACAGAAACATTGTCCCTTCAGTGCCGCTGTCCTGTTTAATGTCTTTTATGTCAAGTTAAATAAAAGACAGCATGACCTCTTTGTATTGGGGCACATTTCTGCTTCATGCACTGCTGCTCTGCTGTTGTATTTTCATTAGATATGCAGCCCTTTCAATGAAAGGCTTATCAAGCAAACACTAAAGACATAATACTTATAAAAACCTAAGATTACACAATCGCAACAGTTTGTCTTGCAACGTCTCCTATATCATGTTACAGAAATGTAGTTTTTCTGAGACATTTTGTAAATATTTTAGTTTATCATTCAGTCACATCTGTTTCATGCTCTGATTGTTTTTTCCTGTGCATTCATTAGACCATAAACGCTGCTGAAAAGATCCTCCATCTAGTCTTAAAGATGGCAGCTCAGTCATACAGGGAAACTGAAGCACTGCTGACAGGCCATGAAAGCTCTGTCAGTAGGCTTTGGAGCTTACCATGACTATGCCCTCCGCCTCCATTCTCCAATTTATCTCTGACATCTCAGTCTGCACAGCTGAGGCTGAAGCTATCGGCCTCAGCTTAGCTTTTACTTCAACTTCTAAAAAAAACCCACCGCCTTACATGTTGACATCTGGTTGTCGGCAAATGTTAATACGCCAATCATTCAAGCCGTCACTTTTCATCATTTTGAAATTACTTGTTTTTTAACAGTTTGTCATGTGCCTACTGACAATACTAGGAAAGAAAATGTAGATATGTAATATAGCACAGCTAAAAAAAAAAGTAAGTTAAAGGCAATATCAGTATGTCTGTCATCTGTCTGACTTCAACATGTTATGGCAAAGCAGTAGACATGTTTGTTTGCAGGACATTTATTGGCTTTAAATGTAAACGTCCACTGTAAATTCAGCCAAAACATCCCAAAAATATGGCGTCTTTGGCCTAATATCCAGTCTAGGAATGTCAGAATCTCATTAGTCCATTTCTAATAATCAGATATTTCTTAATTATTTAGGAAAATAATAATTTATCTTTAACTCCTTGTCAACTTTTAGATCCCATTTTTTTCATTCTACTAGTGTAAGAAACTTTATATTTAGTATAAAACTGCAGCTGCTAAAAGTTCTGCTGATGGCTGCTTTTTTTTCCCCATTGTGCTCGCTCTGTCTTTTTTTTTTTTTTATTACTTTTTCATGTTGCTTCATGTGTTTGGCCCTTGTTTGACCTTCTGATTGACAGGAGCCAAGTAATGATGCCTTGTTTTCTTTCCAAGTCATGCACCCTCTTATAGATCTTAAACAGAGTTTTTAATCAGGCTCATTAATTGTTCCCAGATTCACATCAGAAAGTTGAGATGTTTGATGCTGCCTGTTGCAGCTTTAACTGGGTTATAGTTATGTACAGTTATTTTAAGAAGTGGAGAACTTGAGGGAAAAACTGTCATGTTTTTTCATTAACAGTGCTGCACAAGAGAGAAATAACACTTGTCACTAAATTGACTGGGTTTGGGCTTTTTTTTTTTTTTTTTTTTGACATCTTTGTGTGAGATCCTGGAATATTTATCACTGAGGCATTAAAGTAAAAATAACAACCAAGTGGAACGCCACCAATCACTGTCTCATGCATCACCGGCACTTCTCACTTACAGCGACTCCGAGGCTCCCTGTTCTGCCAGCTTGTCACTTTAAAACCTTTTTAAAGCAGCTCTCCCGTGTTGACACGGCCTGCAGAGGAGCTCCTAAACCATGCAGTTGGGGTTATTTGAGCTCCCACAGTGGGTGTTCCTGGTGCCAAGAGTTGGTGGATGTTGCTGTTTGTGTCTGTGCATGAACGAACGCCTTCACCCATTGACCTCCAGGAGAGCCTGGCCTCTGTGTCACCGCTGTTCATCGTCACCAGGCGGAGGCATGTTTAGAGAGCGCTTCAAAGATAACAATGCTGTGTATGATGGGCTGCTGGAAACGCACAATCACAAAAACAGGATTTCCACTGATAACATCTCCTTTTATGCTGCTGACCTGAACAAAAAAAGACATTTCCTCTTTCTTTCATCTTGCATGCTTAAAACACCACTTTCTACAACTGGTTTGTTTTTATTTAGACAAAAGGAAGTATTGTTATTGCATGCTCGCAATCTGCTCTTTTCTGAGTGTTGGTGCAGCAAGATTTATTGTAATCTCTGCATTTTGTGACAACAGATAGAGCTGACAAAGGGAGAGAAGATACGTAGGTTGCTGATGAGCTCATTACGACGAGTTGATGAGCTCATTACGACGCCACAACTGTCGCCCTGACAGTTGTGGCTGTCAGGGCGACTTAAATGTATCTTCAACCTGACAGCCCGACAGCCGCACCGAGCCTAATGGGGTCGACAGTGCAGCAAGCTGAAGAAGAATATCCCTGTGCGCAGATATTCCCGTCTCCATCCTTAACCCCGGTTCTGTCTCATCCAATGTCTTCCCAGAAACTCTGATCAAAATCCAAACATCATTTCTCATCTCTCTGCAGAAACTGTTTTCAGCTGGAGTTTTTTTTCTTGACAATTGCACTGTGATTGTCAGAGCCACAGGCAAACTTGGGTTTCTGTTTTTATTTGTGTAACAATAGATGTTGCAAAGAAAGCCTGTGTTTGATCATCATATGCAATGAAGATGTTGCTGATTTACAGCTCCCAGCTTTTCTAGTGTTGTGGGTTTTCGCTCTTAAGATGGTTTAAAATGGAATGTAAGAAAGAAAAAACACATCAAAGTGTAATTATTTAGCTTTAAACCTGAAATGGGAGGTTGGTTGATAATTTAACAGATATTTATTTTATTTCTAGTATAAAAAAATAACCAGGTTTCAGGGATGAATCACAAAAGAGCATTTATCCATGAACCAATCACTTACAATTTAATTTTCCTACTTAGTTTCATTGGCAGCCTATTGTTTTTTTTTGTTTTTTAGCCTTCGTGCAGTTAGCAGTCAAACCAAATTATTCATTATTATTATTAGCTACTGCCTCTCCAAGTTGGGTTTAATTTCTTTCCAATTTTGTCATCAAAAACAGTTCTTAAACTACGATATGATTACCAGATTAATGCAGTAACGGATACATTTGTTTTCTCTCCTTGGTTTGGGAGTTGCAATTTGTTCTTCATGTATATTTTTTTCTAACATGGTGTCCAAGAAATATGAAGGTTGTGTGCAGCAGTGGGAGAAAACTCTTTGGACTATTGCACTTCAGTTTTTGAGAAGTATAAAATATCTTGACAAGCAAGAGCTCTACTCTTCCAACTTCAACAAAAATAACTCATTTCTATGCTTTTGCTGAAAACGTCCAGACCAGAATACTATCATAACCTTTTTCTCTGCAACAGAATTAGTGATTTTTCAATAAATTTCAAGAAATTATGCTCTTAAATATATTTTACATATTCTTTCTGAAATTCAAAGTAGAATTTTTTTTCTTCCCCTTTTGTCTTTTAAGTTATAACTACATTCTATGATAGAAAATTGACAAAAAAATACAACAGGGCAAAATTTCAACTTTATTTATTTTTAAAACGTTTTTTTTTGTTTGTTTGTTTGTTTGCATTCTGAAAAATCCCTACCTCTTTGTTGAGAGCGCAGCTACTGCATAGCTAGTTTGTTCCAGGAGCCTCTCCAGCCTGTTTGCCAGTTTGTTTGTTCTTTATCTTAAACTCTCCCTTTCAACTGGTCTGTCTTTGAAGAGGAGTTCAGATTCCTCGGCTTATCTCCCCTGAAGCGCCGCTCTCTGTAGACCCAGGCATTTTCTTCCCTTCAGCTCTCTGAAGGCTCTATAAAAGAAGAGTGGGACCTAATTTAGCTGTTAATTCAATCCGACAGATAGAGCTTTGGTGAAGTTTATATGTCCGAGTGGCTTTTTGTAGAGAAGAAAGAGGTCCGGAATGTCCGCTGTGGTTTTGTTCTTTGTTTATACGATGATGTTCATACTGTTAACGCTTTGTTCATGCCTGTTGGTCAGGAATATAGGTCACGCTGCCATCTCTGTTTGAACAGAGAGTAAACTTGGCAGACTTCTTCAAATGTGCGAGCCAAACCCTCCACCCCCTCCTTCCTCGAAGACTCTCTTTCATTTCTGTCATCATGCAACATACGACACCTTATCCGGCTATGCTGAGATTTCTCCCAGAAGTCATCCTTTCTGTCCTCTAAATCATCAACTGGATGCCTGTGAGCTGCTGCGTCTCCACCTAAATGCCATACTGCTTGTGTTGGAATCAGCCATGTTCTCCCAGGATGCAGCTGTTGTCACAGCTTCTCAATGACTTGTTTAGGTTGATGTTGGATCATTAGGCTGTTTTCTCTGGCCCATATGCTGCTTTTCATCCTGGTTTTTTTTTACATAGATGGGACAAATCCGCTTCCTCATGGGGAAATTGTGGAGTGAAGAATATGTTACAATCTTTGGTGCAATAAATCACACGGCGCCTCCGTTTAACACCACAATCCAGATGTTGTAAGGATGATTTATTACTCTTTATATAATATATTTTGCCACAAATCCCAAACATTTTCAGATAAAGTTACCCAACAGGCCTTAAACCAAATTGTTCACTGGTTTCCAGAAGTATTCACACCCCTTGGATTTTTTTCCACATTTTGTTGCTTTACATTGACAAACTTCTATAGATTTTATGTAGTAGAGCAACACAAAAGGAGGGGACATAGGGTTTTCAATTTCACCCCTTCATTCTGAAACTACTAAATAAAATTGACCTAATCAGTAAGTAGCCCACCTGTAGTTTAATCTCAGTTCTGTAACGGCCTCAGAGGTTTGTTGGGGAACATTAGTGAACAAACAGCATTACAAAGGCTGAGGAGCACAGACTGGCTGAATACAAGTGAAGATTTCAATATTTATATCCACTTCAAAATTAGCTTCCCCAGTTTTTAGATAGATAAATCTTTGTCATTGTCACAAGAACAACAAAATTTAAAAAGTGCCATCAGTCAATGCATATGCTTAAAAATAACTCTCACAATTTACACACAATGTAAGAAATACATAACAAATAACTGATAAAGAACTCCCAATAAAATGCATTAATTTTTGTACTGTCGTGTTAAAAATATGGATAAGGTGAATATTTTTTCCAATGTATTTCCATAGAACCACGTGCATTTATGCATCATCCCAGTTATATTGTTTGCAGTTTATGCTTTTAACAAAGGAAAGAAAATTGTTTTCTTTTTCCCTCCTGGTAGCTTTCAGGTGTTTTTAATTTCCTTCCTGTATTAGAAAATGAGTCCCTGTGAGGTTGTTACTGTGGTAGTTTTGTGAACAAAGACATTATTCCTGTGCAGTTGTCAGTGCTGTCCTGCAGAAGAGGCATTGATGCTTCACTCTTGTCCCTGCAGTCTGAGCCATCGTCCACTCTATAAAAGATGCCTTGTTTGACCAGGATTACTCTTCTGCTCTGCCACACCTGTCAGATCCAGCCACCTGCAGCTGAGACAAAGGTGAACTTGAAGTAAGAGGTGCAGTGGGGTAGGAGTGGTGGGATAAGACGGGTCAAACACTGGCTCATCTTCAACAGTCTCCTTTATTAAAAGATTTGCTTCACTACCGACACACACACAAGCACACACCCTTCACCAGGCAGGTGAAAGTATGCTTAATCGACTTTAGCAATGGACTGTTCCCTCTGATAACGCGCTTTGACATCTGGTATGATAACATTGTGTTGCAGGAGATAGGCGGCCTGCATGAAGTTGGTCAGCAGTTCCCTGTGGCAGTCGCTCAAACATGAAGGGACTTCACAGATTAAATTGAATTTTTTCTGGAATTTTTCTGATTAAAAACTGTATTTATGGGATACTTTTGTTCTTTTAATCTGAGATGGATAAAAAGAATTGCCTTGTGGTATTTTTGTCAAAATGGTGGCACGAGCCAGTTTCCAAGTGAAAAGATCTGCAGGAAGTAATTTTGTAGGTACATCTCTGCACGAGTGAGCTGGATCTGTACCATTTCACTGCTCTGAAGGGTTTCAGCAGGGTAGAGCTACTCTTTGAAGTTTCTCCCATATAGCCACCCTTTGTTTTATTCACCTACATCCAAAAAGCTCTGTCTTGTTTGATCAAAGCACACAGTTCCAGTTAGTCTCAGTAGTTTCTGGCAAGCTTTGTGATTATAGCAAAAAAGATGCATTTTTCCTGGTATGCTTACTTAGCATACCAGGAAATCAATGAAATCCATGCCTTGGTATGGATTTTGGTGTCTAATGGTTGTTTTGGAGAATTGCTGATTATCCAAATCAGCAATTCTGATTGTGTTCTGTGAGTGTCTAAATTGGGCTTTTGGTGGGTTTATATATATATATATATATATATATATATATATATATATATATATATATATATATATATATATATATATATATATATATATATATTTTACCTCCCTTACTTTCATCCTCATTGAAACAAGACAAACTTTTTTTCCCCACAGTTTATCCCAGTTCCAATGTTTGAAATGTTTAAATTATTGCTGTGACTGCAGATATTGGCAGATTTAGGTGGGTAGCTTCTGTGGTCACTTTCCGAATTATGAAAATCAACACAGTTGAAATGAATGCAACATTTTTTCCAATATTGAAGAATTCTATGAAATGGATGGTTTTTAAATGCTCTACTTTAGATATTCTTATAAACGTCATTGTGTAAATCTGGTTCTGTCACACTTATTCAGTGGACTCCTAGAATCAGCAGGGACTAGGGATCACAGCCGCCTCCAACTGGCTTAAATCCACAATTACTTGGCACCCTTACAACTACCAGTTTTATCAGTTCAAGCACCAAATATACCTTAATATGCATTAATGTGGGGCTTGCTGTGGTGGCGTAGGGGATAGCGCAACCCACACTTGGAGGCCTCGAGTCCTCGATGCAACAGTCGCAGGTTCGATTCCCGGACCTGGCCAACATTTGCCGCATGTCTTCCCCCCTCTCCTTTCCCCCTTCCTGTCAGCCTACTGCCACAAAAGACCCCCTGGTGGGGGAAAAAAAAAATGCATTAATGTACACAACAGAAACTGTTTTGCCACAACACAGAAGCCAGTATCCACAGTCTTCCTTATTTCTGCTTGATAGCAAATTAGCATTAATGAATAGTGCTCTCAACTGCTTTTTCAAACACCAGCTAATAGCGTCCCAAACTGCTTTTTCCCCAAAATATTTTAGATATTCTCTAGAAAAAATTTTAATTTTCCCTGAATAATTTGGAGTTCTTTCCATAGAAAAATAGGCAGGAGCTCGGCTGGAGTCTGTAGCTGAGGGGAGGAGCTTTGGATAAATAGGCGGAGCTTCGTATTAGCAGTCAAGCCACCCGGAAATGGCTGCCATATGAGATTAAAGGATTCACAAACATCCATGAAAGAATCAAAGCAACACTTCAGATTGTATTTGATGTGGGAATAACATTATGGCATCATATGAAGCTGAAAAAAGTTGTTGTTTTTTTTACATGAAATGCTTCTCTAAGATTATCTTTTGGTTATTTTATACAAATCAAACATGCCCCTGGTCCATCTGTTTACAACAAAATGAACAAAAATAATCAATTTCTCCATTTACATGTGGCCAGCAGGAGTAAATGAAGCTTAAAGGGATCTAGTTTACAGCAACATGATGTAAAAATAAAAGCTTTATGAGTCCAAGAAAATACAGGGTGTTTTTGTTTATCTTTTAAAGTAGCCTAATCTGATGCGATGTGCAACAAACTCGCACTGAGGCGTCACTAATGGGAAGAGGGGGGAAATCTCTAAGTCGGGTCTGATCTTTTTACAGCATAATTTACCCTGCGTCATTATTGTCTCAACATCACATTCTTCCACATGGCTAAGTGGTTGCTGTGGCATACGCTTAATGAATGGAAAAAAGCTATAAAATGTTAACGGCAGCCCAGTCGTAATCCTCTTGTCATTTACTTTCTCCCCTTCTTTCTTTCTTTTTTTCCAGTTTTGTCCATTCAGGCTGTTTCAATCCAGTTCACCAAGCAGCCCATGTCCCAGGATGCTTTGCACGGCCGCAGCGCCATGATGCGCTGTGAAGTCAGCGATCCGACCAACATCACATACAACTGGTATCAGGGCAACAAGCGCTTGACGGACACAGAGCGCCGTTTTCAAGAAGGGGGGAACCTGAAGTTCACGGCTGTGGATCGGCAGCTGGACGCCGGCAACTTTTCCTGCCAGGTGCAGAACCACGCCACCGGAATGATGCAGATTTCCACTAAGGCCTCATTTAATATCAAATGTGAGTGTTCACCTTTAACGGCTTATCAACCTCGTTTACAAAAATGACATGTCAAATGTTTTGAGTCAAAATTTACTGACTGATGGAGCTTCACATTGTCTCACAAAGTATTCACATCTTTTTTCCAAATTTTTTCATGGATCTGTACCCGTAAAGTACAGATGTAAGTCTGTATTTTGACTAGGCCATTTTAACAAATGGACATCCTTTGATCAATTAATTTAAAGCTCGTACTGTGTGTTTTTGGTTATTGTCCTGCTTGGAAGCGAGTCTTTGCCCAATTTAAAATTTCCATCCAGCTTCCCTAACAAATATTGCAATTTTGGTCCATAATCAAACAGTCTACCGGACCATCAGGTGTGGAAACGCCCTGAAACAACACCACATAATTACGCTGCATCACAATCATGGTAACAATGCTCAACAAATACTACATGGCAGTCCCCTTCCAGAAACACAGATGTCAATAAGATATATAAAAAAACATCATTTGATAATATCTATTCAGATATTTTGATGCAGATATATTGTTTTCACATTTATGGTCCACTTTTTTTGGTTGTAATGTGACAAAATGTGAAGAACACAAAGAGATATGAAAACATTTGCAGCACTATTTAATGACACCAAGGCCAAGTGTCGAGTTCCTGGTTAAAAACCTGAACAAAAGTCAGCATATTGGGTGACGGGTTCCATGAGTTAGAGGAATGTTTCCACCTTGTTGCCTTGTTCTTTGTGGCTTCTTCTTTCTACTGGAAACCGGATGCGTGCGCCACCAAGCATGTGTTTCTTGTTGTTTGCATTTTCCTCCCTGTTGTGTAACACCGCTTTTTCCCCATATATCCCTCAAAAGGCTTTTGTCGAGAACTCGCTGGCGGGCGTAATTTACCTCCTGGCTATATAATTATTTAGATTTAGTTCATTACTGCCCTCTTTGCGCTGGCTTTTTTACCCAGCAGCTTTGTAAACTTTTTGTGCCTTCTAGACGGGAGGCACGCCAGCTTCTTAATTTAGTTTAACCTCATAACTGAACATGAGTGGGTCTCCTTGTTTCAGAAGATGCCAGGGGAATTCAACCAAGCTCTGTGTGGGATAAATAACAGGGAGCCCTCAGGTACCAGTTGTTGCTGAAAAGCCTTTTGCAAAGATAGCAGTGGAGGGGATTGAAGGAAAAAAAAAAGGAAAACCAGATGAAAAATGTCTCCATCTGGAACATGTTCTCCTCTTTGGCTACATTCAAATGGTTTCAGGAGGTTTTTCTTTGCAGTGATGATACTTGTTCAAAGGCTGATTACAGGAACAGATGCGAGTTCAGACCTCCCCCTCTGCCCGAGAAGAGGCAGACGGAGTGATTTCGAGCACCATCTTTAAATAGTTTTAGCCTAAAAGACCAGAGTGGTACTTCAGTTTTTTTGAATTCAAAGATGGCTGCAGTTTCGCTGAAGCTGCAGATGATCCGGCATGTCGATAAAGATCAACTGACACACTCCCACAGATTAAAGTCATGAAAGCGGGAACGAGTTAGACGAGAACGGCCAGTTCTTCAGTGTTTCCATCGTGATCCAGAATAAACTGCATTTATCTGCCAAGTTGTTAACATTATTCCCACACACTTAAAATAACTCTTTTTTTATTAATAAAAGGCTTTAGAGGAAAGACGGCTAAATAAAAAAAATTATCTGGAGTATGTGTTTATACAAGAGCAGCAGTTTATTTTCCAAATATTTCGAACTTTAGACACAGCAGATATTTCAAAACAAATTTAAAAAAAGCTTCATACTAATGTTCTCAGTAGGGCTGTGTGATATCAGAAAGACATAAACGTGATAATATTTCTGAATCTTGAGATATTTATTATGACTAGTTCATGTTTTCCTGAAACATGATTCACATGCAGAATTTGCATGCATTGAAACATAATATCCTACTGATTATTGCAATCCTTTGCAACTGGTATATTCCACACATCAATAATTAAATTCGATAATCTGGGCATCTCTAGCTGCTAAAGTTAGATCTAAATCAGTGTGCATTAATATTACAGCACTGCATTTGATGCAGTAATTGTTGGCCATTGTAAGTTTCATGAGCTCACTGCAGAAGATGTTCACATCTCACCTAGATTATAATGTCCTAAATCTAGCTGATAAAACTGGAAGTATAAATGAGAACAAGAGGAATAAGGAAAATGTGGATTTATTGCGACTGGTACCGTTTTGCTGATGTTGACCAAACTCATCAGTCAGTTGTAATTTTCTGATTTGAAGCAGAACCGCTTATTTAAACAAAAAGTTCCAGGAAACTGAATCCTGTCAACTACTTTATTTTTACTTGGATTACCAACAATCCTGGGAATTTGATTTATGAGACTGATCTACAATAACCGTGTCTTCAGTCAGAGGAGTCTTCAGAACTGCTGTAATACATACTGCAGCAGGAACAGGAGATCTTTTCTGCCCACAGTCGTCAGCATCTACAGCACTTTGAAGAAACATGAATAATATGAGTTACAACATTTAATTTCCTTTGGGGATTGTGACGCATCTTTGAATTGAATCTGAAACAAATGTCCTTATGATAAACACATTCATGTCGGTATATGAATATTTATTAGTATATGTTTAAAAATGTCCACCTGATACATTTTAGCCGTATCAGTTATCAATGTACGAGTAATTGTTAAAAATAAAATTGTGAATAGTATGACGAACCTACATTTTGTTCGTGCACTTAAACAAATACTTATTCTCAAATATAACCGGAATCATTCTGATCAGATTTAAATATTTACGTGCAACTAAACTAAACATTGCTTTGTTTTGGTGCTCAAAAAGAAACCTAAAGCCAAATAATGAGAAGTTTATAATTAAATTTCTTGCAGGAAGCAAAGTATAGCCATAACTCGATGCTACATGTTGGCCTTGTTCCTGGAGGAGGATCCAGCCTTGTTTTGATGAATTGTGCCATATTTACACAACATGGATTAAACGGAGGACGGAGTCTTCTGCAGTTTTAACGTCAGCCCCTTCGGCATTAATTCTGCTTGTGCGTTCAGTGATGTGTGTGTAAGTTTGCGTGCATGGCAGTAAATGCATCTTGTAAGGAGGGGTGGGTGCTCCATATGCATTGTACATGGACTTGACGGCTGTTGCCCCTCCCCCACTGAAGAGTGAGTTAATTTGTCTTGCCTTCAGTGGTGGGTGGGCTAATCCTGTCTCAGTTATTCAAGAGAAATTACCCCCCCTCTGTTTTTACTAATAGAGGTTTTAGCCCCTGTCTGAAACTCTTTTGTCCTGTTTGGTCAGTGGTCTCCTGCAGAGACCCTGGGCTCAGGCCTCTCAAGCATTAGTTTCTCCGCGTGAGTCTCAAAAGATGCTGGCCAGCTCTGTTCTGGATTTGGGGACATAGCTTCCAGAAATGAGTCAAATACTGAAATAATGCAATTCAGATCTGAAAGCACATGCCTCCTTGCACATGTGTGCACCATCTTTGCTTTGGTCACGCAGTCCTTAACCTACATTTATCCAGCAGAAGCCACTAGTGCAGCTCCACTTTTTCTGCTCCTGTCACAGTTCATTCATCTTGACGATGATTTTCATTTTCCTAAGGAGTCTTCCTCATCACAAACATCTTCTTGATTTTCCGCTGCTCCGTTTGACTGCTGTCGGACACAGCTGATAAAATCTGACCCGTCCTGACAGCTGGCCCAAACCGTGCAGGGTGTGTTGGTGTTTACAGTATAAGAACAATCCCAGCACACATGGCTCTGCCACTCAAGTCCAGCTCACTTCTTGTCAAGGTAATGACTTTTTTATTGTTTTACTGCTGCAAAGACCCTTCACCATGGCAACAACTTGCCTCGCTGAATGAAAGTCACGCACATTCAACTTACCGATGAATGTTGGCTGTATCTATCCACACATTTTCTCTATTATGACGATCGTGTTTCCTGTTCTGCCTCCCAACATAATTATACGTCCCTAATTATGGCGTCAGGGGCCAGGCCTGCTACAACACTTCGTCGTAAATTCTGAGAGGAATTACGGGGAGTATTTCTCCCCCCTTTAATAGGTTATGAAAGAGTATCCTCTGTTTGCAACTTTGACAGCTGGCGAAACCTGAACCGTGAATGGAGCTGTTCGAGGAGCAGAATGAGCGGCTGTTTAATAATAAACAGGATGAATGTGAAAAAGGAAATTTGTCCAACAGACATTGTTCACTGGAGGTTTATTTGGATAGTTGATTGCAACCATTTGTTAGATTCTATTGTTTATTAATCTTGAGATATTTGCAGAGCTTTTCAAAAGCATTTATACTCTAACTTTTTGCAAACATTACAACTGCAACCTTCAATAAAGTTTATTGGGATATTGATGAAAGAAAACCATAAGAAGCCATGTTTTCAGCTCACCACAATCCATGTGTGGGACACACCCTAACAAGGGGAAGGAATTGTTGAAGTCACAAAACACAAAAAGGGAACTTTCTGGTCTGTGTTGCATCTAAACAATTTTTTTTAATGCAAAGAGAACAAAACAGTTTTTTTTTTTTTTTTTCCTTTTCCATTCGTAATCTATTTATGTGAAAATTACTTTTTTTTTTTTGTTTACAGAAAAGGCAATGATTGCACAGCAAGAACGTGTTTCATACAATGGAATTTAAACAGCTTCCATTGTTGTTTTTATGTGGGATAGAAATCTGACTATCATCTGCATAACAGTGGAAGAGCACACCATGCTTCTTTAATGTGGAGCCAAGCAGAAACAAATATAAGGCAAATAGAAAGGAGCCTCAAACCCAGCCATTTGGCACCCCACATAGAGCAGGGGTGTCAAACTCCAGTCCTCAAGGGCCAGTGTCTTGCAACTTTTAGATGTGCCTCTGTTCCACCACACCTGAATAGAATAATTAGGTCATTAGCGAGGCTCTGGAGAACTGATCTAGACAAGGAGGAGGTAATTAATTTCATTCCAGTGTTTTGTACCTGTGGTACATCAAAGAACTGCATAACTGAAGTTTGACACCTGTGATAGAGGATCTTACTAGTTCAGTAGGACTTGAACTAGTCTTTTGGTGTTTTCCTAATGCCCACCCACTGTGCCAAATGAGAGAGTGAAACATTGTGCTCCACTTCATCAAATGCAGCAGTTAAATCTAAACTGAAAAGAACTACACAGTTACCAGAGTTTGTAGCTAAAACTATATATAATTTAAAACTTTTAGAAGAGCCAATTCAGTGCTGTGTAACATTTAAAACCACATTGGAAAAGCTCTGAAACAAGATCCTTCTGTAATCGTTTTTTTTTTCTTTTCTTTTTTTCTGCCCATAAATTGGACATTTCCTTCAGATTATTTCGGCTCTTGAGTCACAGATTCCTTGTCCGTTTTGCTTTCAGTGACTCGCTAAGTGTCTGGCCCCGGGTCCTCTTGCTGACTTATCCTCTGTCCCCTCCCCCCAACCAAGTTGTCAAAGCTGTTGACCTTGAACAGGAAGTGCAACCAATTGTTATCTTCTGGAGTCTTTATAATTTGAGTATATCTGCAGGCATGTTTACAAGCCCAGCGTCATTATCTGTGCATCACCCCTCACCAGCACATCTGTACACTCGTCTCTCGCACCTTAAATGACTCGCTGAAAAGCAGAGTGAGAGCACTCACGCAGTTGTTGGGCATCTGCTTTGAGTAGGCTCTAATGAGCATTGCCTGGCTCAGCCAGAGAGATAAACAACAGGGATGGAGGCCTTGTTACTGTAGAGACGGTTTGCTATGACACCTCAGGGTGCGGAGCTCTGCCAGGTTGGAGCGTAATTCTTCATGACAAGTCTTCCTCTAGCGCCCCATGTGACCTCACAGGGGAGCTGCGTCTCTCCTTCCTCTCCTCCGCTGTCTCAGATTGGCTCATGCCATGCATATTTCATAGATGATCCAGGCGTACCATCAAGCCACAGGCCTTAGGAATAAATCTCAGCTCCAGTGGAATGTCTTGCATAAATACATGCACAGCGCATGTACACAAACCCAACAGAGTCGTGATTATACCTGCAAACCCAAGCAAAGTCTGTTAGCAACGCCACAGCAGATGGAGTTTTGTGCTTGTATATCATCACATAAACAACATACAGTTGCTGTTTTTTACTTGATGTAAGCTGTAAATATTTGTACAGTAAACAAAACAGAGTTGGAAATCCAGGTAGGTGGGAGCTGGTTATGTGTTGTGAATAAATCATAAGAGCTCAGTGTAATTGTGATTCTCAGATGAGTTTTAGAAACATTACATTTATTGCAACTATTTCCAGTCCACAGTTATATAGGTACAAATTTAAATCGGATCAGTCCAATTAAATTCTATATAATCATATGTTCTACCCAGAACTCAAGTGAGAAAGGTTTAGCTTCACCTGGTTGAGAGACGATCTCCAGTTCAGCGCCTTTTGTTATTCAGTTATTAATCAGTTAATCCCAAAAATAATCAACAGATTATCCCTCCACTGTATTGATCAGTCAAGCATAAAGGATTAAACTTTTCACATGTTGTTTGACTTTTTTAGCTGCCGATTCATCCTTTGCTACAAATGATCAAGCATTCACTAAAAGAATTTGGTAATTGTATTTTAGGCAATTACATTATTCAATTATTTATAAAGAAATATTTTTTTTATCTTTATCACTTAATACATTTCTAATATTACATAGAACGACTTAAATAGTTAAATTTAAAAATATCTGTTGAATGTTCAGCCCTTGCTTCTGCCTTCTCCATCATCATAAACTGTTCTTCAGTTTTCTCATCTCTGTTAATAAACTTTCATATGACCCATTAAATAATTTCTATGCACAACATTAAAGCACAACACTTGAAATGTGATAGCCGTGGAAATACTGCATTAAAGCATTCCTTTGCAAATGCAATAATGCATTCAGTAGTTACCGTGACAATGATGGGTATTTGATATACCTCTGATATGCATGGACTGCAAGCTTCCCACTCTATTATTATTCATCGTAAAAATGCAGATTTGTTTGATCGCATGAATAAATGCCATGAAATTCTTCATTTTCTGATGCATTTCCTCCCCTGGGGATTTCCACATTTCCGTAAAAATACTAAATTACATTCATGTGATCATTTTGAACTGTAACTGAAATTGAAAAGCATGTGCAATTTATTACACAAGCTTTCCAGCAATTTTCCACAAAATATTAAAGTATTAGTTTTTAGTCATTTCAATGCCACAGTTTATGAGCTGGCAGTTCCAAGTTATACCTCTGAGATTACTTGGAGAAAAAAAAATAATCAATTTCATTTGATGTGGATTTGAAGGTTGGTATTTGATGCACGGTTGGTTCAACCTTGTACATATAGGAGAAAAATACTTGAATGTGCTTCTGGCCTGAGATTTGCATTTTTGATTATATAAATCAGCCGGTGTATGGGGTCATCTTTTCAGCGGTAGATTCATGACATTACCTTCTTCTTCCTGAGCAATTTGCTTTATTCTTTTCAACAAATGACATAAATTCTCCTCCACTTCTCTTTCCTTCCTCCCTTTTTCATTTCCTACTCTAAGACAACCAATCAAGTTTTGCATAATTCTCTCTGCCTTTGGTGAAATGTTATCTCCAACCTTCTCTAGAGGTGCAGACAAGCTTGAAAATAATATTCTGAAGAAATGCGTCTGAAATCTTTTAAAAGTTTTGCCTCGTTGCTTGCTTTCCCCTCTGGCTCATTTTTTGACAGCGGTGCATCCCTTATCCCAGGGAGTCGATGAAGCGTCCTTTAAATGACTAATGAAGCCAAGCTGAAGCCCATCTCACTCGGATGAGTGGAGTGGTTCGGTGACGTTGGCAAAACAAGAGCTGTGGTCGCTCGCTGCCGTGGCTCTGGCTGTCACAATGATGATGTCGCACACCTTCCTCTTCCCTGCTGCTCTCATTTGTGCTGCTATTTGTCCTGTGTAGACAGATGACAGGATGACCACTTAACTCCATTTTTCCTCCTGTCCTTCTCCCGGACTCTGCTTCGTTTTTGCTCTGCAGGGCTGGAGAGTGGTGGTGTGACTCTGAAGGAGCCAGCTTCTGAAGAGGAAATTGAGAACTCGACTCCGGTTATATTGCGCTGTCACATCGATGGACACCCGCGGTAATTGTTGACCTCTGGTTCTACATCAGATCCCTAAAGTAGAAAAGTGTGTGTTTGTTGACAACACGTTCCATCCCGAGTCCTGCTCTCCTTCCCTCCCTCCCAGGCCGACCTGCCAGTGGTTCAAAGATGGAGTGAAGCTGATGGAGAGCAGCCATCAGACCAACAACAAGGACAGAACTCTGACCATCCAGAGTGCCAGTCCGGATGACAGCGGGGTTTACTACTGCTGCGCCAGAAACGCAGCCGGCTACGTCTGCAGCAGCAGCAACTTCACACTCTCCGTCATAGGTGAGACGTTTTTCCTTCTCACTCTTAAAGAAGTGATGATGAAACTTATTTATGATTCACTTGACATTATTTAAGCAAAAAAGTATAATAACAATAACAAATGGTCAAAAACTCAAAGATACCAGTGGCAGGTTTCCACCAAATTTCAATAACAAAATACTAGACCAGATTTCTGTTGCTGCCTTTAATGATACTTTAAGGCTGGTAACTCTGGAAGCTGTAACCCAAAACAGCTGCTAGAAAATCCCAGTGAGCTTAACATTGAGGCCAGTGAGGATTATTAACTCAAACAGTGAAAAATCAATGGAAAGATCTACGTTAGGAAATTTTTCTGTCTGATTCCGTCACAATGCAATAGACCCCCGGAGCGACTTGCAAACAACTAAAAGCTACAAATGCTCATCCAAAAATGCTTACAGCTGCCTATTTTTCCAAACAACAAATGTACCTTAATATGTATTAACACACACAGTTGAAACCATCTTAGGACTACTGCAGAAGCTAACATCCATGGTCTTTCTGTTTTTGCTTTTTTGCAACATTTAAATGTTTAAGATTAACAACCAGTATTAATATCAGACAAAAGGTCTGAGTAAATACAAAACACAGTTATCAAATTATAATTTTATGCTACCCAAAGTAACCTGTGTGAACAGTAATTGCCTCGTAAACATAATAACCAGTTGTACCAGCCATGGTTGCTACAGCGAGCGTTTCCAGGAACAGGCAATGAGTGTTTTTTTTATCACTCTGGAGGAATGTTGGTCCACTTTTTGGAGAACTGTTTAAATTTATTACAGGGTTTTCAGGGTTTTCGCTGTCTCTCTATTGGACTTTGACTATGCCTCTCCAAAATCTCATTTTTGTGTTTTTAGAGCCATTCAGAGATACGCTTGCTGCTTTGGATCATTGTTCTGCTGCGTCGCAAAAAAAATTAATGAGTTTAAGATTAACAATTGATAGACAGAAATTCAGGATTTCTGGTTTGTTTGATCTGAGACATTTAACTATAACAAAAAACAAATTAAAATCTGTTAAGAGCCAAATACTTGTTCAGAGCACTGTATACACTAAAATTTCCAGTATTTTTTTTTAAGTGCACTATCTTTTTTTAGTCATAAAATATTTTAATTATTTTTTTCCAAGTTTTATAAAAAACCGAGAGTTATTTAAAATATACATAAAATTACACATGACAAAATATAAATGATTTTTTTTTATGCAACAATGTTTTGAAAAAGTAATTGGATTACAAAATGTCCCTTTCTGTTAAGTGGGACTCTAGATCACCAATTTAACAGATTGGCTCAAAGTGCTCCAGGCAAACCCCTGAGTTGGAGATAAGCTTTAAAATCCTAACATTCATTCACATTACTCTTTCTTTTTTATGTGGGTTTTCCCTGCCTTTTTCCAAGTCTGCTGCTGCTGAAAATGAAAGGATAGGAAGTCAGTTTAAACACCATTAGTGAGGAGATGAAGCCCTGAAAGAGAATCTAATGAGATTATAAGAGTGTACTTGTACCTTCATTTCCCGCCTCCCACGCAGACTGAAATATAAACATAAAAACGTGCAAAGCGAATAATAACTTGATATCCTGAAGCGCAAAGATCCCACTGATGATCTGAGTGCAGCGGCTGCTTTCAGACAGTTTGCTGTTCAGGGAGGCTGTTTGTTTTCCTCCAGAATCTGTTGTTTAATCCATTATGTGTGGCTTTAAAGTTAATGCAGCAGCATGTCTGTGCTGGAGAAACCCAACACCCTTCTTCATTTTAATTACCCACCTGTAAGACTCTCAAGTGCTGCGATAACACCTGCATGGGGGGAACAAAACCCTACAAGCTTCCAGTTACAGTCTTGCCGCCGTCTGCCTCTCTAATAGGCGTCATTGTGAGAAAAAGCAAATTTATCCTGTTTTTCCTGTATATTGAGGCCATCCCACTAATTTCTTGGGTGGGCCAGGTGTACTCCAACTACACACCTTTTTTTGTTCTCAGTTTTTCCAGAACTAACCTTGAGCCTTATCCCAGTGCTCCTTCTGGCACCATTCCTCCTCCTCATAGGTGTGAAAATTAGAAGTTTTGACCCAAATCTGTAAACCTGCTTAGATTTAAGAGTATTTACATGCTTCACCTCCTGTATGGAGCTCAGCAGTTTTATATTGTATTTTGAGTACAATATTTCCTCTCCTGCTTCTATTGTACAGCCAATCTTTCCTTTGGCATATCAGAGTAGAACAAAGTTTACCCAAGAATGCTTGTTTGGAAAATTATAAAATAATATACGCTCTACCAGATTTGGGAATCATTTAAATCTCACATCCAGAGTATTAATACTCACATTTTGCATATTCATTAAGCAAAGATGGAGCTGAAATTGACAAACTGCTTTAAAAATGAGTACACCTTTGCTTCTCTCTTTTTAAATTTTTTTTTATTTACGTGTGCTATCCAGCAGTGTAGAAATCAGAATTATTGTCATTGGAGTGCCACAGAGAAGTCACAGAGATTTACTTCACAATAGGAGCATTATGGCTTTTATCATAATGCTCCACTAGAGAGAAAACAAGAAAACACCTTAGAAGTCTGCTTCTACACCTGCAGAAAGAGAGAAAAGCAAACAATGTATACACTTACAGCAGCTTCACTGAAAAGTACACAGAAGAGCCTGACATGGATCCAGCATCTGTGTGTGATTATTCTTGTGGTTATCCATATGACTGCTAAAGAGGAAAGACTTCAGTAATGAATGTGAAATCAATTGTTGCTGCAGTTAGAACTTGTTCTGCTGCTTCCACATGTAAACATGCATACGTTTGTCTGTCTGTCTCATAGATAAGAGCGTGCCGAAGCCGGTGGTCACCCCTGAGAACCAGGTGGTGCTGAAGAATGAAGAAGCCATGTTCCATTGTCAGTTTACTGCGGAGCCTGAACCCACGTTGGAGTGGTACCATGAGAACGAGCTGCTGGTTAACAAGTCTCGGTAAATTGCTTCCTCATGTTGTTTCTTCCCCTTCTTACTCATACCGGCTGATCATCCAACTTTCAACTCTTTCTATCATTTCACAACACAAACATAAGCATCCACCTTCCTAAGCTGCTCCACTTCCTGTTAGTAGAAACCTTTTGCATTATCCTCATGGCTCTCTTTCTCGAGCTTTAGACAAATTGCTCTTCCAGGGAAGCCATAGCTTTAACAATGGGCAGTCTGCCATACATCACTTGAACAAAGCCTTTCTCTGCAGTCCTCCAGTGTTCTCACAGTGAGTGGAAAATGCCCTCAGGCTGCAGTCATCTCATCTCAGTGCAGCCATTACAAACACACCATTTATTCATATTTTGTCCCATTCCAACCTAAAACTTCAATTTCTTTGAGATTTTACGAAACGTAACACAAAGTAGAGCATAATTAAACCTCCCACATCCGAAGCCAAACTGTTGACAACAACGATGCAATTTCCATACATTTTTCCTCAGCGCTTTACATAAGCGTCTCCCAAAAATGTTTTTTTGTCACCTGTAGATTAGAGATGCACAATATGGCTGAACTATATAATTATAAAACAATAGTTTTGTTTTAAATATCAGAAATGTTGCCATATTGGCACATGACCTTTTCTGTTCTATCCCCAGTTTTCACTGCATGCCATTGTTTTGTTTTCTTATTTTTATTTTTAAGTGGTTACAAGGTACAGTGGCAAAACCTGAAACTGTTGCTGCACAAATTACTCAACAGGTTGTTGCTAGGAAACCAATGAGTGAGTTGTTGCCACTCACCTTGATTAGTTAATATATTTCTTTAACTAGCTTAAGTACATAGCTACTACAGAAAGGGAATTTATTATTTGATCACACAATTATTTGTCAGGATAATCAATGATGAGGCCTGTCAGAAAAAAGTAAATTTTTCTGGACAATAAATTGTCCTAGAAATTATTACAATAAACAATGATATTGATGCAAATAATTGCAACTTTAACACACAAGACCAAAATCATAAATAAAATGGATTGTAAGCAAAATTGGTCTTCAAAAAATATTAATCAGAATTTATCCTGTGATTAACTGATTATTGCTTGTTGTGGCAGGCTTATCAATTACTAAAATAATCACTTACAACAGTCTTACTTTCTAGTTATTCATTTATGTAAAAAGCAAAAGGCATTGATGGCGCAAAATTGTTTGATTCCTCTTTAAAATCTGCATTTGTTGGTTGAGGAATTCCCAGGTAGCGTTGAGTTTTGTGTATTCTTGTTTATTGATGTGAGCTGATTGTAACATCAGAGAAATGCAGCTCCCTGTGGGCAACATAGCTGTTTAGATAACCCTCTGCACATTTTGTTTGATTATCAGATGAAGATTGGTTTTCAGATGTTTTGAAATCAGGAGAAAATAGACATGTTTAAGCTCAAGGCCGTTGTGCAAACTGTGAAGCAGAGCTATGAGGAATTTTTTTTTTAAGGGACAAAAAGTCTGTCTTGACTTATTTTCTTGTGAGGTTATTTTAGAGGTTTCCCTCGGAGTGAAGTCGTTTTCATTGCCATCATGGGGAAAACGTACTCAAAGTCCCGCAGCTCGTTTCCTTTCCTCTTCCTGGAGAACGAAGACAAGATGACTGAAGTATCGCTCTGCCTCAGGGATTCAGTCAATCCTGGACGATTCTTCTTCTAAAATAACCCCAAAAGCATTTTACTTTTTCTTTTATTAGATGTATGTGTTTTTCAACTAAATCCACAATACTTTCTTATCAATTTGTGATGAGCTGCTGATTTGCCTTTAGTGATACTATCACATGTGAGATTTCCATCTCACTATGGCTTAAGGTCAGTCTTTAATTACTTTGCATCCTTTCCATCACTCACACTGAAGCTGCCAGCAACTTGGGTCCAGCTGGCAGCTTTCACCCCCTGAAGGATAGAAGTTTTATTTTTAATTATAGCAGATTGTGGGAATCTTTCCTTTCTTTTACTGTAGACTTTTTCTCAGTGGGATGTTGATTCTTTTCCCCCCACTTCTCCTGTGAGACGTTGGTGATTGTTTTTATGTGAAGCAGCCCAGTTCAGGCAGGATGGACTTACTTGTCAAGGATGAAGGAATTGAGCTGGGAATTTCCTGCTGATGAGTTTGGGTTTGTTGCGGAGAACGTTGTTGTTGCATGTACTGGAATGCAGACAGGGAGCTGTCCAGGCTGCCTGGGCTGCAGAGGCTGGAATTTATCAGCAGTTTCCGGGTCCGGATAAACATAAAAAAATAGATTTACATGTTCAGATCTTATTCTCTCTTTTTCTTTACATCAATCTGTCAGTCCATACATCCATTAATCTTTTGGTCTAGTCATTCATATATCTTCCATTCATCCATCCATAAATAGCTTTCGTCCATCCATCCATTTCTTCCATCATCGATGTCTGTCATTTATCCACCCATTCATTCATGTATTCCAGTCATCCATCCATCTGTCCAACCAACCAACTGACAGTCCAGCCAGCCAGTCACCCATCCATTGTTCCATCCATCTATATTTTGGTCCATCCTTGTATAAATACTTTGGCCCATATCTTTCGTCTGTCCATCCATCCTTCCTTCCTTCATTCCAGACCGCTGTAGAAATATCAGCAATAAATTCATGAGGAACGTTTGTATTTGCAAATTTAAAATCGCCTAAAAGATGAACCAAGAGCTCTGAAAACTTGAGTCTGAATTGGTATGAAATTCTCACACCCAGTGTGTGTAGGGGCCCTGGTCATGTTCTGTCAAATTCATGCACCCATCTCATTAAAATCGTCTGCTTTTATGTGTTTGTCCTCCGCAGCGTGTCCCTGTTGTCCAACGGCAGTCTCCTAATCACACAAGTCAAACCCAAGTACACAGGAAACTACAAGTGTGTGGGACGTGGCACCGGTGGATCCGTTGTTACACAGACTGCATCTCTCCAAATAGCTGGTACACACACGTGCACACATTAAACTGCAGCTGTTCAATTGGTGACGGACGAAAACCTGTTTCTGAAATCTGAGGAGGGCTTATGTTACGCCCTGACCCCGTCCATGGCTCTACGCTGCACTCCCCTCCTTTCACTTAGAGCCAGATTTCCGTGATGATGATCAGATTCCCATACGGACATCCGGCCCTGCTGAATCCAGTATGCGCCGAAGACGCCAGTGGATCACATTATTTCCAGGTGTTTTCCAGACTTGTTCAGACCTTTGGGCTTTCTGCAGAGTAAACAACACCTGGCAGGCAGAGGCCATCAGTAACAAATAACATCCTGATGTTGCTGAAACAGACAATGAAAAGACAATACAGCAAAACACCATGAAAAAGTATAAATCTAATTATTTTCCAAATAAACGTATGCCAAGTACAGTATGAATTTGTGTTATAGAGTCCAAATACATAAACTTGGAAAAACTCCCTACAGAATAGTTTTAATCAGCATCAAGCTTCTCATCTTGAATTTTCCAATGCATGTGCATGCAAGTCCAGCATTGCGACTCAGCTCAGGGTTGGAATTTTCTAAGCATTTCAAAGACCTGATCACCTGATTGCTTTCCTCTTTATCCCGAGGGTCAGGGATTAACGAGAAATGACTGAATCTGCAGTTTTAACCCACAGATCCACAGATGTATATAAATGCCATATTTCCCACCTGGCACCACATGTAGTTTTGTGTCACAGTAATAGATAGTTCCATTTCTGCTCCACCTTCTTCATTTTTCAGTGTTTCCCAGGTCTGGATAAGTATCTAAAAATTAAATTATTTAAATTATTTCCTGGCTGTATTCCCTATCCGTTGTTTAAATATTAGTCCTTTTCCCTTCCTGCTTTGTGTCTTTTATTTCTCTTTTGTTGGTGTGTTTTTCCTTTCTTTCAACCTTCCTTGTGTCTTTTGATTTTTCCTACCTCATGCCCCCTCTTATTTTTCATTCCATCCTTTCTTCCTTTCTCTCCTCCCTTATTTACTTACCTCCTGCTCTGCATTCTTATAACCTAATTTATTTCCTTGTTTGTGTTGCTTAATTTTTTTGTTTCCTTGTGTCCTACCACCTTTTTTCCAAGTTTCCTTCCTTACTTTTTGTGTCCTTCATTTATCTTTCTTTTCTTCCATCCTACCTCCCTTTCTACTTGTTTCTTTCTTTCCTTCTGTTTTTTTCTTCCCTGAATTTGTCATTTTCTTTTCCCCTCTACCTTTTCCCTTCCCCATTATTCTATTGTCATTCATGCTTTCTTTTTCTTTCTTTCTTACTTTGTTTCTTTCCTTTATTTCCTCTCTCTCTTGCTCTCTCTGTTATGAAGTATTAATGACTTGCACTTGGGTATCAATGCTAACAGCAGATGAAGGTCTTGTGACCTGTAACAGATCTCATTGCTCTTTGTATTTAGGGGCTGCTGATTTTTGGCGTGACCCACCAAACAGAAGTTAATCCCCCTCTTAAGTCCAACCTGTTCTCTGTTTGTCTTCCTTCCACTGGTTTCTGCAACTTGCTCCTAAAATCACAGGATTTACTTTAACAAGTCAAGAAATCCCTCAACTGGGAATTAGTGTTGCTCAGGGCCAAATCAAAATGCTTCAGTGACTCTGAAAGAAAATTGATGATTAAATTAAATCAATTGGAACGTTTTAAGTCCTTACTTCACGCTCCATTATTTCCATCTCCTTGCTCTTTGCTGCAGACATCGGAAGCATGTCGCCAAGGATGTCAAGGGTGTTCACCACCGACACCATGCAGCGGGTGACCTGTTACCCCCCAGCAGGGAGGCCCGACCCCGAGGTGTGGTGGGAGAGGGAAGGTCACAGGGTGCCCACGGAGGGCCGGGTGTACCAGGAAGACCTGGACCTGGTCTTCAACCGGACGGAAGAGGGAGACTCGGGCGCCTTTACCTGTGTGGCTCAAAACAAGGCCGGGCGCAGAACCCAGGATGTCACGTTCACCGTCGCAAGTAAGTGAAACGGGGAAACCTTCTTGAGCTACTAATGCAAGCTGGCGATGTTTGAATGAAGCTTTACCTGGGATGGGACCCAGGTAAAGCTGGGATGGGATTATTCACATATCTTTGAGATTATTTACCAAAATGACTGCATGTCCCTGTAAAATGCAAACAAAAACATTATTCATCATGTTTATATTCAGGGAACATTTTGTCTGTGCAGCCATTATAATTAGGAAGATATTAAAAATACTAAAACCCAAAGTTCTTAGCTTTAACAGCTGTAATAAACATTTAAATGTATTTGGGGTTTTTTCACATATACATAAGTGGTTCTTCAATAAAATGAAGTTATAACAAAATTACATTTTATTTCCTGAAGAAAAAAAACTAAATGGTTCCTTTAAAAATATAAGGAAAATACAAGAATTTTAAATAACTAATTGAGTGATTATTTTAATGCTTTGTTGAGCATAATTTCCAGTAATTGTGATGTTAATTCTTCTATGCTCGTAGTTTCTACTCTTAAAGCCATAATATTTAGGTTTTTTTGTTTTTTAGGTCATAGAAAAGGTCCAAAGAAAACCAAAATAATAATAATTAGCATTGATATTAATACAGTTTGATCCAAGATCCGTCAGAGGGAGTTGAGTGTACATGGTGACTATAAACTGATGTTGCATACTGACGTCTCTCTGTGCCTCCACAGCTCCCCCGGTCTGGGTGTCCAAACCTCTGGACAGCAGCTTAGAGGAAGGTAAACCAGGTTACCTCCACTGCCACGCGCAGGCCAACCCTCAGCCTGAGGTCTCCTGGTTCCGCAATGGCATGGAGATCATACCTGAGGTTTGTTGTCATTCACAGCTGTCTGCTTTTCTTAACAACATACAAAGTTGTTAAGAAGTCACACTTGGAGTGTTTTTTCCCTCTTCATTTTACCCTCCAGGACTCTCGTTTCAAACTGTTTTCTAACGGCACCCTGAGGATCAACAACGTGGAGGTGTACGACTCTCAAATGTACGGCTGTGAAACCAGGACCATCGGCGGCCGCCTGTCTGGCCAAGCTCGAGTCACTGTGCTGGGTAAGCTGCAGGGGGAACGCTCTAATGATCCGTACGGCCATTTAAATTCTTTCTCTGCTGGAAGGTTGTGTGAAATGGATGAAATCAAAATGTTGGTTTTTTTGTTTTTTTTTCCTAGAAAAGAAACAAACACGAGTTAATACCTGAGGGCCTGTGTGTTTGGCTGCTAAATCAGGAATCTGTGTTATATAGGCTTTCTGCAGGGACACCCACAGAGGTGTTAACCATGACTCATGCATAGTGGGTTTGGTCCAAGTTTGTGTTTTAACACCTTATCTCCATCATGCATTCTTGTCTCCTGTCGTAGCACTAAACAGTGATCGATGACCAGCAGGTTTACTTGTTCTCAGCCTCTGATAAATCACAGCCTCTTTGTAATCATCAAGTTGTGTGACATTGTTGCTGCAATTTGGTCACACTTATCTTTGTGACCACAAACTTGTGTTTTATTGGGACTTTGTCATTGTAACTTTTTAGAACTCCTTCAGCCAACCTGATTGGAAAACAGCTGTACGTAATTTAATCTCATTTATAATCCAGTTGTTCCAGGAACAAATGGAGGGAGCTGCTACAAAATCAAACTACTTTGTTTATCTGTAAAACTTTGTGGTGTAAAGCTAACAATGCATCATTCTGGCCTCACTATCCCATCTGAGAAGCACGGTGGTGGCAGCATCATCATGTTGTCCAGAGAAGCTGGTCAGTTTTTCCGAGCTGCAACCTTTTGAAAGTATGAGTTCGAGTAACTCGGTGCTCTATCCAATCTGACAATTTTCCTCAGGGGTTCTCAATAACTATGAATAAAGAACTCATTTTTGGTTTTAAGTATGGATATAATAACTAATGCAGATTTTTCATGAAATAATTTGTGACATTTCCACAGAAATGTCACTAAAATTACTATTAATATTGTTTTAAAATCTATTTTTCCTGGAATTAAGTTAGAAATAGTTTTCTGTATTTTTTTTACAGAATTTTTCAAAAATTATTTTACTTTTTTTTTTTTTTTTTTTTTTTTTTTTAAGTTTTATGTCTTTTGAGGTTGACAGTTAAGCAGTTAAAAATTACATCAATTTTCCTAAAGTAGAAATTTCCCCCAAAGTTTTACAGGTTTTTTGGTTACATTAGTAGCTCTATAAAAGATTTATTTATCTGGCCTGGGGTGAAAATGGCTCTTTGGATTGTAAATGTTGCAGACCGCTGAACTATGAGAAGAGAGTGTTGCAACATTTTAGTGTCTAGATGTGCAAAGTTGTTAGAAAAAGTTGTGCAAAAAAATGTATGTACTATTTTATGTTTTACAAAAATTCCAAAAAAATAATGAAAACTTGCTGCTAAATGTTTAAAGGCTCTGCATATGTTTGCAAGACGCTGCAGATCAGTTTGGTTCCATTTCATCTGCACGGAGAGTTGCACAAAAGAAGCTTTGACCTTCCCCCACCTCCCCGTGTTTTCACCGCATGTGTTAACCACATGTAATGTTTCCCTGGAACTTGTGTTTCAGAGCGGCTGAAATTCACACCCACCCCACAGCCGTCCCAGTGCCTTGAGCTGGATGAGGAGATCACCATCCAGTGTTCTGCCAAGGGCCGAGAGAGCCCCACAATCCGCTGGACCAAAGCAGGTACGCATGGCTCTGGCTTAACCTTTGCCCCCTGTTGTTCTAGATCTGATAAGGAAAAAGCTGTCTGAACAATATCTCACCCCAAAACGAAGCAGTAGCAACCTGCAGATCTTTGTCAACATTAAGGCGACGTGTTAAAACCTGCGTGGTCTTCAGCAAACATTGTGAGGAAGATTTATCATCGCAGACCTCATCTCGTTTGTCTTCATTAACTGAGAGGGAGAGCCAGTTCCCTCCTTAACCCACTCCCTGCTAGGGCTGGGTATTGTGAAAAACCTCAAAATTTAATTAAATTTGTATTCTTTGAGTCATGTTTCAATATCAATTTGATTCAATCTTTTAAATACTTTGGTATTGTTTTAATTACTATAAAAGTAATTTTTTGGATTATCAATTTATTGTAATTACTTTAACAATGTATATATTCAACTTTTTGAGTAGTAAAATATCTGAAAATAAGATGGTAGAACAGTAACACTTTGGCTTAATATGGTTTTCAAAAGTTAAAACAAGACTGTAGTACCTGATTAAAGTTGCCACCCCTGCCTTCTTCAAATGAAACAAAATTGGTGTCAAATATTTGTTACATTTGTGCTGGTCTGTGCAGCAAAACACTAAAAAAGGTTTCTATTTTTTTGTTTTCATTTTAAATAAAATGGTGTCACCTGAGTGAAGTTGCCACCTCCCACGTTTTTTTATAATTAATTGAAAAACATGTTTGTGCAGCAAAAATTTTCCTTCGTGCCATTATCATTTTAAAGATATTAATAAATGTTTCCAGAAGTCATTGAAAGTCAACCAGTCCCCCACATTTACAAAATCAAATGAAATGTGGTGTCAATGAACTGTGTCATGTTTGTGCAGGAAAGATTTTTGTTTCTGCTGTTTAAAATTTTTAAGTTATGTTAAAAAAAAAATCCAGAGATCAACCTGCCCATGTCTTCACGTCATCATAATCGAACATAATTGATAAATTAATTGTGCTATGTTTGTACAGCTAAAATTATGCAGTGCAGTTGGTTGACACCAAATTTGCTTGATTTTGTAAATGTGTCTGATTGTGGCTGGGGCTATTTGCCAACCACCAAAAAACTCAAGAAGACGACAATTTTACATCCAGCAGTTTTACGTGTGATGCCAAGCTAATATAGCACAATTAACAGAGTTTTCCAAATCGATATTGAATCGGAAAACATATTAATTGTATTAATAAATCAATATTTTCACCCCCTACTGCCCCCTCAGATGGAGGAGATCTCCCGCCACACGTGGATCAGAAGAACGGCCAGCTCCGCTTCAACAAGGTCACTCGCAACGACGCCGGCAACTACACCTGCATCGCCTCCAACAGCCTCCAGGGGGAGATCAGAGCCCTGGTGACCCTCATTGTGGCCGGTAAGCCACTCTCGATGTAGAAATACCCCACATAGAGAGTTTTTATTTATTAGAGGGGCTTAATGTTGACTCTTCTTATTACGATTCAAACAAATCAGCATTTAATGTCCTCTAAGAGACCATTTTACTATAATGAAAAGCACCCATTTCACCAATTGTGTCCTCACATTAATGAGCTTTTTGCTTATTGTTCTGTCCATGCTTGCACATGCAGTGTATGTTCGCTTTAAAGTGGAGCCAGAGCATACGTCGGTATACCAGGGACACACTGCCGTCCTGCACTGCCAGGCCAGCGGTGACCCCAAACCTCACGTCCACTGGATTGTGAAGGACAAGGTTCTGGGCGTCGCCAATAATGGCAGGTAAATGAGACCAGGCTGATGTAAAGTGAGCAGTATTATCACTTCAAACAAGTTTTAACCCTGGAAGAAAAAAAAACAAAACTTTCAGTTGCTTTTGTCTGAATACTTTGGAAGACTAATATACAGCTCTGGTAAAAATTAAGAGACCACTGCAAAATTATCAGTTTCTCTGATTTTACTTTTATAGATCTGTTTGAGTAAAATGAACATTGTTCTTTTATTCTATGAACCACTGACAACATGGCTCTGAAATTAATTTCCAGAAAATGAGAAAAATAACAAAAAAGATGCAGTGCTTTCAGACCTCAAATAATTCAAAGAAAACAAGTTCATGTTCATTTAGAAACAACAATACTAGTGTTTAAACTCGAAGAGTTCAGAAATTATTTGGCGGAATAACCAGGAGGTTTTCAATGGGGTTCAATGCAGTGGTTTCTTTTCCAGAGCTGTATGCTTTCAGTCTTTTCTTTTTGTGTGTTGTACAACTTCTTTGTAATATTTCAACTTTAGGCAGAGTTTCCTGATAAACTATTGATAGTCATCGTCAGAACAACATTAAAGGAATCTTTGTACCTCATTTTAAGCAAAATGATTAATTTCCCTTATTGATAGCTTGTCATTTGTCTCTAACCTGTAAAAGTTGTTCGGAAGGACATATTACAAAATGTCCTTCCTTTCTTTTTTCTCTCTTCCTTCCTTGCGCCCCTTATTCGTTCATTCCCTTTTTCCCTTTATGTCAGCCCATTTCCCTGATATAAACAATTTGAAATAAACTCTGGTATATTGAGTCTGTGAAGGTTTCTTAATTTTTTACATAAAAATGTTCTGTTAAATTTAGGACTAATGTCTGCTGTAGCTTTTCATCCCGCTGGCCTGTGGGCCCCTCCTGCTACATTTAATTATTTTATCTGACTGCTCTTCACACTTCTGCAGATTAGGTGTATGTTTGAAAATCCTAAACATTTAAGACAGACTGTGACTCTCGGGTTCCCGCCCTCTGTTTCACCCAGAATCCAGGAGATGCCAAACGGTTCATTGATAATAAGAGACGTCACCACTGACGACACGGGTCAGTACACCTGTGTGGCTGGGAACAGCTGCAGCATCAAAGACCGAGTGGCTCAGCTCTACGTAGTCGGTAGGTTTAACACACACACACACGCACCCACACACGCCCACACACACACACACACACAGAGAGAGGCATGCTTCCAGAGGTTTTCTATCAGGGACAAAAGTACCCACGTGGAGCAGTGAGCCACAATCACAGGAGCAGAGAGGAGGCATTAATTAAACCTCCACCCGTCTGTCCATCACCCATGGCGACAGGTTAATAACCTGCCCCATGTCTCTGACGCCACGGCTGACAGGGGGTGATGGGCTCGGGTTGATGCTGGATCTAATAAAGCTTTGCACTCTGAGGCCAATAAAAGCTGAAAATTACAGTCACACGCTCGCACTTTACCTGAACAGAAGGATTTCAGAGAGAGAGAGACGATTTAATTTAGTTGTTAGTCTGGGTTTGCGTGACAAAGCCGCCCAGCTAAACCACGACAGCAACCTGATCATTTTAACCTTTTAAGCGGTGAAAGACTTGATGTTTGCTTCTGTAGAACATGTGATTGTTGCATCTTTCAGACAGTAGGTCAGACTTTTTAAATCTCTAAACAATCTTATACCAGTCTCACAGGTTTGCTAAAGGCATCCAAACTTTCTGCAACATGCAGGGTCATTTTTGCTGTAGGCCAGGGGTGTACAAAATGCAGCCTGGAAGCCATTTGCAGCCCTTTGCATGATTTTGTGTGACCCCCCCCAACCTTAATTCTAAAGTGAGGTAAATATGACCGAATTGAGGCCAATGCACAATTTTATCATTTTTTTTAGATCTGCAGATTTTGCAGACGAATAAAATCTTAAAATGACAAAAAAAAAAAAAAATCTTGGTGCAACACGAGTTTCTTATTCATTCTAAGTCTTAAATTATTTTTCCATTTGTCATAGTTTAATAGTATAATAGGACCACAAATATCCAGCAACTCTTGCTCAGACTTTATAAATTGAATAAGCTGTAAATATTAACTTTGACTGATTCTTTATTGAGAACTCTGACTTGTACAGCAGGACTAATTTACAGCTACCAATCATTCCAGTTAGCAAGAAAGGTAAACCAGAGAAATGACGTCTAAAAGAATTTTAGTGGCCCAGAAAAATAGAAAAGGAAAACGGAAAGGTGATGCATTTAGTGGCGATGTGAGCTGGATGTGTGGAGGTGCAACGTTTCTTTTTTTTAATTTTGTTAGCAATTTTTTTTTATTCCCTTAGCTGGCCTCAGATAATTTTTTTCACTGGCAAGTTTGTCATAAACTCAGCTTTAGAGTTTACGTTATGAGTATGTCATATGTGAATGAACAGTATGTGCTGCCATAGGATTTTCAATAAAAACTCAAAATCTGTCTTTTTTTAATTGCCATAAAGAAGATTACTGTTTTCCATTTATCAGTTTAATTCACCTCAAGATTTTAATTGTAGCCTGTTTTGCTTGTAAAGTGTAATAGATTTAGCATTTTTGTGGACCAGTTAAGTGGTAGCAAATTCCTTTATTGTAGTTAGATAAACTAGGGGCCCCAGACAGCATCTCTCTTTGGGCTCCCACAAAGCTAGAAATGACCCTGTCAACATGTGCTTTCAATATCAAGCATTATAACTATTCTGTGTCCTGCAGACAAACCTCCTTACCATGATGGCGTTGAGGATGACAAGGCTCCTTATAAGATGATTCAAACCATCGGCCTTTCTGTGGGGGCAGCCGTGGCTTACATCATTGTGGTTCTGGGACTGATGTTCTACTGCAAGAAGAGACGCAACACCAAGAGACTGCAGAAGGGCCAGGATGGAGAAGAGCCAGAGATGGAGTGTCTCAACGGTAGGAAACAATCTCTGGATTACACAAATGTGCCAACAAGCTTCCTAAGGCCTTTGGTGATTAATAAGACCCAAGGCTTAAAAAGTTAAACTTAATCTTGCCAAACTATTCAGCTCTAGTTACAATCTTTAGCACGTTTTTCAGATTTACCTTTTGTGATGGTAGGAAAGAAGCAGCGTTTTCCTAGAATGTTTTGTGAACAAGTTTGCATGACGATAGTGTCTAATGGTTGCCTCTTACCAGCCCTCAGTGCATGTTGGCAAAACAAATGCAGTCATCGTCCAGACATGTTTGTCGTTTTTGTTACTTTAAGTTAATTTCTGAATTATGAGAATCATCACTTCCTTATGTAAAGTGCATTTCCTCATGTCTTTCCCATTTTGAAAGACAGCTACAGGAATTTGGTTTTTGTTATCCTGTCATACTAGAGATGGGCAATTATTGTACTATTTGTTGTGGGGAAAAAGAAAATAATATTTCAGATTTATTGGGACAACAATAACTTTTAATTGATATGACATTATGGTTGAGATTTTTACTTCCATTGTTTGGACTAATTTGTTCCTCAATGTTGGGTGCCAAAACAGCATCAAATAAATTAATATATTTAAAAATATGACTTAAAGAAATTATCTATGGTCAACAGTGCAATTGTAGTAAAGCAGCCTATTTATTAATGGCTATTAGTCAGAGCAGTATTTTAATTTGTTGAAAGGTGATACTGATGCTAATTCATCTGTAAAACTTTTTACCTTTACTTTTGTTACCACACTAAATGGCACAAGTTCTTTACTTCATAATGGACTTAATTATAAAGTACAATTAATAAGTGATCAAAGATTTTTCTAAACAGTATTTTTTTTTAAAATAAATGTCCTCAAATTAAACATTGGATTTAATGTGAGGCTATGCTTACTGCAGTAAAAGATGAATGTAAGTAGAGACTTTTTACATATTTCTACTAGTTCTACCAATAATTATGGACTCCTTTTATATGGTTGACTCTCTCCCTGCTTTCTCATGCTGAAAATGTTTCTAACTGTCTGGATATTTGTTGCCATCTTGTGTTAGGTATGGGTATTGCAGGTAAAAAATACCAGAGGATATATGAGTGGAAATATTGGTTGTGTAAATATGTGAATTTTAATCATTATTGGTTGTTCTTGTTGTCTGTGATCTTTGACCTTTTGTGGATGTGCGTTGTTTTCTTCAGGAGGTGCTGTTCAGCAAAATGGCCACACCACGACAGAGATCCAGGAGGAAGTGACACTCACCAACTTGGGCACGGTCGCTACAACTGAGAAACGCCACAGCCATGCCAGCGATAAGCTCCACTTTCCCCGTGCAAACCTCCAAACCATCACAACACTCGGTAGTTTAATCCTATTATTCTTAGTTTTGTTTATTTTATTTTTTTTGTCCGTCTGTTCTGATGTGTTTGGTGAATGTTTGCTCAGGTAAAGGGGAGTTTGGTGAGGTATTGCTGTCCAAAGCGAAGGGTATTGAAGAGAGCGAGGTGGAGGTGGTGGTTCTGGTGAAGTCACTGCAGTCCAGAGATGAGCAGCTGCAGAGCAACTTCCGCCGTGAAGCTGAAATGTTCGCCAAGCTGAACCACCCCAACGTGGTGCGACTGCTGGGCCTCTGCAGAGAGGCGGAGCCGCACTACATGATCCTGGAGTACTACGACCTGGTACACACACAGGAACTGAAACAAAGAAATAAACATGTTTCAGTTTCTCTATTTTATACGGTTTTTGCTTTTTTTCTCATGACAGGGAGATTTGAAGCAGTTCCTGAAAATTTCCAAAAACAAAGACGACAAGATGAAGTCTCAGCCAATAAGCACCAAGACAAAAGTAAGTCCTGAAGGTTTTAATTTTGCTCTAAAGCTACATTCTATGTCAAATATGCTTTATAGCTCCATTTTGAGATTTTTGTTCATTTTCCTTTCAATCGTGTTCAGGCTTTTTGCTCAGAATAGCTCATTTGCAAGTTAGATGTAGAAAAAAAGTTATGTAACTTGTTGATCGAACAGACCAGCACTCTACTGAGAAATTTAAAATCACTGTTCAGTGTTCCTTTGCAGTCTTAAAAAGTATGTACTTTGACTGGGTGATTTTCAGAGATCAGACAGGGAAAGATAAAAATAAAAATTGGTGGGGAAAAGGTTTGAACCTTCTTAAATTTCTTATTTTGATATGTAAGACATATATAATTTTTGAAACTTCTGTTCTATTTCATCCCTACTGACCGCCAGAGGCGGTGCTTAAAGCACTGAATGATCACTCTTGCGCATGCACAGGTCGAGTATCTTATACCAACATGGTCACATCTGACCCCCAGTGACACCAATAAGTCTATATAGTCATGTGAAAATGACAGCTCAGTCCTTTTTCGTCTTCTTGCATGCAGGTTGAACAAGTGGTAAGACATTTGATTATTTGCTTGTCGCTGGTAGCCTTGAGACTACAGTCGGAGCTGTGAGGATCACCTCGCCCTCTTGAGAGTCCTTCAGGAGAGGCATCAGGTCCTTCTAGTGGCCCCCCTGTAGCCAGGAAGAACCTGGTTTCCACTGCTGCACAAGCTCTGTTGCAGCTCTCCAATGCCTCTTCTGTCACAGGACCTTCTGTCACAGTTGGGGGTTGGGATCCTGCATCCTAATCCCAGTCGCCTCCAACTCTTGAGTTTGGCCGCTACAGGGCCCGGCATTACCTTCTCAGAGTATGACTGAGACATTGGACATACAATGACTAGTGCCAGGGCCCCTTCCACAGGACTGGTGTACACCCATAATTGGAAGGTTTTTAGCAGCTGATGTGATGCTAGAGATGAGGATCCTGTACACTGTCCTATTTCTGTTATTTTAACCTTTCTTCAAGCACTGCTTTCTCAGGGTCCATCCACTCTGAAAGTTTATGTTGCTGCAATCTCTTGTTGGCCTAAGGTGGTGAGTGAAGGGACAATAGGGTGTTTTTCTGAGAGGTGCCTGATGTTTGCACCCTCCCACATGTCCTGTCGTGCTTGTGTGGGACCTCTCTTGTCCTTGCTGCCTTGTGATCGCCTCTGTTTGAACCCTTGGCAGAGGTGAGCCTGTTTGTCAAAAAATACAGCTTTTCATGGATTCGGTGAATCGAGTGGGTGAACTACATGCGTTGTCTGTTCATGAGTCCTGTTGCCATTGGAACCCAGTTGGTTCTGGCGTTACTCTTTGGCCTGATGTAGCGTTTCTCCCTAAGGTGGCTTCATCTGCAACCCACTCTGTGCCCCTCCAGATTGCTCTCTTTGATGCAGATGGGCCTGATGAGCCTGTCAAACACACAACTTCTCTGCGGCAGTCCGATAGTCTTTGTTTGCTACGCAGGTCCCCGCAAGGGGCAGACCCTTTCCAAACAGCGTCTTGCACATTGGATTGTGGATGTGGTGGAATAAGCGTACATTCTACAGGGCCACCAACCCCCTACTGGTGTACGGTGCCATTCCACCAGGAGCATTGGTGTGTCATGGGTCACTATGACTGGGGTCACTCTATGTGCAGCAGCCGCCTGGTCATCCACAAATACCTGTGGCAGGTTTTACAGGGATAACTTGGCCTCGTTCTGACCATTGGAGGGGATCCTATCCCAGTGCTAATCATCATCTCAGTGAGGTGGGCATGTTTTCGGGGTTGTTTCTTTTCTATGTGCGATTCCTCAGGACTCTGTTGGCAATTGTCATCCAGTGCTTTAAGCACCGCCTCTGGCGGTCAGTAGTGATGAAATAGAACGAAAGTTACGACTGTAACTACGGCTCTATGAATCCCGGATGACTACCAGAGCGCTCGGATCATCGTGTTTCCCCGAGAAGATTAAGGGAATGAGCTGTCATTGTCATGTGATTATATAGACTCACCGGTGTCACTGGGGGTCACACATGACCATGTTGGTACAAGATACTCGACCTGTTCATGTGCAAGAGTGATCATTCAGTGCTTTAAGCACCGCCCCTGGCGGTCATCTGGGATTCGTAGAATTGTAGTTACAGTCGTAACTTTTGTTTTGTTTGCCACAATAAAACTAGATATGTTTTTAAATTGAGGCCAAAACTATTATGGCTTTTAAATGACTGCCAGATAAACATTAACTCATTTATAATTCATTTGATTTTTTTTTTTACTTCAGGATTTTTTTTCTCTTCTGGGTCTGCATCTTCATTTGTGTTGTCAGACGGAAAACTAATGATCCTGTTTTAAACTATTTCCTCCCTCTAATGGTCTACAAAATAATCAAATTCCTGCTCACTAAAGCAGGCCACTGGGCTTTACTGTACCAGACAGTCTTTCATAACATCTTAGATGGTAGTTCATATTTAGTTTTATACGAATTTGTCTCCAAAGACTGAAATCATTGAAAAATAATGATCTGTCTTGAGAAACTGTAAAAAAGGAGATTTATGTTATTTATCAGCAGTGCTGAGGTTTATAGACTTTCTGACACCAAAACATAATAAAATATTTTATTTAGAGATAAATAAAACACTGACGATGTCTTTTTGTTTGTTTTTGCCTTTTGCATCTTTTGAAATTTTAGGCAGTTTAAGATGCAAATTATATTATTTCAGGTCTATAACCTTCTGTGAGTGTTTTAATGTGTTCATTAAACAAAGAAGTGCAACTATGATTATGTGTCTGTTCCACTTTCAATGTTTTATGAAAGTCACTTTATGCTGCTCTTCTCCTTCGTTTTTTTTTTTTTTTCTCTACAGGTCTCCATCTGTGCCCAGGTGGCTCGCGGCATGGAGCATCTGTCCAATCACCGCTTTGTTCACAAAGACCTTGCTGCCAGGAACTGTCTGATCAACAGTCAGAGACGGATCAAAGTGTCTTCATTGAGCCTCAGCAAAGACGTCTACAACAGGTCTGTTATAAACACAGTTATACAGCTGCAGCTCGTAGTTGTTTCAGTAACTAAATAGAAAAAAATAGACTCAACCAATTGAAAAGTATCTCCATGTAATGTATAGTATATGTACCCAATTCTGATCAGGACCATTCCTCCAGATTCTGGAATCTTGATTTACAAAAGAAATTTTTTTTCCTTAGCCCATGTAACATTTCTGAAGTGACTTAACACAAGAAAATTAATTGAATGTGTCCCCATCTTCTCCCTGAAATGTCTGTGGTGATTCCTGAGGCTCTAACCTCAACCACAGTCCACGTCTCCTTAAAACTCTTCAGTTGACTTTGCTTCAAAAGCCTCTCAAAGCTGCTGTTATCTATGCTGTGTGTGCATTGTTTTCTACCACATTGTTCCTTCCACTAAACTTTCCATTAATTTTTGTGAATACAGCCTCCTTTTTAGGAAGGGCCTTTCATAGCTTACCATCCTTGCTTAGTGTGGCACTGTGTGCTGGAAAACTAAATTCACAAATAATTGATTTAACCCAAAGAGAAATTAAATGTTGTCGTAACTCGGCATACAAGAATCATCACAGAGTTGTTGTGGATGGTCATGCTGTGGGCAGAAAGGATCTCCAGTAGCAGTCAGTCTTGCAATGAATCTGAAGAGACCTCTGACTGAAGACTGTTACTGTATCATAGTTTGACATCAGTTAGTAGCAAGCTCTGCTAATCCACCCCATTTACTTTTGCTGCTCCTCTTTAAATCTGTCTGTCTGTATGATTGGAAAGCCGAACAGAGAGATGTTGGAGTACGGGATACGATCCTTCCCCATTATGATCTATGGAAAACGTAGTTTGAACTTTTTTTTTTCTGTCCGAAAGTAAAAAAGTATCACCAAAAAAAGATATTAAAAATTAACAAAAATTAGCAAAAATAGCAAATCAAAACTATTGTAAAAGGCCTCCAACATGCTCCCACCATGAGAAGAACAGTGGGAGCATCCAAAGCATACCCAGTGGGGTCTGAGTTTTCATTTGTTTTAAGTTGACAAAATAAACTCCTGACCTAATCTCACTGTTTGAATTGAATGTGTGTCTTATGTTTTTATGTTTCTGTGTGCAGTGAGTATTACCACTACAGACAGGCGTGGATCCCTTTGCGCTGGCTGCCAACGGAGTCCTTGTTCGAGGACGATTACTCCACCAAGTCCGACGTGTGGGCCTTTGGAGTGCTGATGTGGGAAGTTTTCAGTCTGGGAGAAATGCCGCACGACAAACTGAGCGACGACGAGGTTCTGGAAGGTAGGGCTGATTTCTTTCTTCAAGGTTTTTTTAGATGGAGAAATGTGCTTCTTTGTCTCTAATTTGAACATATAAACCTTGCAATGTTTTTGCTGCAGGTCTGAAGATGGGAAAACTGAAGCTTCCCGCTCCGGATGGATGCCCCTCCAAAATTTACAAGCTCATGGTCCGCTGCTGGGCGCCTGGCCTCAAAGAACGCCCCTCCTTCACAGACATCGTCAACGCCCTGGGAGATCAGCCCTCTGACAGCAAAGTCTGAGAGAACCGTCCACAAACAGAGGAGGGAACCAGAACTTCTGACCCTTTGTCCCTCTGAAGCACAAATGCTGGATTACTAGTCTCACTCATTTCAGGGAAGAGGTTTGAAGAGAGAACGTTTTTTAATTTTTTTATTTCAGTTGAGGGTGGGAACTAGACTTTTGCTAAATCAATGGAAGCGTGATGATAGAGGAGTTCGGCCTTAGCTGCAGCATATATGAGTCGCCACACGGTCCGTCTGCAGTAGCTCAAGACCTCTGTGCCTCGACCCAACATCACACACTCAACCTAGCTGTCCACTGCCACCTTGTGGGGATGATGGGAAGAACGTTCTGTTCTGATGAGTGGAGATTTTCCCTGAAACTAGGGGATCATCTGTGGAAAGAAATCTGGCTTCTTCAATTTAAAATATTTCAGATTGTAATGGTTACAAGCAGGCTAAGAAGGTCTGGAGTTGATTTTAGAAGAAAAGCAGGAAAAGAAAATAAGAGAATGGAAAAATGTCCTCTCCCACTGTCTAAAAGTAACTTTCCTTTAGTCCTTCTTTCCTTTCCTCTCCTTACATTCATCCTTCCTTGTGTCCTACCTCTATTCCTTCATCTTGCCATTTTTGTTCAATCTGTTTTTTCTTATATCCTTGCATCTTTATTTGCATCTATAATTTTTGTGCTTCTCCCCTTTTCTTCCCTCCTTTATTTCCATTTCTTCCTTATGTCCTCTTCTTTTCTTTTTTCCCTCCTCAGTTGTTCCTCTGTCTTCCTTCCCTCTTTATTCCATTCCTTCCTTGTCCTTTCCACCTCCTCTCACTTTTTATCCTTCCTTCCAGTTTTTCTTTTTCCCAGGTTATCAAATTAAATCTTGCCATACTGTAGAAATGCCAGCCATTGTTTCATGCTGAACATTTGTTTTCCATATTTCAAAGAAGAGCATAGAGGACTGAGGAAGGTTGAGTCTGGAAATGTTTTTAAAATAAATTACGCATAGGATTCCTGTCTTAAATATTTAATCTGCTCCTTTAGCCTTTGAGTGGACAAGTGCTCATGCTGAACTCTTTTCACACAGACTTGGGTGGATAAAAGAAGAGGCCTAACCAGGCTTGCATAAAGGGTCACAGTCTGTTATGCTTCCAGTTTAAAACATCATCTGGCTACACTTCAGGAACAAACTGTCTGGCCAACGATGTACTGTAAACAGTTGCAGGGATTCAACCAATCACCATGTTAAACGTGCAGTGTAACATCCACAGAGGTCCAATCATATTTTCTATCTTTTTATTTTTCTGTTTGTTTGTTTTTTTTTTTTGTTGCTTTTTTTTAATCAGTCGATCATCACACCAGACAAAGTGTACATAACGTAGAAGCCATGCACTAACTTCACTTGAGAGGACACCATGTTTCTTTGTGTAGAAGGATGCGCAGGTACCTGTTTATTTATGATGAAGGTCCTGTTTTCTTTTGTTTTTAATTGTTTATAATTGGTACTTCCATAACATTTTTATGCTACTTTCTTGTTCACATGGTCCATCTAAGTGTGCATCCTAACAGAATATGCTAACAGTCGGCACACAAGAGGTCAAAAACGCTGACTGCAGGTCACCTGGACTCATTTAAGTGCCTAGAAAATGAAGGATTATCCTAACAGTCTCCCCCTTTTTATATTATCTAATCAAATACAAAGGCCTTTGTTTATGAGCTTGTTTTTATATGTTTTGTTTTTTTGAATGCTAGGCACTCAAACCTAGGCCTCTTGTTTTTTTGTTTGTTTTTTTTACTCTGCTTGAGCAAATGTTCACAATAATCCGATATATTCAAAAGTATACATGCTGCTGTCAATAAAGGTGCACAGTGTTTTTACTCAATGTGAGTTTTTTGTTTTAACTATTACAGTTTGCAGAATTCAAACTATGAAAAATAAAACTTATTTTTAGCAGTATCTGGTGCAGGACATGAGTGGAAAAACATTAGCGTCTGCAGACTTTTCCTCATGTTTTCTTTTTAAACTGAAACACACTTTCTATTATTTATGGAGGATGTAAACCACATACAGGGAGTAACTTTGTGTGGAAAGACAAAGCAAAAACTTTGTTGATTTAGTTGAGAGGTGCCCAATTCCAGTTCTGGAGAGCAATCCTGTTATGTTTAGATGCACCTCTGCTCCAGTCTCATTAGCAGGCTTCTGCAGCACTGCATAACAGCTGGTGAGGGAATTCAGATGTGCAGAAGAAGAGATGCAGGATCACAAACAATCTGGGAAGAAGTGCACAGTTTATTACCATTAGTGTGTGTGTGGCTGTGTATCCTGTGTGTTGCATCGTGATGACCTTGCGATCTGTCCAGGGTGTTCCCTGCCTTTTAGGCAGTGACCGCCACGACTCTGCATGACTAACAGTGACCAACAATTTGGTAGTTTCTCAGGTAATGGATAACTTCTTTCATCTTGTGCATTTCCTTTGGCTTCAGTTTTACACTTCATTGATGTTTTATAATGGCTAACTTTGAGCCTTCTTCCAGTAGCAGCCTCCACACTGAAGAGAGTTGTCAGGGTGTTGCTATGTTTCTTAGATGGACAAAGGTTGGATTTTTAAGTTTCTGCCTGGCCTGTTGTGGCTCAGGACTAGTCAAGCTAACACTTTGGGGATTTTAGTACAGAAGTAAAACTTTATTTTTATAGCACAATACAACAGACCAGATCAGTCTGCTGATCTCATACGTAGTTTAATAATTTAATAATAGTTTAGATTACTGTTTTCTCAAATATTAATGACTAACTAAATGTTTGAGAAGAGTGTCAATAGTCATGCTCATAGTTTTGATTATATAGTCATTAATGTTTGCTTATGAATCAGGTTCCAGCTCTTATCAAACTACAGTCAATCTGTTTTCTCTGAGCTGATGTCGCAATAAGTGAATATACCCAGCAGCTCTTGAGAGAGAGAGCCTGTCAGAAATATAATAAAGCATCTGTTCTAACCTGCCTGTTGGGAGAAGAAAGTGGGAGGAGAATCAATACCTTAACCACTGAAGTGCCTCTTGGCCAATTTTTCTCTAACATTTTTTATTTATTTTTTTCCATTTGAGGACATTTTTTAAAGTGTCTGTTCATAAAGTCATGACTAATTGTAATGCACTTAGTTAACACTGCTTGTTGTAGTTATCATGGCAACCTGGATTTTTGCATTCAGTGATTACAAGGACGAAAACTAAAGGGCAGATACTTAGACTTAAATATTAGACACACACAGGGTTTGGCGACTGTAAGTAATATCTGATAAAAAGTAATTTAGTCTAATCTTTGCATCTGGGTGTGACTATAAGATGTTGATTGTAACTGATTATGGTTTCTCATATAAAGAATATCTTTTGAGCTATCTGATTGCCTTAAGGGAATTTTGTGGTGCATATTTTGTACTCTAAAAACATTTACTATATGTTGGAATGCATAATGCAAGCAACATTTAGTGGCATCCCTGGTAAAAAAAAAAAGTTAAAATAATTAAATATTTTATTGCGGCATCAAAATCATAGCTTTTATTATAAGTGCATGTATTAATTTAGAAATAGTTTTGATACGATTATTTGTTCGTCTGACAAATAATTGTAATTGAAGTATTAATTGAAAACTAAAACTGAGTTTATAGAGCAGCAAATACTTCAGGTGAAGTTTATGACTACCGTCCTGTAAGGTGGAGGATCTGTGATGCTGTGGGCCAGTTTGAATTTGTATTTATTTCATAAGCAAGGTGATAAGATTATACCACAATGGCGCTGTATTAACCTTTTGCGCAGGCAAAGATTTTCTTCTTTCTTTTGCTATTTGCATTGCAAATATGAATAAGGTTTATTCATATTTTTCATTTATTCCAAAAAAAATTGCTTGTTTTAAATGGGTTCAAAACAAGTTATTTTTTGCATCATCTCTTTTACCAAATACCTATTTCTTTGGAGTTTTGGTATGTTAAAGAAAAGAAACTGCATAAGAAGAGGGCAAACTAATTGAATGTATCAAAACATGGACACAGACTCAGAGAGATGCATCGTCTTTCAGTTGAGTTTAGATGTTTTTACAACTGGAAAGGTCTGTACAAATTCAAAATTATTGCTTAGCTAATGTCAAACAGTGTTACTCCTGGTATTTCAGTTGATTTGCAGATTGTATGAGTTCATGTTTTTTCTTTTTACCTCTTAAAGGTCAGTATAAAGTGACTCAACTAATCAAAACTACATCTGAGCATGGCATAAGGAGTGTATTTCTTATGACTACCTTCAGCAATCCGATTTGGTTTTCTTGGAATCAAAATTAAAAGAATCAAGGAGTGGCTCTAGACTTGCACAGCATCAATTTCAGTCTGGTGTGTCAACAAACTGAGAAAATATTCAGGACCTCAAGGCCACCAGCAGAGGGCTTCAGAGAGCAACTGAAATCCATTCATCCATTGTTTATAACCCGCCGTTGGTATTGGGAGAGAGGCAGGGTCCATCCTGGTCAGGTTGCCAGGGGATCACAGGGCAACATAGAGATACATGGGACAAACAAGTCATGCAGTCATAATTTAAAATCAGTTAACCGAACAGCCATCTTTCTGGACCGTGAGGAAGCTGCAATACCCAGAAGGATCATATGTATGCACTGGGAGAATATGCAAATTCCTTGTTGCTAGCCTAGGTTCAAACCCCACAGTGCTTACAATTGTGCAACCCTGTAATTATTTATAAACAAAGAAAGAAAAAAACTTGGAAGGTTAGGTTTTTTTTTTTTTTTTTTTGCTGCTTGGGTCACATTTTAAGTAATTTCTGACTAAAGTAAACTGTCTGATCACTCTGTTGAAAAGCTGTTTATATCATCCGAAGTACTACTATTCGATTAAATACCTGCATTACTGATCAGGTTGTCAAGCAAAACATTTGGTTATAGTCACAGAAGCACTAACTCAGGGGTGGGCACTCCTGGTCCTTGAGGACCAGTATCATGCAACTCTTAGATGTCTCCCTGGTCCAACACACCTTAATCCAATAGCTGAATCACCTCCCAAGTGCAGTCAGGTTCTCCAGAGTCCTGCTAATAACCTCATTATTTGACTCAGGTGTGTTGAAGTAGAAATACATCTAAAAGTTGCAGTACACCAGCCCTTAAGGACCAGGAGTGCCCACCCCTGCTAACTCTGCCCTATGTTTGTCACCTGAAATATTTGCTTCATAATCCTCTCAAGACTGTAGTTATCCCTACACCTTAATAAAAAAAATCTTCATTCTTCCACTAAACTCCCTACCAAAAATAACTGGCAACAGCTCTGCTTGAAGAGCAATCTTCTTAGAGAACTTTTTAGTAGCAGTGCTGTGGCCTCAGCTAAAGCCAAGTTTTGCATGAAAACATTTCTAGTTAAGATTTTTTCTAGGTCGGAGTTTACTTTGTAACAGCCACTCGAAATATAAAGTTGTTTTTTTATTAGTATTTACTCTATTATTTGCATTATTTTGGTGTCCTGCTTGTCCACGGTGACGTTGACATTAGCTCAACCATGTTGGTATTTATTCTAATGAGTGTTTCTCATCGACCAATCACAGCGCTATTCAGATAATCCTCAGCCAATCGAAGGGGGACGCTGTGACTCACCAAATAAGGAGAGACAGCACCAAATAAGGAAACGTATCTCTTTATAAGGAGGGAAGTAGTCCCCGGTCCTGGTATCATTCCGCTCTTAAATGCGGTATTTTTAAGCTAAGTGGTTGTTTTCGCCTCTGGATCAGGGATACATGGAGATTTTAATCAAGTACAAGTGAATGGTGACATATGTACACGAATCGGTAGGTTTGAATCGTTTCTTTTTTAAACGTAGAGCGGACTATCTGACTCGGCGGAATCGTTCGTGAGGCGTTCTTCGCGCTTTCCTTTTTGAGAAAGTGCTCGGAGTTTTGGAAATAGAGGAGGAGGGTGAGCCTAACTGAGCCGGGGTTTACGGGTCTTGGGGGCAGCATCAGTTTGTAAAGTTTGTATCGGTTATTTCCTGGAATCCGCAATCTGTCATCTGGCCCGGTTTGTTTACATTTACTGGCCCGGACGTGTATGCGCTTTAACAACCCCTCACGGTTCGACGCGCTCCAGCTTCTCTGGCTGGCGTTCAGAGACTCGCTTCTGTGAATATAATGTTACCTAGCCAGGTCGGATCGGCACCATCTGGAAACGGGTCGGCATCGGGCAGGACTGCTACGGCTCACGGGCCGGGGATTCGTCCCGTTTTGGTCCGAACGGGTCAAGCCTTACCGGGGGTCGGTGAGAGCGGCGGAGCTGCGGGGCGACAGGGAGAGAGAGAGGCTGCCGGGATGCTGGGGGCAAACGGGCCAGGTGGTTCTAGAGGGGCGAGACCGGGGAACGGGGCCGGGTTGAACCCCCTGCAGACTGCCGTCCAAGGAGGCATTGTGGGGTTAAACCCCGGGGTGGTGATGCCCCATGGAGCCCGCTTCGACCCGGACCGGGATAGTGCTCCTCTATGCAGCGGCTCGGATAATGATTCGGACTCTGGAGACGAGGATGACCCGGTGGGTTCACTCGGGGACAGCAGGAGAGGGGTGAAGAGGGAAAGAGGGGAGATGGAAGGGGCGGCAGCGGGACAGGAGCTGGGAGTACCCCCAGGAGGGTATGGCATGGTGACCGGAGGAGTTGCCGGGGCGAAGCCGGGAAAGAAGACACGTGGGCGGGTAAAAATAAAGATGGAATTTATCGATAACAAGTTGAGACGCTATACCACGTTCAGCAAGAGGAAGACGGGCATTATGAAAAAGGTGAGCTGTTAAAAGTGTTTTTATGTTTATTGTCCCAGCCTACCTCTGCAGTGCTTTGCCAGTTTTTCAGGTTTCACACATTTATGTCACAAACAAATGCATGCATTTCATTGCATGCACGGTAAATTACGGTAAATTACTAAATTAAAGTAGTGTAGAAGTGTCAAGATGAGGAAAAGCGGAGTGTATCTCCACCAACTTTTGCATATCTTTGCAAATCAACTGAAGTTTGAATAAATGTATATCTGCACTTTCAGTAGGCCATTTTTGGGTCAATTTTAATTAAGACTAGAGTTAAAAATGCATGATGCTTTCCCACCATGTGTTCAAGGTGGTGTGCAGTGTCGTTTTTCTGCATGTAGGCCAGAAAGTTCAACTTGGGTCACGTTTCCTGTGTGCCCTACACATCTTTCTTTTACAACTTCTGCACTGATAGATTCCACCACATGAACTGTGGAACTTTGCAACTCCTTCAGAGTTACTGCTAGCCTTTTGGCTGCTTCTCTGAAGATTGGTTAATTTAGGTGGATGGCCATATCTTGGAAGGTTTGCGGTTTTGCCACACTCTTCCCCATTTCTGACGATGGATTGAACAGCGTTTGTGATTTGTCCAACATTTTGAGTAAGATTATGTAACCCAAACCCATTTGAAATGTGTCAACATTATCTCTGTCTTTATTTTAGGGGTATCGGAGTAAATTGAATATAAATGACGGCCTGATTTCATAGGATGTTAACGGTAAAACATTTGGAAAAACATGTTTCTTCCACCTCACATTTATTCATAACTTTGTGTTGGGTTATCACAGAAAATTCCAATAAAACACAATTAAGTTTGTAGTTGTAATATGACAAAGTGAAACATCTGATGAAGAAGGAACGGTTAAAGTTATAATAGAGAGTAAATTCAAGTGTTTATTCACAGGAGCAGATCAGTCCATTTCTTGTGACGAAACAGTTGTACCAAAATGTGACTCAGTGGGTGCAAGGAAGTCAGAGCAAAGGGCTGCAAATAGATTTGAGCCAATGACAGTTCTATTTGTGACCATACCTCATTCCCCCCCTCCGCAACTAACACACACAGAGTCTCAGATTTCCAAATATCCTGATGCACTCATTCATACACAGGTTCCCAGACAGCACACCTTTACAGGTTCATTAAGAAGGTCTCCATCTTCTGCAAAGAAGCTCCTTTCAGCTACATCGGTGCACAGACTGTTGCCTTCGCCACCACAAAGCAGGGCCATGTGGCAGCGAGCAGCAGTACTCTTCATGTGCCAACAGCTGAATAAACCCGAGGGGAAACAGATCGGAGGATGGTCAGAGAGCGCTCACAGTGGAGTCTGTGCATGCAGCATGACTCTACATCCTCCTGCAGGCTTCTAATCTGTCATTTTTTTGCTTTCGGTTTTGTTAGCTCAGAGTGACACTGAAGATCTGAGGATGAGAATTTCCTCTTCATTCTAATCTTCAAATCCTAGTAGTTTTTGGAGAGCTTTGCAAAGCAGTCACCTATTTGCTAGAGATTCACCAATCAGGTTTTTACTGGCCAATACTGATATTTGTGGATTCTTTTGTTTGGTTTTGATTTTTTTTCTTTTTCAGACACAACTAAGAAAAAAATGTGTTCCTCTGTTAAAGAACAGATCTGAACCCTGCCAAAAATGAAAGCAGTAAAAGAAATTATCCCCATTTATTCCATTAAAACACATATTTATCAGATTAGAAATAAAAAAGCTCAACAAAAGAACTTAAAGTACTTAAAATGGTTGCTCTTTTTATAAGCCAAATCTATGGGAGTTCCTTGGTTAAGATGCAGCTCATGACTGAGAGGGGAAATTCAAATTTTTCAGTATTTGACCCACCGATCTGAGCAGATTGAGGGGAAAATGGTCAGATTTTGATCTGTAGATAATCATTTGGCATATCTCTAAAATACTCCACAAAATTTACAGATTTTATAAAAAAGTGCATCTAAGATATTCAAAGGAAAGGGCAGTTTGGAGAGCTGAAATACCTGGGTACAATTGGGTGGCATTTGCAAAGCAGTCAATCCCAGAACTTCATTTATTTTCCTTGGTACTGATTGGCTGCATCAGAGAAGTGGGGATCTTGCATTTCAAGGTATATTTGGTATTTGAATAATTTAAATATGCAGTTCTAAGCATTTTTCTTGAAGTGAGACTTGAATATTCCTGAATTTCAGCTAATCTGGTGGTCCACTCTATTTTCTTTGGCTACAACTCAGATTTGGCCCAAGTTATAAGCAATCTAAGCAGCTGCTTAGTGCTCCATATCCAACAGGAGACACCCAAGAGCATTAGAAATGTCACATGAGTTGGATTTACTATAATAAATTTCTTTTATTTAAAGTTCAAATTAGTTGTAATCATTCAAAATAAAACTTTTTAAAATTACCTTTACAAAAAATCTGTTTTCTATTCTGTGAATATTTTTTCTTGTGTTAAAATATTTAGTTGTTGAATAGAGTAATGTTTTGCATGTGGTATTTCCACATTGTACATTTCTCTATTCTACAGAAGTGAGAATAAACTATTGTAAAGATGTCTGTGTTGGTAATGTATTTATTGAAGATGGATAATAAAAAGGCGGTAATCGTTGGTTTGAAGGGACTGAAGCAGCATCTCAAGTTTCGATTAGGGCCTCATAACTCCACTTAAAGTAAATTATTGTGGAACTATGTCTGCAGTTATTTTACTATAAAAGGAGTGATGAAATCTTTATTAAAGGCTAAAATAAACAGTTAAATGTTTTGAGGCGCATGCACAGTTCACTCTCTGCTGAATTTCTTTTGGCTTTTAATGCTTTTTTTTTTCCCCAGACTGTTGTCGTGGAAACTGAAGTGTCTTTATGTAGGCTCTTGGCAATATGAACACTTTTTGACACAACGTGGGGAGGGATTTTTTTTTTTTTTAAGCGGTTGCCCACACTAATGCCAGCCATGACAGAAATTGACAGGTGGGTGGAGTGGGTAGATTTATAGTAGTTCGGTCTCTAACAAGGAGGAGCTCCGTTTCCTTTTTTGAAGGATGCAGAGAACACAGATCGACCCACATCTTCCCTTCACTTTTTCATGCCTGATGACCTAAAGTGCATCATAGAAACCAAGCAAGACAGTGGAAGGTACAGAGAAAGTTGTCGAAGTTTCTACAGGTTATTTAGTGAACACGACGTGTGTGGAAAGAAGGCTCTCTGTTCAGAGGAGGCAAAAATGAAACACCCTCCTCCTCCTCATGGTGCAACGTAGCGGTGGCAGTTTCATGCTGTGGGGATTTTCCTCCTCTTCAGAAGTGTCAGGAATGATGCCCAGAGTTGATAGGAGTGATATATTGAACTAAATCAAGAACAATTTTTAATAAAAGCCAATAAGAGGCTTAAAAATGAAGTGACAGAACAACAACTCTAAGCACACAGCCAGAGCTACAAAGGAATGGTTTTCTAGAGTCGGGCCGCTCATGGTGGCAGCACATTGGAGTAGATCTGTTACTTTAATTCTTATGTGTTGACTTTTGTTCATCTTTTTTTTTTTTTTTTTCTTTTTGGTTGAGGCATGTTTGGACAATTATTCTCTCTGGTTTTGGATGCTGTGCAGCTGGAAGGAATTTTGCTTTTTTTCTCTTTCGGACAGTTGTTATGATAAGTTACCGTGGGAGCAGCGTCAAAATCAAATTGGGTGGATTACCAGAGTTTTACAACTGATGTTGTCATCCAGGACGTGTTATATCGTCTCTGCTGCCTGGAAATTGAGCTGTTAGCATGCCATGAAAGTCACAAGGCTGTAATACAGCAACATGCTTCAGTCAGAGCCTGTAGCATCAAGCTAATTTGAAGCAAAGAGTGGACACTGTAATAGTTTAAAAATGATCCCAGCTGCTCTGAGTGAATGTTGCTTAATCTGTAAGTTTTTTTTAAAAAAATGACAAGTGATGCAGGAACTTTTTAGGAACTGATCCACAGGAACAATCACTTTTCTGAAGATTTCAGCCGGCAGGATGAGTAATTTTCTCCAGTCTCATTTTGTTCAGTTGGAGAACATCCATCGTCCTTAGGGTTCCTTTGTTTGTTTTAAGAAGCTATGAAGACAAATTACTGGCACTAATGGATGTTTTCTTTACTTGATTACCTTGCTGTTCCTGGAAGCATAGCTGTACAAAACTGTGTAATAAGCAAATAATGACCAAATCCTGTCAGCTCAGTCAGAGAAGCCAAAGCGTTAATTGTTTTGATCAAATTAGGGGTTTATTTTGAAAAATGTCGTTAATGGGTTTTATTAAAACTTTGTTCATAAGCCCTGGTTTGTACTGGAACAGGTGATCCTGGTAGATTCAAAGGAAACCTTTCTCATTGTCTGTTTAGGATTTAGTCATAATGCTTTTAGTTCTTGGTTTTGACTGATCTGTATTTCGTCATATTTCCTGATAAGTCAGGAACCATTGTGATGCAAATTGCCTAGTTTATTATTAATGGTGTTGCTGCTAGAATAAATTAACATTTTCTGTTCTGCTTTTCTTGAAATAGTGAATAGCTGCTGTTACCTTCTGAGAGGCTTCATTTTAATGTTTGTTACTTTTACAGAAGTAAGTTAATCAATCTGCATCTGCTCTGGTCTAATCGATCAGCTAAGCTGTCAAATGGTTTAAGGCAGACCAGAAGAGGTCTACTCAACTAGAATCTGATAAGTATTTCAGTAAGGACCTGAAATTGGACGAGAGACGGGAACAAGTTTCTGAAAGTATAGTTCAGGTATGAGTCTGAGGTGAGGATGTAGGCTGCCCAGAAGTTAAACATTGAAGTAAATCAAACCAAAATGTCCCCTATCATCCAGCATTCTGTCCTTTGATCAACCCACTACTTTGTCCAACCCGCTGCCCCTCTATCCACCCATTGGCTTGTCGAACTGTTCTTCTGTCTACCCATCGAATTATCATTTGTCCTTTTGTGTACTTGTCCTGCCATTCTTTCGTCTAGCCATCAAATGTCAGTCAGCCCTTTTGTCCACCCTCCAGTTTCTCCATCTGTCCTTCCATCCATCCACTGGATTGTCCAACTACCTATCAATCTGCATGTCCATCTATTCATTGGCTTGTCCAACTCTCCATCCTTCCAAACACCCAACAGTTTGTTCAACCATTTTTCTGTCTACTTATCCAACTGTTCTATCGTCTTTCTATCCAAATGTCCTTCAGTCTACCTATTCCAGATGTCTTTCCACTGACCTGTCCAGGGGACCTTCTGTCTCCTTGTCCAACCATTTTTTTCATCTACTCATTGGTTTGTCTAACCCCTCATTTGTTCATTCATCTATCCATCAGTTTGTCCAACTTTCCTACAATCTACCTATTGGTTTGTCTTACTGCCTTTCCGCTCTTTTGTCCATCCGCTGGTTTGTCTGCTTGTCCATTTGTCCATCCTTCCATCTACCAATCAGTTTGCCCATTCATTTATCTAACTATGTCTCCGACCAGCCAACAACTCAGCTATTTTACCAACCTCCTATCAGGTTTTTTTTTTGTCTGTCCATCAAACAGTTTGTGTAGCCATGTATTCATCAGTTTGTCTGATCAAACTGTTGGATCAACATGAATTAATTTGTTCAACTGACACCTGACTGCTCATTAGTTTTTGTTCATCTGCCTGTGAATTTGTTTGTCCATCTGTCCAGTTAGTCTGTCCATCCAGGTGTTTGTCTGACCACACATGTTTTGAGTTTGTCCAACTTCCCGTCTAACAAACGGCAAATTCTTTTCTTCAACCACAGTGATGGCCAGTGATGGTCTACATCCACTTTAATAGCTTGTTAAAAGGGACTGAGTTACTCTTGCTCTGGAAGTGTCATGCTTTTTGAAATTTTTATGAACTCTGACACTCAGTCTGTCATTTTTGGTTTTGAGTGTTGGTTCAATTCACAGTTTCTAAAGGCAGACGGGAGAGAACAGTAAGAGGAGCTGTGCGGTTTTGTTTGAGTAAGGCAGAACCTCTGATCGACACAATGTATAAGGAGGCCAAGTGTGAAAGAGATCAGCTGTGGTTTATTACAGCTCAATAAAACCCTTTCATTTGAATGTTATTCATACTTCGCTCTGTCCGACAGCAGACTGCACTCCAGCGTACAATGGCTCGTGTGTCGTCTTGTTCTGACTGTGGTTTGCGTGCCAAGGTGGTGGTAATGACAGCCCCAGTAGCATCTGCCATATACCTGATGATTCTTTTATATTAAAAGACATTTTCACTCCGAGTCCAGCTTGAGGAGGTCAGAGTAACATTTCGATGCTCCTCATCCTTAGAGCCAGAGTGTGAACATGATGCAGATGAGGCAGCAGAATCTACCTCTGTTTAAAGAATGGTTCCTCAGTCATCTGGAGTGCTAATATCCCACCCCCTGCTTTTGCAAACAAGCCCTTTGCTGTTTCACATCTATATCACACTTTCTATTCCGGGAGTCTTATCTTCAGTTTCGTGGAATACGTCACAGTTCACTACAGGGGTATTTATAAATTGCACTGGGCTTTTTATTTCTGTTTTTCCACTAGTTCATATTGGAAATTTTTAATATTCCCTTCACTGCTGAGAATAATTCATCAAAAGGAAGTCCAAATTTGGTGAGTTGTATATATATTTTATGTCTTACTGTTCCTGATTTATCTCTCCCCAGGCCTATGAACTCTCGACCTTAACAGGAACCCAGGTTCTGCTGCTGGTGGCCAGTGAAACGGGTCATGTCTATACTTTCGCCACCCGGAAACTCCAGCCTATGATCACAAGCGAAACGGGCAAAGCCCTGATCCAGACATGCCTTAACTCGCCAGACTCTCCGCCGCGCTCCGACCCCTCCATGGACCAGCGCATGAGCGCCACGGGCTTCGAGGAGACAGACCTCACCTACCAGGTGTCAGAGTCGGAGAGCATGGGCGACACGAAGGTAAAAACTCATAACTCGAATGCTTCTGATTAAGTGCACGTCTCTCTGTCTGCTCTCTCTTTGAGAGATTAATTAAACAGTTAAAGCATTGTAGAGAGTGACTGATGAATATTGTAAGAAACGTTTCTAAGACCTGCAGGCATGCAAGAGGACATAAATCAAGCTGACGACTAGCTGTGGAGGATAAAAGTTTAAATGTAAACAGTTTTAAGCTTTCTCCTACTTCATGAAAGGTTTTTGCTTTGGCCTTGTTGTTGTCGTACCTTCCATAAGTATTTGTCTTAAAACTTTTTCCTTCATTTTGTCACAATAAATGCATAAAGGTAAAAAACATAATTTGTTATTTTACAAATAAAAATACTACAGTAGCATCTTTACAGGTATATCTCTGCAAGCTGTAGCTCAAAAGTAGGCTTGTCACAATAGAAAAAAATTCTGGAAGGTAAACTGTGGCACAAATTATTGTGATGATAATATTGTTTTGAGACCATTTTCAAGTAATATATTGGTAACGGCATAATAACGCAAGCTCATTCTCTCAATGACTAATAAACTTTAACATTGTAAAGAACTCTTAACACTGGAACTGGAAGATATTTTAAATAAACAAAATAAAACACAACCAAACACAACAAATAAATTTGATTTAAAAACAACACAACTTTTTTCATTTCTGATACCATTACAGCTATCTGAGATTCATTATCGGCTGATAACAATCCAATCCAGAAAAACAGTGCTGAATTGACCTGAAAAATCTTTTAAACACCGACATAAATGGACTGATTTATATATCTGCCCTTATGTATTGCACATTGTTACTGCTACCCGATCTAGAATATTTTTACAGGTATTAATTGATGCATCTGTAATTTTAACTCTTCCCTCGCTCCATTTCTTTGTTGGTTTACAGTTTTGCCATATTCTTCCCATTCTCAGATGCCACATTTATGCTTCATGAGATGTTTAAAGCTTAGAATACCGATTTGTAACCTAACCTTGCTTTAACCTTCTCTCTGACCTGCCTTTTGTGTTTCTTCATCTTCATGATTCTGTTTGCTCACTAATGTTCACTAACCAACCTCAGAGGCCTTGGCAGAACAGCTGTATTTATGCTGAGATTACGTTACACAAGCAAAAACCTTCAACCATCCTCTTCACTGTAACTCACTCCATCTCATATGACCCTAATGAATAAAATTTGTTGTTGTGAGATGTTCAAAATCTCCACTTTCACCACTAAACCATTCTTATGAAGCTGAGTAAAACGTATCTGTAGTTCCTTGTAGGGTTGCAGACTGAAGATGAAGTCAGATGTGGAGATTTAAAGAATTAACCACCGTATGTGAAGGGAATAGGCTTTTACTCATTGCCTCTGTGACCTCTCCTCACCCAGAAAAAACACTCCTAAAGATAAATCCTAGCAGGTCTGGGCTGTGTTAGGATAAGAAACAACTACCCCGCTCTACAGTCTGTGGAAAGATCTGTGTTTCTTCTTTTCATAAGATTTTAATCCTTTAAACTCAACCTGAACATATCATTATATTATAACTTCACTCCGTCTTGCTTGCTTATTTATTGTGTTTTACATTTTAGTCAAGTCAAAGCAGAAAATTCAACATATTTTATGTGGATTTGAGAATGATTGGATTATATTTGGTGAATAAAGATGCATGAAAACAGACTTTCACATTTTCAATGTGATGCTATTTTCTGTTGCAACAAAACCCATTAACTTTAATACCTTTACATAATACATATGAACAAGTTTACCATTTCAGTGTACATAAAAATTGATCTTCAAAAGTCTTGATCAGCAGTAATAAATTCATCCGCCACTTCCTTTTTTTCTTTCCTTATTGCACCTTTTGTGCAATCGGGTTCTGGAAGTACATATTCCCTTCACTGTTTGCACAGCTTAAGTGTGCACCTTTTTGAAGTCAGACGCATGCAGGCCCCCTTTGCCCACTCGCTGTTTTCACAGGGCACCAGCTAATGCGTACCAGACTCCCGTCAGGGATGGGAGCTCAACCTTTGCATGTTAATCCACTCTCATGCCCGCTCTGCTCATTGATAAAAATTAGATTCTGCCTTTGTTGCCATATATGGTATGGTTTCCCTGCCTGCACTCTTGGCTGAGGCCCCTCGCATTCCTTATAAGCTGCAGCTGTCTTTGGAGTCCTGTGATTTCGACCCTCCGCTGCACTCCTCCCTCTCCACCCCCACCCTTAAACCCCCCTCACGTTTGGCGATATGGTAGGGAGCTTGGGATGCAGATAGGAGCAAGTGGGCTAAAGGCGCCTCACCAGTGCGGCCACCCATTTAGGCGGCTGGCAGGGGATGCTGCCACTGGTGGCCCATCTCGCCTCGGCACTCATGCCTGCGGGAGAGCATTATGACTCCTGTGAAACATCACACAGGGGATTTATGTGTGATTTGGGGCTGTTATGGCTGAGACCGGGCAGGTGGACACCATTTTTTGAGGGATGGTTTCAGTGCAGTGGGTCCGCCGTATGGTTGCTGCCGTGTGAGCGTCTGGACTCTGTCCATCATGAGAGCGGCGTGTCATGCATACAGACTAAGCTAGTCTAAACAGTTCAGTTTGCAGAGGGGGAAGTGGAGAATCTTTGGAAGGGAGATAAGAAAAAAAAAGCAGGTTTATGAGATAATTGGACATGATTTAGTGTTGGGATGACGAAAACGATGTTGTTTGTGGTGTTTCTTGTTAGAAGTTTAGGAAGGTTTTTAAGAAGAAAACCAGCTGTAAGGCAGCAGACATCCATCCCCCAACTGCCAGTCAGCTGTCTGAAAATAAGTGCCCATCAGTTTTCTTTCTAGAGAACAAATTAGGGCTGCAAGTTAAAATTATTTATGGATTAATGTATTAATAATTCTGATGATTAATCTCAAAGGAAACTGGCACATGTTTGTAGATTTTCCATTTTCGAAATACATTATGTTGCAAATTAATGTACTTTTTTATATAAGAAAATAAAAATAAAAAATTGCCCAAAATGCATTTCTTTAGTTGATGCTTGATGATTTAGAGCAAAGAATATTTCTAACAATCCAGGAACTGCATATACTTTTCTTGGTGCTGCTTGGCCACTATATCAATTAGTCTTATACCAGCCCAATACTAGTGTAGAAAACCAACAGAGCATCACCTATCACTTATCATCTTGCCTTGTCTTAAAGTTTTACTTGGAAAGCTACTCACAGTGGCTGACTCCTAGAGCAGATAGCTTGACTAATAAACCAGTTTACACAAATTTCTTACAGTTCTTACTCCATAAAAAGCTGAATTTCAAGAATGGCAAATATTCTGCACATTAAGTACCTGAACTTAATGTACAGGTACAAAAAATTATTTTTATACACAAATGGCTTGTGTATAAAAATAACTTTGTTTTCTGTTTAAAACAATAAAACAAACAAATTGGATCATGGTATACATTTTTGTTTTATCTTCTGCCTAATCTGAGCCTAAGCAGAGACTTGGACCAAGATTTCCCTCTTTCCAGCCACTTGGGCCAACATCTCTGGGGGAATACTAAGGCGTTCCCAGGAACATAGTTTTATTTTTACTGTTACATTTTTGTGCAAATGCTATTTCTACTTAAGGTTATGCTACAGTGAAGTCCTCATTCTGGCCCATGGTTACAGGAGAATATGTTAACACATCTTTATCTGTTCAGTGTCTGGTTCTCAAGAAGTTTGTATTTCAGAATGGAAGGAAAAGTAAACCAGCTCTTCCAACCAGATGCTTATTACATTTGTACCGATTCTAGTAGGTGATTTTATCTTTATAGAAAACAGAATTGGACATTTCCCTCTTGTTTTCCTGAACAATAAAAAACAAAAAGGTATATTTCCCAGCTGTTCTCTTTTAATACTGACTGGTACAGCAGTGTTGTTGGTTATTAGTTTTCAGTTTATTTTGTGTCAACTTACAGAAGTATGATGTTAGTAGTCATAGTAGTCATGATGGAAGTTGCTCTGGGAGAAAAAAGACAAGTTTCAAGTTGATCTTCTTTGTCTACATCGATACTGCTAACTGATCAGTTTTCCTTTTAATTGGATCTGACCATTGTTTTGGGGTTGAAGACGGTGAGAAATGAGTCTCCCTTTGTTCATAAAATGTGCAAAAACTGAAAACAACTTCCACTTTCTTAAGATTGCTGAACAATCGTAATAGTAAATTGACTTTTATGAAAAATGACAGACTATATCTCCTAAGCATTTCAGAATAACTGAGTAAATATTACTTATAGAAGCCATACAAGACACTTAATTCTTTTAGGTTAAAGAAAATGTAATTAAAGTGAGTAAGAAATATCTCCAAGGTTGCCACGATTTAATACGGTTTTAGTAAAAAAAAAAAAAAAAAGACATCCATGGAAAACGGTCCAAAAGTCATATGGTTCACCGGATGTAATGGACCGTAGCCCTTCCAGAAAGTTACACATTTATCTCATGAGTCCAAACTATATTTTCCTAAGTCTTCAGGAATCTTTTTTATTGGTTATTCTGAGACAGAGTCCCAAAGCCTTGGACATGACTTCATAACCCTTTCCAGATTAATGGCTCTTTTTAGCCTATTTCATGTTGTCAGACTAGTCCCATTTAATTAACTTCTTAATTCTATAAGTGCTGGAGTAATTTGGCAAGGCTTCACATTTTATTATGTGAAGCTATTTTTTTATCTGATACTAAAATTTGTATATTTGATCACAGTTCTCACTGATTTCCTGGATTTTTCTGTTGCCATTTTTTCATGTGATACAATGTATATCTTGTGAGGTTGATTAATGTTCACCATCCCAGAGGTTCATACCTGTTGTGAATTTGTAATGGCCAAGGTCACGAGTAATTGAAAAGAAACAATAGAGATTAGTTTCAATATCCTACAGTAATATCACACATTTTCTTCTGCTTTATCCGGGTCGGGTTGTGGGGGTAGCAACTTAAGAAGGGAGGCCCAGACTTCCCTATCCCCAGCCACTTGTTCCAGCTCTTCCGGGGGAATCCCAAGGCATTCCTAGGCCAGCCGAGAAACATTGTCCCTTTAGCATGTCCTGGGTCTATCCCACTGGAAAAGAGCCCTACTTACTGCCGGCAATGCGGACCAGACTCTGACACCAGTCGTACAGGGACCTGACAGCCCGTATCAAAGAGCCCGGTACCCCATACTCCCGGAGAACCCCCCACAGGCCTCCTGAGGGACACGGTCGAATGCCATCTCCATGTCCACAAAACACATGTGGACCGGTTAGGCGAACTCCCATGCACCCTCCAGGACCCTGCTGAGGGTGTAGAGCTGGTCCAGTGTTCCACGGCCAGAACAAAAACCACACTGCTCTGCCTGAATCTAAGGTTTGACCATCCGACGGACCCTCCTCTCCAGGACCTCCTAATAGACCTTGCCAGGGAGGCTTAAGAGTGTGACCCCCCTATAATTGGAGCACACCCTCCCGTCCCCCTTTTTGAACAGGGAGACCACCACCCCAGTCTGCCAATCCAGGGGAACTGCCCCCGATGTCCATGCAATATTGAAGAGTTGCATCAGCCAACAAAACCCTACAACATCCAGAGCTTTAAGGAACTACGGGTGAATCTCATCCACCCCCAGGGCCCTGCCACCGAGAAGCTTTTTAACCACCTCGATGAACTCGTCCCCAAAGATTGAAGAGCCCAACCCAGAGTCCCCAAGGCTCAGTTTCCTCAACGGAAGGCATGTTGGTGGGATTGAGGAGGTCTTCAAAGTATTCTGCCCTCTCAAAGTATTGAAAGTACTTTGCCACAGCTCCGATAAGCCACCTCAACAAATTAACATGCGGATCACTAAGTCCAAAGTTTTTGTCCATCATAAGGGATCTTCGGGCTGCACTTTGTCTGGTCCCTCACCTAGGACCTGTCTGCCTTTGGTGACCCTACCAGGGGCATAAAGTCCCAGGCAGCATAGCTCCTAGGATCATTGGGGCCCTCAAACCCCTCCACCGCGATAAGGTGGCAGCCCAAGGAGAGTGCATATTTTTCTAATATTGTAAATATTGTTTGGTCAGTATGTCCTGTCCACTAAAAACCCAGTATGTTAAAGATAACACTGTTAATGCCTCCCTGCGTTCTTCCAGATTTTTCAGTTTTGTTTATGTTAGGATATGGCTTGAATGCTGAATCTTTAAAACCTTTTTTGCCCTTTAGGTTAGTCATGGACATAAATAACAAGTCTCATAACTTATACATGCTGGAAAGCAGTGGATTCTCAGTATGCACTGGTTTTTCCCTTTTTCTCCTCTTCTCCCATGCTTCCCTACTCCTTGGCCTGTCAGTGTCATTGCTGTTAAAATCCTCCATGAGTTCAGTTGTAATGCTCATTAGTGCAGCCTGAATAGCCAAACCAACCAGGAAATGTCCTGAGTAGACCACTGCCATTCTGTGTGCAGCTTGGTTTTAAAGAGCCTCTGTAAATCACTTGACAAGTCCACTATTCAGTATATTGTACACTTATGCATATGCGGTGTGTTGCATGTGTTAGTAGGGGAGGAAAGCAACATGATGTCACCAGCCCCCAGGCCCCCACTTCCATCCCCTTATTTTACTGCAAGCAACTGGACAGGTCAGCCACCATTGGCTGCACCTCCTCCACTTGGGCTGCCTTGCCTTTTTTAGCAGTCCCAAATGGAGCTCCAAATTCCATGTTGCTGGCAGAGTGACAAACTGGGAGATGGGAGCCAGCAAATGGGAGATTAGAAGAGGGCCAGTCACCAGTAAACTGCACAATGGCCTCTCACACTGACACTGGACCAGCCTGCCAGTTGTCACCTTCAGTATGGAGTAAATAAAATCTCTTGTGAAAAGGGAATTATTTGTCCTTCTTACTCTAATTGCTCAAATTTATTCTCCTTTTGGAACATGTTTTATCTGGTAGGCCAGAGATTATTTTCTTCTTCTTCTTCTTCTTCTTTTTTTTTTTTTTTACATAGGTTTAATAAAACAAAACAAAACAAAAACTGTGACCTGAAAGAAGTCATCCAGAGTGCTTTAACAAGATCGCTGGTTTGTTTAAAGAACCCGTCTCAACTCATTGTTTTCAAAGTTCATCTTTGTCTCTGTAGTTAAATCCCAATGTTGTAAAATGGATTAGATAACCAGGTAAGGAGGCAGGTCTTATTTCAGATGACTCGGTACTCTACTTGCTCAACTATAAAACTTTGACATTATTTGCTCTTGTAACATCTAGTTAATCAAGCACAGATTGGTGCTGGCTTTTTTTTTTTTATTTAAATGCAGCAAAACTTACAACTCCAACTTTTGGTCTCTAAAAAGATCAACCAACAGCAAGTATAGTGCACTTCTTTTTGATTCTATTTAAAATCAGTGAAATTGCAAGAATTAATGCTTTTGATTAGATAAATAAATGGGAACAACTTTTAAATTTCTTAATTCCTGTTGAATTCAACACGCTATCAAACAAAACTATTGCAATTTTTTTTTCTTGTATTCATAGTTCATTTGAACCTGTAGAAGTCTGAATCACTGGATCAGATTAGATAACAAATTTTGTTAATTTATATAACGCCAATTAAAAAACATAATCTCGCCTTACTTCAGTTAAATCATACCAAACCATTCTGTGTTATCAAACAAGGCAGTCAAGTTCAGTTCAGTATTTAAATTGATTAAAAAACAAGAAAATTGCATCCCCTCATTGATTTCCATCATTCACTCCTCCTGTCGTTGACTTTACAGCAATCCCTCAGACTGCGCACACATGTAGTGACAGTGGAGAGGAAAAACTGCCCCTTAACAAGAAGAAACCTCCAGTAGGATCAGAGCCTGGCTCAGTGTAAACTACCATGACCGATCGGGCATTTGAGAAGACACAGCGAAATGCACAAAATAATACAGACGAACTGAACAGTAGTACCGTCTATGTTAAAGAAAAATGAAGTTGGCATGTGAGAGGGAGAATGTTAAGTTGTTGGGAGCATTATCTTAGCTGTTAGCCCAGAGTTCACTGTGCATTCACACCTTCTCAAATAAACTGGACTTTCTGGACAAACAAACTAGAGTCCGATTTAAGCGGACTAAACAGGGTTGGTGTGAACGCACCCTATGAAGCTGACCAGCTTCATGGTCAGCTATTCAGCTCTAACAAAGCAGTAGGTCAGTGGAAGGTCTCTATGTAGGTCACACAGATAGTGACAAGCTGGTTGGAGGTAGGAGTGCTCTGTGTGTCACACCTTCTGAAGCTAACCTCCCAGCTACTGATTGGCCCTCAGTGACGATACGTCTGCAGAGCAGGAGCAGATGTTCCTCTCTCCCCCGAGTGGTGTAAAATGGAAAACTGGAACATGATGACCTTGTCTGTCAGTGAGCCATTTTCTTAACTAACTGTAAGATTGGGCATCTGGGTTGGTTGTAGATGTTAGGGGGCTTAATGAGTGGACCCATGCTGCCTCATCTGGCCTAGAGGGGGGCTATTTGCCCTTCGTAGGTGCTCAGGTTTCTCTCCAGCTGTCTGTGCCCTCAGCTGTTTCTACTCTGTCCCCTGTGATGTATCCCACTCAGATCTTCCCCCGCCTACAAAATATTATATTGTAGCTTCTCCTCTCTGACTTTGCTGCTATCTTAATTCAAATACTCTTGTCTATCTTATTAGTTTTACTGAGTATTAGCTAGGGAGTCTGGAGAAAGCGTGAAGACGTGATTACAGCTGCGTTGTGCTCCGTTGTATGAATGCATTTGGTTTTCCTGTTGAGCTCAAATTGTCCCTCCCCTCTCTCCACCCTCCTGACGCTTGAGCTGCTGTTTAACTAAACCAGAGAGGGACCTTGGACTAGTCCGGATCTGAAGTGCAGACCTTTTAAACAGATCATAGTTGTGCATTTTTTGTCATTTATACTTTATTAAAGGACCTGTCCATCCCCAGCTTATACAAACCAGAAAACTGAAAGTGTTTGAAGTTAAAATGCTGTCTTTACATCATATTATGAGCAATATGACATATAGCTGCTCAGAGAGCCTGTACAGTAGCTCCATTTACATGTTTGCATGGTTGAAAGGTCTTATCAGACAAGTCCATGCTGGAGCAGCCACCTCTCACCCACGTAATCAGTCACATATAAAAACCAATAGTAGTTTGCCAGGATGAGCTAGCTGCGCAGTCCTGTTTCAGCATTAGATATTGTATGTTACAAACTGATAATCTTGGATTTTCTCTTCTTTCTATCTCATATACTACTGTGGAGAAATTTGTATTTTTGATTACTTTCTTAGTCTAGAAAAATTGAAAAGACACTAAATGTGAGCCAAATGTTGGTCCAATATCAGGTGGGATTTTATTAATTAGGTATCTGAAAGGTTATCATCTGGATGTTGCCCTCAAACTGCTGACGGATCGTAAATGACACTGGGAAACTGGGGCAAATTCCATGCTTCATTTTCAGTCCAAGTACAACACAGATGATAAACAAAAAGTTGTGAAACCAAAATATCAGTCAATTTCTTTTCACCTTGCAATCCTTTGGTTGGGCAGTTGTAGCTGTAGCTACTATTGTAGTTACCATAGATTTATAGACATCAAGGATGTCTATAAATTTTCATGTATTGACATGACAGGTTGGTGTAAGAGAACCCAGACGACTGGCTAGTTGCTCTTCAGCTTCCTAAGTTTAAAACCTCTCCAATTACTTCCCAGAGTATGACTTAATAATTCATTTTTAGTTGTGATGCCATGTTGGCCCAAAATAGAGAAAGGAAACACACTATACCAATTGTTTGCAACAATTTGTTCACTCCTTAATTTCTGTCTGTTTATCCATTCGTCCATCCAGTTTTCTGACATAACTTGAAGCTTTTCTCCCTCAGTAACAACATCCACACAGAAGGTGGTTGTTGTTAGTTTGTTGGCTTTTGGTTTTTTGTCCATGAAGTGTCTATTTTGGTGCAGCTTGTCAGTTCGTCCATCCTGTTCATTTTCCTTTCTTGTTTCCTTCCTTTGTTCTGGCCTCTGATTTTCCCAGGTTTCATAAAAGGCCTGAATACTGCAAATATCTCTGCCAAAACCTCATCATGAACTTTTTCTATTAATGGCTTTAAAAGTTGGGAAATTTGGAGAATGGAGTATTCTACAAATCCACATAATTAAAGGATTATGTTGTAATACCTCTGTAAATAGGTGCTTAAATTGAAAATGTTTCTTTATTTAAAGATTAAGCAAAAGGTTTCTCAAACGTTTTGGCTTCATTGTCACTCCATTTATTCCTCCCCACAGTAACAATCGTTATATTTAAGTTTAATCACCTGGAGTCAGACCCTGGGAGCAGTGAACCCACACAAAACTGAAACCTTCTGAATGCTTAATAATGTGCAGGCCTGTTCCCATCCTGCTATTAAACATCATTAGCATCATGTGCTAAGTGTTGGTGTGAGTGTGTACACTGTGGCACTGTGGGTTTAGTTGGGCTTTTTAGTCTCAGCCTGACGCCCACTCTGCTCTCATCATGGAGCCCACTCACAGACACATCCTGCTAGGTGGTTCAATGGAGCTGCACATTAGGGTACAGTTTGATGCTACATCTCTCTCCGTTTGATCATCTCATCTGCCTCATTTCTTTGCCTTTTACCATGGTCAGTCAGTTGTCATAGTAACCCTACCAAATGATAGTTCAAAAGTGGTGAGATGGAGATATATAGGCAGATGGAGATAAATAATGAAATAAATTCTAATTGCAAGATAAATGGATGAGATGTTCTGACATTTTTTAATTATTTCCAACCAGGACGGAGCTTCTCTCTTGCCTCAATTTGGTATTTAATCTATTTTAATAAGAACGCCCCATACTGCTCCTTGTTTGATAGCTTTGGTTTCTATCATCAGTCTATTGATCCCTGAAATACTGAAAGAATATAAAATGTTAAACAGTCTCTTAAGCATCTGTTTTGTCAATCCCTACCATCTTTTTGGGACCATACTGCGCTTTTATCTCACCATACATGGCATTTTCAGTTATTCTTCTAAAGCCTGTTTGGGCCAGTTGAATCTTGTGAAATACAAGATTATGACTCTTTAAAGGATAAGGTACTGTACACTTTATTGGATGCTGGTCATCATGATACGTTCCTAGTTTTGGCCTTTTTTAGGGCACGAAAAGAAACTGTCTCGAGACATTTCCTACCAACCATCAGTTTGTCCCTTCAACAATTTATTTCCTCCTATGTTTCATTTGGTGCCCTTTTAAAAAAAAAATAATAATAATAATAATAAAACAACCTTTGTGCATCACTTTATTCCTCTGGTTAATGATGTGTTTTGATAGATTATGATAAAAGCAGAGAAGATCCAACTAAAGATGGTCTTAGTTTGTGTATTCAGCGGTTTGTCGGATGATCCAGCCATCTTTGTAATGTTTCCTAATTTTGTGGACATTCAGTACTATAAACTATAGAGAAACATAATCTTAAAAGTTCAAATCCAGTTGGCTCAAATTTAATATGACAAATTGTGACCTTCAGCATACAATGGTCATATTGGTCAGTATATTTATTTTGCTAGTTATGCATTTTAATAAATAAGGAGATGAATGCCATAAAAATTCTCAAATCAGACATAATGGCCATTTTGTACTTTTATACAAATAGTTTCATATCCATGTACCCAACCATCAGGTTATTTGACTTTGTAGGCAATAAATGAACCGCAGAAGTTGGGTTTTCTTGGATTGTAGGAGGATCCTTTTCCCAATTATTTGAGACATAGCTAGACTTTCCATATCGGATGCCAGCCACAGTTTCTGTATTCAGTTTTTGGTTTCCTTTGCAGGACACACTGAAGCCAACATTCACTGTAGCCAATCTACCAGGCACAACGAGCAGCGCTCAGTCCACGGTACCCACCACCTCCACCACCATGCAGGTGAGCACTGGTGCATCGTTTCCCATCACCAACTACCTGGCGCCCGTCTCGACCAGCAGCAACATCAGCGCTAATGGAACCGTCCTCAAGACAGCTGGCGCCTCAACAGGAGTCATGCAGCTTCCCAGTGGCTTCACCTTCATGTCCGGTAAGTCCTCAGCAGTCTGTGCTCTGTTCAAATTCTCCTTTTTTCATTTTCTGTCTGTCTTACCTTCATCCTGTCCCTCCATTTTGCTAATGTCATTGTGCAGAGAAGCTTATTAGCTGATTAGAATCTGAACGGTGCCACAACGTGACCTCAGCCGTCATCTTCAGGTGGTCACGCCTACCTCTCTGAGCTGTTCACACCACGCTGCAGCTCTTCATAGCGAGTCACCAACACTCGGCGCCCTCGGGTTTCACAAAGCCCGCGGTATCCAAGGGAGACACGTCGTCTATTGGCGACGGGCCCTACCTTTGATAGTCAGATGGGGACACGGATAATTAAGTGAGAGGGACACAATAGACCTGGCAAAGAGGGCCGATGAGCAAGCCCCATAATTAGTTATGAATATTCAGTTAAGTGTCTCTGGTTTGTGGTGAAATTATAATTGAGGCATGCTGGAGTTTGATCCTTTGTGTCGGAGTGATGCTGAACTAGGAATGACCTTTTCATTAAGGGAGGACTCCATAGACAAACTCTGCACTTGATCAACTCTGTGAAGCAGCTTCTGGTTTGGAAGTCCCTAGAGGCTTCCTGAATGGTCTGTCCTTTGATTATTTATTTCTCTTCAGGAGGTTACAGATACTCCAGAGGTATAAATAAGAGAGGCACTGATTGTTTTTGCCTGTTGTATGTTTACTTCTTCTGCCAGCATATGAATAAGCAACTTAGGCTACATTCACACAGTAGTCAAATGTGATTCAAATCTACTTTTTTGTGCTGTTATGTTGCACTAAATCAGATGCGTCTTTAGTCTGAGCGGTCATGCTGCTTATTATCCAACTTTTACGTCTTTTGGTACGAGACGTATCATAATTTGGCATCAGGAGATTCAATATTCCATAAAGCGCAATCTCTGTTAGTTGTGCTTTTTTTTTTATTAGCTCCCTCCATCTTATGATACTGTGAATATACTGTCGGCTACTACTGCTGAATAAACTTTAAAATAGATTCATAGACACAAACACTGCACAGCTCTGTTATTTCAACATTCTTCTGTGCATTCAGGTTGCTTCCAGGTCGTAAACCGCTCACACAGAAGTCTGATTGCAGTCGCATTTAAAAACTAGCATGAATGGCCATGCAAAAAAAGAAAAAGCAAGCAAGCAAACAAACAAAAAAACAAAGATTTTTGGAAAAAAATCATAATTGAGCATCAAGACCAACTGGGTGAACGTAGCCGAATTCATGCTAGCAGTAGCTCCTCTTCAGTTGGGACGAAGGGATCTGTTTGCTGGTCAGTTTCATTACAGGGAGAGGTTTTCTGTCAAAGCACCAGCTGTCCCCTAATAGCCTGTTGAAGTCCAGGACTTATTGTGGGATCTTTAATTTGCAAATATAAATGCAATAGTTTAATCTTCTGCAGATGTGTTCAAAAATTGAAAACATATGGGAATAATTTGGTACGATAATTACTTTTTTCCAATGATGTAGATTTGTAGAAAATGAAACAAAGCTCTAACCCGGTGCCATTTTCAAGAAAAATTGTTTTTTATTGAAAATATTTTAGTTTTTTTTTTATTATAGTTGGTTGGAAAAAAAAAGTAGCTTTTTTGTGATTTCTTTTAGTTCTTATGAAGAAACTAGAATTTTTGTCAAGTATCTGTTACTTCACCTGTTCTGATTTTTGCAAACTGGTCTTTCTGCTGTCTGCGGATCTTTTCAGAAAATACAATTATTGTCTCGTGCTAAAGAGGTTTCCTGTTGCATTAAATGCTCATTTTCTCAGAATCAGCTGTGTTAATAAAGCAGTATTTGTGGACAGACACATGTTGCCCCTGTAGTGGATGATTCTAACTGACGGGGGGAACAAGCTACTGTCTCTGCTCAGATTTTTGTTTTTCTTTTTCTTTTGCTGGCTTTCTCTCCCTTTGCAACCTTGTCCCTGCACCCTGTGCTCTCTTGCTTTGCTGCCTGCTCCCTCTCTCCTCTTCACCACCTGTCTGGCACATGGCAGCAGCACCAGGTGGAACAACACACTCCACACACACGCACACATGCCCACCCCTCCACACACACACACTCAAAGCTCCACAGTTGACAGCTTGATAGGGCCTGCCCACCCTACTGCAGCAACTGCGTATGGAGCATAAAACCACTTCAGAATCCTGTTCAGAAAGGAAATCTGTTGCCTTCTACTTTCACAAATACATTCAAAATGAATTCTTTCATTCAGATTTATGGAAAAGCATGTGAATATGCTGTTCAAATCTTCATTAGAAGTTTGTCTTTTTACCCGGGTGTCTGCATTTTGGAGATTTTCTATTTTCTATTGCCAGAAACATTTTGAAGGCCATTAAAGAGGCAGGGAGCGGAGGGGGAGGACAGCTCTGTTGAAAATGACAACCCAAAAGGACAACAAGCCTGAGTCAGGCTGTTCTGCTCATCCACAGTTGGTGTGGCTGGTTGCTGTGTGCCAACAAAATGAACTTTTACAGCTCAGGATCTTTGGATGTTGAACAAATCTTTTTCGTTATTATTTCAAGGTTCTAAGGAGAACTCAGTGTGTTAGAAGAGAACGCCAGCAGTTCATCTTGTACTGTTATACAAATTGAAATGAATTAATTACTCTCATGTTCCCAAAAGAAAGATGTGACGTTTTTCATAAATGGAACAAACATGTTCCCATTATCCTACATTTAAATTTGAGACATTATGTTGAATTAACCACCTCTAGAATCAAATGAAAAAAATAAAAAAACAAACTGAATTACTACAGTCTGAAAGTCTGGATAAATATGAAGTTCAGTTGAAGTATTTTCTAGGTTTGAATAAGGGTGGAAAAAGTCAATGAAGTGTTCAAAAATGATCTTATTTCCCATCCCTAAGATTTCCTGTCCATCGTGTCTCTTCCTTCTCCAGTCTACCTGATCATCAGTTTTTCTTACCATCTGTTGGTCCCTCCAACCAACAATCCCTCAGTTTGTTCATACATAACTCCATCCATTTGCCATTCAGTTTCTCTGTCCATCGATCAGTTTCACCATCTTTCCATTTATTCAACAGTCCCATACATTTTTTTTCAACCATTCATCCATCCATCCATTTGTCCGTCTATTCAGCTATCCGTCTTCCGGCACAGAAGACGGAACCTGCAAAAATCTGTGGTTTTTGCGGGTTTCACATTTCAGCTTTAAGGTCAAACATTAATGAACCGGATTAATTAATGTCTGAAGCAGACAGAAAACAATGATGGCCCCTTTGCCTGCAGCCCTTTAAGGAATCTTCTTGGTGTTGTGGGTTGGTTGCCACCAAAAATAAATGATCCCACTTAGTCCTTGGCTCCTGTGAGTCCTGGCTGTCAGCCAACAACTTGGTGTTTACCCTTCATTGCTCAGGGGCAAAACATATTATATGTTAATGAGCAATTAAAATAATATCACTGGGTTACAAAAAAATATTTTTTGGAAGATTTAAAAGTCTGTTTTTTGTTTCAACTGAATTAAGACTATTTTGCACCTGAATCCAAAAATTACATCCATTTTTCTCAATCAGTCCAACTTTTTAGTCCAATTTGATTTAGAGAAATCCGATCTTATGACTACATTGATTACATTTTTGTGACATTATCAGTTTACTTTAGTTGAGATTTCTCATAAAAAAAAGATTTTAGGAGAAAAAAAAAACGTTTTCTAACATTAATTAAATGTTACAAGCTTGGATTTCTGTAAATTGAATATTAAACACTGATAAAGGTAAATGCATGTAAATTAAACATTGCGTTTTCATTGTGCAAAATTCTCCATCTCTTTTCTGTCCTGGTGGAGTCTCTCCTCCTGCTCATCACTCGATGTGATGTGAGAACAGGTCATGCATTTTGATGCTCATGTTGCTTCCATAGTTCAGAAAGTTGACCTGATTGAGCAAAACCAATGTGCTTTTTGGATTCAGCTCATCAAAATGACTCAAACGGTTGAAAAATCCTGTACAATTTTTTGGCTGTTGACCAGGCTAGTAATGGTAGACTGAGGTTCAGTTTTGTAGAGCTTTAGGGTCGTTCTTGCTGTTTATCCAGCTTTAATCTCACAATCTACAGTTTGTGATGCTGAGTGAAGGAGTTGGTAATGTTGCCTTTTTATATTTAGTGGGTCTCTGAACATGCAGAGGACACTTTTGTGCGTCAGAAAAATGAAAAACAGGATTTCTGCTTTTTCTTAAAACACTATTTAGTTTTAACCCATGTGTATTTGTGTGCGTGCCCCTGCAGCAGGCACTCCTCTCCCCCCCAGCACCCCCACCATTCCTCTGAGCCAGCTGCAGCAGCACTTTCTGGCCCTCCAGGGGCAGCATGGTCAGACCCTGGCCGCCGCCCCACAGCCACAGCAGGGACAGCAGGCTGTCCTCCGCTTCCCTGCTGCTGTCTCCCTCACAGGTGATCTGCTCTGCATGCTGTCACCATGCCTGCCTGTGCTAATCTCAATCATACCTTCATAAACCTGCTGGTTGCACACTGCTTTCCCTACTTCCTCTGCTAATATTCAACCATCTAATGCTAGAGTTACTCTCTCCACACGCACGAGGACTTTCTCCTAACTCTGCTAACGGTACTAATGTGACGTAGTTCTTTGCTGCTGTTCCCTGGGTCAGGTTCTGTCGAGTTGCCGCAGTGGCTTCATGGCCTCTGTGTGTGTGTGTGCGTGCGTGCGTGTGTGGGTGTGTGTGCGTGTGTGTGTGTGTGTTTTTTCTTTCTGCAGGAGCAGGCGTTCCTCAGCAGCTCCAGGCCATCCAGGTCCATCCCAACACACAGCCCACCTCCAACAGCGACAGCAGCCCCGAGATCTCTCACACCTCCACCAACTCCACCGGTAGGTCGGATTTTCTCTGGAACAATCACAGTGTACACAGATTCAAGTTAACTTTATTTTGATAAATTTGCAGCATTATGAAAATGAAAACTTTATTTTGCTTACCAATATTATATCAAAACAGGAATAGGCTGAAGATAGCACATACAGACCAAAAGTTTGGACACACCTTCTAATTGAATTCAATTAATTGAATTGAATTCTAGCCCTATTCAAAGAATCAACGGCCTACAATAATAAAAAATATTCATTTTTAATATCAATGTATACACATATACTTAATTTACATGGTTACACAATAGATATCAATCAATCAATGAAGTTTATTTGTATAGCACATTTAAGCAACAGGGCAGTTCAAAGTGTTTTATGTCACGAAAACATAAAAACATTTAAATGCATTTGCAGTCAGATTGTGAGATACAAATATATATCTAGAGAACACGTTTGTATTTTCTCTTTTTAAATTTTACATTTAAAGGTACTTTTAAAACTCACCAATAAAAGCACATCATTTGAGATCATCAATTTATTCATTCCACAGTTTTACACAGATAAATAAAATCTTGCTAAAATCTCTTTAGCAAGAGATTTTTAGCAAGTGTAAAATCTCTTGCTAAAGAGATTTTACTTTTCTCTTTAGCAAGTTCAAATATTAACCTTGATCTTAATAATTATTAGTAAATTAGAGTAAATTATTTTTACTCTCTCTTAACTTAAATAATTTCTTAATTTCAAAAGAAAGACTTTTGTTCAAGAATTTTGTTCATTATTATCAGAATATACATACAGTTTCTTAATATTTTATAGTGTTATTTTGAATAAAAAGTTCACAACGTCTCAAAAAAAGTATTGTTAGCTCAAACTATACCAAACTTTAAAGGATTTTATTTCCATTTTAGAGATTATTGTTGGAATTTAAAGCTCATCAGGTTGAATAAGGAGCTTCTGTGAACACCAATTTTTAAGCCTTGCCACAAATCTCATTGAGATTTAGTTCAAGGCTTTGACTAGGCCACTCTAGCACATAAATATTTATTTACCTAATCCATCAGTGTTTAACCTTTACAAACCAAAGAGCCGTTCTACTTCCTTCGATCCTGCTAAATAAAACTCTTTTAGAGCCGCAAAATGTTACATAACCATTTATGAAATGAAAACTAAACATTTCTGAATTAATATCCATTATAGGAAATTTGTGGTCATTTTTAAATGATCTTGATAAGACATTTTCCCACTATAAATGATAAACGATACATTGTGATGGAACGCACATGCCTGAGCAGGAAAGAAAGTTTGGATATTAAGCGCCCTCTGCTGGCCAACATGTTGCACACCCCTCATGCCTTTAGAGTCTCTCTCCATCTCCCCCAGCAACGGTGAGTCTCCCGGCAACCATCGTCACTTCGTCAGTGCCAACGTCTGTGCCGGGCCACATGATGTACCCCAGCCCTCACACGGTGATGTACGCCTCCACGCCGGCGCTGGCCGACGGGGGGCTGGCCGTGCTCAACGCCTTCTCCCAGGGAACCCAGGCCATGCAGGTGTCCCACCAGCACAGCCAAGACGGAGGTGGGAGCCGCACCGCGTCGTTTCAGACAGCAAGGACAGGACTGGAGGCGAGAATTCCGATTTTTGATCTTTCTGTGTTTTCCTGCCCAGGTGCCGTCCCTCAGGTGTTCCTCACAGCACCTCCAGGCACGGTGCAGATCCCTGTCTCAGCGGTGCAGCTACACCCAGTACGGCAAGATCTGCATTTCACAAGTGAAACTCTCATATTCCCTATGCAACCAGCATGCCACTTTGACTTCACTAATGCATCTTAACAGAGCACTTGGCACACAGGCCACAGGGCTGCATCCTGTTCGGTCTTTATTAAATGAATGTGGAGTGTTCAGCTGACATCTTGTTGGTTTTTATTTGTTGCCAAACACATACAGAATACACCAAACACACAGGTGCATCTTGGTAAGAAAAGAATTGCATCAAAAAGGGCATTTATTTTAGTAAACTCATAATGATTCATTACACATAATGATAGATTTCAACCACTTTATTCTAATTTTGATGATTGTTGCTTGCAGCTAATGAAAACCCCAAATTATTTTCAAGTTTAGTGGAAGGGAAGAAAAACGTGATAGACCAGTGGTCCCCAACCCCCGGGCCGCTCAAGAAATTATTAAATATTTCCGTTTTATGTATTATTTGAGTCTGGAGGATCTTTTATTTTGAAAATCTTTTAACTGGATACTCTTGGTTATGTCTTGTGTGCCAACATTGAGCCACAAGCAGTGAAATGAGTAAGAAACAGATCAGATGTTTTTGGAAAGTTTCTTTGCAAAGCGGAAAAGGCCCAGAGAAGAAAAAGAAGAATGGATTTATCTCAAGGTGATTCCCACATTACAAGCCTGCTATGCATGATATGGCTGCATGACCGGCTCGTTAATGAGGCAATGACGCTTCAAACTGATTCGCCACGTAAAGACCAAGCCAAGACAATGTTGAATATAGCCGATTTTAGATCTGGCATATTCAACACACCTCCATGTAACACACCACATACTGCAGGACGTTGTAAGATTGTCATAAAGGGAAAATCAGGGCAGAAAAAAATAAATAAAAAAGGCTTTAGTGGGAACACCAACATGCAGATGCATTATCTGACATTTCCTTTCCCCACCACACCTCCCAGGGGCCGCAGCAAAATTGCCAAATCTTGACTGGTCCTCAGTAATAAAAATGTTGGGGACCACTGTCATAGACTACTAATGTATCTATATGTATTGGCGTCATCAAGACTAAAATGTGTAGCACAAGTTATTTAATTTGTACAAGAGGAGAATAAAAAAGTTACAAAAAATATGGCAATTGATTACAATTATGCAAAATTTTGAGACTCATTCTAACCTACAGACTCTTAAGAGTGAAAAATATCTAATATTCTCTGGTTTCAAAAAATACATTACACGTCTTAATCTATTTTTGAAATCTGAGCATTAACATTAATGGAAAGTTCAGTGGAAAGAAGAAATATCAGAAAAATGTCAGCATACGATTTCTCTATTTAAAATACTTTTTTTTTTTTTAATAGTTCCTATGTAATAAGAACAGAAAAATATTAGAAAATAAGTTTTAGAAACTTAATTTTGGGTTTTCATTACCTCTAACTGTCACAATTACTTGAAATACACACTTCTAATATGTCACTGTGTGGAAAACGTCAATATATAAGATGAGCTTTTCAGTTGAGTTTTCCTTTTCTTGCTTAACAGCACAGAGAAAAACTCAGCTGTAATCTTCATTCAGTGGAAATAGCATTTAATTTAATACTTCAGTAATATTTTCCAATTATAACCATTTCCTCTAACTTATAAAAATGTAATCTCTGGTGCATTTTATATGAAAGTTTACTGGAAGGAAAACTTGTGTAGTCCTTTTTTATAATCACATTTAATAAAATTTTCCGATAAACAGAATTTTATTTTATTTTTTATATTTGCATTATTACACTTTCATCAATAAAATGAGTTTAATAGAATATATTAATATATTTAATAGAATTACTAAAATAAATGAACTTTTTGAAGTTATTCCAGGTCACTGAGCTGCGCCTGCAGCGCCACAGTAGCAGTGCATGAATAAAATGATTGAATGAAGTGGCAAACATTAAGCTAATGTGTTTTATGGCGTCATCTTGAGTGTTTTTCCAGGGCAAACGGCTTTCTGTGGATTAGCTGCAGGATCCCCATTTGCTCTGGCTGCTGTGTGCTGTGATGACCTGTGATTGGCTGTCTGTAGTCCCCCCTCTCTCCTGGTATGTTTTTAAAACATTTTTATTAATTAATTTTTCTGCAGATGGTGATTGGCCAGCAGTCGAGCGGCAGCAGCAGCAGTAACCTGACGGAACTCCAGGTGGTCAATCTGGACACGACACAGAGCACAAAGGGCGACTGACGGACGGCTGGAGCTGTTTAACATGGCAGACACACACACGCACGCACCCATACACACACACACACACACACACACACACATATCTCTATTTATTGATGCCTTCCTTTGAAATTTACCATCACTCTTCTGAATGTGATTTATCAGTACATATCTATAAACACAATGAAGGGCATATGTGTGGCAGGCCCTTAAACAATATGAAGTATGTTTTTGGTATATAAATATATATATATATTTGCAAATACATAGGAGATATATCACTATATTATAATTGGAGCCTATTTTCTATGCTGTTAGATGGTGTTATTTTTAGCGTGAGCTTTGTTTCTTTTGGACAAAATGTAATTACACACACGGACTGCAAGGTGCCACCAGCTTCACACCAGCCAAAGAGACATTTGTTTGTCTGAATGTTCCTGTGTGAGCCATTCGTGCACAAGCATGTGCCTGTGTGTGTGTGTGCGTACACACATCTGGGGTTTTGTAAAATGGGGGTGGGAGAGGGAGGAGAGAGACTTGCTTTCTGGCTTAAAACAAAACGTAAAAAAAAAAAAATAACACATTTGGAAATGTAAATAGTTTTTAAAACAAATGATCAGTTGTATTTTTAGCTCAGTTCAGTTTGTGCAATGGCATGTAACAGTTTTTTTTTTTTTTTTTTTACATAGTGGGTTTTGTATGTAGAAATTGAGCTTTTTACATGGATGTGTAAATTAATGCACCATTGTTCACTACAAGATGGAGAAAGAAAGCTGTTATCTACAACTTTCTGTGCTTTTGTTTTTGTTTATGCCGTTTGTTTTGTTTTTTTTGTTTTGAAGGAATTTCCAGATCATGTAACTTTGTCAGTGAAAGTATAATACTTTTATAATTTACTGCTGTTGTATTCTTTACTTTAGAAAAGATTTCAGTACTGTACCCTCTGTTAGGCGTTACAATCGGATTCAAATATGTCCTATTAAACTTTTAGTTTAATGTTCATGAACTGACGTATATCCTTGGTAAAATGAGTAAAAAGCCTTAAAATTATTCAAAAATTACATGTTGACCTTAAGATTTAGATCATAATTATGCAGAAAACCCCCAAAATCACCCAGTTTGAGTTTTATAGTAGCACCCACAAGATTATTATTAAATTGTTGAGTTTTTCAAACATATTGCCAGATATTATCTTGGGGAGAAATCGGCCTTTTGGTTAAAGTAGATAAAGCCTTGCTTGTATCATTTTTAATTAAAATTTTTTTTAATTATTATTCCTCTGACTGTAGAGATCTATAAAAAACAACTTGTAACTATTTTTCTTCCCTTAAGTCATGAGTGTTTTGCCTTTCACATGCCTCTGTGTCACAACATATTGGTTGTGACATATATCCCAAGAATATAGCCAACAAATTAAAAGTATTTACATTTCCAAATTAAGCTAAAAACTATCCTGTACCATTTATTGTTTTGGGATGCTGGTACTTAATTTTGTTAAATATTTCCCCCCTAACTACTAATATGAATTTGTTTGCATTTTTCAGTGACACTGCAATGACAGACGAGTTTCTTTTAAGCCTTTATACTGATCTTTACCAGGGATGCTGTATAAATACAACTAATTCAGACCAAGTAGATTCATTTCCAGTTGCTACTCTAGTTGCCTTGATCCATCTGTGGGTAAAGTTTAATGCTGGCAGAAAAGAGAACTGTTTTCTGCATGAGAACAAGGATGTGATTGTTAGGAATTGTGTCCTGAGGTGCTTTAAAATGTTAGGATTACTGACTGAGACTGAGTTGCAAGACTAGACTTGCGTCCTCTTTTTGCGCCACAGTGCCTATGATCCAAAGGCAGATTTTGAAAGCAAAGTAATGCAAGGCTGTAGGATATTTCTCTCACACGGCTTTTGGACCTGCCGCTCTGTTTTCTGCTTCACCCTGCGAGGGGGATTGCTTATTGTTGACTCGTTTCTCCAGAACTGGTGGGATGACAGAACATGACAAAGAAAACCCCACTGTCGATCATGATGCCATCCTGCGGTCTGTTAGCGACAAGTTACAGACATTCATTCTGGTACTCATTAGGAAATGTTTATTTTATTTTTTTTTAAAAAAGATTGAACAGAGTTTGTGTTTTTCACCTCGTCGTTGAAATAAATGATTGTGTATTTTTGTTGTATTGTACAGACATTTTGTAATAAAAAGATGAAATGCAAACTGTTGGAAAAATGATCTCATCTGCTGAAAAGCAATATTTTTTTTATCAGGATAGAGAATGTCATGCTGTTTTTGAACGGACCCCAATAAAAAGTATAATCATCAGTTAAATGATGACTAAATGAACTTCCTGCTCTACCGCAATTACTAGGGAAAACCATATTAAGGTGTAAAATAAGATCCCCCCCACTTCTGATAAAAACCAGACATGATGCAGTGATTGGTGTCCTGTACATCTTCACACATTAAGAAAAGAGCCTACATCAGCAAAACCTACAGGGGCATCTCAGTAAATTTAGAATATCTATATATTTGACAATTCAAAAGCTGATTTCTTTTATCTAGAAAATTTTAAATAGTAGTAAAAACGTGGAAGAAATGTCAAAAGCAAAAACTTTTTAATGACGAAATCTCTAATTAAAAAAAATCTGGAACTTAATTTGAAGTTTGGAAGGAAAAGTGTAGAAATCTTAAAAGCCACAAAAGGTCGTTTTTATCAAAGAAAAAGAAGGTGGGCAGAGTGCAATGAAAATCAACTCAAAATTTATTTTATGCCAAATGTTAAGTGGAAGTAAAAAAATGTGGTAGAAAAATTCTAAAGCAAAAAGCAAAGGAAGAAAAATAATTTGGGGGGAAAAAAACCCCATTTCAGAATATTATTTCAGCAGATTTATCACTCTCCCAAATAATTCAGTAAAAGAGGTTTTTAATAATTAAAACCAAGATTTGTTATTGCCACTTCAACCAGGGGGACAAATGCTGACAGACACTTGTCCAGTAGACAATCACTACTTACCTCCACAAGGAGTGTAATGGAAGCTGGCTGTTTTAAAGTGCTGTATCAAAACATATTAATGGAAAGTTTAGTGGAGGGACAAAGTGTGGTTAAAGATTCACAACCAACCAAGGTAATTGCAATCTTGAAAAGATTTATAATGGCAACTCTTAAGTCGGAGTCACATCACTTACCCAGCCACACTTTTTCCTTCCAATTAACTTTTGATCTTGAATGATATCCTAATTTATTGAGATGCACTTGTAGGATAATCGAAGGATCCACAGTGTTTAGTAAGGCATCTTCTCTTCCTGTCAGTGTCTTCCCAGTCCAAAGTGCTGACAGCTGAGAACAACCTCGGCTCCACTGTCCCTTTTCTCTAATTGCTTCAAGCATGCATTTTCACCAGGTAGTACAACTTTAACGCTATTGTACACATACAATATACAACTGTACACCAGAAGTTGCAAAACAGTCGATTTAAAAAATGTGCATGACAGTTAAAATAACAAACAAAAAACAATAGAAATGTTACCCCTGGAACATCCAAAACCTCTTTTTTTTCTTGGTGTTTTGGTTCATAAAGAAGAAGAAAAGTAAAACATACAAAACAAGAATTACAACAATGTGCAAATCTGAATCCATGCAAGCAGTTTGCATAATGTAGCTTAGGTGCAAGAGTGATGAATTTGGAGAAGGAAACAAAAACAAAAGGAGCAAATACTCATGGCTTCAATCAATAACACTGTCCATTCTTAGCAAACAAAACACCAAACAGAATTGAACAAAACAGAACAGAACAGAACAAATTAAAACAAAAAGCACATTTAGAAACTTTTCTATGAGCAGGATTATGAATTAAAGACACCCTCCAGACATAAAGGCAACACACAACCTGTTCCAACACCACTGGTACATCATCTCTAGGATGAACGAGTAACACTGCAACACCTCACAGGATGTCATGACAACTTGTGAAGGACGTCTCTGTATACTGTACTGGGAAGGGTTTAGGACAAAACTCTTTATAAGTCAGTTTTTTTTCTTCTTTTTCCCAGCACAATTAAAACAAAAAAAAAAGAAAAATGAGACAGGTTTCTCTCAGAATCAAATGTTCATCCCTAAAAATGAGAAAGTTCAGATCCTGATGACTAGAATAATAGAAGATGTTTCTCCACCAGGCATGAGCCGTTTTCCCCCAAACTGATCCAACTTCTTCAGAAGAGACGCCAGAGAGAGTGCTACCCCTCCCTCACTTGTTTCTGCACATGACCAGTCAGCTGGCTGAAAGAAAATTTCCTAGAAAATTAACAACCAGCTACATGTTGGTGTAGATTCCAGGGCAGAAAGGCAACTTCACTTCTTTTTATCTTGAATATGTTTCCTGTCAACCAAGAGGCTTCTTCAGACAAAATGTGGACATTGTGGACAGGAAACAGACGGTTTGATATTTGTGTGAAAGAAGCCATCTATGTAAAACATGGAAAGCCGACCGCAGGTTTCATCTTTCTAACGCCTACACTGCAGCCTCGACTCATCCGAGAGGCAAAACATCCAGACAAAACCAAAAGTCCAGTTGCCCATTCCGCCGTTCGGAAATGTTTACAGTCAACGTCTACAGCTATTTTATGTTGTGAAAACTAAAAGAAGCATCCTCTTTAACTGCTGCACACTGCCTATCAGCTGGCTGACAGAAGGTTGGTATGCCTTGTAACTAGAAAGTCAAAATCATCCGTTCTGTAGTATTTGCTAAATCTCTCTTACTGAGAGACAAAAAGCTTTAAAACTACTGCACACTGCCGGTCAGCTGCCTGAATAAAGGCTGCTGCACTTTTCTGCAAGGATGACAAAGTCAGATTTCATGGACAACAGTTTATGACAACCGTCATCCGCTACACTTAATAAAGTATAATCACTTTAAAAAGTGCTCCACACTGCAAGTCAGCTGCCTGAAAAGGAGGTTGCTACACTTAGCAACTTTAAGTGAAAAATTTGGCTGTTTAGAAATATTTCTGGTAGTAAGAAAATATGGATGGTTTCATGTAAACTAAATATTTCTTGCTCATATTAAGACAATGTTTCAAGGCTAATGTTTTGTTATGATCCCAATTTTAGATTTTAAGCTTTTCTGTATTTCAATGAATTTTAGATTTCTTTCCAAATTCTTTTTTTTTTTTTGTTGCATAAATAAGATTCTACAAAAATGTACATCCAAAGTGTTAAAAACCAAAGTCTGTAGATAAAGAGGAAACAAAGATGAGGATGGACAGCCATCTGCTTCTTTTCCTAATCAGCATCTGTCTCCAACTGCATGTGCATGCAGGCACTGAAGGTTTCCAAGATAGTCATGATAAAAAAAAGCTGAACTCAAAAGGAGAAACAGTTGACGCTTCAGTAACTGTGTACAAAATGGGTGCGAACTTCTGAGGAGGTAATCTGCTGGCACCAGCTCATTTCAGGGATTTGAAACGTTTAACAACCTGGAAATAGAAATATTTTTTTTTCCAATTTCTAACTTTTCATGACCAGTCAAACAAAAAAGTTATTTCCTGAATGAGAACTAGAAACCAACAACTAAGTTTAAGAGTTGTATATTCATTTTATCTGTGTATCAAAATCAACATAATAAAAATTCTTTTTTAACTGTTATAATATTGGTGTTTTTCGAGTAAATGAGAGATGTATTCACTCGATGTAACCACACAATGACAATCTCGAAGCGGCCCGTGCCTACTTTCTAAAGAGCTGACTAGATATGAACACTGATGAGTAAAACAATGAACACTCGGTCCGGTGAGTTTCTGAAGCCTCGTCCTAATCTTCAGTGATGTAACCAGTGCAGCGAGTTGAGGTCTGTGTGCAAATCCACTTTTTCTGCAAATTCACGGTTTTTGCTCGACACGACATGAAGGAGGGTCTCATCTTTGGGCGGTGAAGCACTCAAAGCCAAACCCAGAAAAAACACCAAAACAAATTAAAGTCTCTGCAGTCGGTCATTAAACAGACTCTTAATTTCAATAAAACATTAGATAAAAAAGGCAACATGAAAGCAAATCAAGAAATAAATAAGATGACTTGGCATTTAAAATGAGTGCAGTACGTCACTATAACTACAGATATGTGTAAGTAAGGGTTGATGGTGAGGGGATTTTCCCCTCTACAGCTTTTCTCTTGGTTCCTGCACAATATTCAGAAAAACGTAAGACTTTTCCTGACTCCTTTATCAGAAAGAAAATTAAGGACAGAAAAGGGGAAATACAGGAGAGGGAAGGAGGAGGACACCATGTTGTTTCTCAGAAATAAAGGAAGAAATTTAGACAATTGGATAGGAAATGAATATAAATATGTCTCCATATTATTCACTTTTGTTTATACATAATTTTATGATTCTGGAAAATATGGAACTCAAAATCCAGACTTTTCCCGGCAAAGTTTTTCAGGAACAAAAGAAGAAAGGAAAGAATGACAAAAGAGAAGGAGCATAGAAAAATGACAAGAAAGAAAGGAAGGACATCAGCAAGGCTTAAAGGTACGGCATGGAAAGAGAAAAGACACAGGAAGGAAAGAATTTTGTTTCCATGTTCTTATTTTGTTTTCTTATCCTGGAAAATCCTAAACTCAAAATTCAGTTTTCCAGTCTTAATGTTCAAAGATGAAAGGAAGAAATAACAAGAGGGACAGAATAAATAAAATAAAATAACATAAAGACAGAAGGAAAGAAAAAAAATATAGAAAAGAAAAATTTAGACAACTGGATGAAGAATAAAGTATTTCCATATATTTTGTTTTTTTGGAGTTTTCTGATCCTGGAAAATCTTCTGGATTGTGCAGGAACCTCTCTCTCTCCGAACAGACAACACAACGGGGATTAAAGATAAAATCTTCCACTGAGAAATACTTTGCTGTAACTGAAAGGTGTGACTCCACACTAAGGCGATGAAACATAAATAAACACATTTACTCCTTGATATTAAAACTCCACATTCATTCCAAAGGTAGAAGACAAGATGGAGGAGAGAAGGGCAGTGAGAAACTGCACAGGTTGGAAAAAAAACAACAACAACACAACAAAAACAAGAGTCCAGTGAACATGTCTGTGCACCTCCATCAACACCCCTGTCCTCCGTCTCGTCCTCTGGCTGGGCAGTGTCTGCGCTCCGACCTGCCCAGAGGTCAGAGGAAGGGGGATGATGAAGCCCGTCCACCTGGGCTCCTAACAGTCTTGCAGGTGAAACCAGTTAGTGGTAATTTTCTGCCAACCCTGTCGCCAGCGCCTGCGGAAGACCCCGGCTCGTCCTGACCCGCCCGCCTGGAAGAGGCAGATGGTGGAGCAGCAGGACGGTTACGGTGAGGACGAAGCCACTGCGTGATATTTGACGAAGGCGATGGCTGCCAACTCTTTGCAGAACTCCTCAAGCACAATGACACCTTCCAGCAGCGTACTGTGGTCCACGCTGTGAGGACAGAAAGAGGGACAGAGGGGGCGTTTCAGAGGTCAGCTCAAAGGAAAAGCGGCTGATGCTGTTAGTAAGTACATACGTGATTCCCTCTGGCTCCAAGCCCAGAAGTCTCTTCCTCACAAGCAGCAGTTTGGGGGTGAAGTCTGGGATGCGGTGAATCCTCAGCATTAAATCTCCAACCACCTGAGGACACAGAGTTTACTGATGCCGCTTTCACACCTGATTTGTTACATTTTCACCTGCTGCGGTTTGCTTTCACACAGTGTTAAACAAAACAAACCCTATGAAAAAGCTGTTCCCCTCCTAGCCTGTGGTGGCGCTGCACCAACAACCACTGAACAAAACGACACACAGACCTCTGAAGAAGAGATGAGTAAAAAGGAACTGGAGTTTATATTAGCGCTTAGGTCAAAGATTAAATGTGATCCTAGCTACAATAGAAAGACATTAGAACATTTCTGAAGACATTTACAAAGGGCCTGCCAAAGTGTACCCGTCAGTTGGAACCCAGCGTTCTGCCGCTAAAAATTAGCATCAATGTACTCAATAGCATGTGGAGAGTCACAAACATGCTGAGTAACATGGACTTGCTCCATTGAGTATGTTACAATTAGTGCATAAACAAATGTTTACGTTGTTACCCTTCGGTACCAGAAAACGCGCTCATCTCTTAGCAACAGATTAACAACAAATATTACTGTTCAAAAAACATACAATTTCTTCTGCTTTCTTTAAATACTACTCATGTTATACTACTCAACAAGAATTGTGCAGTTTGTGAATTTTGCAGAAAAGTGAAAATGTTTTTTTTTTTTTTTGTCATCTGTGGTGAATATATTATAAAACAAATATTCAACATAAAAGTGAAAATCGGATTTATACTTCGTGGCAGTTCGTTACCAGAAAAAAAAAAACACTCATCTCTTCACAACAAATTTATTGTTTGTAAGTAGACTTTAATTTAAAAGTTGCGATTTTCTCCTAGTTTATTTAATTTATTTTTGAATAGTTGTAGGGGGGGGCACACAAAATCATTCCACGGGCTGAAAATGGCCCCTGGCCCTCACTTTGAACACTCTTTCATAAAGTTTGCACATTTTGTCACGTTATAGCAACAAAGCAAATAAAAATATCCCACAGCATGATGCTGCTTCCACCTTGCATCAAAGTGGGAATTCAGAATTCATTCTCCATGTAGGAACTGTAGTACTGGGAACAAACATGTGGCAAATTTCACACAGTTATCAAACTAATGAAGCTTCTGATAATTTCAAGGCAGTTGCCACAAAATAAAAAACAACCAAACTTTAGTAATAGAAACATTCTCTGTCATGGTTGTGGCATCTCACCCTGACAATGACGGAGAACAGTGACCTGCAGCCAGGGGCCAGGCTGATGTAAGGGTCCAGCAAGTATTCATGAAGGTGAGGGTGGGGCAGCAAGGACAGCTTGGAGAGCACGGCAGTCACCTGCAGGTTGACGTCATATGGCTGCAGGAAGAAGGACAACGCAGGAAATAAGTGATTACCTCTCAAAGTTTCATTTAAAGGTCAAAACAACCATGAAACTAGGATATTAGTGCCAGACAATAAGAGTCTTGTTTTTAAATGACAAGAAAACATGATAAGACTAGCATAATTTCTTAAACTGATGAGAAAAAAGTATTTTAATGACAGCAAAACTTCAATAGTTATCAAGTTTGAACTCGGCACGTCCATGAGGTTCTTTCTTTGAAATAAAATTATTTAATTATTGATGATTTTATGCTGATGTGTTCAAAGATAACGATTCCTTATTTATAAACCAGTACTGAAGTATAACTTCACACAATGAGCGTTAAGCATTTTAATGCAGCTTTTCTGAGTAGTTCTCATAAAATAATTTATTCTCATTTTCTTGCAAATTTATTTTTGTTATTTCAAGAAACAAAATCCTTAGTCTGGCCTAAAATACTGTCATAAAACTGAATGTTATCCTTTAACTATTAGGAGAATCACAACTGTTTCTGTTTTATGAAGATATAAAATACAAAATCTTGTGATTCTCCTAATAGTTAAAGAAGTTAACTATTAGGAGTTAACAAAAACTTTAAGTTAAGTTAATCAAAAACAGAATCAATTTAAGTCCCTAAACTAACTTCGCAAATGCGATTAAGCAACTGAATATTCAACATTCCTTCAAGATTTGACATTATATTAAAGCAAACTCACTTGATCAAGGATGCGACCCATTCTGTCAAACAGAATCTTTAGGAAGTGACCTTCAAAGAACGGCATGTCCAAGTTACATTTCTCCAGAGGCTTCGGACTTCCTCTCCAGTCCCACCGCTGGCAGACGCCACAGAAGTCCCTGAACTGAGGCGAAAATAAAACCCTTTAAAGGAAGAAGACAAAAGCAGAAGACTTTCTTGGTTAGAGGAGTGGAGCTGACCTGTCTGTGAGCGTCTCTGAGGTAGGTGTCGTAGCCGGTGCCTTCGACGTGATACGACGACTTGGCCTCATCAGGCACCAAACACAGGAAGCTGCAGGAAACAAACTAGAGTTAGAACAGATAGACACTTCATCCAGCTCTGCAGCAGGAACAGATCCAGCACCTATTGACGATCTTGTGGACCTCGGTTTTCCCGTCAGACTTTGAGTGATCGGGGCTGTGTTGGGGGGAGGAGCCGAGCCAGTCAGAGCCAGACAGCCTGCTGTCCGGGGAAAGGTCGTCTCCAAACAGCGGATCCTCCTCCAGGTCCCTGCAGACGGAGATTTGTTCTCATTATCAAGTCCTGTCTTATTATTTTTAGACAGATCTGTTAAAAATCTTTTCTTTTTGTCGTTCCTTCACATTGTTTACCAAAACTTGTTCAGAAATGTAAGAACAAATCTAACTTATATTGAGTTCTTTATGTAAACAGCTGAATAAAATCAGCATTTCTGCAGCTTATGAAGCAGCTGAATGAGGAAAAAACCAGAAAGCTGGGGCAGGCGTGTGTCTTATAGGTTTCATTAGATCACATTGACCAAACAAAAGTAAAGAAGCTAATTAATGCTCACTGGATTTCATTTTTATCCACATCTTTCACTGAGGCTAATAATCCTTTACATCACAATGATCGCTACTTAATCTCAACACCAGAGGAACGGCAAATAAAACCAAACTGAACAGAAGAATCTCCAGCTCATTTGCAACACAGATAATTGATGCATTCTTTTTATTTGCAGTGCTTTTTGTTCAGGCAGAAGGACGACAGCAGGTCCTTACACAGCGTCGTGGGGCTGCCCGTTCTCCAGGGGCTCTCGCTCCTCCCGCTCCTCCTGCGGTTTGTTCTCCAGGTAGTTTCTCTCCTCCAGGCTGCGCAGCACCAAGCTGTGCAGGATGTGCTGGTTGGGCTTCTGGATCAGCTGCTCGAACAACCGCAGCGTCATGATGCTGATCTGAAGACGAGAAAGGGTCGCTTTACTTGACAGGGAAGTAGGCGGCTGTTGCTTTAACAACACAAAAATGATTCATCTTTCTTTTGTGCTCTGAAAACTTCTGTCATGTTCTAATTAGCATTTCTCTGCTTTTAGTTGCTCATTAGAGCTTCAGCCAACAATTACACAAAGTAAAAGAAAATGAAAGAAAAAGATTTCCAATTAAAAATGTATGTGATAAAACAAGACATACTTGTTAAATGGATGCAAAATAATAGATTATTGCATATGTTAGAAAAAAAATGTGGCCCTCAAGAGTCATTTGGCTCTCAGAGCAGCCAAATAAAACTTGGCTGCTTTATTTGGAGTCGCAAATGTCACGGCTTTTGGAAAAAAGGCAACTTTTTAGATAAATGTGCAATTTAGGAAATGTCTAATCATTTTTAAAGAATCAGCATTTTAGTTCTATTTTTTAGGATTTAAAACGAAGACATATAAAAATATATCTTTGAATGCACGCAGATTTCAATGCAATGACAAGGAAAACAGATTTAAAACATTTCTGGTACTTTTATTGTCATACTTTCTGTATTTAGTGCAAATACTGCAGAGAAAAACTTAGAAAACAGTTAAAAACCTGCATTTATTACATATGTATTTAAAAACATTTTCTGATTTTTGGAATTTTTTGCCATTTACTAAGAGCCATTGTGGAAAGTCCAAAGTGCCACTTGCAGCTCCAAAACCACAAGGAAAGTTTCAAGTATTTACTGAAAGAAAGAGACATTAATATTTTTGTCTATGTCCAACTTTTTGATATGCATACAAAACGTTATGTGTGGCAAAAAAAAACCCACAATGTTTAGCATGATGGTGGCAGCATCATGCTGTGGGGGTGCTTATTTTTAGCAGGAAGAGGAAACCAGGTCAGAGTTGATGGTAGGATGAATGAAGCTAAATACAGAACAATCCTGTTAGAAAACACTTGACAGTGGTTAAGGTTCCTCTCCCAGCAACAGGACAATTTGGACTTGAGCTTATTTGCCATAGTTATTGGGATAACTACAGAAATGCTCATTAAAAGTATTTAAAACTCACTACTTTTGGTCTGGGATTGTATGTTAAGAGTCAGTAAAGCCACATAAACATTGCTCTCTTAAAAAAACCCCAAAATAATTAAAGGAGCAACTTATAGATTCTTGAAATGGCTATTTTAGGACACCAGGTGCATTAAGTAGTGCAGGTTTATGAACTGCATTTAATTTGATTTTTACAAATATATAGATTTTTATTGATGCCCTCATGAACTAAAAGTGGTAGAAACAAACGATCCAAAAAACCCTTTTAGTTTTTGAAGATCGCTAACATCATCATGCAAAATTTATCATTGTAATCTAATTTTATTAATCTATATGCAAGATCAAGTAGCATGAAAGTTCTCTATCCAGCAAGACATCCAACCTGAATATGCACCCATTGGGTTTTAGATCAAATCACAAATAGAACTATAATTAAGAATCTGCAGCAAGACTTCCAAAACTGTTTTTTTTTATTTTTTTTGCAAAGAGAAATAAGCAAAATTTTAGCCTTTGTGTCTAGAAATAGTAGAGACTCCTATTAAAACTTGCATGCTGCAAATGCATCAAAATGGTGGTTCTGGTGTTGTCTCAATGTGGCAGAATGCAAATGGACGGCACACTTTTCCAAAGTTTATTAAAATCTTTTTCTGTCCACAGTTCTGTGCTACTTTGTGTTGCTCGGTCACATAATGACACTGAAGTTTGTGGTTGTTTTGTGCGAAAATGTGAAAAGGTTCAGTGGGTATGAATATGATAGATAACAACCTCATCTGACAGATGGTCACAGTGCTCGATGAGTCTGTGTCTGAGTGGATTCTGAGCGATGGTAGCCACAGTTTCTGCCTCCTTGTCCTCTCCCAGCAGAAAGTAAACGATCTCCTGCAGCAGCGCTTCGGATGTCACCTGCCTTATGATGCGGTTCAGCAGCGCCGTGGAGGTCAGGATTCCCACCTCAGATCTGCGGCAGCATGCAGAGAGAACTTGTTTCGGAGCAGTCACGACTCACTCCAGTCTAGAAATGTCAATGTGCGATGATTGATGGATGAATCAGGAGCAGCACTTACGTCTGCATGAGCTGCGGCTCCATCACAGACACAAAGAATCTTTCTCTCACAGCCTTCGCCATCACTGCAGCGGCCGACTGGAAGACAGAAAAACAAAGAAACAAAGCTTTTCAGAGACAACATCAGTAGTTCTGTCAATTTAGACTACAATACAACACATCAAAGCACAACAATCTGAGCTGGTTAAAAAAACAAAACAAAAAAAAAAAACCTTCTGCGCCTCCTTGATGAGCTGATCGTAATAATCGAGCCAAGACAGGAAGGATATCAGAGCTCTCTTCCCTGTGAAGACAGCAGCGTCCTCTTTCAGGTTGTATACATCTAGACTGAAACAGACAAAACGGAGGGAAAAAAAAGGACTTGTAAGGCCATTCAAAACACAATTTCATACAAAATGTTATTTAAAGACAACAAAATGACAGAGTAAAACTCTGATTTACCCCCAGTTGACCGACTCCACTGTTTCGATGTCCAGGGGGTCCATGGATGGCGGCAGAGCTTTATAAAACGAGACCAGCCTGTCGGTGAGAAGCTCACAGAGCTCCGTGTTTTCTGTTAAACACTTTGCAGCAGCTGGCTCAGGCAAACTAACAAGGAGCATCAAGCCCTCGCATGCTTTCACCACTATCCTGCCATCCTAAAAAGAAAACAAAACACAATCCTGATTATAAACGTGATCAGATTTTTCAGGATTTGTATGATTAATTAATAATTGGACAACAAAAGGTACTTAATATGAGATTTGTCGTTACAGAATTTGAACCAGGTGAAATTAAAATGATAAACTAGAAGTAGCTGATTATTCTGACTTTTGATTGGGAAATATTTGGAGACAGATGATTTTTTTTTTTTATGCAAAATGTTTATTTACATAATATTATAAATATATTAAAAGATGAAATTGCCTTTTGTAGTCTGTATACTCCAGTTAGCGATTAATCAATTTCTAAATCAGTCGACAATTATTTCAATAATTCATCACAATTAATCGTTTCATCCCTAAAACTGAGCAACTTTGCTTCACTCTGTTCAACCTTCCTGCTTTCAGTTGAAAGTCTTACTCTCTCTCGCAGCCTGAACCAACACAAAATACAGTTTTATTTTAAATTCCTCTGTCTTCATTTTTTGAATAACTCACTCATATTGTAAATAGCTAACAACTTTCAGGCCAGAGGTTTGAACCAGGTGATTTTCTAAACTATGCTACTAGTGCAGTTCTGGGTAGGAAATATTTGGAGACAAATGATTTTTTGATCCAATTGACTTACTGGACTCTTTGTGAGGTTAAGCAGCGAGGTGACCAGATTGTAGTTGTTGGTATTGTTATTGTTAGCAGCTGGGCTTGAGGTGGCAGCAGCAGCTGCGGCTTGAGGCTCTCCAGGATGATCTGCCTGAGACTGGCCCGTATCTGGTGCCAGAACACTTTCCTTCCCCCCCTCTGCAGCAGCAGGACTCTTTATCTCTGGTCTCCTTGATTTGTTCTGCAAATATTTATAATGTAAAAACAGTCTGAGACCAATATGTTTAAAACTTTAATAAAAGCTCTACATTTCTTCTCACAAGAACCCACCTCAAGGAAGAAGTTGACAAGGTATGGGTCCTGCTTTAGTTTGGCACAGACGATGCAAAGAAACTGGATCTCCTCATTTTCTGTAGGTGCAGCTAGAACCTCACCACACAGCCGGATCAGTTTCTGACAGATTGATCAGAGGGATACGTCCTAAATAAGTAACATGCCATCATACACAGAAAGGAAAAACAGACAGCGAAGCGACTCACCTGTACAGGTCGGTGGACGTTGATGTGTGGCAGAAGCGGCTGACGAATGTGAGCGAGCAGCTTTGTGTAAAAAGTGAGGACTTGCTGTTTCATCCCAGGAGGACACTGAAACACAACGTTTAGAAACAATCTGATGAAAACCACCTCAGTTTTTAACAAATAAATAAAGCTTAATTATCTAGAACAATAAAGGACCTCCTTACATCTGCTTTGCCTAACGTGTAGAGGGTCTCCAGGATCTTGTGGTGCAGGAGGTACTCCATGCAGGGTCCCGTCTCACCAGACTCCCTTTCTGCCTCCTCCTGGGTCAGAATGTCCAGCATCTGCTCCAGGTGGGATGGGATGTTGGTGTCTGTGACTGGGGCTTTATCATCTAACAGAAACATGTTTAACACTTTATTAATACCATAAAATGCAAAAGTAAAAAGGTAAAATACACCAAATCAAAACATAAAAGAAATAATTTAGAGAATTACATTGCTCATGGTGGCAGCATGTCGAAGTAGCTCTGTTCCATTAGTTCAGTTTGTTCTTTTTAAAGACCTTTGAGGGCAAGTACTGCCTATCCTCCTTATTTGCTTTTGCAGCCCTGCTAGGGATATGATTTTTGCCCATTATGATTGATGGAAGAGATGGTTTGAACTTCCTCCTTCTCTCTCTGCTCTGCAGGCATGAGGCCTCCTTTTCAACTCCCTGGGATTTGGGGTCATAGTTCAAGTAATATTTGAGATGCTAATCAGCTGCTCCCAGGTGCAAAAACAATACATTGCAGCCATGGTTACGCATGATAGCAACTGTCATAATTTTAAAAAGTAAGAGCAAAAATCCTTCCAGCTGCACAGCATCCAAAAACAGTGAATAATTGTCCAAACACGCAAGGAGGTGAGGCCTTCGCAGACAGAGAGAGTTGACTGAAGCAGCCAAATATATAATTGGCATTATTGCAAGCTACCTGAAATGTAATAACTTACAAAACTCTAATTAGAAGTATCAAACTTTAAAAAGTTTGATTTTAGCTGCTGGACATTTGTGTAATATGAGCAGATAATATTACTTCTACAGATGAGCATGGAAAAAAGAAGACAGCTAAGCATCGTGAAAGGCTACTGCAATGCAAGCTCGACATTCTCAGAATACTTGACAGTTAGCGACTTTCCATTTTGTGCTTTCTCTGAAACAGTGAAGCTGCTCTAACAATGCAAACAGGCTTCCAAAGAATGTGCAAATCTGAATCCTGCCATTTAGCTCATTTAAGTGTATTATCAACCCTGAGAAGAGTGTTGATAATATCTAGTTTTAGACTGAAAATAAAAAGACAAATCAATACCAATGAGAAAAAGCAGCATTTTTTTTCCATCAGAGCTAAAAATAAACTGATATAAAAAATAAAAAGATATTTCAGAATGATCCTGCCTAACTCAGTTAAAAAAGAAAAACACTGTCACTCAAATAAAAATAAAAAAACATGCTATGAACAAGGTGCCTTTTCAGCATTGCAAAGGACTAACGTGTTAACAATGCAGAAATAAATCTAAATAATCATTTCTTCTTCAGCTATGACCTGATTTCAAACATGCCTTACCAGAAGTTTCAATGTAATAATGTGTAATGCCCTTCCAGTGATAGACAAAGTCTTCTTGCAAGGGTAGAGATGGAGCAAGCTGGAAAACAAAAGGGAAAAAATATCAGTTAAATTTCATCATGTCCAAGTGAGTTACTACTTTTAAAATGTTCCCTTAAATGTATTACTTTTTATTTTTTGTATTTTAATATTTATTTTTCTGAAAATTACCTTGAATAGAAATAGTGAACTTGTATATGTTGTGGCTTGAATGGCGACAACGGACTCTCAAAAACAGCTTCCTATTTCTTACGACAGTTTTTGTAATTGCCGATAATAAACATAAACAAACGTCCAATATATTATTTGCCTTCTATCTTTCCTCATTATTCCTGTAAGCAACAATGACTTTTTGTTGATATTTTTCACCCAACAAAGTCGGGTTTTTTTTTTAAATCAGACAAATGGTCCTGCAACTTCTGACATGTCGGCAAGTTTTACAAAGACCTCGTCATTAACCACTCATTTGATTCAGGTGTGTTGGAGCAGGAATGCATCCAAACGTTGCTGGTGGACTGGTGATCCTCTTCAGAATTTACCCCAAATGATAATAAAGTTAATGCAATTTAAAAAGGACTGGATAATAAGCTACAGCAACATTTTCGCTAATATACTGGCTGTTGGTGTTTTTATTCGGCCACTTCTTAACTGACTCGGTAAAAATGCTGGTATGTCCAACCAAGAGTCGAGATCATGACTCTGTTACATTTTTATTTTGTGGGAAAGGAACTGGAAACATCTTGAGGACCACTGCTATAGGTGCCAAGGAAACCGGCCGACGGCTTACCTTTACAAACAATAGGAGTAGAAAGACAGGTTTTCCTGCAGCTGGTGCTTATTTTCAATCAGGTACCCTATTTGCAAACATCTAATGTTTAATTTGAGCAAAGTACTGAGACAGAAAGGCCACGGACTGACAATTTGAAATGGTTAGTAGCATGTTTGCGCAACATCACGGTCCAAATATTTCGACATACTATTTGAAATAGCATAGCTAGCGAATATGTTAGCTTAGCTTTTAACATACAAAGAGCTGAAAGGTAGCTTTAGAAACAATTCGCATTAATGTATACACTTGTCACTCTTTGAAAAGATAAAAATCAACCAAACAAACAAAAACACCACAGCTGAGAGAACCGATGAAAAGAAACAAGCAGTAAACAAATATCATGCTAATTGTTAGCTTGATCGCTAACAGCCTAATGCTGACGTTTTGACAAAACACCGACTATAACCCAAATTAACGCCACAAAACGAAAACCTATACAAAAAAAATGTCCAGCTTGAATAAAACTCACCGCTTCCACGGCGTGCTGGAGAATGGACGTAAATTTGGAGAACATCTTGTTCTTCGACTGGACCAGTTTCTCTCGAGAAGACCTAGAGAATTCCTCTATCTTCTTCTTCCTGTTGTTGCCGCCTCGCTCCAGATTGGAGGTTTCATACAATGACCCTTGAAGCGAAAGAATATAATGAAAGCAATAAACCCGCAGCACGTTCTGGGCCTCGGAACTTTACAGGCCTGGCACCGCTACTGTAAACAAGACGTCTAAGGGCTCAGAGGAGAGGTAGGCTCACTTTGGACACGGTGGCACTTCCCTCGCCAAACGCTTCTGATAGTGACCACCAAGGGGCGCCGATGCACCGGACAACAGTCGCTGCACAAAACTGAACTCTGTTTTGAAAGGTGAGCTCAGTGAAGGCTAAAAATATGTCTAATTCCATAAATTAATAAATTTGTAGAAATATATTTAAATGTGTAAATTTTGAATAGAACATAATTTACCAATATCAATTAGATAAAAATAAAAGGGTATTTACATTTTTCTTATGCTTTAATAATTCACATATATTTCATATATATAATTGCATATGATTATCCAGATAAATATATTTATGTATAAGATATTGTATTTCTTTAATATCAAGGGTCTAAAGTGTTATAATTCAATACATATTTAAGTAATTGAAAAAAATATTTATGATCATTTTCAAAACTATAATTATCAGCATAAAAACATATTTCATAATCCTGTATTGCTTCACCTCATCATTTTAAAAATATGTAATTCTAAAATACTGAAGTCAATGTGCATTCCATTGACAAGGGGAATGGTCTGAAGATGACTTCTAAAGTCGCGGTCTAATTGGCAAAGATATGTTAAATTCTATTTTATAGGCTGAATCAGAAATTTCAATCATGATTTTGACATCTAATTATTTTGCTGTAAGTACTGGTGGAAAGCTGTAAGTACAAAACATAAATAAATAAGAATAACTTTGTTTATCTTTCTGTATTTATCACATTTAACCAAAATTATGACATACATGCATATATATTTTTTTTACATGATTGTGGCACTTTTGGTCTTCGATACTATTAAAGTTTGAAGACATTTTTTGTGAACTAACACTGATCACCCAGTAGGAGGCAGTGCACACAAAAAATGTGGCTAAAATGCCTGACAACAATACGAACACAAGCACACGTAAAAAAAGACTTTTGGATAACTGTCAGCTATAGTGACCACTGCTCATGAAATGATTAATACACCAGCTGTAAATATTTTCCCTCAAACCGCCGTAATATTCCCAAGCGAGACTGAGCTCACGCTTCCTTTATATGCATTGCATCGAGTATTTACAGGGGTGGAGGTTTCTCCCGGTACCTTGACTGTAAATTTGCCCCAATATATGTAAGAATTTCTCCACCGTAGCTGTCAAGTTTGTAATTTAACCCCACTACGTGAGAACCGCGCAGTCATCCCAGACAGAGAACAGGCAGGCTCTCGGCTCTCTCATGAGGGCTGAATCCAGCTGCAGACGAGGCATTTCAAATACGACTCGATAAATAACTGTAATTACCTGATATCATGTTCAAATATGGACAGAAACTGGTTGGGACATAAAAAAGAGAAAGGATGCTGTCTTTTCCAGGACACGCCCTGCAGCTGGAAAGTGCTCTCTCCATCGCGCATTCTTCTCCAGTCCACCTCATTGCAGAATGTTTCCCTGCGTTAAGTGCCATTTAATAACCGGAAAAAACTTAACGCAAAGATAAGCTATTGTTTTCCCCAAGCTTCCTTAAAGTTGTTGAACCGGGACTGCTTCTCTTTCTATTCAATCTCAGCAAAGGAAAAGAGGCTCTACCTACCGGGCATGTCTGCTAGAGGTGAGTATATATTTTGCCGCAGAAGCCTTCATAACAAGCCAAAAAGTCCCACGGTTTATACTGGGTAAGAGGCTGGTCTTGGTTCAAGAATATTTGATGGAAGGGGAAAAGCCTTTTTCGCCTCGGCTTGAAGCTCTAGACTCTGATAATGACACTTGGTTTGTAAGTAGGTTACACTGGTGCATACTGAAACTACACCTTCCACTGCTGCAGCTTTAGATTTTCTTTTAACTTTATCTTTGGGGTCTATACTGTAACCTGGACCTATAAGTATGAATGTCCATACCATCACTGGTGGAAAGCTGAAAGAGTTTCACATCCGTTCCTTTTGGTTGCTGTCTGGCGTTAGTAATTTTGCTATTTTCCTTAAACTTTTCAGCAAAGTTGAGAGTTGAGCATATTTCTTTATATTTTACGTGATAGACCAACAAAAATTTGTGGATAACTGCAAATTGGAATGAAAATGTTTTCTATAATTATGTAAAAATGACACCCTAAAGTTTGGTGTTCATTTGTGGTTGTTCCACTATATTTGGACATCTCCAAATCAAACTTAATTCAATAATTTTCCTAATTCGTAAACAGAAAGAATCATGCTGTGGAAAGATTTCGTATTTGGGTTTTTGTCCATCCATTGTCTGAACTGCTCATCTCCTGCATTCGCTGGACCAGAGGAGTTCAGGTTAGGTTTTATGTTTTTGTAAAATTTAAAAACAAGGAAATGTGTTTTGCATTTCTAGCCTGCTCCCCCTGAGTCAATATCTTTAGAACCATCAGTTGGATATTCTTTGACACGTCTAGCAGCTCCAGCCTCTGTTGTCTTTTGTATATTCTTCTTTGAAAACTAGCCTATGATGGATGAAGATCAGTTTTCAAGTCCTGCCACAGAGTCTTTAGGTCTGTACTTTAACTAGCCCATCCTAACATTAATATGTTGTGGTTTTAATGATTCCGTTGTAGCTCTGGTTGTGTGTTTTGGGTCGATCTCCTGCTGGAAGGCAAACCTGTACCCTAGTAGGAACTTATCTGCAGCCTCTATCAGAGTTTCTCCTAGGAAATGTTGGGTTGTTGTTTGATAAACTAACTCTGTTTTAAAGTCTCCCAAGAATATAATTCCTAACCTGTCTGCTGTGGTTTTTGGTCTTTGTGATGATGTTTTTTCAAAATTTTTAATGCCTTCACAGAACAGCTATATGCATGTTAAAATTAAATTGCACTAATTAAGTGGCTTCTGAAGGCAATTAGATTTTATTTAGCGGTCTCGGGATAAAGGGTGGTGAACACATTTCTGATTTCAACTTGGAAAAAAATTAAAAACCCTTTCCTTCTATGTAATGATTATGCAATATTTGTGTTGGTCTATTGCATAAAATTCCTATAAAAACACAGAAGACAGAGGTCATGACACAACAAAATATGGAGAAGGTTTTTTTTATGCAAATACTGCAGGTGGATTATATGTCAGCATATTTGTTTTGTGCTGATTTGGTGACTCTAGCTCCAGCTGTGGGATGTGATCATATGGTCTACAACTGACTCACCAAAAGTTGCAGAAAAAGAAAAAAATAAATAAATGAATTAATCAAAAAAAGCAAAACCATGACATAACCCTGTCTTCTTATATAAAGTAATGCAGTTCCTGGATTTAATGCAGTTATCTGTATTCTGTTACTGGCTAATACATCAGCCTTGCACAGAAAATGGCTCCCCCAGGCTGTGTATGGATGAGTCTGGGTATTAGGATGGCTTTGAACTCCTTACATTAACGATGTGGTCACTTGTATCGGTCCTCTGTGGTTGCTGGTGGAGATCGATGGAGCTCTGTGGTAAACACTGCAGATCTCATAAACGTAGTTAAATCCTTGCAAACAGTCACTCATTAGTCATTCACAGTAAGTATTCCCTATTCTGGAATGATTAGACAACATTCAACTTTACTTATTTTCAAAAACATAAATTGGATACTCAAGTGTTAATTTATTACAAATTTTCAGTGATCTACACATGTTCAAAAGTTTGCAGATGCTCACATACAAAACACATCCAGTTGCATCCTCTCTACAGGATTTTTGTATCAGTCATCAAGCTTCGGGTAACAGTTTGGTTGGACCACTTTCCTTGGAATCGATTGGTAGAGTTCAGTAGAAGTGGTTGGTTTTCTGATGTTCTGAACATGTGACTTTAAAACGTGTACTTGAGGTTTAGTCTGATGTAATATGTCACGAATGAAAGAATGTCATGAAAGATTCAGCTGTGCAGTAAAGTATTTCCTTTCTTTGATTTTAGAATGGTTTTGCTTCAAAATCTGCAACACTTAAAGTTTTATATAGAATTAGCACTGGAATGTCCTACACAGCTCAGGTCGACCAGTCAAAGCTTGGTAAGCAAATCTCTAATAAAAAGTTGATGATTTGGTCTTCTTTTGTCACTGGATTTTTACTCAGTGAGTTGAACAGACTCTGTTGTGATGTAGCAGTTCAAAGATAAAGGACTAATCTGTGGAAAAAGCTTTTGGAAATGAGATAAAATGGAGCAAAGAAGAATGTATATAAAAACACTCTTCCATTCTACTTTACATGAAAACATCACAAGAGTGATTTGAAGTGTTTGTACTGGGTTTAGATCTTGATTTATTCCATGTTTCATGGTTTTCGACAAGACGCATACAATGTTTGGACAAAGCATTTTTTTTAAGCTGTGGAAAAATCTTATGTGAGAATCAAAATGCATGCGCGCTGCAGAGAAATGCAGACTGCGAACCATCAAAATGATTTGTAACATGTTTAGTTTGAGAAAAAGTCACTGCAGTTGCAGTAGTCTTACATTTTGCAGGTATATCCTTCTCTTTTTTATATTTGAACTTTTAGGTGAACAAACAACTGGCAAAACGTTTCACTTGAAGTTTTCAAATTCACACGTTTCATTTCTCAGTATGAAACGTGTGCTTTGTTAGTGCGTCTTTTTGACTTTTAGCAGCATTACAGATTTCTAGAATTAACATTTTAGACAATTCATAAGAAACCAAAATGTCTACATGTTTCTGTCTATCCTGTGTTAAAGAGGAAAGGACCTACAATGTAACATAGTTTATCCAAATTTTTTTATGTATTTAATCAGTGCTGTCCAACAATATTTCTATTGATCGATTTTGTCACATTAGAACTAATAACTAACATGTATTTTGTTGTGATTTTATGTGAAAGACCAAAACACACAGCTTTTCAATATTTTATTTTACCCATAAATACCTAAAAATGAATCTTTTGCTACAAATGCAGCTTCATGTTTTCTAAGATATGTGCCCAGCAGGTTTGCACATCTAGAAATTGGTATTTTTGTCCAGTCATCTTCATAAAATACCTTAAGCTCTTTAAAAAATAAGGACCCTTTCTTGGTTTTGCCACAGATTCTCAGTTGGGTTTGGGTGGAAAGTCAGAGACTGACTTTGCCATGATGATATACAACTGAATCCAGAAGATTACATCTTAATGTCTGAAGTTAAATCAGACCAAAATTATCTTGTTTCTGGTTAGTTATAATTATGAAGATCTATCTAAAAATATGGTATTAGTTTATGGGGTAGGAACTCATAAGTTTCTTACTTCATCCTACTCCTTTAAGAGCATGTTAAGATTATTATGGTACAAAAAAATGTGTCTTTTCCATTCCTTGTTCAGGTGTGTTATTCTAAATAAATAAATACAATAAAGATTATTTCAGTTATCTAAATGCCAGAAGACTGAGCGAGAACATTTTTTAGAGATTTATTTGTAACTCTCTTCAACTTCAAAAGTTTACGTCATACAGTTTTATAATCCTCACAACAAAAGAAGAGTGTTTACTCATCGATCTTGACAAGCAAGTATTCTTTGTTTGGAAGTGGTCCATAGAAATCCGCACTCACATTGTACCATGGTGTTTCAGTAAGTTCTGTCATTTTTAATGGTTCATCATGGATAAATGCATCCAAATGCTGCTTCTGATTTCTAATCAGTGTCTGAAAATCAAACTTCGGATCTGAGCAATACTCTTGTTTTGTTTTAACAGTGCCTTGACAGCTCTTTCCTATTAGTCATTAAATGACAAATACCAACAAAATACTCTGAAATTTGTGGTTTTAAAGTGGCAAAACATGACAAACCTCAAGAAATGTGAATATTCTGTAGAAAATTGACACAGCCAAGTCCTTAACACTGCTTTAATTATCTGTTCATTTCTACATTAATATTGTTAATTTAATGTGAAAATATCCTCCATTGCTCCTGTTTTTATGGCTTCTGAGCTGAACTTGACTGATAAAGAAATAAAATATAAAATGTTGGATAATTTAATTCTTAAAGACAGAAAAAAACAGATGAAAATCACTAGACCATCACTGGGGTTTCAGTCTCAATGTGCTCCTCCAACCCCACCCCCACCCTCCACTCTCCTGTTATCAGCTCAGGGCCATCAGCTCTTACCTTGATACCAATGCCTTTCCATTAGTCACACTGCCTTGCAATACATCCTTACGGGCATACTCTGTCTGGGCTTCCCAGTTTTCATTGCATTTCCTGTTTTTACTCAGACAGTTGTCCATAATCTTTACTTATTTATTTTGTGTATTTTCTGTATCCATTATCGTAATCATTGCTACCTGTAAGCAGTTTGCTGTGGATGAGTCTGCTATTAACGACCATTATGCGGCTCAGTCTGGGCAGCTGGAGCTTAAGTGGATTGTTGAAGGTCACCTTAGTTGTAATGATTTAATCTTTCCATTTCCATCACTGTACTCTGGAAAATAAGAATCAACAAAAGTTAAACCAGATGGCTCAGCTTTTACCATTCAGCGTGTGCGGCAGAGGTTTTGTAAAATTCTTGCTTTTTTTAGGGCGTACTTTAGGTATGCTAGAGAGTTAGAACACAGGGTCAGAATTATACAACCTCTTTTATGGAGTCACCTACAGTTGATCTGGAAAATATTCACATTTCACTTTTTTGACATTTTGCTTTCTTACAGCTCCAGGGTTTGTACAAATGTAGCTGGGTCTTTATGAAAACAAAAATCTCTATCACCTATTTTATTTTTAAAATATAATATTGTATACACAGAACTGGTGTCATAAATATTTTTATTCACATGAACCCACACAAATCCATTCTTGAGAGTTCTTTTAAACACACCAAACCAACTATAGCCCAAAGCTGAGAAGTATGTCAGTCAATCAGATTGTTTCAGAACAACCACAACTTCTTGTTGGGAATTAAACATGGCACCAGGAAGCTCATTTGTGTGGATACATAGCTACTTATAAATAGCGTATTATGATATAAAATTATTAAAAACACAAGACAACGTCAATTGGGAATCATGTCAAAGCAAGTATGCAGATATATTGTCACATTATTTGTCGCTGACTGACGGACTGTAATGTACACACAAAACACAAACAGAATTTTCTCAAATCTCCACTTTGGTCAGAGGTTTTTTAAATAATAATTTTTAGTGGTATAAAGCAGAGTTTTCATGAGAAGGGAAGGCCAAAATGGATAAATGTCTTAGTTTTTCCAGCTATCTGGCTATGTGTGGACTAGACTTTATTGCAAATTGTATTGATTGAGTCTGATGAAATTTCTTTCAATTTACAGGTTTCAAATCGTTTGTTTTCTCCTTCCATTATGGATGGGATATTCAACGTCTGGAAGAAAATTAGAGTTTATACTATCTACAATCTGTGAATTTGTAGATAGTAAAAACTATCTACAAATTGTCTTTCTAACAATACTAGCAGAAATAGGACTTATCCAAAAATAAATTCGTTATATATATGCAGGTTAGGATCTATATGAAAACACACACACCTTTCGAAACCAAGTGCTTTTTCATTGCTGTTTTTTTAAAATGTCCCTCTTTTGAAGACGCTGCAGAGATATGTCTTGTGCTTTTGTTTTAAAGATGAAAGTCATGGGTTGCAATAGAGGAAGATAATTAGATGTAATTTAATAGTGAAAACCATGGTTCCTACTATTATCCCTTTCTTCAAAAGACATGACTGGTTGGCTGTTTCTCTCATAATTAGATACCAGAGAATCATTTAAAGGCCTGCCCGGCTTCAGAAAGCCCTCACCATCATCACCCTCCTACCTGGCACGTCTCTGGATTTTCCCTGCCCTATCCCAGAGCTGAGGTAGCATATCCTGTATAGCATACCTGTTACACTGCAGTGCAATCTAAATGATCAATGGTGGATCAAAAAAAAGGGAGGCACTCTGCAGTAACCCAATCTGATGCCTCCTCCTTTTCCTACCACAGGAGAGGGTTTGCTCAGGCTGCAAGACAACACGACCCTCTGCCTCAGCACTTTTCTCCCCCCCCTGTGTGAATTGGTGTGTGCGTGTGTGTTTGTGTTTGTATATGAGCGGATAAGAGAAAGTCGTGCGCATGCATGTGTCCTGGCAAAAGCCTGAATAATTGAAGAACAGAGGAGAGAGTGAAAGCACTGCCGGACGGGACAGAGTGTGTGGGATTGTGCAGAGATGGAGGAGAGGCATACACTGAAGCAGGAGCAGCCTGGCTACGACGGGCTGTGCAACTATGCCCAGAAAATCACCTCCTGCTTCGGACTGGATGGTAAGACAGAGTGGTAAAAATGAAGGAGATGATGGTGGGGGCTTTGATTCGGTTTGGATTGCGTTGTAAAAAGAGGAGAGTCTGTGTGAGAATGTTTGTTTGCAGTGTGCAGGGGAAGCTCGTAATTTTCTAGATGTTTATGTGGATTTCTGAGACAATGGGTAGTTGTGATGGAGCTACAGCAGAGTGGTTTACGACTAGAGGGAAATGTCCAATGCAGCAGAGTGCCGTGTCCCCAGCTACTCTCAGGTGTTTGGGTGTGTGGGCGTAAGGTTCTCCTTGGTCTGTCTCTCTTTCTGTTCTCCAAACTAAAACTCTGCCACTGTGTTCATAAGCAGAAGAAGGCAGTGTATATATATTCAACTCAGCTGAACTCCGGGGAAAACCGCGTTGCCTCCCTCTTAGACAAAGCAGTTTTCTGAGCCTGAATCATGCATCTCCAGACTAAAAGGTTCTTTTGTGCTTTGTCATTGTCCGATGATTTCTATCATGTCTGCTGTTGTCTAATTTATTTATTTTGTTGAACCTGAAACAGAAGTGGCATCAACCTTATCTGTCTGATAAATACTCAGCAATGGAAAAGACTGTCACTTTTATTTTAGCTAATAATATGTATTTAAAGAAAAAAAGCAGCAATACCTGTATGGCAACACCTTTTATCATTTATCCCTCCACAAAATCTTGATCTTGTTTTTCTTTTTAATGCTTTATGATGTTATCTTAGTATGTTTTCAAGAGTCCACATTTGCATCATCTGTCATTTCCCATCTGAATTAAAAATTAACCACATGCAAGCTCACATTTCCCAGAAACATCTTTCTAGATCTGGGTTGTGAAGAAGGTTAAACATTCTTCCATCCTTCATTCACATTGAAGATGCTTTGATTGTTTAAAAAGCTGAAATAGTCTTTCTGCTCCATGCAATTTAATTAGCCATGTGGAAGGAGCAATGCCTGTGCTCCTTCCACAGGTATTTTGGGAAAGACGTATTTTTTAATGCGTACATATCTTAAAGGTGTAGAGTGTGTTTCTAGTCTGCCCCTATTATCTTTTTTGTTGTCCAGAAAATTTGCTGTTTCACAAACTTTCCAACAATGGCTGCTGGAAAGGACAAATGTTTTTTGGTGACTCCCAGAAACCACTTGCTGCATTCTTCATGAGTGAGCAAGAAGCTCCACTTCTGGTTTTGGGTATGACTCAGAATCAAATATGCACAGTTGCACAATTGCTCATTTAATTTCAACAATGCAATGCAAACATTTTTGGACTCACTGTACTTTTACTGATGGTGATTAGTTAAAGGAGCTTTGAACTGCAGTCTGCTGAAAGAACATTGGTTGTTGTTGACCTCTTTTGCCTTGAGTCCCTTTGATGGTGTAAACTAATCCAATCTTAGATGTATTCCATGCAAGCTTTTCTTAGACCATCTTAAGCCATGCAGAGTGATGGGCGTAGCTGGTGCCTTTCTCCTGCAGTCAGCCAGCAGGTTGCATTCACACCAGCCCTATTTAGTCCACTTTAGATGAACTCTGGTTCATTTGGCTAGAAAGTCTGGTTTGTTGGGGGAGGTGTGAATGTGCAATCAAATTATGATATGGATCAAAAAAGCAAACTCTGGTCTCGATTGAAGTAAACTTTGGTGGTAGAGTTCAAGCAGGAACTAGACTATAGCGGAGGGCATTCTAGGTAAATTCCTTCAAAACAAACACATGATTCTAGTGGTACCGGGAGAAATGGCTCATGTCTTTTACCAATTGTAAAAGTGAAATCCTACAACTACTAAAATCTGACATCATTTAGATTTCATGAAGAAGGAAGTTGAGTTCATGTTTTTGTGTTGTTTCCTTAAGTGTTTCTTGGTGAAGCGCCACCACATGTGAGGGGCCAAACAGGTTTCTCAAAGGGTTTAATTTGTTTTACACAGTGCAGTTTGAAAGCGAACCTCTGCAGCTGAAAATGTAACAAATGCTGCAATTTTGGTCTCCAATCAAACTGAGTGTACTGGACTACAGGGTGTGGAAACGCCATTAAAAATTCCCGTTAACTCTAAGATTCATAGTAGATGGTGCGAAGAACAGTTTCTGTAGTGAACCCGTGCACTTAACACATAAAGGTTTCAGTCTGGTTTTGAACCCACATCTTTTTTTTTCTGCAACTACCACACTGTACCGTCCATTTAGGTGGAATATTTATATTTTAGTTAGAGCAAAAAGAATGCTTTTTGCATAGTTTGGGCCAAATTAGGGCTCTTTATTAAACATGTTTGGGTTATAAAGGACTTGGGTAGTGACTCTTCCACCCATCATTGGGTAAACAAACTTGGCATGGACAAACCTAACTCCACCCAGAACATAATCAGGCTGAACGTCAACCCTAAGCTGCTTATGGCACCAGGCTGGTTGGGGTGAAGACACTCACAGTGCAAGCCTCTGTCTTGCTCCGCTTCACCTGCAGCAGGATGCACTCTCATACCTGCTGCTTGCTATTTGATATCTCCAGCACTCCGCTTCTTGTACCTGCAGTACATGTGAAATGGATCCCATGATTTAACGATGAGCTGGGCTGAGTTTGCTCCTCAATCTTCTCTTTATTTTCATCGTTTGCTTCTTTGACAACTCCAAGTTCCTGATGTCCGAAGAGGGACAGATTTCAGAACAGCGCTGAGTCCAGAAGCAACTGATTTCTACCTGCGTTTCTGTGGGACAGTTGAAGGAGAACAGGGTAACTATGCCCACTCTGCCAAACCTCAACAGCCTGGGAAAGCTGTGCAGCTCCAGCCGCAGCCACAGCGTCCACCGGGTCAACCGGGTTCGGGTGAAACGCAAGAGCTCAGTGAAGCGGATGTCCATCATCGAGGATGGACATGTAGCTGAGGTGCTCTACCTCATTCCCAAACAGTACATGGAGCAGTTTCCCTTCCTCAACCCAGATGATTATTACCTCAGTGAGAGATTGAATGATGTCACTACAGGTAGGACAAAACTCCCCCTTCAACACTGAACCCTCCACAGAATGTGTCTGGTTTCTAAAAGAGCCCAACTTTAAAAATCATTGCATAAATTAAAGCAATTTGTTGGTGTACCTGCTGTAAACTAACACATTTTCTATTAGTTAACTTTTATTTTTATCTATTGATATCTACAGCTTGATATTTATGTTTACAATGCCTTATTCAATAAATAAGAATATACTGATTACTTTATTTATTGCAGTAACTCATCAGTAACACAATATATAGATTAATCTTTTATGTCTTTTAACTATGAGAATTTTCTGCTTACAGGTAATAAAAATGCAATATTTATAGTTACAATTATATCAAACCAATTAAAATATTACAAAGAATTGTGGGCTTAAAGAAAAGTATGTTTAAAATAAGATAAAACAAAATTTGGTTTCCTTTGGAATAGTAGGTAGATGTGGTTTAGAAGGGCCCCACTTTAGTATCAGTTCATTTGTGGAGGAATCAATTGACAGTAAATAATTAGAGCCTAAATGATGAGCTTATGTGCCCCAGTTATATAACAACAACTTTTCAACTGTACCAAAATAAATATTTACTGGAAATAATTGAGACTTTTACAGTCATTATGTAAAGCAAACCCATGTGCGAGGACAGGTCCTCTGGATGTTGCCCAGCAGACGTAGGCGGCAGGGTGGCTTACATCAGGATTACAGCACTGGGCACCAGGACAAATCAAGATTTACAGATTTTACACATTCTCTGACTTCAAGCCAGACACATCTGTAAAATGGTCATTTTACTTTTGACATGTTGCTTTTTTTATGTAAATAAAGGAAGCAATCCTTTCTGTTTTAGGACTTAAGTATTTAATTTGAAACAAACTTTAAACAGCTTTTTATGCTCACAGCATTATGCAAAAAATGCACCTTCTACTGCAGGCGTCTGTAATAAGTAACAAAAACATGCAACCTATAATATTTTGTTTACATCCGTACAAATTTGGGCTTTTAGTTATTCATATAACTGTTATTTTTTTAAAGGTGGACCTATTATACCACATACAGCTGCAATGAGTTGGAAAAGTGAAAAATGCAGTCACAAGTGGGAATTTATTTTGGATCCTGGATTGAACACAGCAGAAAATACCCTTCTCAAAACAAATTTAAAAAATATCAAAAAGATGTTTCCCCCATGTTATGTGTAAAAAAAAAAATACAAAGGGAATTGGCTACAAGTGCTGTGGATCTGGAGTAAAAGAAAACTTTGTGAGAAGTGAAGCTGACCGCACATGGTTGCGTTCACAGAGGTGATTGTGTTTTGCAACCTGTTTTAAAATATCCGTGAGCTAGTCAACCATTTGTCGTTATCCAACGCCAAAGAGTTTCCGCTGTGCTTTTCAAGAGTTCAGGAGTTCTTCCAAGTTGTTTCTCTTTTCCTTTTCTTATCAGCTTCTATGTGTGTGAGAGTATATCTCTCCCGTGCATTCCAAGATCCTTAAATAATCAAGGCAGGGAATAACGGTGGAGCCTGTCCACACAAAGCACTGTTGTTACTCTACATGTGACCTCATGCATCGTAATGCCAGCTTAGCTTATACTCAGGAGTCGGAAGCCAAGACTCAAGTTGTGTTGATTTCCTTCAGCAAAATGATCAAGTTATCACTGGAGAGGTCGTTAAGGAAGAGTCAGACGTGAATCATTGACATGTAAAACACAACAGAAACCTTTCATCCAAGGATAATTGCTGCTCTTGGCAAACTCCTTGTAAGCACGAATGTCCTTCAGGTCGGATGAAGATTATTAAAAGAGACAGGATGATAATGGGCCTCTTAAAGTAGACACAGTAACAAGATACCTTTCTAGTTGCTGTTAGTGGCTCCAGTAGAAAACTCCCACTTTTTACTGAGCTTCTCATGGCTTTACGCACTCCTAAAACACCTCCCTGTCTTCATAATAAAAAAGGGTGGAGTGCAGGGAGAATTCACCACCAGGAACTGTATGTTTTTCCATTGACCTCACTGGCAAATCTCAGTTGCCTTATGTCAACGTCTTGTGGAAACAAATGCACGCTGACGGGCATCCAGAAGATGGCACAGTTTTTCCCTACACTGAATGAAACACCCGGCATGCATGATGAGATGCTGCCTCAGCAAATAAGGAGAAGGTAACTGCTGACAAACGCCTGCTCTTTTTTTAGACGTGGAGAAGTACAGATGAATCAGTAACTGCTTGGCCCATAATTGCTGCTGCTTGGGAATTTATATTTTCCTAGTGGTGTTCACATAGAGTTGATTGTTAACAGGGCAAGCTGTTTTCTCTCAAGAGAGCAAACCTTAACACATCTCAGTCCGTATTTGTTGGACTCAGGCTAAGTCTTAGTGTTGAAGGAGATTAATCTTGGTTATTCTATGTAAAAAGACAAAAAGAGAACTCTCTTCCTTTTATCAAAGGAAGATACGAGGTAAGAGTCGGGATGCTCACTGGACTCTGTTCCTGCTCTAATTGGATTTCCAAGGATCCACTGAAGATATTCACACAAAGCTCACACCAGCAATCATGATACATCTAACCTGCAACCTTAGATTTACTCTCCAATGAACTGACTAGACAGTGAAGGACTGTAGTTGACTTTAGTGTATGGTGAGTCGCAGAACTGACCACAACTAAATTCATAAACTTTAGGTTCCATCAATGTAGTACTAAGCATGACCAGTTATCAATTCATTTTCTGAAGCATGTTACTTTTAATTAGCCTCAGTGATTAAGTTTGTGTAGTTTTTATGTCCCTCCATTGATCCTTCTGTTGTCTTCCACTGAAACATGCATAAATAGACTAGGCGGTGCTAGAGTGCCTGCCCTGTTTCCTGTGAACAAAAAGTGCCCTTCTGAAATCTTTTATTTTATTAAAACAAATTTAACAGTGTACTCTGTTCCATGTATTTTTTTAATTGAATTTTTTTTGGCTTATTTACATGAAACTAACCATTACATAGATACTTTTTCATTTCTTTTTTACTATATTTTACATCTTCACAAAGTGAATTGTAATAAGTTGTATTAGTGACTCCTTATAGGAGATACCACTATCTTTTTTAAGTCTTATTTTTTCCAAAGTAAGTTATGGATTCCTAACTTGCATGCACATCAATGGCTAACATGGTGTTTAAAATTGTATAATTTAATTTTATAATGTATTTATTATTTTTTTAAATTCTGGTGCATGAATGAATATTATTTAAATTCTACATAACTTTATATTAAAATAAAACACATTATTGAGAGAATGTAAATCTTTCTAATAAATTAAATATATTGTTAAAATAAAATAAAAAATTCACTTTATTGTTATTGTATTTTATTATTGTAAATTAATTTATTCACTTAATTTCCTTTTATAGAAAGTTTTCAGTAAAAATATATCTTTCATGAATGATAAATGTAAATGTTAATATTCATGTGCAAAGGGCAATACATGTACCCTATCAACCAGTTTAAGTTGTCTGTTTATTTATTGGTATTTTCTACTTTAATAAATTATTTATGTTGTTTATTTTTTTAATGAAATTCAGTTTATTGTTTATCTTTCCTTAACGAACACGGTAACATGTAAAAATGTCATTACTGTCACATTTTCTTTTATTTATTCCATTTCTTCATTAACAGATAAAATTACATTATATAATAGCTTACTACAATAACAATATGTAAATTTATGAGACTTTTGCATTGTTAGTGTCTTCATAATGCTTATTGCTAATTAAAAATTCATAAACTGAACATTTATGCAGAAGGTGTGATAAATTCATAACCATCATGCAGTCTAAAATGTTATATTAGCCAATTAAGAAATTAAGGAAGCACAAATAGAAAAAAATAAAACAAAGACAACTTTCCTAGTTTATTTGGGCCCAAAAATAAAATTAAAAAACATATGGATCCCCATCTTTTGAACTGATGTGTTTTGATTATTTGGGGTCACACAGCAGCAGTGGCCACTTTGTTGCAGCAATGAGGGCGAGTCTGACACAACAGAGGGGCTGCGAGAGAGGGAGCAGGAGGGGAGGAGTAGGAAGAGTGGGAGGAGGAGAGCAAGGAGGAGGAGAGGTGGGAGAAAAGCAGGCAGTCAGGAGGCAAACCCCACGCTGTCGCTGTGTTTTCAGGAGGAGAGCTTGGAAGCGCCTACACCTCTCTTTCTGCCTCTCTCTCTGGTCTTCTGGAGTCTCGGTTCTTTTTTTCCCTTTTTTTTTTATAGCTCTTCGATCTTGACTATAAAAAGGTTCCTGCAGCTCCTGTGTTACTGCCAGCTGATGGTCAGAGAGTTTTCTGCTGCAGCTGTGCCTGGATTCAAATGGTCATGGTCAAAGAAAAAGGTACCTCTGTACATATATGTGTGTTTTTATGCCATTTATTTTGCTTGTCATGCTTGGTGTTGATGTTGTCGGTGCTCACACAGATTTGCAGCACTGTCTCTGACTTAACTGAGGTTGAACTTGATTGATTTCATCTGATTGTGCTGGATATTTTCGGTAACATGAATATGGGTTTCTTTGTAGCGGAGGGGGGATTGTATGTGCTTGAACCATTGACGATGACTGTCATAAGGTTACGTGTAAAGCTTTAACACAGCAACATATTCCCTAAGAGTAGCTGACTTGAACATGCTACGCCCTTTTAGCTGCCGCTTGGCTTCGAGTCTGGCAGAGTCAGGCTTTATGTTAATGCATAATGGAACAAAGCATCTGAGGAGCTTCATGTTAACTGATGAGACCCTCAGAGCCATGATGCGATTGTTCCATACAAAGAAGTCAGATCCTCTTTGTATGGAATAAAACATTACGAGATGAAAAGTGGAGCACCAGTGTTGGGAGGCACACTGCGCAGAGCTACGAACCTGCACTCTCTGTCATCCTCTCGCTCTCTCTCTCTCTCTATCACTCTGTCTGCAGCCGTTGTCATGGTAACCCTCTAAAAGATACACTCCATTGTTGTCATCCGTGGCCCCATTCATGGTGTCCCGTTAAAAAAAACAAGATGATTGTTCCTGTCCATAAACCGGAGGTCACCCAGCTGTGTGGGATGAATTAGGTGAAGTCAGGAGGGGCCATTGTTCAGAGTTGTTACACATTGCCTGCAGTTTACCAGGATGTGTGGTCCAGAGGTGGATTATTGTTGTCAGAATGCCTCACAAGAAACAGCAATGTAGAGTATTTTTGTTGTGAAGAAATCTTGTGCTTAAAATGTTCCTAAATTGAAGAAGCGGAGACAGTTAGTTGCTTACCCAACTGGAAACTGATGGGAAAGTTATTAGATCACAATAAGAAACAACTATACTAACAGGGATCTTATTTAATCCATCCTTAAGTGTATTGGGATTTTGTGAAGGTTCTGACCACAGTACAAATATTTGCCCTGGATTCACAGAGAAGTTTACAGTTATATTTCAAAAAATACTTTAAAAAGCAACCCTTGAGTTTTGAGTCTGGAAATGATCTAAATTTAAACATGCGTAGGAACCCTGGATTCAGTCCAAATCTGAGTTTGTTTGCTGTATTTTTATGCTTCTTGTTTTGGTCCTAATTTTTCTGGATACATTTTGCTCAAAATCCATAAAAGATGCTGTAAAATTTATGTAAGCTCTCAAAGAATGTATGTTTGCCCTCACCAACATCATAAAATGGGGTTACAGATATTTTTGATAGATTTTATTGAGTAAGTCTGTTTATGCATCTGACCGTGCACTGGCAGCTGGAGGGGGCGTCCAGCTCTGAATCTGGTCCCTTCATGTGGGTTCGACTGGCCACAAAGAAACGGCCCTTGCGGTTGAGCTCTGATGCTGGCAGAACTTCTGTAACCTCTGTGTCCCACATGTTCCTTTTCCCAGACTCCCTCCGGACGTTTTTCATAGTTGTATGCAGCCACTCTATCTGGACATTGTTGGGATTTGTTGATAGAAAGAGGTCTACATTTAGAGAGCTGTTCCTCTCTAAATGGTTGTCACGAGTACAGCCAACTCATACAACGAGACAGTTGCACAGGTAGATGAGAACAAGATGGAATTTTAGCAATAATTTGGGGGAAAAACTGTACAGCTCAAGGATTCCTTTTTTATTTTGACATAGAGATGAAAACTTTCGCAAACAACAAACTATGTTTTGAAGAATTTGTAAACAGTGTATAAACTACTTTAAAATGTCAAGATTGACTATAGTTTCACTATAATTTAAGTGTAGTCCATACATTAATGTTATAAATTGACATGTTCATATACTGTAGTTAAAAAATGTATTATTTATTTATCCTACATTGTTCATCTTATCCAGCTTAAGTTTAATCGGCCTATGTTTTAGATTGTTAACCCAAAAAAAAAAAGATCAGATCAAGTTCAGGCATCAAAAACTTTGAAATAGTCATTATTATATTAGCAGGTAATAGCCTAAATATAGAACAAATCCTCTTCAGCTTTTCTGTTCCTCTGTCAACATTTTTTGTTCCAGTGTAGTGAGTAATAAAACCTTTAGCACAAAACCTATTTTAAAAGTGGTGGAGGCTTCTTTGGTGCTTTTGGAACTGAGTGTTGCCGACGCAACACTGTGATTTCACAAGACTAGACTTGAAATGTTGTGATGTTATAATGTTATTACACCCCTGTGTCTAACCAGTTCTTAAACTCAAAAGCTAATATGCTCCTCAAATTCTTTCATCATATTTTATCCACAGATTTATTGTGCAAGACTATGTGCAACATTAAAATACTTTTTTCTTGACCCACACTCCACATATTCATTATGTGAAATTTTCTTTTTCAAGTGTAGCTGTCTCCTCTGATTTTTAGTTTTGCAGAGGACTGCAGATGACTGCAGTTGTGCCTCATCTTTGAAGCTTGCCTATGCCTACACCCTGCAAAAGGAGCTAAACTCCTTTTCACAGGCAGCAGTGCAACACACACAGTGTTTGTGCAGCTGGCACATAGGACCGGAATATACAGATGAGATAAATGTTCTGTCATAGAGAGTCTGAACCCAACAAGCTAAAAACAACAGGAGTCACATGAAAGATTGCTTAGGATTCAGTTTCTTCTTGTGCAAAAGGGTGTTCTCTACCACTTGTACTCAACTGGGAAAATCTTTGATCAAAATTAATTCTTTATATTCTATATATAGTACTCTGTAAGTAGTAGTATGACTCTAGGGGACAACAGAAGGAGTTCACTCAGAGATTTTCTGGTTTGATGAGTTGTATGTGTTATAATTTATATGAATCAACTAGTCCAAACTGGGATCAGAGCCAAAATAAATTGGAATTGGATATAATACCACACATCAGATAATAATATACAAGGTCATTTAAATATACTGTGTGAGATTTGAACATTTTGTGACTATTTACCACCACAATTCATGAAAACACTCAAAAGAACAAAACAAAAAGTAAAAATGAAATGCAAGTATGAAGGCACAAACTGGCAAATGGGACAAATTGACCCAAAGTTACTTGGGGATATATTCATTTTGCTGAAAATGTTCAGATTGTGATAAACTAGATAAACAAAGTAAATGTTCAAATTGCATATTATTTAATATAATTTTGTAATATATTGTGAATATTTTATAGTTACTGGTTACCATTTTGATATATGGTAGATTGTGACTGTTGATCAACCCGAAGTAATTCTAAGTTCTGGTTTATTGTGCCTGTTTGTCAACACTTATTCCCATTTTAAACCTAGTCCTTATGTGTGATTCACTTCCAACGTCTATTTTGTACCTGTTAACAAATTATTTCTTACTGATATATTTATAAAACCAAAGCCTGCTTTTTTTGTGCTTAGAGATAAATGTTCATAAGAAGGCTTACATCTTATAGAGAGTATTTCTAGAATATAGACAATAACTTGAAACAGCCAACTTTGAACTGATGTGTGATTTATAGGTGGGAACACATTTGCTCCAAAAAAACCTCTAATCACCAGACAACCCCAGAAGATGTGATAATGATTTGCCCCGTTTGCTCCACAGAGTCTCCAACATGTGTCTCCGCTGCCCCAATGTTTTTTCTGAACTGGAGTTACAAAATATCAAACAGAACTGTCTCCATGTTTTGGAGCTCGAGGTCATCCAGTGTAATTTGTTATTCTATTCCCAGACTTCAGTTGAGATAGATACATTTCCTTCTTTTATCTGCTTGTTTCTTATGTAGTTTGTGTCACCTTGTTAAGAGGATAGAATACCATTGTACAGCATGGAAACAAGTTTCTTGCATGAACCTAACTTCAACAAGGACAAAAACATATTAAAAAGTCCAGGTTTGGCTGTTTCCCAGTTGTCACATATATTCTGCTTGAAATAGGCCCTAACCTGTAGATACAGGTAGATCTACATGGCAGATTTCTGAAGCTCCTCAAAACTCTGAAATACCCTCTTCTGGGTTAATGTATAGTAATTGGTTAATTCTTTTTGGATCCATCCTCTAAATCTCCCATCAGTCTTGTTCGGTTTAAAAGCTGAATCAAAGGCACACCATCTGAGTATTTTTATCTGGTTACCTAATTTACAAATTTTAATAACCTTTCTCCAAGAATCCAGCATTGTGTGTACCATTGACTCATGTGTTATACTTACCCACTCTTGTAAATCCTTGGCCATTAATACTGATATTAAAGGTATTTCTTCCACTGTTCTTCCTTCCAAATCGTAAGATGGAGAGCATAGACAGAACACTGGTTTTAACTAAGATGCATGGTAATAGACCTGTAGATTGGGAAGACCCAGTGCACCTTTCTCTTTCTTTAACTGAAGTGTTCTGTACCTCACCCTTGCCTTTTTCCCTGCCAAATATACTGAGATATTAATCTTTCCCACTCTATGAAATGCCTTTCTGATATCAGGATAGGTAAACATTGAAATAGATATAGGAAGCGCGGGAGAATGTTTATTCTGACCGACTCTACTCGGACTATAAATTTGAGAAAGGGGTCAGATTCCACCTCTGTATGTCAGATTTCAGATTTGAAATTAGGGGCCCATAGATGACATCAAAATGCCTGGAAAAATCTTTGGACAATGTTATCCCTAAATATTTTATGCATTCTGCTTCCCAGTTCCAATTGTACAGGCTCCTAATATTGTTCTGTGGGTTATAGTTTATTGTTATAATTTTATACTACTTCTTAAAGACATTTAGCCACATTTGCTTACAGCAGAGACTTAAAATTAATTTTAACTGTAATTTGGTGCATGGTTGGTGAGGAGCAAAACTGCCAATAGTCCGCATTGTGCAAGTCTACAAACAGCTTTTCACTTAGCTGGTCACTGGAAATACAACCAGACTATGGGGCCAATACAGGCTATTAAAGAGCCAAGGCCTTTATCAGCTTCTCTTTAATCACAGCTTCTGCAGTTCATGAAGCTGCTATTGTCTTCACTCAGATAAATAGCTATAGTGGAAATCTTTCTCTGTTTAACAGTAAATGATTATGATTGTGTACCTGCTAGTGGCTAAAATTCTGCACTGTTGTGCTCAACCATAGAGAGCAGGTCATTATTCAAGCTAAGGCCCCAGAGGATTACTTATTAAGTGTTAGGGGGGGATCTGCTGAAGGCTGATAGGGTCCCCACTCCTCCTCCTACAGTTTCTGCCCAGTGTTTGAAGTGCTTTGTCTGGGATGTTGGTGGCAGGGCAGAAAGAAGAAGAGCCATACATATTCATGGAGGGGGAGGAGTTAAGTGCTCCTTTTCAAATGTGGGTGATAAAAGGCTCCACCGCCCTTTTTAACCCCCCAAACATATCCATATCCCCATGCTTGAAAAATTATTAATTGGATATCATGGTGGGATTTCTTTGACACTCGTCTTAGCCCAGACTCCCTCTGGAATATTCCTTCTGAGTGTTTAGACTGGATAATTACAGGGAGAAAAACTCTGTTTGTCTCTGCTTTATTGTCTATGAAATGGACACAGCTTCCAAAATTATTGGCTGGGGCAAAAGGAGTGGAGACGATTGCCTGCATCCCTCTAATTGTGTATTTGTTTTGGTCACAAACTCCAAAAACTGTCAAGCACACACTCACTGACATAAATTTGGAAGCTCTTATTTCAACAGTAACAAAGGAAAAGAGCAATTGAATATTTTATGAAGTCTTCTTATTTTTATGCCTTTTTGTTTTATGGAATTCCCCTTCTCCCGGTGCATTTTCCGAATGCCCTGCTTTTGCATTCCTCTGGACTCATGACAGGAAATGAAGGCAACAAATTTTGAAGCCTCTTTAGCAAGTCCTGCGCTCTTGTGTCAATAGCCACAATCCATTGGGCTGTACAATTGGAGTCGGTGTACTTGTTTCATAAAAATATGCTGTCCTGAGGGGATTCAACACTTTCAAGCATCATCTGCAGTATTTATTACTGCCAACGCAGCGAGGCTCTGGTTAAATGGGTTGGGGGGCTGGGTTTTTGAGGGGGCAGCCCTCTTTCTCTGGGCCCATGTTAGTTATTGTTCCCTCAGTCAGCGGGATGTTTCTCTAGCTATTAATTGTGTGTTCAGCCTCAGACTTGTCACTTTATCTGGTGTCGATGAAGCAGGACAGATAATTCTGCCAGCAGACCCAACACATGCAGACCAGAAACAGGAATGTGAGCCAGGAAAATCTTACAATTCTTTACTCCAGTAAGTCACTTTGTGCTGAGGTTGTCTAATGTGCTTCCTTCTTCCTTATTCATACTGTTATATCATATTAATTTGAGCAAATGAAGCACCATTTTGACTGTATCACAAGAACCACTAGAGAGCTACTAACGGATTTATTCTAAATCCATATTTTAAAACATATTTCCTCAAATTTATGGCCTTGTAGCATAATAAGAGCAACAAAACCTCATAGAGAATCAATAATGAATGAACTTGAGTTTTATATGGTAAAATTTCAGTTCTCTGAGAAAGTTTAACAATGCGTTTCATGGATATGCAACTCTTAATAAAATAAATGAAAAATAATCTCTGCCATATGTTTTAATGTTTATCTGTAGCTTGAAAAGCACAAATTTAATTTGAAATCCTCAGCAAGTATATGATCCCAGCGTTTGTCTTGGATTCTCATCAACCTGTTATGATGTCAGCTCCTTTTTTTCTTGTCCATGCAAAAAAGCTTTAAATAGAGACAACCAAAAAAAGAATAAAATTCAACACTGCCCTAGATTTTTACAACACCTGATAAATAATAGCATTACATGAAAGGTTTCACTCACCAGCTAAGTGGCTCTTGCAAAAGAAAAGGCTTTTCACCACAAAACCTCTAAATGGCATTCAGTGAGTGACATGGTAGAAAAAACTGTCAGTTACCCAACTATTAGAAGGAAAATGGACATCTTATTGCTTGATTCATAAGACCAAAGCTAGAAGGAAAAGGGAAATGAGTCTACTGAAAATAAATTTGACTTACAGGCAGTTATATGTTTTCTTGTGTTTAATTACAATAATGTCAAATGTTTTGGCATAATTAGTGCTAAAAGAAAGCAAAACAGCTATTTAGCTAGATACCTAACCCACTCACCTGTCTTCTTCAGCCCTCTTCTTCACATATCTGCTGTCAGTGGACTAGAGAAGTTTCTAGAAAATTACTTAAAATAATCAGTTTTCAAAGTTGCATGAATCCCTATGTCACAGTTCCTGATTATTTCACCTCATTGTCCTTTTGCAGTTTCATTCTTTTGTTTTTTTCCACACTGATCATTTTTCATACAGGTGGTTCAGACAATCCTTTCATCATCTTTGATGATGTTAATACACAATTTCTTGAGGCATAATGCTCTTTTTCGTACTGTATAAAACTCCAAAAAGATTAAACAGTGAAGGGGTGAAATGACCAGCACACCCATTGAGAAATATAGCACTTTATTTTTACTGTTTTAAAAGGTAAATTAAAATTTTTATATTGCTTTAATCTCCAGTTTCTTCAGTGGGCAGGCACAGGGTAAGCATATCTGAGGCTTAATAATAAGAAAAGTAGACTCAGAGAGGCAGAAGATGTAACTAGTTAATATACCAATTACGGCTGTGCATGCTGTGCTTTCATGACATTCAGCATTTCCTGTTTTGTATCAATAGTGCATGTGGGAAGGAATAAATATTTCTGTTTGAATCATAACTGCTTGACATTTATAACACTAAGCGGTCAATCAAAACTGTTAATGAACCATTTGTAATAATTTGTGGAGATTTATGAAGGAATTAAATTACTTCATTGTATATAATCAAGAAATTGATGGAATTGATAAAGTTTTTGTTCTTGTGCCAGTGGGAGGTAAAAATGTAGTTTATATGTGACCTATCATGCTGCCTTGAACAGGTTAGGATAGGTTTATAGACAACTCAACCATGTTTATTAAATTTTTTACATCAAATTACTCTTAGATAATGACATTTATTCTGGTAGGTTCTGCCTATTTTGAGCTCCTTTCAGAATGAGCTCTTTTAGCTCATTTGTCACTTCAAATCCAAATAAACTGCTTCTGGCCACATAAACAGAGGTGCAATTATGAAAGCGTACATCCTTGAAAAGCAGAAGTGGAGACTCTGTTTCTAGAAGATATAGGAGCTTATTTTAAGTAAATGATTTTTTAATATTGATGAAGAAGTACTAGTTATATTGGCAGATTATTTTACTTAGAACATGGAAAAAATGTGTTCTAAGTGAAATCATCTGCCAATAGAATAGGTAGTTTTCCATCAATATTAAGGAATTAGTTACTTAAAACAAGCTCGGATATCTTTCTGAAGAGTTACTTGTAAGTTAGTTTAGCCTTATTTCAAGTTTACTAAGATATTTGCAATAGTAACTAGACAAAAATCCCCTGGTAAGATTTTACGTTTTTGCATTGAGCAAATGGTTTGTGGATAGTAAGTCAAGAGCCAAACTCTTGTCTTTTCCAACAGCCATTGTATAGGAGTAAAACATGCAGGAGCTCTGCTGGGGTTGCTAGGTAACATGGCTATTCATTGTGACTTAACGCCTTGTTTTCTAGACACCAAAAAGCATTAACTTGTTAAAAAATATATTTTTTTTAAGTTCTTGGGCTGTTTTTAGAAGCAGTTGAGACCCAATGGAAGAATAAAAACATGCAAAATACTTATTTTGCATAATAGGTCCCCTTTAAGCAAACAAGAAAAAAGGTCAAGTTTGATCATAAAGAAAGTGACCTGTAGATTGGGTCTATAAATGGTTAGATTAGATATTTTTCCACAGTGCAGTCACCCAGATGGTCTGTGCTTTGTTCACGGAGGTGCGATGTGACACACAGAGCTGCAGACACTCGATACAGAGTCACAGCAGTTTGATTCACCCAGAGATGACTCATTGTCCTGCTGAGTGTAATCACATCAGAGACACCAGAGAGACAGGTCCTCCCCACTGTAACCTGCCTTACTTGTCTTCTCCCTCCTGAGGATTTGTCTTCTTCTTTCTCCATTTTTTATTATCTCACAACTGCTCTCATTCCTAATTGTGAATAGATTACTCTCGCAACTGTAATTTTGCCTGAAAGAATTTACTTGCAGTTTTTTAGCAGTGAGTTATTTCACTGCAATCAAACCAGGAAGCCACTGCAGCTGTAAAGGTGGGATGCAGGCTGAGGCAAGGCCTGGCAATCAATGATCCAGGGTAATGTCTTCCTTTGGTTAAACCATCGATTGTTCATGATGCTATTTCTGTCCTTTTACTGGTGTCTTATTTTAGCCTTTCAGACTAATGATTCACTGCAGAGCGGAAAGAGCAAAGATCCTTTGATGTGTGTTTTCATGTTGCAAGGCTCTGTTGGTGTGTTGTCAGCTTTGAAATATACAGTAAAGATAGAAAATGAGAGGATGAGTGAAAGAAGATGCCTAGTTAAATGTCTTTGAAAATGAAATAATCTGCTGGTTTCAGGCCACTGATATGCTTTGTGCAGTGCGGCACTGCAGCAGGAGTTGCATACTGTAGAGGGGGATTAGTGCCTGTCTGTGTCAGGGACCACCAAACTTTTAATGGGGTGGGACCACAGTCTAACATACCACTGATATAAAGAAAATAGGCTACTGGTACTGTCTGTGTAAAAAGACTATAATGATGTCAATACTGGAACGTCTTATTTAATTTCATATTATGAAAGTAGAGATGCAGAAAAAATGCTTCATATTAGTTGTTTTTGTAAACCTTTGACTTGCTAATACAGATGTAATACCATTTTCTTGCAGATTGCTAAATTAGTTTTTTGTTCTCAGAACATCATCAGTAAAGTGTAATAGTAATTGCCACAAAGATATAATGCAAACCAATGTTTTATTTTCTCATTTTAGTTATCTTCTGGTTTATTCTCACTTCCTTTAAAGCCTTGCCATATTTTCTTGCTGTACAAATGCCAAGTAAAGAATCTTAAATATGGATTTTCTCCTTTAAAAACAAAAGAAGATATAAAAACAGTTTTTTTCTATTTTTCCTGCCATGAGTGGTCATTCTTTATTTATCTAAGGAGCAGATGTGATGTCATGCCGCATGATTTTGAGAAGGGTTGCTGAGAAACAGGGTTTCTATGACATTTTAAAACAAAGACAACATGATTATGGGTTTGATTAAAAATAAATAAATCTGTCTGAAGATGCTGTGTTTTCAGTTAGTGCAGATAGGATAGCATAAGTATTTAGGTTTATTCACTGGGAGAATAAACATAAATCTCAGAAAAAGCGTTTTTCCGAACATTTCCAGTTCAGGAATCTGTTCCTGGATAAAGAAGAAGTTGATGGATGGATGGAACTGGCTCCATATGAGTTTGAGCACGTAAAAATGAGATGAATCATTACTTTGCAAGAATATAATAGTTAACAAAACCCATTGGTTGTCCCAAATTAAAATCAGTTTTTTTCTTGCAGTTTCCTTTGCTTTCTATCTTCTTTTTTTATCTTATGCTTTCATATTATCTGTCAAAATCTGGATTATAACCAGTTTCTTGATGCTGCCTATGTTTCTGTCACAACTTGCAGGTTTTACTTAGAATCATATTTAATTACAGCATTCGCTCTTGTTTTAACTTTTTGTGCTGAGCTCTGTTTCTGCTCTCAGCACTGTGCACCTTTTTATTCTTAATTATCTGAGAAGCTTGCTCTTTAAAAACATGGGAAGCTAATCATGAACAGTAATGGGTCATAAATATAAATGATGCTTTCCTTTGAGGGGGAAAGTACTTTAATTTAAATAGTGGAAATGACTTTATCAATACTTTTTTACAGCATCATTTCCAAAGCCTTGCTCTCCTTTGCAATTTGACACGTTGTCCTCCACTGATCAAGACACTCTATATTTGGGTTGTCTCTAGAGAGTCTGTCTGGCCAGAAACCCAGAGTTGCTCTGTCCCACTCACTTTTTTTTTTTTTTTTACTCTGACAGGCTCTGAGAAGTTGGATTCAGTTCCTTCTCAGATGAACAAGGTCACATTAATAGAGCCAGTAGTAACGCTTATTTTTCCATCTGCTACAGTGTCTCATACCCAGGACACACACCACCACTCCAGCGAGAAGCCCCTGATTCAGTGCTACAAGTGCGGGGAGCCATGTAAGGGCGAGGTCCTCCGGGTGCAGAACAAACACTTTCACCTGAAGTGTTTCACCTGTAAAGGTAAAAAAACCCCAAACCTTTTTGTAACAGGAAATTATTATCACTAATGTACTAATATTTAATTTTTTATGTGTTCATTTGATGTTGCTTGTAAGATTGACTCAGCCTTCTTTCAGCTTTGAGAAACCTAATACTCCTGATGATGGATGAACATGTGGTCTCTCTACAATTCAAGAAATGAAACAGCTTGGACTTTTTTTTATATAAATAAAACTGTGGGAGTTGTGTGAAAATTTGTAGCTGAAGTACCAATAGTAGATACTGACTACTCATGTAGCAGACAGATATTTTATATAATTGTATGGACTACGAAGTTAACTGTAAGATGTATATAGTTGTATTAGGATAAGCAGAATTGGTCAGGATAAGAATCCCTGCAGTTCTTTGGGAAACTATTCATATTCCTTGAAATCTTCCATATTTTGTAATGTTACAACCACAGATAATGATGTAATTTATTTGTAGTTGAGATGGAAAAAAACTTAGTATAAGTATGAATTACAAAGAAATAGATAATTCAAACTTTAAATTATGTTTTAAATGTATGGTGTGCATTTGATAAACTTTTGCCCCAGACTGAAATTAGGTCTGGGGCAGAAGGTTCGCTCAAGTCTTTTGCAAATTCTAAGAAATGTTCTCTTGTTCTTATCCCCATTCATCTTCCTATCAACTCTAACCAGCCTTCCTGTACTTGATAAAGAAAAGCATTCCCACGACATGATACTTTCACTACCCTGGTATCCTGAGGGAGATGTGGAGTCTTAAATATATTCCACACTATTCAGATTATTAGAAAGTTTATAGATGATATGAGAAAATGTGAAAGAGGTCAAGTGTTATGAATACGTTCACTGCACTGTAAATTGTAACTTTTTAGCATTCTATAATAAGGTTAAATGAGGTCTCTTCACTTTTTCCATCTAATTAAGATGTCATCCAGACTTCAACATGTAATCATTATTATCCATATGGGTTCAGCCCTGTTACTGAACGCCGTTGGCATTCTGGCACATGCATAATGCAGGCTCACTTCGCTAATCAGGCATCCCTATTTTGACCTGAACTATCCCTGTTGAACCTTTGTTATTAATCGGTGATTTAAACACTGTTATAGAGTTAGCTTAGCTCACCATGGGCTCAGAATAACACTGTCCAATGCTGAGATTAGTGCTAATTCTGTCTTTTGGTCAGGGTTAATGATTCTCAAAGGGGACATGAGAACAGCTTTAATGGGCACTGTCTTAGTCCTAGTTTTAACTTTATCCTCTGTTGCCCGACAAATCTATAGGATTTGAAGCCACGTCATTTTAGAAATAAACCAAACAAGACATCTTTGGTTTCTTTTTCTTACTACATTTGACACACAAATTCAAGTTGCCCCTAAATCTTTTCAGTTGAATTTCATGAATCCGTCTTATTGAGTTTACTATTTCAGTAGTGGTATGAGACTTATGAAAAGTGGAAACAGCTGGAGCTCAAAGTCTGAAGCCACCACGTCTCTGGCTCAGGTTTTCTTTTGGACTCAGTTATGTCAGTAATCTCATCATCTCTGGGCTCTAATGCAATTAAAGATGATTCCTTTCGTCGCCCTCTCCATTCATCATCAGGACTTAGTGTTGGCTGTTTACATAAGAATGATATTTAACATTAAACAGTCCACAAAGGTTTTAAAATTCCAGGCCTATAAATGAAGTGAATGGGTCATGATGGAAGCTTTTGTTGAATTTTCACAAATTTTTTGGCCAATAGAAAACTACTTGTTAAAAGTTTATTAAAAACCGAGAAGCCTTTTACCAGCCACCAAAATCAAACCCCACTAAAGTTGTAGCTAAATGTGTAAGTTGTGGTGAAATTTATTTTACTTGTAAATTTTAGAATGCTTATAATAAACTGTTTTGAAATTTTATTTAATTGCTTGAATTCAACATTTTCCTTCATTAAATGATTAGATCAGGGCAAATAAGTTACTTGTTTTTACAAACTTGGAGCTGAATTCAACATCACATCACATTTCTCATTCTTCGTCATCCTTCACATACCATTTCTAGTTATTTCAGTCTTTCATGTTTGTGCAGACTACAAGGTTATATTTGAATTGAAGGAAACTTGTTGGAGACTGAAGATTTGGCACAGTATTCAAAACCAGTTATCAGCAAAACAAATCAACGTGGTTTTCCTGAGCTAAATTGATTGAACACATTAATGTTTTGCTTCCCACTGCAATACAGAAAGCAGTTAGATGTATTTTCCTGCGACCTTTTAGTCAGCAACTATTTCACACACTGGGTGAGCCTCTCAACAAAGCCACCGGTGCGTGGAGAGGTTGGGTGGCTTTAATGAGAGATATTGGCATAGGACTAAATGAGAACAAATGTATGTCATGTACAGTGTGCGGCTGTGACCTCGCCCAGGGGGGCTTCTTCATGAAGAATGGGGAATATCTGTGCATGCTCGACTACCAACGCATGCACGGCACCCGCTGCAACGGTTGCGGGGACTTTGTCGAGGGAGAAGTCGTCACCGCCCTGGGCAAGACCTACCATCCTTCCTGCTTCGTCTGCACCATCTGCAAGTAAGGCGTCTGCCAAAAGCCATGACTTGAATATCTCTGCATACATAACGTGGATTTCAGGAACATTTCATATAGATTCCAGTTCAGTGAGAATCACATCATGCAGAGCAGGGGCGTGTCTAGATTATTATTGTTTTTTTTATTAGGGGGCCAGATAAGGGTGGCACCCTAAAATTGTAATTTTATCTAAATGCACTGCACAGTGGAAGAAAACTTGACTAACATACCCATTTATTTGCCCAAACAAAACACATGAATCTGTTTAGCAGGCTTTTTTTCTTGTCACATGATTAGCCTGTTTAGCTTAGCATTGCTTAGCTAAACAGAAGAATATACAACTTTTTTTAACGCTGTTGTGCTGGCTCTATTAAACGTATCAACTTAAAGTCAAAATTACGCAACTGTTATCAATTACAAATTGCAAAAAATTGTTTAATTACCCCCTTTTCTCCTTTATGAAGTTTTTTTTTTGCAGTATGGAGGCTGCTTTTTATTTTTCTTACTAAATGTCATATACATCAACCTGATGATGGGATTAGGCACAGAAATTAGCCACTTGGCTATTATCTCCTGGATTTTCATGTAAATGTAATGTTGCATTTAAAAAAAATCAACAAAAAAGCATTTCTGTCATCTACTGACAGTGTAGACAAAACGCTGATCTATACACAGTATTTATTTATTTATATTTTAAATGTACTTTATTTCAAACAAATAACATTACATAGAAAGATCTTCCGCACAATAAGTATTATCTGATTAATCTATGGAAAAAATAATGTCATATAAATAATATAAAATAACCACAAACAGCTTTAGCAATCTACAAACTAAAAGTAAAGTCAATTAATTTCGATAAATTTCTATTTAAATGGATAAAATAAAATAATGCGCACCTTTTAGTCAATGTAAACATTTAATCTATGCACAGTACAAACTGATTGGCAGCTGTGGTGGGTGTGGTCAGGCAGGGTGACCAATCACATTTAAAGAATAGCCGGTGACCACGCCCATGATGCGCAAACTGATTTGTTGTGACGAACTAAACTGAGACTGGTGGGAATTCCAGTTGACAGCGTGCAGCAGCATGCCGTGTGTCGTTTCTGTACGTTGTCTGACTGAATGTCCTACTCAGGCGCTCAGTGTTGACACACATCTTCACCAGAGAGCCCTGCCATCTTCAGTCCTGCAAACCATAACTAATAAGCTGTAACACTCGCCACGGGCAACAACACCATGTTGTTTCTTTGACTTCATGTCTGACAGACGACCGTTCCCGGCCGGAGACAGGGTGACCTTCAACGGGAAGGACTGCCTGTGTCAGTACTGCGCTGAGCCCATGTCTCCTGGACCGAAGGACATCCTGGGCTCCAGCAGTAAGTAGCTATTGTTTTGTTTTATAAAGATACAGGAAGGAAATTAGCTTGGCAAAAGCTCACGTTTGGTTTCACTCGAGGCTGAAAAGCGTGGAGTAACTAGTGTGTTGCTCCATGACTTTTAATGTAGTTGTATACCAGTCATTTTAACGGCTTTTCAGGCTATTACGAATTATTTACGTCAAAATAATGTAAATATTAACTGAAATTTTGTTTAAAAACATGTGATTTTACTCATTTCCAGACAATATGTCATACAATTTGGAAATATTCTACAGATAAATCATTTTAGGCACTGTTTTTCAGAAATATTCCCACAAAGTTTTAGATATTTAGGTAGTGGTAGGTCTTTATAAAGTTAAAGAAAAATTATATGGATTCTCCCAATTTTAGCAACCATTGGTAAAGACTTTGGTAAAAAACTAAATGAACTAACATAAAACACAACAAATGGTAATACATTTGGATATTTTAGACGTATTCAGTCGTATAGTTGAGGGGTTGGTTCCCCACTTTCCTTCCATTTTTGATAATGCATTGAATAGTTCTCAACCCAATTTTAGTCTGTATTGCAATCTCTTGAGATGTTTTCTCTGATGGATGCCAATGATTCCACCCTTCTTAGACAGACTAACATCTTCTCCACAATCAGCATGTTCTTTTTTTTTTTTTTGACAAACCTGTTTAAAAAGTGAGAAGGTACTCTTTATCAGTAAGGGTTCAATAAGTTGGTGCCAGCTGGAAGATGACATATAGTAATTACCTAACAGAAAGAGAATCACAAAATGTGGAACAGTTTAAAGGGCATCAATATTTTGAGAGGCAATACAAATACAAGGAAGCATGAAATGATTACAATTTTTAATCACAATTAACTGGAGGACTTCATGCAATTAAAATGGATTAACCCGCATTCATTCACAAATTAAAAAGACGTTTTAGGAAGTTGAGGATTTTGTCCCCACAAATATGATTAAAGTATTCGTAATCTCTAATTAGATGTCCAGATGGTTTTGGAATAATTGCTATTGGTTGGTTGCTGTGTTCATTATCATAGGAATAAAAATTAAAACCCATCAGATGAAGTCATAACGTTTCCTTTTTTCAGTACTTCCTACAGTAACCCCCCCCCACTTATTTCTGTCTATTTGTAAAACAATAATAAAAAGGGTAAAACATACAAGGAAGTGAATACTTTGTATAGTCACTGTAGACAACTTTCTTGAAAGTTTAAAATGGTGTAATTTTAGCAACAATCTGCAGTCATAAGCTGCTTATTCCGGCAATAAAAGACCAACTAAAGCTAAATGTTAAACAGATGTAAAGGAATCTTTTCCAATCCACATAATTTCCCAGAAAGTCTCCAGTAAAGCCAAAGGAATGAGAGGAATGACAGAGGTCCACCTTTTGAAAGGGATCTTCCAGCTCTCTCTCTGCATAGCTCTTCTTTGTGTATGACACGAAGACAGGCATTGCTAAATAATTCATACCCATGCATTTCCTTCCCTCTGGAGCAGGGAATGCATTGCCCTGAAATACCCCTCCTCTTCCAGCTTCTCATCCTCTCCCTCCTGCTCGCCTCTCCCACCCCTGCTGGTCTCTCTGCTTGCGTTTGAAGAGCTTTTAGACAAGGTCACCTATAAATAAGGCATGCTGATTCTACTCGCGTCATCATCACAGCCTTGTTATGCCTCACAAAGTTATCCTCCTCTGTGCTTACAGTTGGGTTGAGTTGTTCTACTTATTAAAGAACATTTCGCACTTGCACTAACTCAAGATCCTACTTGGATATGGATGAAGCTTTCAGTCCTGAGTGTTGATAAGAAGGGGCAACTATCAGACCGCTGTGAATTGCACTCTATCACCATCTAAAGTCTTGGGTCAGAATTGACACGCTTGATCAGTTTTTCAGCTCATGGAGCCGTGTTTTTACTTGAATCCAAACGTTTGTTTCTGGCACTGTCAATTTATTTTAGAACTTAACCAAAATATTGATCATTTAGTTAGAATATAGTCAAAAATTTTTATTTATTTCAATAATTGAAATCATTTTTAAAACTTACAGAATATACAGACATATCACACACAGAATTATACATTTTAAGTGTTTTGATAACTATAGCTAAATAAAAACTGAAATTCAGCAAGACAGAAATTAAGCCAATTTCCTAGCCTTAAACGCACAGTGATGATATCTTTATCAAAGCACATTTTGGTACATTTGGCATCATGTGCGGGCGCCAAGTTCTGCTGGAGAACGATATCAACATTTCCATTGTCAGTAAAAGGGAAAGTTTTGAAGTAGATGACCACATTGACTTTGGAGTTTATAAATCACAGTGGACCAACACCAGCAGATGACTTTACTCCCTAAATCATCACTAATTTGTTGAGCAAGGAGGTGGTTTTCCTTTCAGCCGACTTTCCATTAACATGCTTGGATGCAGCGTTTAGTGAACAACCAGTGACCCTTTGGTGCCTTAACCTCCTTGTGGAGGGTGACTGCCTTTGGGACAGCTGTCAAGTCAGGAGTCTTCTTTATGACTGCCATGGGCACAAGACTTATGGATAAAAAAAGTATTTCATTTGTGTAATATTCTTTCTGCCTGATCATCTGAAGTTATTAGCTGTAAATCATAATCATCCAAATTAACAGAAAAGAAACAGTTGACATAGATAATTGTATAAAATGTTCAAAATAGCTACGTAATAATTTATTGGCATTTTGACAGGAATGAAGCTTTTGTATTGCACCTAACCGCACTTTTTACTCCTGCCTTTCTAGATTGCTCAGGATGTGGCCGCGACATCAAGAACGGTCAGGCTCTTCTGGCACTGGACAGACAGTGGCATCTGGGCTGCTTTAAGTGTAAGGCCTGTGGCAAAGTGCTGACCGGGGAGTACATCAGCAAGTAAGCAGCTGCTCTCTCAACACGCCTCCTGCTCAGACCCAGCCGTGCATTGTGACAGTATGTCTGGATCCTGGATTTCATTTGTCTGGCTCCTCTTTATAGGGATGGCGCCCCCTACTGCGAGAAGGACTACCAGATCCATTTTGGAGTTCAGTGTGAGGCGTGTCATCAGTTCATCACGGGGAAGGTGTTAGAGGTAAGAAACTGCACACTGAGCACACCCTGCATACGGCTGATGGGCTCCATACAAAAGGAAGATGTGTCCCTTTGCACTCTCTGTGCAGCCATCTATCATGCTTCTGGGAACAAATTATTAACCTCATTTTACTCCTGTGTGAGCCTGCCTAAGGTAAGAATACAAAGGCACAATGTTTTTACTTAAAACTGCTTCAGGGATATTCTTGAACGTACATAATGTTGTTTGGAATATGTATAGTTACATGTTTTGCACTGAAATAGATAAAGAATTTGTATATTAAGCTGCTCTGCTTCCAGCATAAAATGTTGCACAGAGCAGAATTGTGAAATGTCGTTTGTAATCCCTGATATGTAATCTCTTCAGCATCCATCCAAGCAGACTCTTTTACATGACTTTATGCATGTAAAATATTAATTCTTTGCAGATTTCGTAACTCCAGTGGCATGCACTCTACAAGTTTTCATTGCCACAAATTGCATAATTATTACATAAATCCACCCAACGAATGTCCTCTGACATTTAGGATGTGATTATTTATTAATTCTGTATGTCGTGCAGCTCTTATGAAACTCTGGGCTTAAGCTTCATATGGCGTGAGCTGTGTTTGTGTAATTGTTAACATGTTTAGGCACTGACGATCTGTCGTCACAGCAATACTAACCCATTGGAGGCAAACAGGAGCACTTTATACTTTACGAAGCTACCACAATCATATAAGAAAAAGAAGCCTAAATAAATTTTATTTTTATGCTGAAAAGAAAATTTCAGTCAGGCCATGATAGCAATAGCACAGACAATTGAACTTTTTTATGCAGTAAAATGCAAACACTATGCATATCACTAAGTGGCCTCTTGCAGGCTGAAATGTTACACAGAGTTGTTATCCTGCAGGCTGTATTTCATTTGGCTATTTATCATCCGTGGTCAAACTCACACTAGCTTTTATAATGGAGCACTTTGCATGCAAAGTGCCACATCTGAGTGGAAGGAAATTTAGACTCTCCAGCTATCATATCTTTTTATTGCGTTGCGTTTTGTAGGTTCGCTCAAAGCGGGTTTTTGAAAGGCAGGTTGACCGTCAAGTGGGTGGATGTCGTGGAGGTCACATTTTGAACAAAGTCAGCGTTTTTGTGGGTCATCATGCTTGAGTGCAGTATGTAAAGTGATATTAAGCATCCCCTTTAAAGGAAGTGTGATACATTAAGAGTAACCTGGATCTTGGAAGGGGGAAGAAATGTAACAGGAAGCAGGTGGAGCACCTGGCTTTATCGCCTGGAAGTCTCAGCTTGGCTTGCTGCAGGCTTCATTGATCTTCATTTACATGGGAAGTCAAGTCTTTTTTTTTTTTTTTTTTGAGGTTTTTTTTTTTTTTTTTGCTCTGTGTTTTTCAGGCAGGAGATAAACACTACCACCCCAGCTGTGCGAGATGCAGCAGGTGCAATCAGATGTTCACAGAGGGAGAAGAGATGTATTTGCAAGGTGAGTGGACCTAAATTTACGTTTGTGATCTCTTGGGTAAATCTTAGGTGAGCCACTAATACTGGGTTTGAAATAGGAAATAATACACATGCCTAAATGTATGAGGGTGTTTTGTGTGATAGTTGTTACCTTTCCAGTTTCTCCAATCAGGATTAAACTACAAATAATGTGATTCATTCTCCACATGCCTAATTTGTCTTATATTAACTTAAGTAGCATTGTTTTAATTTTTTTAACTTAATGTCATTTTCTGCTTTGGAGTTAAACTTGTCAAACAATAATCATGTTATTTGTATGTCCATACGGGAATATTTTAGGCATGTCTTTCTATCTCCACAAAGACTTTCCATTGACTTAAATTTATTTTTAATTAATTAATTTATATAGGCTAAACTTGACCCTTACCTTAAACCTAACCAACACCTGAAATTTCAAAGACAAATAAAGACAATTACAATGTCGATCTTCTATCACCTGAAAAACATTTCTAAAGTTAAAGGATTAATATCCCAGCAAGATCTTGAGAAACTCAGCCATACATTTATCTTTAGTCAAATAAAACACGTGCAGCTATCAACAATTTTCCCACATATTTGTTGAAGGAGGAATATTTGATCCATATTCTTGTCAAAATTTGTAGAGTTCATGAAGATTGGTTCTTTTCTTGGCACAGATTTGGCTTTTAATGATGATTGCTAATATTTTTTTTGGGTTTTATAATTGTCTTCCATCTTGCTTCCAAGGCTCGACAGTGTGGCATCCTGGGTGCAAGAACACCACCAGAACAGAGGAGAGACACAGAGAACGGGTAGGAATTTGGGAATTATTTATATGCCACTTCCTGTTTCCTTTCTTTATAGCCCTCTTGACATTATTTTCCAGGAAATGATAGAGATAAAGAATGTGTAACAAGCTCAACATGCTCTCTTATCGTTCCCTGGATGGACTTGTTAAACCTTAACCGTCTGGTTAAAATAATTTGCCTGCTTGGGCACTGTCAAGGCTGTGTGCGTGTGTTTGTTCATATTTACATGTGATGGGGTGTGTGTGTGTGTGCGTGTGTGCGTGGGTGTGTGTGTGTGTGTGTGTGAACTGGTGTTGGGCAGAAGAGGCACTGTGAACCCCCCCTCTCCCTTCCTCCACAGCTGTTGCCTCCGTCCCTCTTATTCCTCCAACAAACAGAAAGGCAGGTACTGTATTCAGTATTGGCTATCAGATGGCATCATCCTGTATTTCCACCACATACATTACGGACCCAGATCACTACATACTGCCACCTACTGGAGACAGCCTGCAGTGCCCTCTCTTTGGCTCAGCCATTCAGTGCAGAGTTAACCTACTTCACTTCTAAGCTGCATGATGAGACAAGGAGGCACACATTTGGTGGAGGAGAAAACCTTTGAGTTTTGAGTAATTTTTTACAAAACCTCCATTTACCCAAAACTCATCTGATTCAGACCTGCTGCTGCCGCCGCCATTCAGCTTTCTCATTTCCAAGCATGAGGCTCTTTAGATCATCAAACCACAGAGCTAAAGCACTCATTCACTTTGCAAAAATTGCAAACGAATGAACTAATCATGAGATGACATGTTAGTATTAAGTAGCTTAGGTTACTTTAAGACCGGAGTGCAGAAGACCAACTACTATGTCTTTCAACTTTTAAACACATCCCTGCTGCAACACAACTGAATCAAAATGTTGAAACGAACCATTCTTTCGATTCAAATGGGTTGGAGCAGAGATACATTTGAAAGTTGTAGAATTGCAGCTCCCCAGGACTGGATTTGGGCAACCTTGCTGTAAGATATAAGGTGGTTCCCCCGTCATTGCCCATACAACTAACCTAATGTGAACCGTTCAGGGGGATTGGATAATAATCTACAAGTGCATTCCAAAAAACTAGAACACCATTAAGACACCCAGAATTCAGTTTCTTAGAAAATTATAAATATCTCATTAGAACAACAAAACCATTAGTATAGGAATGTATTGTCATAATAAAGCTATGGCTGACAAAGTCATGAGAAACTCTGGCAGCTTATGAGTTTTCAAGCAAGTACATTGCCAAAGGCACGCCACAAAAGGTCATTGTTAAAGAAGATGGCTCTTAACAAACTGCAAAAAGCTTAGTGGAAGGAAAATGTCTATTAAAAAAGCTACACAAATAACAGGAACAACTGAAGCATAGAGGGGATTGTAAAATAAGGTGATTCTAGAGTTTAGGGGAGATTCACAAGGTCCACCACACACATAAAAGACATTTACTACTACTGTCACACTTCTGGCACTTCTGAATCAGAGACAATGTCAAAAGTGTTTTACCTGGGCTGAGAAAAATAACTGGAGTTTGTTTAGTGGAGACCAGAACCAACAATGGAGGTGAACTGAAGGCTATCAAGGCCATCTGGGCTTTCTTAATGCCTCAGCATAGCTGATTGCATCCATGCCACGCTGCATTGATTCAGTAATTCATGCAAAAGGAGCCTCAGATACACATAAACATTAAGCTGCAAACATCTCTGATGTTTTTGCATTTATTTTCTACCACTAAACTTTCCTGTTTGTACGCTTGGACACAGCTCTCTGTAAACAGTAAACTTCTTTTGCAAAGTCTTTTTGTGGCTTATTTTTCATGTGAGGGTGTCAATGAATGTCTGTTGTATAACTGTTAAGTTTGTCTTCTTCATGATTTCTGTATCATAGCAATTCTGTGCTGCTGGGTTCGTTGTTCTTAAGTAATGTTTATATTTTCTGAGAAACTAAATTTTAGTTTTTCATTAGCTGTAAACCATAATCACTGAAATGATCAGAAATAAATGCTTAAAATGTGTCACCCTGTATGTGATGGACCTATATAATATGTGAGTTTGACTTTAATTCATTTGGGGAAGTAAATTAACTTTTCGGTGATATTCAAATGAATTAAAATGTAGTTGCTTTTGCAAATTGCAGCTAGATGTGGATTGTGTTATAAGAGTGACTCAAAGATAGTTTTTAAAAAAGTCTACTCATGTTTTTGTATTTCATAGCCTACGAGGTCGTCATCTGAGAGCATTTGTTCCCGACCTGGTTCAAGCATACCTGGCTCACCGGGTCACACCATCTATGTGAGAAACTCCCGCTGACATGCTGTACATGTCTAAATATATCTAGATAGAGTTTCAAATCTCAATAAGCTCCCTTTATTCTTGTGTGTGTTTGCATATTTGTCTCCCTAGGCAAAAGTAGACAATGAGATCCTTGATTACAGAGACCTAGCTGCCATTCCAAAAGTTAAAGCCATTTATGACATTGAGCGCCCCGATCTTATCACATATGAACCTATGTACACAACCTCTCTGGACGAGAAAGATGAGAGACGAGAGTGTGTGGGAGAGGTAAATACAATAACTGCATGATTATTCTCCTGCTAAATGCACACCAAAATGTCTAGTACCCTGGTAAAGATGAGAAAAAAATAATTCTGTTTTATTTTGCTCAGCTCTACTCTGCTAGACGGGAGCGTTCCCCAATGCCCGATGATAAGGTAAGATGTCTCCCAATGAACATTGTTATGAAAGTTATAAAACCATTACTCACTGACTGAAAAAGGAAATCTAAATTGTATTTAATCTTTGTTATATATAAAAAAAACAAAAACAAAAAACAGCTGTTCTGAATCAGAACTGTTTGTTTTATTTTTCAAGTCGTCAAGAAACATGTCACCAACCCCATCAGCTGAGGTGAGCCAGTCGTTTCCGTTTGCACTGTGAATTACAACGTGAATAATCTCAATAAAACAATCCCTATCTGTGCATGTGTGACAGAGTTTTTACGACAGGAGGGACCGCATTCTCCAAAGATCCACCAGTCAAGGCTCCATAGGGTCCCCGGTGTATAATCGCCACGGTTACACTCCCACCCTATCACGTTCACCGCAGCATTTTCACAGACCTGGTGCGTACTCGAAGAGTACAAAACAAATGATTTCAGGCTTATTGTGACGCTTATCATCTTGAAAATGATTCATGCTCACTTTCCTCATTGTGATGAAAAATTGGTTTGGTGGAATATCTCTTTGATAGTTGTTACCTCTGTTTGGAGATTCAGGAGCAATGACTTAATGTAATTTTCAGTAATTAATATAAATAAACATACAGTGTTGGGCACAGCAAACTTAAAACTTAGTTTTGCTAACCTTAAAGAACTACTCGTAAACATTAATTCTTTTAATGCTAATCACAAAATTTTGTGGAAGCTAATGCTAAATCGCTAACTTCAATTTACATTATATCTGCCCTTGAAAGACTATAACCATTGAGCAACAATTTAATTTTCATGATATAATTTACATACACTGTAATGCCTTAGGTATTATATTCATATTTTTATGTTGCTCTCTACTGTCCGTGTTTTATTTTCATCCTATTTCTAAGTTTGAAATAAAGTTTTGGGTAAAGAAATTGAGAGAGAATGTGAGGAGAGAAAGCGATACTACTGCCTAAACAGTTTTCACCCACTTCAAAATAAGAGCATGAATATAAATGTGCAACTACTTGAGAAATTCAGCAGTCGATAACCAAAACTTCATCACAGACTTTGAACTTTATTCAACTGAAAGTTTACAAAACAACCAAGTAAATTAGCGCTTTAGAATTAATCTGGTAAAAATTGTGCAAAATGTTTTCTAAGTTATAAAATCACTAAAGCGCTAAGTTAATAATCTAGTACTTTTCTTTCAATTCAATATTAAGGAATTATACACTTAAAATAAGCTCCTATAACTTGCTTGAAAGTTACTTGTAAGTTAGTTTTGTTTTATTTCAAGTGCACTAAGTTATTTGCACTAGAAACTAGGCCAAAATTCCTTGGTAAGACTTTGTGTTTTTTCGGTACAATGGTAAAATAATTGGCGCAACCTGCTCGTGAATGAGCAGGTTGGTTAGAATGGAATGGCAACAGCGTGAAGTGATGGTACAAACTAGTAAGGGGGCAAAAAGGCCTTGTACTTTTTAAGTTTAACACTTGTTTTTTTCCCCCCTACTTCTTACCTTTCACTTTGGGTGTCTTTTATTTCCTTTTCACATTTGACTCATGTATTTCTCCCCTTTCCTTTGGCCCCCTGCCGTCTCACCCTGTTACTTCCTCCTCCTCCTCCTTCTCCTCACATTGTCCACTTCTGCTGCCTGGTACTGGGGTTTCTGCCCCACACCTTTCCTCCCTCCTTGCAGAAGCTCTGACAGGCATGCAGAAGCTCTGCTCCTCCCTGTGCAGTAACAGTGTGGGCTCCAGAAATAGTGACTCTCGTCCCACCTCCCCTTTCAGACACCACTTCCTCCCCCATAGCCAAGGTAAGGGGCCTAAGCCACATGTGTCTGACGCCCAGTTTTGAAGCAACACGTCATTTCCATTCAGTCAGATGGCTGCCCCTCATTAGTGTGTCATCTGTCACCCGGATCCATCTCCATATCCCGTCAGAACCACACCTGTAGTTTGCCTTAAGAAGAGTCCTGCAGCCAAACCCTTACATTTTCACCAATTTGCACCAGTTTGACTAAAATAGCTGACAGACTCACTGTTTGTCTTCAGTCATTTTGCATGCACTTTTCAGGTATCTGCAAAACAAAGTCAATATCTAATGTCTCATCACCCCTATTGGATTGCACAATAGGTCATTTAAATCTAAAACTAAAACACAATAAAGGGGTTAGGCATACTGCCCCCCAGAAATATTCATTCATACTGAACATTTTCTGACTTTGTCCCATTACAACCATAAAGTTCAATGTGTTCAATTGGAACACAAAGAGGTACATAACATACAAGTTTTTTCAAATGTTACAAGATAAAATCTGAAAAGTGTGGCATGCAATTGCATTCAGCTTTATTTTTGCTCCCTAGGAAAAAGCATTGCAACCAATTGCTCTCAGAAGACAGAGTGACTTATAAAAGCCTCAGAGGTTTGCTAGAGAACACGAGTCAGTTTGTGGCTTGAATATGAGAAAATGTGGAAAATTTCACAGGGCACAAATATTTCTCCCCTCTACTGTGAAGATTTGCTGCTGCTGCAGAGGAATTAGTTTCCTGAATAAAAGCTCCTATGATTAAGCTACATTATTTACCATCTCCAGAGCACTTTATCTGTTAGTTTGAGCTGCATCTGTTCAACTCCATCAATTGGGTTTTCCAGAACGCGTCTTGTTCTTCCATCATCCTCTCACCTGGTCCTTTTGGCCCCTGTGTGTTGCGCAATTCAGACTTCAGTGAACCTGCTCATGTTCTGTTCTCGGTTCTTCTCACTGGAGGCCCCGACCCACCGAGTGGCCGGAGTTCCCCCCTGCCGCTCAGGCCCGACAGCCGGCCGGTCACCCCGCCTCTCTCTCAGACCCCTAAACATTTCCACGTCCCAGGTAGGAGCTGGAGCGCACCCTGTCACTGCTCGTCCTGTTGACTCTCTTTGCATTTCTGTTATATTGTTGTCTCAATTGGTTTGTTTCTTTCTGTCTCTCTCTACACCGTAAGGGATCCACTTTTAGACCTACAGCCACAAAATATGTATAAAAAAATTAAGCTGGCTTATAAACATGATGAACAGTGCAGACGTCTTGTCTTTTTGCTTTTTTGTCACGCTCAAATGTATCAGCTCATCAAACAATTTTAATACCAGGCAAAAATAATTTAAGTAAATACACAAAGCAGTTTTCTAAGTTAGGTTTTTTCTGTATTTTTTTGCTTTCAGATCAGGGGATCAACATCTACAGAAAACCGCCCATCTACAAACTACACGGTAACTTTCTGCCTAATCGAGGATTTGTTTTGCAGAATAATAATTCTAGAAAACTGAAAATTCCTTACTGAGTGATTATTAAAGCAGAAATGTTTTTAATAGTTGTGATTCCCATTCCTGGATATGTTCTATCTAAGCGCTAAGGAGTATTAAATCTAAAAACAACAAAAAACATTTTTGGAGGTTGAAGAAAAAATCTCAACTGAGCCCAGTTGACTCAGTGTGTTCATCTAATCATAGTCACCTTCAGTGTCAGTGTGATGTTTGAAGTCTGTCTCTAATCCTTTTCTGTCTGTAGTTTGCTTCTACACTGCACTTTGTCCATGTCAACAAGTTCTGGAAATGGTGTGATTGTGGCTCGGATAAGACAACGTGCAAAACTCTCGCTGGGTTGCATTAGTAGGCGATAATGTTAATTCTCCATGAGCAGCATTGTGCAAGCTAAACTACAATATTATATGGGCTTTAATATACTAATTTATTGGATTTCATCGGATAGAATTTGCAACCTGAGCTTGCTAGCTTATTCATATAAGTCCTGTTTTCTTTGCTCATATAAATTGTAATTAAATTTGGTTAAATTCCCCCAAAAACTGATCCAGTTCACATATTTTCCTTCTTTTAATTGACAAAAAATCTAAATGAGCTTGAAATGTTTGACCCAGAATTGACCCAATGACATGTTAAGTGTGGTTAAGCACATCAACTGTCAGAATATTTCCCCACATGACTTAAAGATGAGATCGGAGTAGTTATTATAGTTTACTTTAACCTATTTGATGCTTTAGGTTGAAGCAGCATTCTTATTGTATTCCCCTGCCTGCAACAAACTCAACTCTGTTTAAATCTATCAGTTTTCAAGTTTAAAGTGGAGGAAGTATTTTTTTATTGATAGTAAAAAAATAGATATGTGTCTTTAACACCTTATTCACTAAGCTTTTACCTCTGAACAGAGATGTCGCAGCTCTATTTTGGATGTTATTGGGTTGCAGAGTTTGCTTTCTTGACTAGACATTAGGTTTTCATCTGAATTGGATTAGCTGCTTCATCTTGTTTTATTGCTCTGCATGACACGCAGTGACTTGCTAGGGAAAGTCATTTTTGCACTGTGAACACATGACCCAGTACTGAATGATTGTGGCGCTAAGATATTTCCTTGTGGCTGAGACTGTGACCCAGACACTGATAGTTTAGTTCCCATGGTTACCAACCTAGATACAGCTGCCGTAGCTCAGCAAAGCAAGTCTGGTGAGGACATCATCAGATCCGCCACCTTCCCTGCTGCCCATGCTCCCTCCCTGGATGACAGCTCCCGGAGTGAGGGCGACTGTTGGCCCCACTCTCTCGCTGTTTTAGGTACGATAGATGGTTGTGTGTGCGTAGTTCCCCCCTGGTGGTAAAATAAAAGCTCACCCAGCCTGAGCTCTGCTTGTTTCCTACCCCCAGTTTACCTGCCTCCCTCCATTAACCCCCAGTGTACTCCTTTATCTACCCATCAGTTGCCATTTAAGTTTTGCTTGCGCTGAGTGAAGGCGTGGTTGGTTTCTGTTGCTGCCATCTTATTTTCTGCTTCAGGAGGTCTTGCTTTATTCATTCAGCTAATCATAAAAGCATCACAAATAACCTGGACAGAGATAACTGAGACTGACTTCAAACTTTTGTCTGTCTGTCTTACATTCTGTGTATTTGACATCCTCTAAATTGTGTAATTTAGCTGTGACGTCTGTGTATTCAAATAGTCCAACAAATCTCTCTCTGTTTGTCTGTCTCGTCAGCTCTGTCTCAGACTTGTGTTAAATCGTCCACCTGTTAGTCATTGAGTCAGCCATGTTTGTTTTGTTTTTCTGTGCCCTCAACAAATAATACTGGTGAGAAGTTCACATCCTCTCTTTGTAGGTGTCATAATAATTACAGGCGTCTATGTATTTATTTTAGCCATTCTTTTCCCAGGGTGAAATGGCTGCATAAAAGCAGAAATTGGGTTTGTGATTTTGACTTTTTTGTTGATTTTCTCTTATGAATAAAGTATTGAAATTATGCATTAAAGCTCAAATACACACGTACACTTCCATAATTCTTCGATTAAGTTTTACTAACTTCTCTGCAGACCCCACACATCCTGGACACAAATTATTTAACCTCTTATATTTAGGTTGGTGAAACAGTGTTAGCATATTTGCACTACTAGAACCTGTCTTTTGATTTCTTCTTTTCTTTATATAAAAATGACTGTACATTTACGTACGTATACTGTTCATTTTATTATTTAATGCATTTTTTCTAAACTTTATACATTTACAATAAATATCTGTACGCTGTGAGTGCTGGAAACCGAAGTAAAATATCTTGAGTCATGGTCAGAAAACTTGATTCTGATTCTCTTTGTAGTCATTAACATTCATCTGGAATGTTTCTGGCTGGATATTTTTTACCAATGTTTTTGACAGAGTTGGTAGAGTTGACTTAAGATGGTTGGTACTGACCCAGCTACTATGCATACTTTACAAATGTTTTTCTCCCAGTTCCTTTGTTTTTTTAAATTAGTGAGGTTGTTTGGTGTATTATGGTTCCACCCTGGGAAAAATATTTCACTTAAATTAGAAAATACCTAAATTAATCAGCCTTAAATGAGTGTATGTAAACTTTTCACTGGACGTGTCTGTAAGGCATGGTCTCCTTAAAGGACACAGGTTTGATTGAGTTCTTTGTTAAGTGTAATTAAGTCTTATGATGGTTTTTGTAACTTCTCTAAAATCCTGTAGGTTCAGAAGGGAGGAGGCGGTCTAGAGAGGAGGAGGAGGAAGAAGCTTTGAAAAGAAAGCAACTTCAGGAAGAACATCTCAGTAAGGTTGGTCGGATAATATTTAGATTCCTGTTTCTGTAAATTCTGTATTGCTGTCTTAGTTTATTCTCTGAAGCTATTTGGCGTTGGATTAATGTTTGGTTTTGACTGTGCAGATTCAGTCTGGACTGGGAAAACTCATTCTGAAGGAGGAGATGGAGAAAGAGCAGATTAGGGAGCGGCACGCACGCAGCCTCTCTGCTCAGCGCTACGATCCCAAAATGAACAACTGTGACGCAGGTAGCCAGAAACAGCCTCCTCAGCTGGTTTACTCTTGATTTGTCAGCAATGTACCTTAACAGAACATCTGTACTGTAATTTCCCTACATCGTAAAACATCCTAAGTTAGAAATTCAACTTGGAGTGCTATGGTGGCGCAGGGTTAAAGCACAACCCACGTATGGAGGTCTTAGTCCTCGATGCAGCCGTCACAAGTTTGAGTCCTGGCCTGATGACCTTTGCTGCATGTCTTCCCTGTCTCTCATGACCCACTTTCCTCTTTGACCACTCTCAAAAGATAAATAGAGCCAACAAAACCTTAAAAAAAAGAAATGTAAAAATTTTTTTAAGTACATTGTGTATAATTTGTGTTTCAGATCCAACGTCTCCAACCAAGACCAACTCTCTGCCTGGTTATGGACGGAACGGTCTGCATCGGGTAAGAAAAACTTGACGTGCGGATGTTGCATAAACAGTAACGTACACAGCTTTCATACACTGTGAACTTGTCTACATTTTTTCTTGTTAACAACCACAAACTATAATATGATAGAACAACTAAAAGGAGAGCACACGCAATTGTAATTGTAATTTTTCTGAGTGGATTTGTTCTCACTCAGTTAATATTTAGTAAAATCCCTTTTGGATGCAACTTCTGCACGTTACAGGATTTATCAGACCAACTAAAGTCAACTGAGCACATCAAACTCTTGTAGAAATCCTCGTGATTTCGACAACAGTTTGAAGAAACAATCCACAAGGTGGCCCTAATTAAATATATTCTCATAAATTAGACAAGTTGTATTTCCTTCATAAAATGAAAGACATGCAAATTAAAATACATTGAGTTTAACCCTCAGTGAATATGATTTGAATGGAGTTAACTGTATTCCTTGTTTCATTCAGGGTGATAGTTTAGAACATTAATTTGAGGTTGTCTGTGTATTTTGTAAAGACCGTCAAAGTTGGCTGAAAATAAAAAAAGAAATATTATTTCTATCTGAACTGACTACAATATGTTGTTTGGCTGTTATCACTAAACGTTTTATATATAAGCATGTTCAACATTTGAATTGTTTGTCTGTGGTTTCCTTGTTTGCTTTTTATCACTACTTGATTGTATTTAGTTATAGTTTGTATTATGGTTTATGCTTAGTTATGCGAGTATGTTCATAATGTTGTCTAGTAAAAAAAAAAAAAAAGAAACTTAATACACACCAATAGGGGTTTGAGTATTATATGTAAAGAAATCTATGAAAACAGATATCAAAACATGGAGTGAAACCTCTGTAAGATAAATTTTTCCCTAAGTTAACAAGCTGATTTCTCTGGGGGTTTTTTCAGCCTCAGTCTACAGATTTCACCCAGTACAACAGCTATGGAGACATGTGTGGTGGAGGAAGAGGTGAGCACTTCAAACAGAACAAAGCCACACAAAGCAAGTTTCACCAGAGTAATTCAGCATTAGAATTGGCCTGTAAAGCGTACATATACACAGACATGCACTTTGAAATATTTGATTTTCATTAAGGACAGCAGTGCTGTAGATAAACATAGCCTTGCAGGGGGACTCGACAGCAAACCATTAACTGTGAGTCTCATTCTTTGTCCCATTTTGTCCTGCAGAGTTTCAGGTATGTCTCTCATCTGCTTTTCTTCACATGGCATGCCTCCTCATCTTTCCATCATATACTATGCTTGGTCATTGGGTTGCAAGAGTCACCTTGCCCTGAATGCACACCACCCACTCCTGCTCCTTGCTTGCATCACTATTTGAATTTGTTTCAACTACAAGGCATATTGTGCTGTGGTTTCCAACAAATATAAGAAGCAAACACACATATGCCAAGTAGCTGAACAAGTGTACTGTAAATGCAATGTATAACCATTGCTTCATGTCTTATTCTGTGTTATTTATCAATGTGATGACTCAAGCTACATGTTATCCTTATTTTATTTAAATGAACGACATAAAAAAAACAACAATCGCTGTATATTTAGGAAAGCTGTAAACGACTGCCCATGTTTAATACTAAGAAGCAGAGCTGTATTCAAGCTACTCGCTCCATCCAGTAAAAACTGCACCCACTGTCATGAGTGGACATATATTCATGCCATGAACCTTGCAGTCCCCTTCCACTATATTACATGTGTATATGTTCTATCCTTTAGCACATTAAGGATGGCCGTGCAGCACTTGCAAGGATGGACAGGGGAGTATCTATGCCTAATATGTTGGAACCAAAAGCAAGTATCTTTTTCTTTTTGTATCAATTACGAATGTGATACATTTAAAAAAGAGTACAATGTCTCCTTTTTGACTGTATTTGAATGTTTATAGTGGATTTAGAAATATAGAGCCTTGCAAAAACATTCATATTCCTTAAACCTTTTCACATTTTGTCTCATTACAACCACAAACGTCTATGAATTTTATTGGGGCAACACAAAGTGGGGCACAATTGTGAAGTGCAAGGAAAATGATACATTGCTTTCAGGTTTTTCAAATAAAATAGTACAGCATGCATTTTTATCCCACTCACTTTACTGTGATAACCTAAAAGTTAAATTCAATGCAATTTCATTTAACTATCAAATAAAACAGGTGTGTGTTGGCTTAAATAGCCTTCATTAAAAACAAGTCAAACCATCTGAAATTTAGAAGGGAAAATGTGTATATATATATATATATATATATATATATATATATATATATATATATATATTAGTGGCCTATTCAAAGTCAAGACTGTACCATCAGTCCTGATTGAGGTTGAGCTATTTTGCAGAGACGTATGTGATCAACTTTCAGTATCTAGATGAGGCACGTTATTAGAGACTTAGAAAACATTTGCCTCAGGATGGTTTAAAACTAATGCACACTCCATTCTTCTCCTCATCAACTTCTCTGATCCTGCTAAAGAGAAGGATCCCACAGCATGGTGGTTGACTTTAACTGGGCCATCCTAGCACATCAATATACTTTGATCTAAACATTTCCTTAGCTGTTAGTAGTTGCACAACGTATAGGTTCAGATGGATAGTATAAAAATGTTCACAACTTCTCAGATTTTAAGGTAAAAATAATAAACAAAAATAAAAACACGTATCATGTTGCATAAAATTTCTCCATCCCACTAAAAACACAGTGAGTCTTGTGGTTACAATGACTCAAAATGTGAAATAGTTCAAATGCCAGGGCCACTTTTGCAAGAAACTGTATTTAAGAGACAACATATGGGCTAAAATATGATCAGATAGACCAGGGACAGTTAATGTAGTTATTTTGCAAAATAAACCCTAAAAAAATCCCCATACATTCTTTTAGCAAAACAACAAAATACTCACTTTAGCTGGGTTCCTGATTCAGCATACTGCTTAAGGAGCTGCCGAGTCACTCAAGCGCTTATAGCATGCTGGCTTCTTCATGCTCATCTGCACATGGCTTTGACTCAAAGTGACTGGATACTGTATGGAACATACAGTGTAAAAATCCAGGAAGTCATCCAAACAACTCATATCACTATATACTGTGTATGTAGTGTACAAGGGCATTACTGTGTGGCTATGAGTTGGTCAGGGGCTTCAAAGAGTTTTCAGTAGTGCTTATTATTGAGCATCTCAGCTGGGATTAGGATTAACTAGTCTATTCTTCAGTTAGTTAGAAAAATACCAGCACCTGGAATCCAGGACAATCATTCCCATGTGGATCTATATGACCTACATTAAAGATGTTGGTCCTCTTTATTTTTTATTTTTTTAGTTTCCATTAAATATTAAATGCTTCTCAAACTATAACCAGTTACATGAGTTTGAAGTCATTTCTTCCTCTCTTTATCTGATAGTTTGCATGTTTAAGAACTAAAAGATTGTGCACATCAAAGCACCTGCATTTCCTGAATATCCTTAACAAAACAAACCCAGTCAGCCTCCTGTCACATACCTGCTCTCCCAACCTTTCTCACAGTCAGAATTACCCAAAAGCTTAAAATTTAGTGATTTTGTTTGGTGATATTTGTTCGTTTTTGGGGCTTAGCTAAAGATTTTATCTGTTTAATGATGCATGTCTCCTTCTGAAGGTGTATCCCTATGAAATGCTCATGATAACCAGTAGAGGGAGAGCTAAACTGCCCAGGGATGTGGACAGAACCAGACTGGAGGTATCGGTTTTCCTCCTGATGCTCCTCAGTTAACACTGCATTTTGATTTTGTGTCAACAGCATTGTTACACAAACTTGCATCTGTAGCTGAGAACATGCAGTATCAGTTGCTCCTTGTCATTTTTGCAGCAAAGCCCTTTTTTTACAGCTTTGATGCTAACTGAGAACCCCCACCCTCCCCCCTCCTTTGTTTTTTCTCCACCTTTGTTCTCATTTCTAGCGCCACTTAGCACCCGAAACGTTCTTTGAGATCTTTGGAATGGAGATCCAGGAGTTTGACAGGCTTCCCCTGTGGAAACGCAACGACATGAAAAAGAAGGCCAAGCTCTTTTAGTTTTTTAGTTTTTCTAATTTATAGCATGCATTATTCTGTACATACAATCAGATAGCACACAGTTGTAATCTAGATGTAGGTTCTGGGTTATTTCCTTTTATTTTCTTCTTTTTGTTTTTGCTTACGTTGCCTGGATATATCTGGGGATTCCAAGAAATGGACTGATGTTGCAATGATGGACTTCAATAATGAATGGAAAATTCTTCCATGTTCAAAAATGACAAAGAATGATGAGATGGGTCAAGTTTTATTTGCTTTGACTGCACTTATTTTACCTCCTGCTTTGCTTTAAGTGAAAATCCTTCCTTTACTTTACTGCTTGTTTCTCCCTATTTGCTGTTGATTCCCGTGGAACTTTGTAATTACAGTAGACCATCATGGCACAGTCACAAAAATGCCCATGCCTGTAGCTCAAAAGTGTGTCAACTTTTTGTTTTGCTTGGGCTGAAACAGTTTTAGCCCAAAGGTTTTAAGAATCGGCTCAGTGAGTCTTTTAAGATACAATACGATGAGAAAAGCCTGTGGGAACACGGTGAGCACACCCGCCAACTGTTTGACTGGATCTACGTGGAAATGAATCCTCCAATAGCCGGCATATCACCAGTCTTCTTCCCCGTGGCTTTCATGCACACAAATTGTTCATCTGAATGGACAAAAAAATGTCTCTTTTCTCAGGCTCTCATAAACAAAGTTATACACCTTACCTTTACTTATATTGGAAGTAAGAATCTTATATTTTAAGGCTGTTTCCAACATATAGTTACACTCAAATAGATACGACCCCCTATTTCAAGAAACAACTGTATTTGAAAGTATTGTTTTATAAATGAAAAAAAAAAACACACTGCCATTTGTTGTATTGAAATCTAAGCCAATAAAAATTTTAATTGCCATGAACTGTGAACACTGATCCTCTGCCATCACAAAGTTACTCTCAGCTTTTTTTCTGATATGTTGATGTGGACATTTAGGGATGTTAGCACAGGATGGGAAATTATCTTTGGACTGAAATACAAACCTAAAATCTTCATGAGAAGTCTCCATTTAATTTTACTGTAAAATGCTCATACTACTGTTGTCTGTTGCAATTTTTCAGAAAGTTTTCTCAACTGAAAAATATTCAGTTGAATCAAGACAGGCTATGACTTCACTTATTTAGATTTTTTTAAGTTCTAAATAAAAAATACTTAAAATATTTCTGTAAGAAAAGTTACCCTTACAAAAGAATGGTAATCTTTGAGCTGCCTCATGTATAGCTGCTGGAAAATATGATTAAATGTAAATGAAGCACAAGTTGTGGAATAGCAACTCCTGTCAGGTCTTGAGGTATTTGTGTTGCTTTGAATTCACTCCCGGTTTGAATACTGGGAGTGTGTTGGGTTCAAATGTGTTGAATTCACAGTGTTTGGCTGAATCAAGATGTCACTTTTACCATGGTGTCACCTATTTGGGGATTTTTAAATTTAACGTTCAAGTGACCATCTGGTAATGACATTTCCATGATCTTTAAGAGCACTTAAGCAGGAAGATAGTTCTTAAATTAATTGGATAATTGAAAAGTAGCTCATGCCGTTAGTTTTTTGATTTCAGTTTCAAGCATTCGGCGTGCTGAAGTGAGTGAATCTTTATTAGTACAGACAGAGCATTTGCATAGATTTTTATAACATTAATCAATGTTACATTTGGGTGCCAATGAGTGAGATGCCACTCACCCTACAAAACAAGATGAAGTTCAAAATATGTAAAGAAAAAAAAAGCAACAAAAATAACTAAAGGGCAACTGGCTCCAGCTGGAGCAGCTGGTTTCGGCTTGGTACTGGTGCTTGACAATGTGATAATGTTTTTGGATGGTAAAAACAGCAGGGAACCTAAACTGCCTTTAAAAAAGATGTGGGGATGTCCTCCAAGTCTTCCCCCAAATTACTTTTGTGATTGTTTACCAAAAGCAGTGTATCATTCCAAACTATTGAAAGCAAGACGGATATGTTCTACTACTCAGAGTACTGCATTCCTTTCAGAAACTGATGCTGATTCTTCAGATCTGAACTTGATGAATCAGCAGTTTCAGATCGTCAGTCTGCTCTGACTGCTGCTTCTTCAGCAGTTTTCAGCTGACCTGTTGAAGTCCCACCATTCATGCAATACATGCTAACTTTGCAAATCCATAGTTGTACCAAAAATATTTGTATTGAGTGCTGAAAACATTACACTACAGAAGGCTCCAGTCTAAGATTTACTGCATTGTGGTGAAAGGAAAGATCCACAACTGCACTCTTTTATGGTTTTTCCTTATTTTATCTCAGAAAACTATGTCCTCAAACTCTTTTTCCTTTATCAGGGGTTTCATCCTTTGAGTTTGCATTTCAATCTTTGAGGTTTCATACCTTCTGCAATATTTTCCCCTTTCTTCTGTAAAAACAAAGTCAGAAATTCCACACCCTATACCTTATAATATCTTGTATTTAATCATTTACCGCAGTTTTCTACAACTCTTATTCAGATTTTCTGTTCTGCAGTTCTCAGTTTAGTCCTGTTTGATCTAGTTTTTTGTGACCCGTTGGATAATTGTTTCTGTTTTGCTGTGAACATCTCAACTCTGCCTGGACTTTAGCTTCTTCCCAGGTTGTTTGTGATTTGTGACCTTTCAGTTCAGCAGAGGACACAAATTGAATCCAAATAGAAAAAAAAAATGGAAATGAGCACTTGGGATCTCTGCAGGGGCAGTAAGGTTTTAAAAAGAGAAAAAGATGAATTAAAATTAAAACTTGAAGCCTGCATAATAACCACTAAGACGTCCATGACAATTCTAGATTGTGATTTATTCTCAAATTGAGAGTGGAATTTCACTTCTTGGTCTATTCACAACAACTTTCTTCTGCAGTGTTCAACTCCATCTTTGTAGAATAAAGACATTTTCACCACTGCTTACAGTAGAATTGGTGTGTGTATGTCAGTCTGTGTAGAAATGGTACAGCAGTCATGTGACATCTTTTCAGGCAGTGAGATGTTTAAACTGGTGAACTGTCACAAGAACAGAAATATTTTTTTCTATCAGCAGAAAGTGACAGGCAAATGGAAGCATGTAGACTCACACACAGGTGAAAATGCATAACAAAAAGAAATAAGACTGTACAGTAAAGGCAAATTTACAACTTTTAAAATTGAAGAAATAGCATCCTTCAGATCGTCCTGCAGAGTTCACCTGAGGTAAGTTGAGGTGATTGAGCGTGAGTTAGAAATAAATCCACTTGCTTTAATTTTGCAGAAACATCCATAATAGATTGTTAGAAGAGATATACAAAAGTCTCTTGTCTGATAAAGGCGAAGTAGGTCTTTTTTGGCCTATATTCCAAGCTTTATGGTTTGAGAAAAAACAGCCACTGCTCAGGACCTGACTAACACCATCACTGTAAAGTATGGTGGTGGCAGCATGATGCTGTGGGTATGGACCTCTACCCCTTGCTACTTGTCATTAAAGTGACAGAGGACAAATATAGAGACATTTCTCAAGAAAAACTATGATAGCTTGTATCTTCATCTGCAGAGAAAATGGTAGAAAATTTCCCAAAACCGTGTAAGGCTTGTAGAGACATACGAAGGCCTTAGGTTGCTACTGCTGCCAATGCTTTAGTCCCTGTCCACATGGAAACATTTTAAGAAATGAAAATGTTTTCTGCCATATCTCCATATTGAAACGGTGATTTAGAAGACCCTATTTTTTTAAAATCATGTTCCAGGTGAATCATGTTCACCTTTGCATATTCGTGTGAACAACAAAAACGTTTATTTTGTTAAAACCTCACCAAAAGCTTAACTTGCCTTGGATTAAAGTCCTTTTGTGTGCTTCCTGGTCCATGTTATTCAAAACATATCTCATAAAAACGATTTACAGAACAGCTAAAGTGCTAAGATGTGCCAAGAAAGTACTCTCTCTTTAAACAATGTTCACACTACAGTGAGCAAATCATCAGAAGTAAGCTTGTTAAATAGTGTGCAACCATTTCCCACAGGAGACATTAGAAAACCATCTAGAATCTTTGAAGAAGCAAAGGGATGCTGTGAAACACAGACTGAAGAAACTGGCAGCCCGTCAATCAGAAATCACTGTGAGTTTTACTCCCATTTCTTAAAACAAACTCTCTGTGCAGAGATTTTAGCAATTTCTCTACAAATGATCCAGCGGCAGAATTTTATATGATTTCAATGTCTACTATACCTAGAAAAAGTCTGCAGCGGTAAGAGAGAATGTAGCGATGAAGTATCAGGAGATCCACATGGTTCTGGAGGAAGACCTGCGGCTCACCTTGTCCCACCTGGAGATGGAGGAGAGGGCTGCCATCTCTGCCTTGGATGGACTAATGGAGAGAAACTGTGCTCTGATCCAGGAAATAGAGCAGGACTTGGCCAGACTTTCTTTAGTTTTGGAGCACTATGACACAGAACCTGATTCTATGGTAAAAAAAAAAAAAAAAAAAAAAAGCATATATGAGAGTTTAAATGTAAAGAGCAAAAACCTACAGCTGACCTAGATTTTCCACTATTCTTCAGTCGTTTGTTTTACATGCTGAACTGGACGACACAGAGACAGCAGATAGGTATGAATAATTGCAACTCCTATTTTGTGATTCTTCACAAACTATTCCTCTTCAGAGAATTATAAGACGACCAACACAAGTAGTGCATAACTGAGAAGTGCAAGGAAGATAACTTATGGTTTTAAAAATCTGAAAAGTGTGGTGTGCATTTTTTTCAACCCTCAGAGACTAATACTTTATGGAACCATAGATAACACTTAAAGTTGTAGTTGTTGCACTTCTGGAGATTGTTTTGCCAAATTAGAGGATTCTCAGTCAGATTAGAGGAAGAGCAATCGACAAGAAGGAAATAAAACTGCAGCATGATGCTACCACCACCGTGTTTTACAGAGGGGATTGTCTGTTCAGGGTTATGAACATTGCAGTTTTTTCACCACACATACAAATTTGCAAGTAGGACAAAAGGTTTAATTTCATCCTTGTCTGGTCAGACCTCATGGCTTTCTTAATGCCACTCTTTGGTAGAAGATTGGTAGATCACACCTCTGTTTCCTGCCAATAGATTCTCCCAGCTGAGTGGTGGATCATTGCAGTTACCATGGGTCTCTTGTTTTCTTCTCTATTTAATTTTCCTTTCTTACAATTATTTGTTGTGTAATCAGCTTTTCTAATAATTATCGTGACAGTTAATCAGATAAATATTAAAAAAACGGGGCATATTTTGTTGATTTTTTTTGCTTAAATTATGAATTACCTTGTGTTGATCTATCATCAAATCCCAATAAAATAAGTTGAAGTTTGTACTTATGGCACGATAAGAAATTTTCTGCTAAAAAAAATTAGCAGGAATTTTCACGGTATTATGTCAAAATGTAATACTTCCTTCATGGTTTTCATTCGTCAGAGTGTTGGATGTCCTCAACCAATCAGATCCCAGCTGTGTGAGCCTTGATGAAGCTAAAGCTAGCCAGATCCTCAGCCTCACCAACAGCATGCTGCTCCTTGTCTGCTCGCAGACTCCATTAATGAAGAAGCTCCTGAAAAGCTGTCAGTTCCCACATCACCTTTCTTCTTTACACCGCTATCTCTGTAGGAAACATTTTATACTGAATTTTCTCCATTTCTTTCCAGATTCCAGTGAGGTGCACCTGGACCCAGAAACGGCCCACCCAAAGTTGGTCATCTCCCCTAAATGTGACAGCGTCTCCTACACAGACGCCTGGCAGAAACTCCCTGACCAACCAGGACGGTTCGACACCACCCTCAACGTCATCAGTCTGCAGGGCTTCAGCTTTGGCCGCCATTACTGGGAAATTGATGTGACTGGGAAGACATACTGGGAGCTTGGTGTTACTTATCCCACCATTCCTCGCAAAGGTGTATCTGAGGAGTGCTGGCTGGGTCGAGGCGCCGTGTCCTGGTGTGTGGAGTTCTTTGATGGGGAATACACGGCATGGCATGGAGGGGTCCCTCACCAGCTGCCTTTTACGAAACGTTTCTGTCGAATTGGTGTTATGTGCAGCTTTCCTGGCGGGCTGGTGACGTTTTTAGAGGCAGACAAAATGACGCCACTGTTCTCATTCTGTGCTGGAACCTTCTCTGAGTGCCTCCACCTGGCCCTGTGTCCTGGTCACAACCACAGCGGCACCAATTCAAGTCCTATTGTAATCTGTAATGCATCGTCTCCTACAAGTGACCTGTAGCTGCATAAGAACATATAGGCCTAATAAGAACATGACTTACAAATATGACCCTGAGCAGCATAGGATTTGGGGTCCCATTTACATTGTAGTCCACCAATCACAACAGCACCAATCATGTGTCTTTTAAGCTGTTCAAACTTAAGACAAAAATTAAATAGATAATAAATTTTTGTTTTTGATTTGACTTTTTGACTTTGATTTTTAATCACATTCAATCAAATAAAATGAACAAAAAATGAAATTATGTTTCATTTGGCTCAAAATTAGGAATTCTATTAAAGGAGACTTGAATGTTATGCTTACAAAACAAATATAAGCATCTCCGCTAAATTTAGAGGTCATGCTCCAGTATTAAATTGGATTTAAGTCCAGATTTCGGCTGAGCCGCTCCAAATCCTTCTTTTGTTTTTAGCCTGTCTGAGGTGAACCTGCTGCTGTGCTTTGGATCGTTATCCTCTTGTGCAACCCAAGTGTGCTTGAGCTAAAGGTTGTGAACTGTGACCGTACATTTTCCCTCATGACGCTCTGTTAAAGAACACAGTTCATGGTTATATTGATTGCAGCAATTCATTGAAGTCTATAAGTTCAATTGTTTTATTCTGAAATACTGTGTAAAATTTTACACCAGCTCAAATATGACTCACACCGTCCAAAAGGTTCTGCCCTTAAATTTGTAATGACTTTGAGACGGGTTTGTTCCATGTTTCCATGCAGGTCAAGATAACGGCTTTCACTTTGGTTGGAGTCTCAAAGTCTCAGAAATGATTTTATAATCTTTTCCAGACAGACAGATGTCAATTACTTTGACATTAAATTTCTTTAGGTGAGTGTTTTTAAAGATCTTTAGTCTACTTCATGTTGTCATGCAGGTTGTATTTAGGTGATTTCTTGATTCTACAGATGAGATAATCACCATGGTGACTGTGGGAAATTAAACGGAACCAAAACTGTTAGTTCACAAAGGGGAGCAGTCAGGTTCCCACAGACTGTTGGTTTCAGTAGCTTTTTTCTCTTAGAAATTAAAGCATAATTTGAAGACTACATTATGTATCTAATTAGGTTATTATTGTCTGATTTTATTATTTGTTTGATGATCTGAAATGTTTAGTTACTTTTTTGTTTCTTTTTATTTTTTATTTTTACAAAACTGTCAAAACAAATACAAATAAATTGTGTCATCAAGTTTACTACATTACATATTACATGAATTTTAATCTTTTCACTAAATTATGAAAGCAAAATAACTTTTCAATAATATTCTGATTTACTCAGATGCCCCTGCAGAAATATGCATGTCCTGAAATGGCATCACTGTATAAATACTCCACTTGTTGATATGCCCAGGGTATGTGATTCAAAGTCTACACACAAACAGTGAGGTTTTAGCAAACATGCTCTTTGAACATTTGTGTTGCAAGTGCAGGGCTCACTCCTAGAATTGGATGTTTTTAATGTAAAAAGTCCGCAAACATGTCACAAATTACTCTAAAAACATGCAATATTCATAGTAGCTGTAAAAACATCTTTATGCCATTGTGGGGACTCTTATTGTAATGTTTAAATCAATAGAACTGACTCAGCATCATGGATGAGTGCCAGATTAAACTAAAGTTTCAAAGGTTAGTGTCCTTGTGTAAAAATGTAGGAAAAAGTGTGGGTTCTCTGCAGCACTGCACAGTCTCATTTTGTCCTCTGGGACGTCGTCTGGTGCTCTGCCATCATGAAACTGAAGCTGCTTCTCATTTTCCTCGTCTTGGCTGTGCTCCTTATCTCCACTGAAGTAAGTATATACATGTATTTTCTTGTATTATTGCTCATTTAGTTCTATCCTATGAAGTTTATTGTTATTAAAGCCATTATTGTGTTTGGTGGACTTATTTATTAATGCTTTAGCAAATTTCTAACTGTCATTTTTCACAAACCAGTCGAAACCTAAACACAAAGACAAAGACAAACACAAAGACAGACACAGAGACACACATGGATCAAGAGGACACAGGCGGGAGAAAAAGAAGCCAACATTTGAAGATATAATTGAAGGTTGGAGCTCCATTTTGTCATAAAATACTGATTCTATGATAAAAAAAAAAAATTCAACAAAAGAAACAATGTATTCCAAATCTGAAATGAAAATATTGTTTTAGATTTCTTCTTCAAGGAGTCATCTGATGACGACGACGAAGATCAGCCGTTTTTGGACTGGCTTCGTGACCTTCAGGATCTACGTGGTATAATGATTAGACCTACTCTTTAAAACGTTGTCTTTCTTTGTCTGATTAAAACCTAGTTCCGTTTAATTTGCCAGGCGAATGCACACCCAATCCCTGTCATAACAACGGTGTGTGCAAGAAAAAAGGCAGGAGAGGGTACAAATGTGACTGTCCCGAGCCTTTCCAGGGAAGGAAATGCAAGATAGGTTGGATGAAGCTGTCATCTTCTTTTTTTGAAGTTCCTGTCAGTGTCCAACTGTAATGTTGGACTGTAAAAAGACTAACAAAAAAACTTTTTGTTGTCAGGCCCGAAAGTGTGCAGAATAGGCGTTTGTGGTAAAGGGGAGTGTGTGCGGACTTCAACCGCTCCTTTCTACGAGTGCAAATGCAAATACCCGTTCCAGCCTCCAGACTGCAAACGATGTAAGGGTCAAAAAGCAAAACTACATCTTCAGCTTGTTACATTTCTAAGACATTTATTGTGTGTATTTGATCCTTCTTTTGTGCAAAGATTCTGTGTGTGAGCCAAATCCGTGCAGAAATGGTGGCCAGTGCACCCAGGAAGGGAATGACTTTGACTGTCAGTGTCCTGAAGGGTTCAGTGGACGCTTCTGTCATGTTGGTAAATACTGTACTCTTATATCGGTCTCTTTGTTTTCCAAGACCAATGTGTGTGCACAGAATCCTGTAGTTTTTTATGTCTCATTGACTTTGACACATTTTATTGTGTTATCACTACAGTTTCAAAATGTCTTCTTAAAAATAATCAAAAAGGATGGCCTCCATTTGTTTTAAACTCTCTCTCTGGTGTCCCTAAATAAAATCTAATGTAGCCAATTGCCTTCCGAAGTCACATATTTGGTGAATGGACTAGACCTGTAGAGTCAAAACTACCAAGCCATGTCCACCCACCTAAACTGACACGAAAGGCAAGAAAAACTTTAGTTACTGCTAACATTAGCGTTAGAGAAGAAGAAAAAGTCAATTCTTAGCTTTAGATAATTTTTTTGAAAGTACAAAGTATTAGTCTTGATGGAAGAGAGGTAAAGAAAAAGAAAGTCAAGAAAGTTTGTTATTCACCACAAGTTATGAATAGGACACCACCAACAAAGAGGAAAATGGAATTTTCTTCTTGACTTTCAATTACCCTAAACACAACACCCAAATGGTGAAGCAGGGTGGTAGCAACATCATGCTGTGGGGATATTTTTCTCGAGCAGGTCAGAAGTTAATGGTAAGACAGATGGAGTTAAAAACAGGACAGTCCTGAAAGAAAACCTGTTGAATGCAGCTAAAGACTTGAGAATGTTTTTCCAGCAGAAAAATGACCCAAAACATGTGATCAGACTTGATACAAGTTAAGAATCTGTGTGAAAACCGATTTTCACAGATGCTCTTCATGCAACCTCACGTCAGTATCAGTATAAGTAAAACAGATCAGAAAATACTTGCAGTCTAAGCTTAATGTGTTTCTATAAGTTATTGACTCATGAGGGGTTCACTGCAAATGCACATTGCTCTATACAAAGTGTTTTGATTCTTTGTTTGTTTATTGTCTGTCAAATAAAACTTTGGAAAAAGGTTAAAACAGAGAGAATACAGGAACAAGAAAAGGGGTTGGAAACATGAAGCATTCATACTTTGTTAGTTTTCTACTTATTAAGACACTGGATGTGTTTTTAGGTCCAAATGACTGCTATGTGGGTGATGGCGAGTCTTATCGTGGAAATGTGAGCGAGACAGATGATGGCTTTGACTGCCTCTACTGGAACTCCCACTTTATCCTGGAAAACGGAGCTGATCCCTTCAACTCGTTTGACGATGACGACGGCCTTGGCCCTCATAACTTCTGCAGGTCAGAACAAAAACAGGACTGAACTGTATCACAACTACAGTTAATGTAATGGATTTATGGTACGTTACTTAGTTTTATTTTAATGTTGCAGAAACCCAGATGGAGAACCAAGACCCTGGTGTTTTTTCAGAATAGGACAAAGATTGTTTTGGGACTACTGTGATGTGAAAAAATGTCCTGAACCAACAGGTCCAGAACAAAGCTCCTAGTAGATTTCTGACTGTGATGTTGAGGTCAACAAAAGACAAACTATTTGTTTGCATTTTCAGGCGGACCCAAACCTCCTACTGGTGGCCCTCCGACCCCTAGTGGTGACCCCAAACCTCCTACCGTTGACCCTCCGACCCCTAGTGGTGACCCCAAGCCTCCTACTGTTCAGCCACCACCAGGTACCACTGAAGCAGCAAAGACCACTAAGGCTCCACAGACGTCCCAAGAACCATCTTCATCTCCTGCACCAAAACAGTTTGAAACTTGCGGAGTGGCTCAACCAAAAAAGATCTTAACTCGAATCTTTGGAGGTCTGAAAGTCAGTCCTGGAGCAGTACCCTGGCAGGTTTCTTTGCAACAGAAACCAAAGAACTCCAACATGAAATACAGCCACGTCTGTGGAGGAGTTCTGATCGAGAGTTGCTGGGTTCTGACAGCTGGACACTGCGTGTAAGAAAACAAGCCTCCAAATTTGAAGAATTTAGATTATGACTTTCATTCAGCTTTTTTGTTTACTGGGTGTTTTGTTTTTCACAGTGAACAAAACAAGGACATGCAGGTGGTAATGGGTAGCCTGGCACTGGACAGACATGATCCTTCAGCTCAAGTCATTGAAGTTGAGAATGCGATTGTCCACGAGAACTACAGGGAGACATCTGCAGCTGTTTACAATGACATAGGTAAAACTGCACTGTAGTTCTTCCATAAAGAGCAATTTTTATCCTCCAATTGTTTTTAGACTCATAACTCATGATAGTTATATGAATTCTCAAGAATAAATTGCTAAACATGTAAGAAGTGTGAAAGAATAAAAAAGCCATAAAACCAGACTCATTTAAGTTCATAAAGTGAAGATTTATGTAGAGATGTTTTTCAGTGAGGAGTAGGAAGTGGCTGAGAGCAGCAATTTGGAGACCTAGCACACTGGCACCCTAGGGCGGGAAAAAAAAGGCAAACTGTTGCAAGTTTTAGATCCGGGTGTAAAAATTAAATGGTACAACTAAAATCCGTCAGATAAATGCAAGTTTAATCAACATTGTAACTCTCTCAAGCAGAATTACATTTAAATATGTTTCTCTCTGTATTTGTAGCAAAATTAGCCTAATTTAGATTAGAGAGCAAGTTTTTATGTACTTAAAACAAGGATACCACTAATAACACTCAGACTCTTAGGTTTTATGTTTCTAAAATGATATTTGAATCAAAACAAACCCTGACAGTGATTTTTGATAACCAGTGAGGTTCATATTCATTTTCTAAACTGATTTGAGGATTTTCTTGCCTTCCATTTTTCTAACAATTACCTAGGGAAAATATTCAGATTTTTATGTGACATTAATGTGATCCGTATTTTCTAAGCTTTGTTAAGGCTCAGGGGGACAAATGGAGTTTGCGCAAATGAGACCCAGTTTGTGAAGACAGCATGTCTGCCCAGTGGCCAAATCGCTGATGGGACTGAATGCACCATTTCTGGTTGGGGGGCCACAGAGGAATGTATGTGTGCAACCTTTCCTCATAATTTGGTTCACTCTGTTTGCTACAACTTACTGTTTTGTCCTAATTGTTCAAAATCACATCTGCAGCGGATTATGGCTCGAATCACCTGTTAGAGGCTAATGTTCTGCTGATTAGCCAGGCAAAGTGCTCCGAGCCCACTATTTACGGGAAGATCCTAGATAATGGCATGTTCTGTGCTGGCTACCTGCAAGGAGGAGTTGATTCCTGCCAGGTAAGTCAGCTTTATGCTTTACAGTAGCTTTAAATTCTGTTTGAATGTTTAGGTGTATCTGTGTACTTTGCATCCACCTGCCACTTTTATTTTCTGTATTCTACTCTAATTTTCCATTCATTTGTTGTTTCAGGGGGATTCTGGAGGACCACTTACTTGCAAGCAGAATAACACCAGTGTTGTTTATGGTGTGGTGAGCTGGGGAGATCAGTGTGGAAAGAAAAACAAACCAGGAGTCTACTCAAGAGTCTCTAACTTCCTCGACTGGATCAAGTCAAAGACTCAAAGACCTGCTTAAATAACCCAAGGATATTAGTTATCAACATACCAGCGTGTTTGGCTGACAATTAAGATGTGATTGAAGTTATTTTGGTGTTATTTTGTAACTGCCCTGCACCTGATTGAACTCTTTTAAAGCCCCCACCCCCTTGAAATTTTCTCAACATATTTTGTCATTTTCTCACAGACAAATGTGACAAATAGTTTGAAAAGAAAACCTCAATAAAAGTGTACTCCACTGTGTTCCTTCAGGGATAAAATATCTAACTTTTGCTTCTGTTTCATCTGTTGTCATTCTAGCAAATTTAAGGTAAAATTAACCGATACACCAATTAATCTGTGATTGACAAGTCACATAATAAAAAAAAAATTAACTTGTTTCTATTGTTTATCAGGGGTCTCAAACTCCAGTCCTCGAGGGCCGCTGTCCTGCAGTTTTTAGATGTGCCACAGGTACAAAACACTGCAATGAAATGACTTATTCACCTCTTCCTTGTGCAGATCAGTTCTCCACAGCCTCGCTAATGACCTAATTATTCTATTCAAGTGTGGTGCAGCAGAGGCACATCTAAAAGTTGCAGGACTGCGGCCCTCGAGGACTGGAGTTTGAGACCCCTGGTTTAAATCCATCAACTAATAGCACAAGTCCACTAAAATGAGCTTGTAAGAGGAATATGCTTTGGCGCACAAATGGAGAAATTCTTTGAATTCCTTTAAATGTATGTTGTATTCCAAACTACAAAGGCTGTCAAAGAGCATGCATAATATTTTCTATCTTTTTCATATGCAGTCCTCGGAGAATTTTCTAATGGTGGGGGATATTTTAGCACGTTTATTCTCCAGTTTAGATATGATTTAACCTGTTTAAGTCAATCAGAATAGCTAAGAACTGTTGTTTAGTTAGACTTTCTGCTTCCTTCGGATGTAAATGTGATGAGGCTCCTGTAAATGCAATGAGCTTGAAATAGGAGAGACAAGATAACATATTCCAGTAAGAGTTGTGCTTGTTGCTGCAAGAGTTAAGGTCTACATTACTTTGAACTTTTATGAATTTATGTTACAGCAACCCACTGTGCACCCTGAAAGATGAGCAAAAAAACGTAACAATAAATAAATAAATTTTCTGCATTTTAATTTCTACATAAATTTTATAACATTTTGAAACAAGGGAATAAAATAAATTCTCACACAAAGAAATAGCTCCTTTTGGATTTTGATCGCTGTAAAATTATTGATCGCTGTAAAATTAAAGCATCTGAAGCATTTTTAAAAATGTAATGCTTACATCAACAGATAAGAATAATTAATTATTAATTAACTAATTTTCTAATTTCCCAAGGTAAAATAGGTTGTAATGCAGAGGCCACTCTTCAAAATGGAAAAGACAAGAGAACATGCTATTTACGATTTCTGTCAGTTTTTTACTCACAAAATGGCTGCAAATAATATCATAATGCTCATACAGTATAAAAATTTAATGCAGCTTCAATTTGAATGAATTAAAACCAGTTTATCCAACTTGCTACATTTATGTGAATTTAACTTGACACCTTAATAATTTAAAGTGAAAAAACTTATTTCAACGTCTTGTCACTAATTGAAGTAATTTATTTAAGTTGAGTCACCTATTCTCTTTTTCAGTCTATTTACTGTCAATAACTGAAAGATTTTGCACAACTGGAACTGAGATGAACAAGGCAGGATGAGGATATGTTTACCTTGTCACAATGCACACTGGGTATCAAAAGGAAAAAATCTTCAAAGTTCACTGCTAGAGAACAGAGAAAGAAATTTTGCACTGAAAGAAAGATGGGTTTATTTTAAGGCTCTTTTACACATCTTTAAAAATCTTTATGCTGGTTTGTGCAGCTGGATCTAAATGCATTCATCTCTGAACTGGGCTGAAATGCATTTTCTAACCTATAAACTTGCCAAAAACCTGTGTAATCTGAGTACTTGTTAATCAATTTTACTTAAGAGAAAACAAGATGTTATACAAATAATTGCTAACATCAGTGTTTGTGGACATTCAATGCAGCAAAGTTCACAGTTGATGTTATTTGATCTCTCTTGCTGCACTGTTTGCTGTAGAGGCAAAAAAAAAAGCCATGGACATCTGACACTGAAGGCTGTTGTCCGCTGTGGGTTGATGAATCAAGCAGGCAATTACAAAATGAACAGGCCAGAAGTTTACACATGATTCATATACTTTCATCACAACTTTACCTTTATGCACAACAGCATGATAAGCATATTAGAGGTGGAGACCATCAACAGTGGAAGAGATGCAAGACTATTCCTATGTATAATATAGTAAGTTGAAAACCTGTTAGCAGCTGCAATAGACTTCAGACTGACTCATAAGTTCACAATGCTGCAGGATAGCAACCCTAAATGTGTGCCAGAGCTACAGTATAGTACAATGGTTAAATCATAGAGAATTCATGTGTTTATCATGGCCTTGTTAAAGTTCAGACCTAAATATAATTGAGACATTCAAGATTTGACAGTTGGGGGTAGTAAGTGACCCATGTATGGAGACCTCAGTGCTCAACAGTTCGAGTCCAGGCCCAATGACCTTTGCCATATGTCTTCCCTCTTTGTCACAACCTTCTTTTTTGTTGATTCATTACTAAATAATGTGTACTTGGTGTTCCTTGATGCTTTCCAGTCCCGCTGACTGAGTTTGAACTAGTCTGCAGAGACCTGGCTAAGATTTAAATCTGTAGATGTGACATATTTGAATCTGTAGCTTTTTCGAATGGTGACAACAACATTTCCCTTTCATTTCACAATTATCAGACCAAAATGGTATATATAAACGACCATTTTGGTCCATCGTATAAAATCTGAATAAATTATACAAATGGGTTTTTTTTTGGTTGAAATATGACAAAATGTGGAAAACATCCAGCAGTGTGAATCAAGGCAAAGTACTTCAATTTACTTTATTAAATGTTGCACAAGTATAGAATTAAAGCATAGTCAGAATAGATTGATAATATACAAACACTGAAGGAAAATATTGTCTATCATCTACCTTCTAATACTCAAATAGATAGATTGAGTGATCCTTGTTTAAACCATGCAAATATATGTCAATGTACAGACTTACAAGTAATTATTTGACTTGACATTTTCACCACATTATTCAAATGAAATAAACACAGAAAAGATTATTCATTTTTCATCCTCTTCCCAATTCCAGGGATCCTTAATCCAGAACAAAGTGAGCGGCTGCCTGTTGACTCTGTTCATATCGATGCATGGGTTGAACATGGGGTAAAGAGGCTCTGTGCACTGCACACAGAAAGAGTGAAGCAGAGTCATTGCATCCGCATCGTAGAATGACAGCTCCCCCTTCTGGATATTAGCCAGTATGCCCAGCTTCCTGACTCTCTTTGCTACTGGCAATTGCTTCTCTTGTGTGTCGTGGCAAGCCAGGTACTGTCCATCTCCATGGTAGATGCACCAGGATGTGCTGTTCACACCCAGACTGGAGGAACTCTGAGCCGGACTGATTTTCTTAGTGAGCAAACCTGTGGTGACACCAATCAGCCAGAAGGGTTTGTCCTGGACAATCACCTCCCAGTAATGCTGGCCATTTGTAAAGCTCTCCTGAGCGAGAACACTGTACTGGGAGTCATAAGGCTGAGGGTTTGGTCTGTCTCCAACAGGATGGCGTCTCCAGTAAACTTGTTTTTTATCTGGAGATATTTCTAGTTTCGGATGGGCTGTTTTTGGATCTAAAGTCGGTGAACTTAGGTCTGCAATAATAATGATAAAAAAAAGGACAGTCAGCGCCACATTTATGCAAATGATGATCGATTGCTTATGAAATCCTGAATTAATCACTAACATGACCACATTCGTGGAAAGTGTTGCGACAGAGCTAGTGAGAGATCATCAACAAGCCTTTCAATGGTTTTCAGCTTTTCATGGTCGCAAAGATCCCTGTTTACGGCCTGCAGTGGAGGAAAATCCAATGGATCACTGTAAAGGAAAAAAAAAATAAATGTACCAAAGGAGCAAATTAGTAACAACACAAAAGAAGGGTTAAATATACCACAACGTAATGTGTAAAAATATACTCACCAAAGATTTTGTGATCTGATTTGCTGTGAGAAATTAACAGGCCATCAGTTTTAGCTCAACTTCAAAACAACATTAAGAAATGTTACTTTTGAAGATGGAAAATAAAGCAAGTACATATAGAACTAAAAATTCACACACAAGAAAAACAAAGGTGAATTCATAACCAGTCACTAGTCCATAAGCTTAAGATCCACAGTTTCTGTCAGAAATATACATTCTTTATCAAAAAAATGAAGACTTTGGTTGAATTAGTGGGATTTCAGGCACAGATGCTCCTTCAAATCATCAATTCTCAAAGTTAACCAACTTTATTTGTTCTTAATGTCTGTTTATGGTCATTGTCCAAACAAAACCCTCAATGTGTCCAAGTTTGAATGATCTAGCCATCAAAGTAATTTGAAATTGAGGAATTTGAAGGCAGTCATTTAAAACGTTCCCTCACCATGCTGCTGCCATGACCATGCTTGCCGATGCTGACAGTGTTCTTATTTGAAAAGAACTGATTTGACTCTTTCAAACATAGTTCATGTCATTGGGGCCAAGCTACTCCATCTTTGTTTATCCTAAAAATTTCCCCTACTAGACATTTGGCTTGTCCTTGCAAATAGAGGCAAACTGTGCATGCTCAAAGATCGTGGCATTAGATTATGGGCTTCTTTTAGATTACTGTGACTGGTGTTTGACTCATAGCGGGCTTAATCCATTGTGGTTTAATGATCCACAGTGACTTGTGATTAGTAAATGATCAATGATTTATTTACTCACCTGAAGGAACTGCAGGTCATTTGTTTCCTGGAGGAGAGCTTTATTGGAGGCTCTTAATCTGTCTATCTCTTTAATCTGAGTTTCCGTGATGTCCCTCTGGGCCTCCAGCCAGTCTGTCATGTATGCCTCCTCTGCATCTATAATCTGCATCATCAGACGCTCATCTGCGTCTAAAACCACCCGGATTCTGCTGTACTTGTCTGAGATTTTCTCTCGGAAATCCGCAGCAGATTTCTGGAAGATAATTAAAATGTCATAAATGCAAGGCTGGCCGCAAGAGAAAACGGGAGTGTATTATAAGCTCATAATGACTGTACCACAGTTTGTGTGTAAAGTGACTCCAAGTCCTTGATGCTATGCTCTGCTTCACCTCTCCTCTTCAGTAATTCGTTCATATTAGCCACCAACATGCTCTGAAGACAGACATAAAACTGAATCAGAATATGGTTATGAATTAATATAACCACATTCAGCATGTTTTACTTTTTGTTTGGTATATACAGTATAAAATGTGAACTTAATTTTCCTGCTCTGGTGTACGATTTAAAAACATTTTCATATGTGCTCTTAGGTGGATGACATGCACTTGGACCTATAAATATATTTATGTGCAAAACAAATTAATAAAAACATATATCAAGTCAAAGTAGCCATATCAAGGACTCAGGATCTCAGTGCTGGTGATTGAATCACCCTGCAACCATGCTGCAATTTAGCAATATAAAATAAAATGACACTATCTGTACCATGTATAGCTGGTCTAATTACCAAAAGAATAATTTTTGACAACAAAACTTGAGTAACTGACACTAACTAAGTTACTACTGTTGAACTATTTTCTGAAACAATACAATTAAAAAAATGGCCAAAAGTTAAGATAAAATACATCCAGCGGTGCATGATGTCCTCTTTGGTTGAAAAAAGGGTTAGTTTTGATATGTTCACTTCACTGAATCGTTTTAAATATTGCATTTATGTTCATCCTTAGTTCTTAATTGACACCATCAATTATTTTACCTAAAAGGCTTCATACTCCAGGACTAGCACGATATTGTGAAGTTGCACTGCTTGGACAGTAGGTGGCATTGTATGGACTAACACGCTACAGTCTAATTGCCTCGTATGCACTAATTTTATTAGTTTCCTTTCACCTGTCATAAAAGACATTTTAAATAGATGTCGTGAACACCAATTACTGAAGTCATTGTTTAGTTTGTGGCAGAATAGAATATCAGAAAAACTAAATAAAAATGTTACCCTAAAGTCTGCGCTGGCTTCATGAAGTTGAGATGCCTTATGGTGCTTGTGGATTCCAACCAGGACGCACAAACAGCACACAGGGATTTTCTCCTCCATGCAGAAGAGCTTGAGCTCATCCCGGTGCTCCCTGCACTTCAGCGACCACGGATCCTTGGTCACGTCCACCAGCGTGTGCTCCCTCAGAGCAGACCTCTGCTGATGCAGCTGGGCGTGGGCCTGGCACAGCGAGGCGTCACAGGTCAAACAGGTCCGGATGGCCACACATGGCTTCTCTATGCAGTGGTCACAGTGGATAATTGGAGAGGATTCTGCTATAGAGTCGGTCTCAGCTGCTGCTGGTTGCTGGTTTGTGGTGAAATCCTTGACTTTTTCCTGAAGGCTTGTGTTTATGTCCAGAGTGAGAGTAGGCGGGAGGAATATCTGACATTCTGGACAGAAGAAAGGACCCTCAGTGGACTCATCTGTTTCCCAAACGGCTCGGATACAGGTGAGGCAGAAGTCATGTCCACATTGGAGTGTCACAGGTTCTGCGAAAAAATCTTGGCAGACAGGACACTTCAAAGGTTCGCTAACAGTCCCCATGGTACTGCTTTTACCTGTTACGGCAGACTTCTGCACCCAGTGCACCTGACCTTCCAGCTCATCAATGTTTCACATGTTTACAAGCTTCTAAAGAGCCTCATAGCGTCAGGTTACTAAAGATGGGGTATATCAGTAGCTGTTGTAAACCACCCAGTCCCAGGAGAGATACATTTGCTTTCCAAAACGCAGAACCAATAAAGTATTGTGGGAAAAGTTACATTTAAATTAGTCTTTAACATACTTAAACATAAGGGTACAGTCTTCTGATTTTAATTTTAGTCATTTTTTAAAAAGTTTGGCTCAAAATTAAAGATCCATCCCTATTAATATTTAGTTAATGTCTGCCTGCATGTTCCACTTCTTTGACCACGTTATTTTAGCCATCAGCAAGATTTTTGTATAATTCTCGCTGAATATTTGTCTACTCTTCTTATCAGAATTGGCAAACTTTATTTAATTAATATGTTTATGGGTCCATATTTTTGGCACATTCAGATAAAAAGAAAATGGATGGAATATCAAAGTACAACCAATGTAAAAAGAATAAGTTTGTCATTAATCATGACAAACTTAAGTGGTCAACTTAAGCTTTACTGCAGTTCTATAAGCTCTGGACCTTTTCATCGCTACAGACTTTACGGAATAGTTGTTCCAATTTCTATATGTAGTTGCTTTATTAACAGAAGCCGTCCAGAACGTGTTTTTCTGCGTAGTTAAAACGTACGTTGCTTTAGCTTATAGTATTTCCTGCGTAGACGCGGGTCGCGAATAGATACGTAGTCACTTTTCGTGAATCCCTTCTGTTCACTTCTCTTCCCAAACAACGTGGGCTGTGGATGTGGCAGCAGACAGTCAGACTGACTGACTGACTACGTGTCCCCTCTTTGCAGACCACTGTTATATTGGCTGGCTTTCTAACTCTTCGCACTGTCAGGTAACAGCTTATTTTGTTCAATAAAACAACTTTCTGCTACTGCTAAATGTCTGGAAACAGCAGCTAACTGAAGCTAAAGCTAGCTAACGTTAGCTCGCTGTAGGTTCGTGTTGACATCAGTTGTATTTGTTAAGCAGGTGTTGTATTCTTATTTATTAAGTTTTGAAGCATAATTAATTAATGTATTATATGATTTACTTGTATAAAACACTTTTTTTGTGGATTTCGGTGATCTGAAAACACCTTCTCTGGGTCAGTGTGTCAAGTTATGACAGCAAACAACATTCGGAACATGAAAACAAACTTCCCAGAAAGTACAACTGAATAATGCTTATTGGTTTCCTCCGCCGTATAGTATTTATTTTAACGTATTTAAACGTTATATTTCTTATGTAGATTGACTCCCATGCAGCCCATCGTTGAATAAAACTGCAGCTTATCTCAGTTGAGGTTATTCCCCTGTTACAATAACTTGACATTGATTTGTATGGTCATCTCTACAGGTCTTCAGGTGTTTGTGCCATGTTTGCCAGGCTGGCTCTGTGCTCTCGCCTGCCATCCAGGATCCGGCAGACCAATGTCGGTCCAGTCTCCATCAGAGAATTCTCACAGGCTAAATGTAAGCTACCACCCAGGTCCTCGTCTGGAAATGATAGTTCCAGGCTTTATTCCTGATGCTTATTTCAATCTGTCTATCCATTCATTTAATTTATCCATGCATCAGTCTGTACATCTGCCCTAAACGTACTAAAAAAATTATTAAATCTAAGTTTTCAGCCACCCCAATTTGCGTATAACAGCATCAACTAAATAGAGACATATTTTCTCAGATTTGCAATTCTCAAAATTCCATGTAGGCTATTGAGTAAAACACGCCCCTCACATTTTTAAAATGTGTCTCTTCTTTCTTGCAGTTTTGCTCCCACGTTCCCATGGGAAATCGTTTGCCCACCGCAGTGAGCTGAAGCAGGCCAAGCGCATCGTGGTGAAACTGGGCAGCGCCGTGGTTACACGAGGCGACGAGTGTGGCCTAGCGCTGGGACGGCTGGCCTCCATAGTGGAGCAGGTGATGCTTCCGACATGGTCATAACAAACGTTTTATTGGAGAGTCGCTTTTCAGATAGAAACCTGAATGTAGTGTTTTTGTGTATCACAAGGTGGCCGTGTTGCAGAATCAAGGCCGGGAGATGATGATTGTTACGAGCGGCGCTGTGGCTTTTGGGAAGCAGCGGCTCAGACATGAGATTCTGTTGTCTCAGAGCGTCAGACAAGCCTTGCACTCTGGACAGAACCAACTCAAAGACATTGTAACTAATTCTTTAGCACCACAAATTAAATTCCACTTAGAAATTACTCTTATCTTCTATGTAAATGTTTGATTTACTCTTCTAATCTCATTTCTCTGACTCAGTCCGTTCCAGTTTTGGAGGCCAGAGCATGTGCAGCTGCAGGACAAAGTGGTCTGATGGCTCTGTATGAAGCTATGTTCACCCAGTACAGCATCTGCACCGCACAAGTTTGTATTTGGCTTTTCTTTACAGATTACAACCATCAGCAGATAGGTTAAAAAGCTTCTTAAATGTGATTATTTCTGTCCTTCTTTTTAGATTTTGGTAACCAATTTGGATTTCCATGACGAGCAGAAACGTCGCAACCTGAACAGCACGCTACATGAGCTGCTGCGGATGAACATCGTGCCTATCATCAACACCAACGATGCAGTTGTGCCGCCCCCTGTTCCCAACAGTGACCTACAGGGGGTAAATGTGGGTATTGTTTGTTGGGCATGCTGGGATGGGTAAAAGTGGTAGTTGCATGCTCATTTTTGTGTTGTCCATTTCCTGACCACGAGTATTTGTTTAATGTGTGACTAAGAGACATGTTAGATGAATAAGTTTTTGTTTGTATTTTAGGTCATAAGCATAAAAGACAATGACAGCTTGGCTGCGCGGCTGGCTGTTGAGATGAAAGCTGATCTTCTCATTGCTCTGTCTGACGTTCAAGGTACAGTGAAGAAGGAAATGTTTGCTGTTGACAAAAAAATGACATTTAACCGATTAATTTCAGCATTCACTCTTATCAGTATGTCACATCTTGACTCAAAAATATTTCCCACCTTTGCTCTTTAAAAATTCTCCAGATCTTTCAGGCTCCCTTGTCCACATATTGTTCTGGTGAAATCTCAATTTTATTTTTTCTGTAAGATATAGTGCTGAACTTTGACTGGGCCAACCTAAAACTTTATTTTCTGACAGCAATACATTGTCAGTTTGGATGTATGCTTGGATTCACAGTGGTACTGAAAAATTTGTCATTTAAATTTTTTTAGCTCCAACTTGAATCTTTTGGTTTAACACTGACTGATGTTTCCAATTGTACATAATTTCGTCCATTTAACTAATTATGTCATCCCCAAGTTTACCTTTGAAGAAAATTACTGTTTAAAAGTAGTTGGGTGTCTAAGACTGTTTGTAAATCAGGTAGGTTTTAAATTTAAATTGATAATAAAAGTCTGAAAACATTCTTAGTTTAACACAAAGTCAAAGTTTTAATGTGTAAAATTGTGTCCTGCAGGCTTGTATGACAGTCCTCCTGGAACCGACGATGCTAAGCTCATTGACATCTTCTACCCTGGTGATCAGCAGTCAATCACTTATGGCACCAAGTCCAGAGTCGGCATTGGTGGCATGGAGGCCAAGGTAAGCACTACAGACGATCTGTTATCGCTGATTATAGAAAAGGAAGATCTTGACTTTAAAAATGACAAAGTTCTGACTAAATATTTGCTGTGGATCAGGTGAAAGCAGCTCTCTGGGCACTTCAAGGAGGGACCTCTGTCGTCATCGCCAACGGCACGGATCCTAAAGTTACAGGTCATGTCATCACAGACATTGTCGAAGGGAAAAAGGTTGGCACCTTTTTCTCTGAAGTAAAACCTGCAGGTATTTATCAAAACCACGTGGATAAGGTATTTGATCCTTATTTTTGGATGTGCATTTAATTTCGACCTGTATATGTATTGACCACAATCAGGGCCGACTGTGGAGCAGCAGACAGAGATGGCACGGCACGCTGGACGGGCACTTGCATCTTTACTCCCTGAACAGGTATGTGGGTGAAAAATATCACCCCAAATGAGGAGCTACTAGGAGATGATGTGTGTTTTAAAAAAATTTTTTTTTATTGTGTATCACAATGTTTGTGTTTGCAGAGAGGAGAAATCATCTGCTGTCTTGCTGAGCTGCTTATAGAAAAGAAAGATGAGATTCTTAGTGCCAACAGGAAAGACATGGAGTTAGCAACAGGTAGAGCTCATTGCTGCTGACGTTAAAAGGAAAATGATTCCTTTCAGTCAGAGGTTTGACTGAGGCTTGGGGTTACCAATCTTGTTTTTCTTTGTTGTCTGAATTTCTTTCAAATCTGATCTCCCAATGTCAATTTTCATTTTTCTAAGGAATGTGACATGCAACTTAAAAAACAATGTAGTTTTAAAACCTGCAAAAAAATGACTGTTCTTCAAAATGTTCTACATTTGTATATCAAAACACATGTCCCTAACCTTTTTTTCTGGTCATTAAACTCCAAACAAATTGCACTGAAGTACACCCTATTAGTTTATGTGCTTTATAAACCTAAAATTATAGGTGAATTGGGACTTTACAGTATTAATTGGTGCATCTCAAACAGTTTTTAAAATAATCAATCACTCTGCACTCAGGTCGTTTGTCCCAGCCTCTGATCAATCGCCTCAGTCTGTCTACTGCTAAGCTGAACAGCCTCGCCATCGGCCTGCGCCAGCTTGCCGTATCTTCTGGGAACAGTGTGGGTCGGGTGCTGAGGCGGACCAGGGTTGCTAACAACCTGGAGCTGGAGCAAATCACTGTTCCCATCGGGGTCTTGCTGGTCATCTTTGAGTCACGTCCTGATTGCCTCCCACAGGTAGAACAGTCCCAGGACCAACCATTCTGCTTTTCTTTAAATTTCGGATTGTCAGAACCGATGCATCGTATTATAAAAACTCTTTGCAGGTATCGGCCCTTGCGATTGCCAGCGGAAACGCTTTGCTTCTGAAAGGAGGCAAAGAAGCGTCAAACACCAACAGAATCCTGCATCAACTCACACAGGAAGCACTTTCAATTCATGGAGTAGCTGATGCCATTCAGCTGGTAAGGCTTATTAATTCAGTCACCTCCTTAATTTTCTACTTGCATTAAAATGTAAAATGTTATAAAGGTGAGCACGCGTGAGGAAGTGGAGGACTTGTGCAAGCTGGACAAAATGATCGACCTGATCATTCCAAGAGGTTCCTCCGAGCTGGTCCGAGACATTCAGAGGGCAGCCAAGAGCATTCCTGTGCTGGGCCACAGTGAGGGTGTCTGCCATGTTTATGTTGACAGTGAAGCCACCATGGACAAAGCCATTGATGTTGGTATGTATTAGCAGCACACAGCTGAAAAGTTTTCATTCTGGGATTTTGTTCAAGCTTCATATCTCTTAAACTTTTTCACATTCTGTCAATTTACAACAACAAACTACGTTGTGTTTCATTGGGATTTTATGTGGAGAACCAACACAAAACAGTTCATTCTTGGGACCTGAGAGGAAATTCAGGCATGTGTTTGGTGTGGCATGGTTTTGTTTTCAGTATCTCTGTAACAATAATTTGCAGAATTTTTGGGGAATATCGCTACCAGTTTTGTAAGTTTAGAGACTTAAATATTTTTTGTTCTTTGCAAAACAGTTAAAGCTTGTTCTGGACTTTGACTAGGCCATTCTAACACATGAATAATTTTGATCCAACCATACTACTGTAGCTCTCTGACTGTATGTTTACTTAAAATCCTAATAACACACAAGTTTGTGATTGTCATTTGGTAAAAGATGAAAAAGTTAGAATCTTTATTAAAATGGTGGACATTTGTTGCTGAATGAACATGGACACTCTCTTTTCTTCTAGTCAGAGACTCCAAATGTGACTATCCTGCAGCCTGTAATGCCATGGAGACCCTTCTTATTCACAGAGATTTACTGCGCACTCCTTTATTCGACCAGATTATTGATATGTTGAGGACAGAAGAAGTAAGAAACATGCACTGACACCAAATCGGGTTTCCACTAGAAAGGTAGTTTGGTCCTTTGTTTCACTAATTATTGTTGTCCTTTAGGTAAAGATTCACGCGGGTCCTCGCTTTGCATCGTACTTAACCTTTAGCCCGTCTGAGGTGAAGTCTCTCCGAACAGAGTACGGGAACCTGGAGTGCTGCATTGAGGTGGTAGACAGCATGCAGGACGCTGTGGACCACATTCACAAATACGGCAGCTCCCACACTGATGTCATCGTCACAGAGAACGAGGAAACAGCTGAGCAGTTCCTGCAGCAGGTCGACAGCGCCTGCGTGTTCTGGAACTCCAGCTCTCGCTTTGCCGATGGATACCGCTTTGGCCTGGGTGAGCAAAACATCAGGCATGCCTTTATATACCTCCTTATTAATAAACAAAGCCTTCAAGTGCAAAATAATAAATTTTTCCACGATTTTTTTAAAAACATTTTTTATTTAATCACTGCAGGAGCTGAGGTTGGCATTAGCACAGCAAGGATACACGCCAGGGGACCAGTGGGTTTGGAAGGACTCCTCACGACCAAATGGGTCCTTCGAGGAGAGGGGCACACTGTGGCAGACTTCTCTGAGCAAGGCAGTATGAAATATCTCCACGAGAGCATCCCGGTCCCACAGGGACATATTAATTAGGAGATATCCCAGCTGGAGCCAAACCAACAGATTTCTTGAAAGAGTTTATTAGAGTCTTGTGTCAAACGGTATCATTTCAACTTCCTAGCTGCTGCTTCATCACTTGTGTGAATTTACTATATCAGTGCAGGAGATTTGCAGACACAATCGGGTTGATTTTTGTAGATTTCCAATTTCCTAATTGTGTGAACCGGTTCTGAAACCTGTGAATCTGAATCTATCAGCGCATCAACACAACATACATTTTGCTAGAGCAACAAATAAAAAGCTATGCATAGTGCAGACATGCTCATTTCCCCTTCTACAAAGTCATTTTTGTAACAAGATTTTAAAAAAATGGATCACTGGGTCAGCTGTGATTTTATTTATAAAATTTTTTTTTTTACATTTAAAATCTCCCTTTGTGTTGTAAATCACTGCAAGTATTGTTTGTGCAAGATCTTGGTTCTGATTTATTTTATTTTGCTGTTCTCTTTGCAGAGATAATTTAATAAATATGGTGTACAGTTCTTAAATCATGAGTTTGTACTTAGTACTTATGAGACTGTATAATTGGAAGTGCATTATTCATTTTATGTGATAAATTGGAACAAAAGTGCAAAACTGAAGTGAAAGAGAAATATACAAAAAACAAAATCTGTGTCTTTAGCCCCATTAACATCTTTAGGATACATTTTACCAAGTGACCTAGAGAGGTCACTTGGTAAAACTTTGCACCAATTTTTTGAGTATAAAAAAATGTATACTAATTTTTGCTTAATGAGTATAAAAACAAGTTCTGTAGGAATTATATTTTTGTTAGAGAACAATACAGACTGGTATAAGAGATGCTTCCTATCCACAGCCATCAGCATCTACAAGAAGATGAACCTTGGATATTATGAATTACAGGGTTTAATTTCGATGTGGGATTAGTCCAGCATTTTTTGTGAATTAAAATACACTGAACAGTGGTTTTATTCAGTGAAAAGTTCTGGTGTGTATACTTTTTAAGGCCATGCGAAGCATGATTGTTAATCTATTGTGACAGTATCTCCCATTTACATGTTAGTGTTGAACTCAATACCGTGAAATTGTTTGCAAAAGAATACAATTTCAATTTTGTGAATATACTAGAGGTAGGCCTGTCGCGATAAACGAAAAATCGATTAATCGTACGATAAATTAAAACTACGTCATTTTAATTATCGGCGTTATCGTCTCTTCCAGCCTTTTTCTCTTTCTGTTGATGACGCTAAATGAAAAAAGGCTCAACTCAGGTGCTTTCCACTGATCCTCCCTTCCTCATTTCCTTAGTGTAATGTCCAGCGCACACGACACCATCTTAGTGCTGTCGGTCGATTGTCGGCCCATTTTCAAAATCTGAGATCACACATTAGCCAACAGAAATCCTAGGTATAACGGTTCCATCGGGTTCGATGTGCCGTGTGATGTCCAACAGTGGACACAACATAATGGCTACAAGTCCAGCTAACTAATTTTAAAACCAGGCATTAATCAATGCTTTACTACAATCTACCTGCAACGCATGTGGCTCTAGTGTCAGCGTAACGTCCTGACTGAATGAAAACCATTATAACCTATTTATGTCACGTTAACGAAGAACAGCTGAAAAGTTACCGGGTTCATCAACGTAGCGATTTCGTTCCAACTCCTCCCCTCGTCATTTCTATATTCTTTGTACAAAATGTTTTATAAACATTAATGTTGTTTCCACATATTATCTCCAATGTCCGCTGGATTTGGGTTGCGCCGTTTCAGCTGTTTGGGATTCCCCTCTGTAATTTCCCCTCAGAAAGCAGGAGAATCTGCGCTTTCTGATTGGCTACCTGTCACATTCAACAGGCTGCGTTAACAATCCCAGCGGGGAAAACCCCTGATTTAGATCGGAGCGCCACAACGATCTAGCGTAACACACCACACACTACAGGATGATCACAAGCCACAATCTTAGAAAGATCAAAGTTTTATTGCATCAGGTAGTCGATGTGCCCATCTTCTCTATTTAAATCTAATGATTACTGAAGGGCAATATGGTAAACAGACTTTATAATCTGCACTCTTTTGGTTGAATGCAGTATTTATTTACACTTTGGCTTTATGTTATTTCGTTTTTATTCAAGTACATTTTTGTTAATGGAGACTGAGAATCAATTTTATTTTTATTTTTGGTTGTTTTGTTTATTTAGGTCTTCAAACAATACTATCGTCTATCGCAATAGTTTTTTGAGACAATTAATCGTTCAGCAAAATTTGCTATCGTGACAGGCCTAACTAGAGGCATCTATTACAGTGGATATTAATGCTCTCAGACCAATTCAGACATGGAGTCTTTGAACGCAGCACCACAGCGCACGGATACTCTGCTGTGGGCGGAGTATCCGTCACCGGTTGACCTACCAAACTCAGCTGTCAGCAGTGTGTCTGCATTGTAAAGATGTCAGGAAACAACTCTTACACTATAGTAGAATATTTTGGAGGGGATGATGGCTACCGCTGCGGTTACTGCAAAAATGATAAGGGAAACTTCTCTCACGGTACGTTCTGTTGAAGATGTCGAAGAAACGGAGTTGGGATTTAACTGAGCTAGCTAATGCTAATCAAGCTGAGCCATGTACTTGCTTGAAATAGATATAAATTTAAAAAAAGGCGATGTGTATTTGAAGTTAATTATGTACGAATTATTATAATGTCAGTATATGTTACATTTTAATTGTTTTATTTCTTGACTAGACTCTAACATGAACACTTTCTGAGCGTTAGCTTAGCTTTTACCCGGAAGCATCCTAGCTTTACTCTGAGAGGAAAAACCCCCAAAACCCAACACTGTCATTCAGTGAAACTAGGCAAAACAGAAGCGCACTATATGGTACTACTGTCATGTTCAGTATATTTTACTACGGGTTATTTACGTTACTTCAGTAGGTTATCTGTACTCCTGCTAGCTATTGAACAATACCGCCTGAGTAAACTATTTCCTTCGACGCTGTTTCTGTGTTATCTGGAAAGAGTTCCAGTAAGATCTTGTTTTCTCTTTGGATCGTTAACTGGAATGGCTTGTTGAACGCATCCAACGCCCATTAGCTAGAGTGCATCGCCAAACATTTGGTTTGATTTAAACTGCTGCATGGGGTCAGACAAGTTCAGCATGACGTAAACAAACGTCAAAGAAAATGTGTCTTATCAGAGACGTAGTACTGCAGTTACCGTATTTGCAACCTGTCATTTTAAAAATGCATTATCAGTTGCCAAGTAAACGGAGACAGGAGGTTGTTGATCAGATCCAGTGTTGCTAAACATTGATCTAAAAGGAGTCAGTGGACTGATTATTCAATGGGACTTTGTTGTGTTTTACTTTAATGCTGTCTATTTTAAGATCTGAAATCTATCCTCTTCAGACTTTGTTGGGTATATCAAGTTTCATTATTAACATTTATTTTAGATAATTTATGTAGAGAGGTCAGGTAGGTAGTAACTAGTTACTAGAGGAAAGTTTTTGAATAAAAACAAAAGAAAACACACAAAAAACTCATTTTGGAATAGTTTTGCTACACTTGACTTGTTATAAAGTATCACTACTCTTAGTTAAGAGAGATTTGTGGATATCCTTCGTACTGCAAGTAACTTTGCTGAATGAAGAACAGTGATGTTTTAAACAAAATTCAACCAGATACAAATTTTAGAGTTCTTGTTTGTAAGCTTTGTTGATCTATTGTCATTTTCTATCTGCTTTGCAATTGGTCATGAAGATGCAGTAAACTCTGTATTATCACTGGAGGTATTTTCCTCTGGTCCTACATATATAGATTACTTTAAGTATATATTTTATATTCAGATCAGTTCATCTTCGGTTTAAATGATTGCAATTTGAAAAGCCTGAAATTCTTTGAAGGAAATCCATTATTGTCTTTTGAACTGAAGTTTTCCATCAGCAATTTTTGATGTGGAAAATGGTTTCTTCTGGCTAAATGTTATATAATTTTTGATTATGTCAGTTTGTATTTATTTCATCTTAATTTTCAAAATAACCCAATTTACTCTGAGAATTTTTGATTTTCAGATAAAATCATTTTAAAATACTTAATGCTATATTCTGGTCAGTTACTCTGAACTCAAGTAGTTATTTTATGACATACCTTTTTACTCTTGAATAATTTCTTGAACTAAATCTTTTCATTTTTACTTACTTTAAAAATATGACATATGTTGAAATATTGCAACTCTTATATGTCACAATAAATGCTGTCTCAAGGCACATGGCAAATTCAATTGATATCCAGAAAAGACACACACACATATATATATAAATTTTAGTCATCTGTGTAGTCATGATTGATTTTCAGTGTATTGTGCAGCTTTACTTCAGATCAGTGGTTCCCAATTCCAGTCCTCGGGGGCCCCCTGACTGCATGTTTTAGGTGTTTCCCTTCTGCCACACACCTGGATTGAATCTTTGGGTGATTAACAGGCTCCTGAAGTACTTGGTGGCTGCAGAAGATGTCATGCAATCATTTGAATCAGCTGAACAGCTGAGACACATCTAAAACATGCAGGCAGGGGGGCCATGAGGACCGGAATTGGGAACCACTGCTTCAGATGATCCGTTTTTTTTTGTTTTTTTTTACATTTGTTGAACTGTTCTCTTGTATTTACTTTGTTTTGTCAGCCTTGACCACAATGTGAACTCTTTCTTGAACCTGAAGTAGGCCATACAAATGTTGACACCCATACTTATCAAACCTATCTTTCACAATCACCACAAATCTGTATTCTCTGGTTATTCACGTTGATGTTTTTTTTTTAGCTGGGAGCTGCAGCAGATTTCAGATTATTACTTGTTGCTTTTTTTTTTTTTAATTCTGCTTATTTTCTTTTGATTGTGTAATTATATTGTGGTTCTCCTTCTGTAATCTCAAGTACATTACCATGAAAAATGTATACAAACTGTCTTCTATCAAAATGTGCATGTTTTTCTGAAACTGAATGGGTTATGGGACATTAATATTTTAAAATAAAAAAAAAGTAAAAGAGATGTAATTTTTCCTGCAGGGCAGAATGGTGGTATTAAATTATAATCAGGTTGACTATACTTAGGGTACAGAGAAGCTCCTAATGCAGGCAATGAGCAACTGGGTACAAAGTCTGCAGACGATAGCTGTGATCTAATCCAAGAGTGATAATCTGGGTAGTTACGTCATGGAGGCATGGCAAAGCCCCAGGAATCAGAAGACATAAAAACATTTGTAATTCTTACATGAAGCAGGAATTTTCTGCATAACCCAAGGAAAAGATGTGTATTCAGTTTGTTTTCAAACTGATTATAATTTTCTTAAATTTTTATGGCTTTTGTGTAATATTTTGGATGTAAAGTGTTTATTTTCTGAGAACATACAGATTTAATCTCTGCTGGAAAAATATGGCAGTGATTATCAGATAACTATGTATGAACAATTTGTCTTTCCGTATTCACTGTTTCATTAGTTTCCATCACTGTGATTGGTTGGATAATGTTATCAAGGCTTCTGTTGTAAAGGTAATTTTATTTATATAGCACATTTTCAGCAACAAGGCAAAACAAAGTGCTTGTACACAAAGCACATCTCACTCTGCAATATAGAGCCCAACATCTGCTGTTATTGTCTCTGTTTTGCTTCAGGGAAAACTGAAGAATGGACCAGGTGATTGTTTTGTGCTAAAGGAACGGCAGCATTTTTGTTTACGTCAGTTGTATGTGGAGTGATTCATCTGTACGTCTGACTGACATGAATAGCTTAGATTAATGATCCTCGTTATGGCATGTTTTCAGCCATTTTTCAAAAGTTTACTCCAGATGCTGCATTTATTGATTTATTTTTGGTGATTTAACTCTGTTAAATCTGGTGGACTATCATTAAATTAAGAAATGCAGGGTTCACAGAGCTATGCATTGTTCTAAAGTGGAATATCACCACTTTAGAAACTGTATTTCTTAATTTAATGTCAAAGTGCAGTTATTAATAATACAATTACTTAATTAGTTGGATACTACATAGTTGTCTGACATTTCTCTATAGAGATCTGAAGACACTGGTGGAGACGAATGTTTTAAAGTGCATGTTTCAAAATCAAGACCTGTGGGCCAAATTCAGACTGCCACATCAATTTCAATGGCACTTCAGACATAACAGAGCCAGAAAAATAGAACATCAAGATAATAATTGTATGCTTAAATACTAGTTAAATAAAATCAATCGTTACTTGTATGGGGACAAATTTTATCAATGTTAACAGATGTTGAGTATTATTTAATCTTAAGTAAGGAAAATCGAAGTCAGAGAAAGGTCTAATATTTAACAGAACCAGAACCTTTACGTTCTTCCATGACCGGCTCTTTCGTGATATTAATGTGGCCTAAAATGAGTTTGACATCTTGTTTTAAAGCTTAACCCCTGTGAAAGCAAAACCTCGCCCCTGGTAGATTTTTAAAAATTCCTCCAGAGCCAAGAGAGACCCAGCTAAATGTGGGGATGAATAGAGGGGGTGTGATCAGAATGAAGGAAGCGCTGTTGTTAGTATGTTGTCACTATATTTTTTTGACTTTTCAGACACATCTAGTAATTTTATTTTTTTTATTATTTGCTTTACAAAATCCAAACAGTGGTAAATCTATCAACTTTCTTTCTGTGTTGTTGGAAACTTTTATGATGACATTGCTCCAGTTGAGCAGCACCAAGTTTCAGCAGCCAAACTTTTGTATCCGTTTGCGTTGACTGGTTTGGTTTGGTAGTTTTCCTTTATTGAATCATGCTATGTTCTCTCCATCTCTGTGGACTCAAATTAACCCTGTTCTCCTGGGACATGAAGCATTATACTCACTAGAAATGTGTGTGTGTGTGTGTGTGTGTGTGTTGTGAACTGTGATCCAGGCAGTTAATTTGGCTGTTCCAGATGTAAATTGATAGTTGACTGTACAAACTCACAGATTAGGGTATGTGCGCTTGTGCACAATGTGCATATGGTTGTTGTGTGTTAATAAAAGGTCAGAATCCAAATCCCAGGAGATCTGCTGTTATTTGACTACAAATAACAGACTTGTATGTTTCCATTGGGGCTTTGCAGCACTGTGGGAAATTGGGACTGGATCGTCAAGGAAAATGTGATTTAAGATGCAGTAAATATTTTTCCCCGGTGCTCCTTTCTCAAGGAGTTCTTTAATAAACTAGAGTCTGCTTTATCTTTCTGCTGAAAACTGTAAAACAGCATTTAAATTCATTTGACCTTGCTACATGCAGTTTTATAAATTAATTTGTCTCTGTTTTCTTTTTTGTAACTTTAGTCAGATAAAACTGCACACACTTGTGTATAATAATCAATAATTTTATTCTGAATTGTTGATACTAAATTGCAGAATCTTTTCTTTTCCTTCACCATGAAATATATTAAACATCTTGATTATAATTATTTTGACCAATGTTCACTCTTATTAAAATAAATGTTTTGTTTATTCTTTGGCAGGAATGTGGTCGCATTCTATGACCGTACAAGACTACCAAGATTTAATCGATCGGGGATGGAGAAGGTACGTTCATTATTTGTTTTATATAGAGAAAGTTTTACTCTCATCCGACAAAAGCTTGGACATGTATTCAAATAAAATCAGTTTTGTTTCATTTGTTCGTATCTTTTCGGAAGTTTTATTTGTCTCATTTGGGTTTTTCTGGGGTGGCTTTGCTTCCATTTTATTTGTTTGCTATTAGAAATTACTCTTTAGTGTTAAACTGGTGCCTGGTCTTATTTTTTACTCGTGGCCCTAAAAGCCTTTGTAGATTAAAAAAAAAATAAAAAATTAATTGGCCACAAAGAAGTAAATTTCTGTTAGAAAAACATAGAAATTTGTAGATTAATTTAAGATATTTAAAAGAAGATAACTTAGTTATTCTTTGATGTCAACCATTTGCAAAGTCAGCCCGATTGTGTCTGCAAGTCTCCTGCACTTATATATCACAGTTTTCTGTGATTAAACACATAAATTTATAGTATCAAAACTGTAATATTCTCTGACATTGTAAAGTCAGAAATTTTCAAGAGAAATTTTCAGAAGTTTTCTGAGATTAGAAAATCATTTGCCAAAAAAGGAGCAGAAGTTGACTAAGATTGAGGGGCTAAATGTTGGAGATGGACATCTGGATATTTCTGGGTATTCACCCAGGAGATGTTCTGATATAAAAAAAGCCAAATCTACCTTTAATGCTTTTGAAAAAAAAAAAAAAAAAAAAACCCCAAAAACCCAGATGCTCATCTCCTAAATTGTCTACTTTAATCGTAGAAGAATTCTGTTCAATTTGTTGTAAATGTCTGATTTTATGTATCTTGTTTCTTAATTTTCTTGCTTTTCATTGGTATGTTTTATATGAGTAATTTGATTTTGTTTTCTTTTGATTGATATCTTGTTAAGGATTCGTCTAAGTAATATCTATTTTTCAATGTACACATGACCATCCATTGTGGTTCATAATCTGGACATAAGTTTGAATTGACTCTTGTGCTCCTTTTGTCTGAAATGGATGACCCAGTCAGTAATCTGAATGCTTGTCTTCTCCTTTCCTGCTCTGAGTTTATACATTATAACATATCAGTGTAAAATCTTTCAATAGAGAAGAATGACTTTGACAGTAAATGTTTCCATTGTTTTGTTTTTCAGAAGTGGAAAATATGTTTACAAGCCCATAATGAAGAAGACATGCTGTCCTCAGTACACCATCAGGTAATTCTTTTAGTTAAGCATTCACATTATGATGCACTACTCTGGTAAATATTTGTTGTACAAATATTTACAGATCCAGAGTACAGCTGGAATCAAGGGATGAATTTCATCTAAATTTGGGGCTTTTAATAATTTTGTTTGACTTGTTCCTTTTCCAGAGTGGAATCATGACATGATATAAAAAGACAAAACAAGAATCATTTGCAAATATTTAAATTTGTTGTGGATTCACTATGATCTACGAAGGATGAAAATTACACTTATAGAGTCAAATGTATACATACACTGCCAACTATTTTTCAGTTGTGTCTCTAGTTAACTGCACCTCCACCCCATCATCCTGAATGGGGTGGAGGTGTAACCTAAAATGCCTCTGGATATTTAGATGCTTTTTTGGCTGAATTATTATTATTATTGTTATTCTTTCCTGGCCCAAACTAAGCTTTTAATCATAGTCTACAAATGTTATTATGTTGGCTTTGGGATGGGTATTTCAGGAGGTTATTGTTTGCATCTCTTTATTCATTCAGAAGCTGGTTTTAAGGTTGTTGATTTCTTGTGATGTTGAAAAAATTTAGAGACAGCCACAGTTTTTTACTATTCCTTACCCTTTTTGTGACTCCAGTACCACTGGCTAGTTAAACAGTCCCTCAGCATGACACTACCACTGCCATGTCTGAAAGTTGTAAAAGTGTTCTAATGTCTAAAAGCTTGGCTTTCCCAAACATTATTCTTTTCACTGAGCTCAATCTTTGTTTCATCATTAAAGACTCTCATTAAAAGTTTCTCCAGAAGGCTTTTAGCTTGTTCGTGCGGTCTTTTACAAATTTCACACGAGCTTTAATGTTTGAAGGGGCGGCTTGTTTGTTGGGTTAGTACACTCTGTCCATGGTAAAAGTGGCTTCACTATGGAAAATGACTCTTTTGTTCCCTATTATTTGGGGTTGACAATTTGGATCCGATGGTTGAAAATTAGAGTTATTTGTATGTTCCATCTGGATAATAAGGCCAAACACACATTAAATGTGGTTTTGCAATAAATAAATCAGGCTAACAGTAGGCTCTAGAGTTGCTCAAACCTCAGCCTATACAAAACTGTATTGACTACACTAAAAAGCCTTGTTGGTGCAAGGAAACCAAACCACTGAAATGAGTGGTACCATTGTTCTATTCAGCAGACTTTATGATGACTGCATGTTATTTATTTATTTTAGTTTAGCCATGACTTGCTAAGGGACATATAAATTTGTTGTGTTGTTTATATTTGGGCCTCAATTTGTAGATAAGAGAAAGTCTACCAGACATTAAACTTGGGCACCAAATTGTTTATTTTAAAATTACTAAAGAAATCCACCAGTAAAAGCACAAACTGGCATTTATAAATATGATGTTAATCTTGGAGAGGAACTGTCCACCCAAACTGAACATTTTCTAACTTTATTTGATCTTTTCTCCCCCAAGGTGTCATGCACTGAATTTCCAGCCTTCCAAATCTCATAAGAAAATCTTGAAGAAAATGAGCAAATATATTTCTAAAGGAGAACTGCCAACAGCACAGGAGGACGGTAAGAAGGTTGCTCCTACATGCACAGAAAATGTTTTGTAAATGTATGAAAAACATTGGTGTACAAGCAGCTTGTTACTGGATGTGGGTTTATAGTACACGCTAGTTACATAAATGTTTGTTTTGTGTCCTGCAGGGGAGCCAATGGATTCTGTCTGCGAAGAAGCTGGTCCACAGGAACCTACTAAAGTCTGTCAGTCAGATTTAAATGTTGCTACTGACTCAGATATTAAAGATGAAGTACCAAACTGTTCCACTGCTGCAGAAGTTCAGAAAAACTCAGTGGATTCTACAGTTGAAAGTTCAGAAAATTCCCAGAATGATTCTGCTTCAGTCTTAGAAGAGGGAACAGATACCAAAGCTCCTAAGCCAGGTAAAAAAAAAAATGTATAGCTCTTTTTAAACAAACATAATTTCACAGTATTTATTTATTTACTAATTACCATTGTTGTAATTTTTTGTCATTGTAAAAAATGTGACAAATGATTATGGAACTCCATCAGCTGTTTCTATCTAAGGAGTTTTGTTTGCAAAAGTGGCATCTTTCGTATGTTGATCTAATCTGCTTGTTGAACAAGTCTGAAAAGTGTGGCATGCATTGCACTCAACCCCATGAGCCAAACTTTTTCAATTTTACGTTGATAGTAATTGAAGGCCACAAAATAATGATATTTTTAAATTAATATTTACCCCCAAAATTGATAAATGTTTTGTTTTTATCTGCACAACATTTTCATAAAATGAAGAAGTCTTGTTTCCATAGAAAAGAGGACTGTAGATTATTGTAGATTTGAAACATAAAATCTAGCAGGTTTGCCTTGTTTAAAAATCAAAACAAACAAAACTACAAACAGCATCCATAATGATGAGTGTTTTTCTGTTATCTTTGAATCTGTTGTGTTTATTCTGAGCAACATTTACTGCACATAAATCAAAAACATTTGCTTTATTTAGTGGAATTTACTAAAAGCGTACATCATGTCTGCCCATGAATGAGGCTGAAATGTAATGAAATGAGTACTTTGTGTTGTACCTTTGATATTTAGACTTTATTTTGGCTATATCTTTTTCAAAAGGCAGTGAAAATTTCACTGTAAGATTTATCTGCATCAGCCTCCAACATTGAGCTGGAAAAACAAGTTTGTGCCATTTTTGTATTGCAGTGTACGTCCACACGAAATCACTCTGAGGGCCACAAATGGCCCCCAGGCCGCACTTTGGACACCTATCTTATAAAGCATTAAAATGTAAGAAAATCTTCATGTTCTGTAGCTTTTTCTAGCCATTATGGATTCCTGCTGTGCTGCTGTTCTGCAATATTTAATTTCCACTGCCTTCCAGAAGGTGTCACTGTTCACCAAGCTGCCCCATCTTGCAGCAGTTTGGAGGCAGTTGAGCTCTCCCCTTCATTATTAGGAGATTGTGTGACTTGGACTTGTATTTCATATTCCTCTCCTCACTTGGCCAGCACAGGATATCCTCATAGCCAGCTTTCTGTAATGAATCAACAATTCTCAAGTGGGGAGATAATAAACTCCCTTCAGATACAGGAAGTAGAACTTTAATTTCCAAAAACTTAATGAGAACATCTCCCATCGCAGGGGCAGGATGGTTCTGAACAGGCTGAGTTTTACGCAGACATAAACATTCAGTGAGAAACTGCAGCAGTGGCAGTGCTGTTGTTACACTATGCCTGTGTCAGCACCAGTCTTCTCTGAGCTACAGTGTCAGGAATAACAAGTCTTTTCAGCAAAGCGGAAACAGGAGGATTTACTGCCCACCCCACCACCTCTGCATTTACCTCCAACAGAAAACACCTGGTCATATATTTCCTCAGCTTTTATTACTAGAGGCTTTATACCTTTAGGGAGGATTCAGTTCCAGGTTGAGAAAACACAACTTCCCATGCCTTAAATGCAGACAGGGGTCTCAAAGGAACAAGCCAATACAAAAATGTAAGATTGTCCTGTTTTAATTACTGTAAAAAGTTTCTTAGGTAGACAGAAAATGACTCACACTTGAGTTTTAAGCAGAAACCCCTCATCTGAAGCCCATTGGGAGTTTTAGTAAATCTGACATTGGATGACCTGGATCATCTTTAAAGTTCACATAAAAACCAGCTGTATTTGAATTGCTTTTGCACTTTACAATAAGTGTATCTTGTATAATTTCCTTCAAAGTGGAAAATGAGTATCCCAGATTTTATGAAGTGTTAACTGCAAGACTGAAAGCGTCCGTCTTGAACAGGAAGTAATCTGTCAGAGTTTATCTTCACTGCAGCTGCATTCTTTATCCTCAGGAGTAAACATGTCTCTGTGTGATATTAAGAAGGAAAGTATCTGTTATTGATGAGGGTGTAGCTAAACAAGATTTGTACACTGACAACTTCGGTTCAATCTGCTCAGAAAGAGGCAGCGTAATGATGCGCTTCAAGATTCAGCAATCCACCAAACAAGCAATCCTTTGCTCTTCAGAGGACAGCATCTGCTTTAAAGTAGGAACTAAAATGCCTCTTCCTCATGACATCATCAGAGGGAAAAACTTGTCAGTGGGCTGATGTTGGCAGCTGGCAGTGGTGCAAGCAGGATACGACTATCACTTCCTTATTGCTCCAAACAGGATGTGGGGGTGTAAACTGTTGACATGGGATGCCCGGAGTCCTACAGGGCTTGGGAGGAGCCCAAGAAGTTGTAGTGGTGGGGGAAAAAAATGGAGGAACACATAGAAAGAAAACAGTTTGTGTGCTTGAAAAACAGAACTGTTTCCATTAGCTTTTTTCCTGTAAGGGAGAAGCTAATTTTATTTATGATGACTTCTGCTTCTTAATAAATACTAGCTACCTGGTAACCATCTGGACTTTATTTGCCCATTCTTTATTGCTTTATAACAGTTCAGAAGCTACAACATTGTCCACAACCTATAAAAAAGCCCGACGTTAGGACATTCAGCACAGTTTTAGGCTGAAACCAGAGATGCACAGATCAATTGATTCCATTCAATTTAGTTTAATTATATAGTGACAATCCACAACATGTCACATGTCATCTCAAGTCACTTTATAAAAGTCAATCTAATCTTAGTTATTAAGTTTAAGTGTCAAGTTTAGTTTTTTCATCAGAAATATTTTCTGTCTAAGGAAACTCTGGATATTGCATTTAGTCACTGACTTGCAGCAATCCCTTCTTTAGACAGAACAGGCCAGGAAAAAGGAAACAGAATCACAAATCCAAGATTACTTTCTGTTAGAGAAAAGTAAGAAGTAAAAGAGAAAAATGGCTAAAGAAATGAGTTCTTTGCCAGTTTTCAAACATAAAACTAAATAGAACAACAAACAAAATGCAGTTTCAATGAACAATGAAAAATGAGAGGAAAAAACTTAGAAAATTAAGATGACAGCAAATGCGGTATAGTTTTTCTCTGTAAGATTATAACAAGAGTTACTGTAAAGCAGTGCTTTTCTACAATTTTATCTAAAAAGAGAATGTTGACCGTCTTGAGATTTTAAATTGTTTTTTAGCACCTTGCCAGTAGTTAGCTTGTTTAGCTATCGTTACTGGAAACGGCAGCCTCACTGAGTATTCTCTGCAGGTTATAACTCTTGTCTTAACACTGAGATTTCCCTAAAGATTGCTGACATTTCCAAATCCAAGATTTTCAAGATGTTCCATGAACAGAGGTTGAAAGCTCAAAATGCTTAAAAAGAGCAGTTGCTGAACTCTCACTTCATCAAATAATGGAAGCCTAAATTAACAGCCAACATGCTGTTTCCTATTAAGAAGCTGCCACACCTCACTGATACAGAAAATAGGCAACTTTGAATCTGTTTCACTTGGTAGCAACTTCAACATGGAAGAGTGCTGCTGTTGATGTCAGCTATAACTGGAAAATCTAGATATTTTTTTTTCTTTTGTGTGTGTGTTTACCAGTCAGAATTGGTAAAGCTGAAACTCATCCACTGCTTTTGTGTCACTTTTTAGAGTGATAAATGTCAATGAGTTTGTTTTTCATTTGTCCTTGATGATTTGTTACTTTTGGAAATATTTTAGCATGCTTCATGTTGTTAGGTTCTGTTTAAGTGGTTTCTAGATTTTACGGGTCTAGAAGAAATTAGCTCTTAGTGTCTGGATAGTTTATTACATTAAGAGAAATCCTCTTTTGAAAACTCTGCTCTGCAGATATCCATAAAATTTTTGCCTGACACTGAAATTAATTCAGAAATACAAGAAATCTGTATGAAGCAAATCCTTTTTCTTCTTCAGTACCAACTTCCACTCCGATAACGGTTGTTGGGAGCTATTTCAAACCGTCTGGTCAGAAAAATGATCTGAATCTGTTCATCAGACTAATTTCAGTTCTAGTCTCATACTCAACTTTTGTTTTGACAGTCATTCTTCCTCTTCTGGCACAGGGTTGGGAGCAGATCCTAGCCGTCCGCCTTGCAAAAAGGCCAAAGATTTAAGAAAGCAGCGTCGTCTTCAGAAAGACCAGAAAAGACAACATGGTGCTGGAGTCTCGCCAGAAAAGCCTGCCAATACTAACCAACCCAAAACACTGGAGGAGTTAATCAGCGAGTCTTTAGAGGACAGCTCCTCTGATCGCCTTGAGGTGAGCAGAGTTTTTAAAGCAGCCTGTTTTTGTAACTTGGCTTTATTTTTCGTAAAGAAATGACATTCTTTGGCTAAAGCCTCTTCCTCGACCACAGTGACTTCACCATGTGTTTATTTGCGTGGAAGCAATAGCTGAGTGGAAAAAGCAGATCTTCCTAGATCGAATTCAACAAAACGACAGGCACACCACAGAGACCGATGAAACTTTAGATCACGTTGAAACCACAGTATTTAGCAGAACCATGAAGCAAAGACATGGAAATAAACTTTCAGGAGGAAGCATGTTGATGTAGAATGATGGCTGGTAATGGCTTCCGAAGGAGGTTGGTAGCATAACGTTAGTTTTTGTCTGAAGCAGATTTAGAGCCAGATGCTGCAGCGAAGCAGCCAGTGAGACCTTTTCCCAATCAATACTTCTACATTGGATTCATCTATTTGCCTGCATTAATCATTTAATTTCAATAAATGAATGTGCAAGGTTAGGTTTCTCAAATGAAGGTTAATTAAAGGCTTTATGGAGGTTTTTACATGATCAATACAGCAGTATAAATCAGGTGTAGTGAAGCAATATTCAATTTCTTTCTTTAAATTAAATACGTTTTTAATCAATTGAACTGATTTTTCTGGATCTGTAACTCATTTTAGTGCTTTTCAACTAATTTTGACCTTGAAGAGTTTTTTGTACTAATATTTAAACTTTCATTTTTCAAGGAGGGTGATAAGAAAAGTAAAATAAAAAAAAGTCTCCTGAAAATGTATCAAGTTTTTGGCAGCAATGGTTCTACTGTAAAATAATGTGAATTTGACTTAAGGCCTTTACTTAAGGCCATTAGCTAATAGTAAAAATGAATGTGGAGGACACTGTTTGAAAAATAAATTTGGTGAAAGAATATAAAGTTGAGGTCATTGCTTTTATTTATATGGTTGATTTTAAGTTTATAACAAACTGAAATCTGTAATCAGCAACAGGAAGGACAAATATAGATTTACAATCAGCCTTTCAGTTTTCAGGTCTTAAAAGCCGATGCGGTTTTAATTTCCACCACCACCAGGGGTCAGTATAACAACATCAGAGATCTTTTAGCTTCTGAAGGAAAGTGTGGAACATTCCACAGCATTATTCTCGGACCTGCCCACTCTCTATGCAGTTTGATCACTTTTGACAAATCCCTCTTTGATCATTTATAGCTGTTTTTTTTTCCTGTTATATTCAGCCATATACATACACAAAATGTCAGTTTCACAGTAGCATATATGATACTGTAAAATAAAAATAAAACCTCTCCTTGTCAGTAAAGTAAATTTTGACTGATAATAATAAATGTTTAGGATTATGTGAGCAAAGGATGTACTTAATTATATGGCTCCTACGTCCAGTAGACTCAGTGTTTTGGTTTGGCTACAAGGTGAAGATGGCAAGTGTTCACATAAGAGAGTCAGTATTATATCCAAGCCAAACAAACCTCATGTTCAGTTTTGCATCCCGTTCTTCTCAGATATTCATATGGCAGCATCTCTCTGGCCAACAAAAGCTTCCAAACGAAGAGGCGCTTAATTAAAAAGGGGAGCTGCAAGTTGAGAAAGCAACACTCAGACACTTCTCTTTCCAAAAATCTTGTCCTGATTTTCTTTTTCTTTTCTATTTAGTCTATTTCTTAACTCTCCAATAATTTTGATTAAACAAAGAGTAGGCTGTGGATGTTAGCAGATCATAGGCTGTTACTCATTGTTTGGCAACTTCTTTTATGGAGGTTATAAGTCCAACATTAGGGTCTTATTCCATTGAAGCTTTAAAACGGAACATTATGTTCATGCATTTTATCTGTTTGAGACTTATAAGGTTGTGCTTTTTGTTGCAGAGCACTCCTACCCAAACGTGTGCTCCACTTTAGGATCTATTATTCCGGGACCAGATTTTCAAAAATGATCATGCATTCTGATTTGAAAGTGCTTCTTGTGGAAACAAATGTAATCAAAAATGTGGTGTATTATTTGGAGTTCCCTATAAAATGCTCTTTTTAAACCAAATTACTCATCTCAACCAGTTATTTAAAGAACATTAGTTTGAAAGTTTTACTGGATTAACTGGATTAAATTTATGATTATGGGTCTATGAACAAAGGAACAAGACTACCATGTCTCTAATATTGGGTTGAGCTGATATATTTTGGCATCATAACATTAATAGCCTCAATTGTAACCTCTTTAACATAAAAACATTGTAAAATGCACCTTTTACATTTTTTTATTTGACTCATGGTAGTTATTTTGATGTTGGCTGTTATTTTCTTTAGGACACTGTAAACTCCTATTTTGAAAGAGGTTGTATAAGTAGCTTTTCACATATTTATTTACCATAGTTTAAATTCACAGCGAAACGTGATCAGATAATTCATTGTTATTGTTAAAGTAACTGCCTTTCCTTAATCATTTTAGTTTTTAATTTAGAAATATAACACTAGATACAGCATAAATTCAATTGATGTTTGTCAACTTATTAGTAAGCAGCGTCATCAGTTTCATACAAACATATTTTGATTTCAGTTAAAAACTGAAAAACATGGTGAAGTCACTGAGTTGAGCTCATGCATTTTTTCTGTTTATAATTTTCTGTCATGTACAGTCCAGTTGAAAAGAAAGCCCTCCCTCTTTATCAGTTCTAGAGTGTTTAACATAAAAAATGAACAGGCTCAAAAATAATTGATGATATCTGATACCAGTCCAGGTAATGTGTCAGTATCCGAGTTCCTCTCTAAAAGGAACTGCTATGAAGCCTGTTATTGGGGCACAGTGGACTCCCGCCTATTTGTGGTTGAATATTTTGGGGTTTTTCTGTAGTAAAAAATGTAAATATTGCCGGGAAAAAAAATGCAGCTTGGAAGCTGAAATACCTAGGTGCATTAGCGTGTCTACTTGACACGCTAATGGTTGGCGTTTTCCTTGGCATTGATTGGCCCCAAAGAGCAGAGATAAGGAAGATTGTAAATGATAGGCTCACCTGCTAAATGGTTTCCACTGCATTATTAAAGCATATTAGGCATATTTGGTGTTTGAACTTTAAAATACTCACTTATTAGCATTTTTAGGGGGGGTTTTGGGAACACTGGGGGTTCACTGCGCTACCTGTGACTGATGGGTGTGCAACTTCCTCACTGTCTTACTACCTATTGTACATGGTATGTAATACAATTTGGCAAACTATATTCATTGGGTTGATCATGTAGCTGAGTTTGTCCTGACAATCTAAATAGAGAGACTGTATTGGTGTTTAATGCCATGTAAACATTGCAGATATTCTCTTAAGTTCTATCTGCCCACAGTTAAATGGAAATGTTGATACTTATGCATTTGGCAGTTGGTTTTAACCAAAACAACTTAAAAATGAGGAAATGTATAGAACTACATCAAAAGCTGATTAATCAATGAGTTGTTGTAAAACAAAGAGTTAACACACTGTTAACATTAAGGGCATTAAACATGCCCTTAATATATGTGCTGGCATAAAAATCTGACTTTGTCAGAAATGCATAGCAAAAACCCTTCATGTTACAGCATAGAAAATATGTAATGCTCTAGAATTTAAAGAGGGGGTTGCTTTATTTTACAATGACTGTAAAAAAATGACTACATTGCAATTTTCTATTTTGAATGTGAAATGCTTTAATTCGACATTACAACTGTTGAATTCACTATTAAAGATGTGCTATGGCTGCTACCTGTAACTGTTTGTTCAAACTTTCCCTGCTTTTTTTATTCTGATTTTCCTTTGTTGCCTTTTAATAACCTCTTATGTTTTTTTCATCACTCTTTATTTTTCTGTGTGGAAGTTAACCCTTGTCTGCTGATATTCTTTTTGAAGGTGAGGCTAGTGCGCTCCAATCCCCCTAGCCCGCAGTTCAAAGCCTCTCTCGACGCCTCCTACCAGGTGTACAAACTCTACCAGATGGCCATTCACAAGGATCCTCCTGACAAACCCTCCGAGAGCCAGGTCAGCGGGTAGTGGGCATAGGTCAACCCTCATCTACCCAGAGATGGAGGGACAGAGAGGGCTTGACAGTTTCAGCAATACATTTGAATCTCCTCTCTAGATTTCTCTTTTGGTATTAACAGATTAGAAGTTCCGACCTGTCAAATTAGCAAAATATAAATGTTTGATTTAAATTTGAAAAGGTGAAATCAGCAAAATTAAAAAAACAGCCTTTTCTAGAAATTCTAACTGAATTTTTTTTGTGAGAGGAAAAACTATTTTTAGGGGAAAAATAACCTGAATACAAAAAACTGTTTTTAAGTGTGGATTTTGCCAATAGGGAAAACAAAAAAAAGCTATCCAAGCCAACCTTGCCCTATGTAAAAGTATAATAAATCGCATTCTTAATTCACAAATTCAGTTACCCACAAAAGCTGAGCTCAAATTCATTTACCACACTACCTGCCCCGCAGATTTCCCAGGACTCTTTTGGAAAAAGAGGTTTTTAACCTCAAAGGGACTTTCCTGGTTAAATAAAGTTTAAATAAAAATAAAACGAAAAGAATCAAGAAATAAATAAACAACATAAAGTTTAAGGAAATTTAAGAACTGATGAGACATTATTTGATATGTGGAAAGGATTATAAAGCAATTAAGAAGACGAGACCCCAGAAAACAATGGAACATTAAACAATGTGTATATCAGGACTTCTCAAAATTACTCCAACATGTCAATGCCTCATGCAGGTCATATATAAACTCTGAACAACATCTAAAGCTCTTCAGGCTTCACTTGCCTCCATTAAGATCAGCATTCATGATTCAACAACAGTAAAGAGACCAAAAATAGCATCCATTGGACAATTCCAAAGTGTAGGTCCTTCAGGCTCTTCAGGACCTGGATGATTTGTAGTAATTGATGAATCCATGAATTGGTTTTAGGTTATGCAAGATGACAGTGATCCAAAGTGCACCAGCTCGACCAAAGATTGAAAAGATTTGGAGTGACCTAGTTAAAGTTTTGACTGAAATCTGATAGAGATGTGGCCCCTGTTAATCCAGCCTTGACAGGGACTGAATTTAAAAGCTGTAAATGTGAATTGGCCAAAATTCCTCTACAACCATATAAAAACAAATAGCCAGTTATTACAAACCAGGGGGTGGCACAAAGCAGCTAATGTTTGGTGGGGAAGTTACTTGTTCACATACAGCCAAGTTGGTTTGGATATATTTTTTTACTCAATAAATTAAATAATATTTTTAACAAAAAAAAAACAATTATTGTTGAGAGTGGTGTTTGTCTAAATTTGTTTCTGTATGAGGGTAGTAACTTAAAAACTCTTAAACTTTGTGCCTTTATTCAATAGTCCTTTGTATCCAAACTACAATCAGGTTTTACTTTCTTTCTGAGTGCATCTACACTTACCCTGATGGTTTTTGATGGACATTATGGGGTCTCTGGTATTAAAGAAGAGAATGTTTCAGTCTGTCTGCGGTAATCTCTCCAAATATTTCTGCTGTCCTGGACCACCGACACCATATTGCGTCACAGGTTTCTTCGAGCGATTTGAGTGAAAAACTGAGTAGTGCACTAGCCTCATCCTCAAGTTTCTCATCAGTCTCTTAGAACTTGATTTCAAGCTTCTGTAGAAGTTTGGCTTGTGTGAAACTTGCTAACTAAAATAAGTCTAACTGCATAACCATCTTGCTCAATCACCAAGAGATTGTTGCATATTTAAATATACCAAAGCGCTTGTTTGCTAACTGTGCATCCCTTCATCCTTGTTTGTTTGTTTTGTAACGTCTTTCCTAACTGTTCGTCTTCAAATTTATTGTCGACCTCATAAACCCCAATCCCCCTCCGCCTTGTCTCCTCCACGCCTTGTGCTTGAAGGTGAGGCTAGTGCCGGTGAACTTTGAGGACTCCCAGTTCTCTGCGTCCTATCAACAATCGGCGGCGCTGTACGCCCGCTACCAGATGGCCATTCATGGTGATGACCCAAGTGAATGTAGAGAGAGTGAGGTACTGCATGATTAATATCCCTCACCTAATTGGAGGTTTCTGTGGATGCTTCTAACAGTATCCTGCTACCTTATTTTTATTTTCACTTGTATTTCACTGTAGATTGTTGTTATAAACAGGCACTTTAATTAGGTCCAACTATATACAGAGTTATATTAACCATGAAAAGTTCAGTCTGTGCTGACAAGATGGTAATAAGAAGGTTAGAGACTTTACCTTCAGCACTTTCTTGCAGATATCACACCATAAAAATGTTTACAAACCAATTAATTTATTAATCTCTCAATCTTGAAACATACTTTTTACGTCAGCCAACTTATTATTAAAATGGTTTTTAAAAAATCCATAGGTTTGGTATAGAAGTTAGTTCTGAGATGGGCATGGAAGCAGGTTGGTTTTGTGTCTGGTGAATAACTTTTAGGTTGATTTGGCATGAGGTATGGTAGAGTTCCACATCATCATCCTTTGCTGCCTTTGTATGCATGACCTTCTTGGGATGTTTTTTTTTCTTCAGTTTTTGTCTTGGTAAGGTTTATCAATTTCCACATGTTTAAGTTTGTGATGGTAGGAGAATAATGGCTTTTTCAGCATTACTCCTGAACAACCAGTTGGCGTGTAAATATAGTCTAATGGTTGCTATGAACAGCATAGGTTTTTTTATATGAATTTTTTTTTACTGTCTTTACCATCCTACTCTCTTTATAAGATGTTGATTATGTATTAATAGTTTATGCTGATATGAGTTCCTAACAACTTCTAAATTTAAATTAGAAAAATGTTTCAGTTTCATTTAATTTGAAGGGGTTTTCAGTTGAACTAATAATTGTAACATATAATGTTGTTAAAAATAATAATTTCCTAACATTTGACATTGTCCCCCACAGCAAAAATGTACTCAAATCAACAGTTGCACGTTTCAAATTTTTTTTAGTGTGATATGATGCTAAGTAAAATCTAAATTTCTGTTGAGACCTCTGCAAATATTTATCAGAGACAATAAATGTGGCTGACACTAAATAAACAGTTCAAGCTTCAGTCAACACATTACTAAAGCTTAGACATAATTAAGACACAGAAAACCATATTGTAACTTATTTGATGTGTAAGTTACAATATAATTTATTTCTGTGTAAAATTATTCTGAAAGAGTGTCCAAGATGCAGAAATTCCATCCAACCTTAAGTGGGCCTTTTATCCCTCTAGGGTGGAAAAACAACCTTCTCCACCCTTCTGCCAACAGGCTGAGGTAAATATACAAAATTCTACAGCTTGTAAAAGTAGGATAATTAATAAATAATGAAGGCTGTCAGATTGGGCAGACCGTGTCAGATTCCCATCTAGTGCCAAAGCACTAACTCTATTTAAAGGTACTATGTGTGAATAGCTGCAGCTCGATATATATGTAACATAAAGGTGTGGAACTGCATCAGTGACTCTGCTCCCTGGAGGTTTTTTGCACAGATTTTTTTTTTTTAAATTGGTTTTCCATGCTGGATATGTTCTGAATACAGAGGTTTATAAAAGTATGGGGTGAATTATGGTTGGGTTAATTTTGCTTTAAAGAAAACCTACTCATTTATATGTCTCAGGTGTAGCTTTTATAGGGGACTATTCATTCATTCTGTTTACGTAATATTAACCCACTTTCAATGGGACATTTATAGGTTTAAGGTGTGCTTGCACTGCAGGAATATTTTTCCAAGAATCAGGGTAGTTTTGTAGATTAGTTCTTTTACCCAGTTCCCTCATCTGCAGGAACCAGATCCGAACTAGGTTAGTGAAGTAAATTTATGACAGAGACTGGCCCTGTTAGGGAGGTTGTATTTTCAGCCTCCCTAACAGACAACAAGAAAAAGGAGTAGGGCAGATAAGTCGTATAACTGAGGTTTACTTGCATATGTTAATTATAAATACGATGTCTTACGCAAAGAACACTGTGACAGAAAGAAGAATAGAAGTAGACGCTTGAAACGTCTACTTCCTTGGTTTACCTTTTGTAAACCAAGGACGGAGTTTTGTGGTGGTGCTTTGCTTAGCATTTTTCAGTTCTTGAATATTCCCAGTATTTTGTTTCAGTAATCTCTCATTTTAAGTCTTTGAAAAACGTTTTTTAAAGGCAGTATGAGTAACAGGTTGCTTTGCAAACATTTAAAGTTACTCACTCAAATTTGGCATAATTGTTTTGAAGTGTTTGCATTCAAATATGTCAATAATATAAGCTAGTATTAGTGAAAATATTGAATAAATCAATTAAATGATGTGTGGACTTCTAGTTACTCTGTGGAGGTGAGGAAAGTATAACTATATCAAAGTCATTTTTATAAATCTCAGATGTTAGAATATTTTTATAAGTCTATGTTTTTGATTATGAAATAAGTTTTAAGTAAATAAAAGCAACAAATGCTTCTGTGCATGTTTTTTGTTGTTCTGTGGGGTTGTTTTGCATGTTAATACAAATCTGATGCTGCTTTCCTAAGGTCACTGCAGAAATGGTAAAGTCAGAGCTTCAGATTCGTGTTTGCAAGTCTTCCTGCTGTAAAACTGGAATGTAACAAATAAGACGAACTAAAACAAAACAGATTGTAAGAATAAAATGCTGGCTTAACATGCAAACCTGCTGTTTTTCTGTTTGAGCTCTGTTATTAATTGCTTCACAGTTCTTTTTTTGTTTGCTTTTATTCACAAGTAAAGTGGATAAATAAATCAAATAACTGCCATAGATTTGGATTTTCAGTCTATAAGAGCGTAACAGGGGGAAGTGCTGTGTTTGTATAAGGATGTATGCATTTCCTAGTGAAGCATGATTGGAAAATAACCCCAAAAATTTCCTCTTTATCTAATTTTAGTTTCCTGACAGAATTGAAGCACATACCAGCAATTATTTAGATAGGCATGCATGCACACATTAAGTCAAACAGTAAGTTGCTTAATGGTCTTAACTGTTTCACTGAGCCTTGACTCTCAGTACCTGCACATGTGGGAATCATTGTCAGAAAAACAAAACCTGCTACATCTGCATTTGATGTAAACAAAAACTCCTGAAATAATGTCTGGGGAGGATTTGGAAAAATTAGTAAGACAACAAATGGAAAAAATAACTATTTTCAACATCTTGGTGCACAATAAGGACATCCAGCAGAACTCAGCAAACAAGTTTCCTCTGTAACTACACTGGTTTGTTTTTACCACTTTCTGAGCTTTGCATGATATTACAAGTCTCTGTAACTTATTTGTGTATACGTTAAGCAAAGCTGTAACCAAAGTGAACAAAATATTTAAAGATTGTACTGGCATAACTAGTTGTTCTACTTATGCCTGTACATAACTGGTACAGGCATATTGTCACTTATAAGTGCAGCAGTTTGACTGTACAAAGATCACACTGATGAGAGAGGTTGAAGTAGCAATTAGACTGAAGCAGATGTGTTTGTTTAAATGTGCTGTATGTGTGTAAGAACACAACCGTGTGTACTTGCAATGGCTGCTTGCAAGCTTTAATTGTGCACAGATGGGTGTTTACTGTAAGAAAGGGAGAGTTGAAGAGGAAGAGATGGACTCCATGTGTGGATTCATATGAGGATGTTCCATCTGCAGCTTCATGGAATGACTCTGTATCTGATCAGAGAAAAATAGTTGGTGCTACAGAAGTTATGCAGAAATTCCTTCTTTTCTTCCTCAATGCCAGTTGACTTTGCCTTTGCATAAACGTCATAACTTGCAGTGGCTGTGACAGTGTGGATTTACATATCTGGGTTAACCTTGCAAGTGGTATAAGGAGGAGGAGAGACTGAGAAAAGATGTTCAGAGCCGAGGCAAATCCCACGTATCCATTTGGATGCATTAAAAGTTTTAAATGCATAGTTAACATTTAGGTTGTGGCTTACTAAATGGTACAGTATTCAACCGCAAATTCTTTTTTGGTATTTCTGTCTCACTCACACACATACAGCAGCCAGTGATTTTGCATGGCCCCAATAAATGATGTCATCTAATAACTGCAGCTGTTTTTCTGTTGGTAAACCAGCCTTTTTCCCCCCCAGTTTTAACAAATGTTTTATTTGTGCCTTTCAGCTATACTGCACATTGGACGTTTTACAGTTAGTAATTTGACTGGCAGAGCGAGGAGTGGAAAATTACACTTTACTTGCATCTTGATGAGCTCTTCTGCACATCAGCAAAGCTAACTCAATAGAATTGGTTCCACATTTCAAAAAGTAGTTGTTTGGAGCATTTTTTTTAATTTTTATTAGACTTGTATGCACATTATCAAAGCACCAGTTAATTCCATTGTTTATTAACGTGACAAATATGCCAATTACTTTTCATGGATGACATATTTGGTAAATTAATGTGCAGAAAATTCAGATTATAATCATATTTGTGTTGTATTTTACCAGTCTCTTTCATTTTTCCATGTCTTTTTAATGTGGTACACATTGAAGTTGTGTGTAATGTCACTGTGTAGCATTTTTAGTTTCTCCTTTGCTTCTCACACTTTAAATGGCTTTTAAAACTTTATTTAGTTTGTTGCGATTTGTAATTTGTGCCTGTAGAGTTTAGAATAGTCAAAGTGTATTGTTGTACTTTTGGAAATATTCCAGCTATAAAAAACGTTGACAAACAGTATTCTTGCGGTATCTGGCACAACAGGAGACTTAAACCTGTTTAGTGGTTAGTTTAGCTATTGACTGTTTGACCTCTTGGGTTCACTCATGTATAGAATATTGAAGTTGCAGCCCAAGATAATTGAGGGCTATTAGTTGTGGATAAAGAAACGAGCTAGCAGTTGCACAAAAGGACACTTAGTCTTGACAAAGTTACACACTAAATTTTTCGAATTACCGGTACTGCATGCATGTGAACTAGCAATACTTGAATTTGTGCAAAATGTGCTTCATTCCTTCATGTATGGACCAATGTGAAATGATGGAAAACTGTGACAATAGCAGTAAGTAATAAATTTTATTTAATGATATTGGTGCTCACGACAGCTGTGGCCAACAAATGGAGGAACACTCTCTCTTTTGGAAGAGTTGGGAGTTTTGGCAGTAAATAAACTTAGTCATTATGTAACCTCTTAGTGTGTGAAACAACTTTGGACAATATGAAACCCAGCATAAATTATGCCTCCTGTTTTTGAACTCTTAAGTTTTTAAACCCTTTGTGTCCATGTGTTTTATATTTTTATGAGACCTGCTCAACACACTCAAACTTTAGATTATGAAAATAAACAAATAAGAGTCACGTATGTGTTTGTGAAACGTAGTGCGACAGTATAAAAGTGAAAACTGTCCATCACTGCTATGTTTCTAGTTTTGGAACGGATAATCTTGAAGGGGGCAGAGTTTGTTTTCCTGTGACACTACTGTGAACACACCACTCTCAATTCCTCAGCTAAAAAGAAGCACAGGAAATATTACAGATAATAGACCAAAGATGCTTATTTCCAAACACAGAGACCCCCACTGTAATTGATATCTGCTGTGTGTTTTAACGCATGTTGAGAGATGGATTTCTGACATTGGCAGCGCTGCTTATTTTAGCTGTCATTGTGTCCTCTCCTAGACTGCAAGCCTTGGCTGAAAGGGTAAATGTTTTCATTTGTGTAAATAAAGGCTTCTTTTATGCCTGTACAGAATGGAAGGTTCTGTGACGGCTAAGCCAGGAGAAAATGGAAACGGATAAACAATATAAGATGGCAAAGGAGATGTGTATGGTTTTCATTTGTGCCTATTGAAAAGAGTTGGTGACCCAGAAAACTAACAGTTTCTATCTTCTCTCTCCGTTCCCTCCACAGTTCCGGAGATTTCTTTGCGATTCACCACTAGAGGTATGTATTTTCTTTAACTTGTTGACAGTTAAACAAAACCTTTTTCAAAATGTTTGTGTTTGCCAATATATATTATCTGGAAAGATTTGCTCCAAGATTAAAGGCTTTTCATGGTCTTGCAAATCTCAATTAAAAAACCAGAAATATTCTAATGAAAACAACTGTTCACTGGTTTTCCTGGTCTACCACATATGTTCCCTTTGCTCGCTCTCCCCCGATGAGCCTTCAGCTGGATTGAGTGGGGTTAAGATATTCAAGAAGGGGATTCTTTTGCATATTTAGGGGGTTACTTTAGTCTCACCTTAGTAGAGGGGGGAAAAGAAAACTGAGAAATGTGGTCTCCAGATTGCACAAGTACTATTGCACTCAACTTGAGGACCTCAGAGCAGATTCTGCTCTTTTACAGAAAAGAACATACCACTACCATTACGTTGTATTGTGAGACATACATTGTGAAGAAATGCATAGATTTTTATGGCCATCAGTTTCAAGCCTTACATTGCCAGTGAGAATTTTACATGCAGTCATACAGTTGACCTGTTCACAGTTCAGTATTCCTAGATTTTTCTCTGAAACATAGCTCCAATTTACTTTCTGAAGTTAGACTATTTGCAGATTTTTTTCATAGAGCATATTTAAAGTATTTGAAAGAAAATGGAGCTTGAGGAGTTGAAATATCTTTCCAAAATGCAATTGCACTTCACACGCGTGTGGCTTGTGTTTGTAAAGCACCCAAGCCATTCATTTTATGTGTTTCTGCTGATTGTTGGTATCCCCAAGATTGCAGATAAGGAAGTCCATGGATGTTAGCTTTTGCTGTAGTGCTAAGACATTTTCCATTGTCTAAACTGGTGCATTTTATGGTATATTTGTTGTTTGAACTATTGAAATAGGCCATTATTAGCATTCCCATGTGGTGGTCTCAAGTATATGAAGATTTTAGCCAAATATGTTATAGTTGAAAATACTAGCAGTTCACTGTTGTTGGCAAGAATATAATATTAATTTAGGGCTTTTGAAGACACATTTTAATTGTTCTTCTCCCTGTGTCTGTGTAATTAATATACCACAGACAACTTTAATTACTTTTAAAAATTTTAACTGAGTCTAAAACTTTGAGTTTATGATGAATTATGATCAAGTTTATTGAAATTGTTAGGTTTTCTCAGCCAGTATTTTGATCATGGCCTATACATTTTCAACAGGTTTGAGGGCTGTGTAAAGGTTGCTCTAAAAACTTGATGTCTTCATGCTCTATCCTTTCTTAAACAAGTTTTTGTGTGTTTGAGATAAATGTCCTACTGGAGCTCTCAATTGTGTCCAAGTTTCAACCATGTAACTTCTGGTGTAACGGGATGTTGAAGAATTTGGAGGTTGTCCCTCTGTCATTATTCTGTTTTCTTTATGCAGTTAATCGTAACCATTGGCAGTGAAACACAACCTCCCATCACTTGTTTACAGACACAGGGAAGAACTACGTTTGACAGTGTGTAATGTTTCTACATTTGAAAGTCTTACTTCAATTCTTTCAAATATACTTGGAATTGTGACCAAAAAGCTCAATCTTTACGCACCAAATAGATCCCATGTCTGCTTCTAAGGTCACTGTATGATTAAAGTCTTACTCATTTTAAAAGGTAGCTATTTAGATTATTTAAAATGAAGGAAAATTACTAAAAGGCACTTAGTTTTAAGCTTCTGTGTTTTCACTGCGGGATATGAACACACCACAGACCCAGTAAGCTCTGTCATTGAGAAACACCAGTGGCCCTGTTGGGTCAGGACAATTACAGCAACAATTAGAGCCCAAGACGGGTACTTATTGGAGCCACTTTAATGGGTTTGACGTCCAGAAGCACATTCAAACAGACGGACACAAACACAGTCACTCCGTTTTGTCCCGTGTGGCCCCTCAGGTCTTCACTAATGAACATCATTAGTGTTTATAGGAAACAAGCTTTTATCACCTCGTCAAAGCTGGCGACCAGGCACTCTGAATTACACAGTTCAGCACACATACATATACGTGTTCACGCAATGGCACGCTGCCTAACACATTTTTCTGCCTGGACTGTCTCCTCCCCTCCAAACGGCCATCTCCTTTTCATTTTGCCTCCTCTTGCACAACTTGGTTTTATTACTTTTGACGATCTCCTTCTCCGTCTCCTCCTGTTTCTCTCCAAGTGTTGAATTATCATGCATAAAAATCTGCACTGCTCTGCGTGTTGTTCTCCATCTGTCTCTAATCTGAGAGCTATTAGAGCACACACACATACACACAGACGCTCGCCACATGGACCTCCAAACCGTGTGGTTCAGCTCGCATGTAAACCTGCATCTCTTAAAGTGTTTGCAAAAACTGCACAGCTACAAATCCAGCTGCAACTGTTTGACGTGTGTTTATTTGTTGCTATTTCATTTATTCTGAATTGTAAAGGATTCATGGTAAAATCCAGGTATTTAAACGCACCTGGATCTTTCCTTCCTTTCTTTTTGCAGCACATTTACATTAGTGCCACGAGAGGAACAGTGGCAACTCTCAAATATAATGAGGAGTAGTCATGCTGAGTTTTGCGAAGCTGGAGGTGGCTTAAATTTTATAAGCTGCACTGAACTCAAACTCCTGCATTATGTGCTCCCTATCTTAAACTTTTTCTTAATTTGTTGGTCTGAGCACTATGGTTGGTAGATGATTCATCACATTCTCAGTGGTTTGTTCTGTGTTTTTGTGGAACTTTTGTGGGGCCTGGCCTAAAACCCCAGTGAGAAATAAAAGTATTTACTGTACTTAAAGTAAGAAATTAGCTCCACAAGATCTTTGAAAAGCATACAGCCACCCTGTATGAAAAAGAAAATTAAATATGGAAACATTTGTAAATTATGACCCCACTTTCTGTAACATAAAAATTCAAATATCTAAAAATAAAGTTTTCTGTTTATTGGTTTATGTTAAAGTTGTATGCTTTGACTCCATTAAATTTAAAGATACAATCTTTTGTGTTTAGTTAAAAATTGCAAACTTTAAAAGCATTCATTTCACTGTTTTTTAGGCATAAAGACCTCTTTAAGTTTTAAGTTTTAAACTTTACCTGTGGTTTCTAAACCTTGCATGATCTAAAGTGTTCTAGCTGCCAACAAAGCCATTGTTTACCATACAGCAGGCTGTTCTAAAAATATAAACGTGGCTACAACAGCACAGAGACACACAAGACATTCCTAAAACTACAGACAGACCACAATTCTAAAACACTGCAGAAAATCAACATCATTGTTCACAACTCATTCTTCTGTTTGCTAATTCCACTGAAGGAATTCAGTGAAATAGGAGAGAGCTCAAACAAAGCACTGACGGGAGATGAGAATCGAGTGAAATTGCATAGGAAGGCGCTGGCCAGGCTGCTTGTAGATAAAGATGAAGACGAAACTAAGCACTGTAACTGCACAGAGCTGAATTAAATACTATCACTATCAAAGTTTTTTCAATTAGTTTTGTTCACTAAACGTTACTTCATAAACAATCAAAAGGTTGAAACCATCATGGTGTTCACCCACCTCTTTGCTCTGTTCTGCATGCTGCCCACATGTTCTTGTGTTTCGGCCATATGTGAGCGATTTGGGGCTACTGGGAAAGCTGGCAGGTGGTTTGAAGTGTTCAAGGGAATGTTGAGATTGTTGTCACAGTGGCAAGGACATGACCATTAAGCTGTCGTCTGAGGAGGCACGTAGGTCAGTCAGACGAGATCTGAAGTGGACGGTGCATGATTCTTTATAACATTCATGCTCAGACACATCATTGTTCACAATGATGGGGTGGGTACTCCAGGTGAGGTAAAACAAACCATTTTGTGTTATTTTCCATTACTTAGAGCTTGTAAATGACCGAGTGGAGCCTCTGACAAAGACTCCAGTGTTTTTGGAGTAACTGTTGGCTGGAAATACCAAGCTGCTCCATAAACAGATAGTTGTGTCTAACTCTGGTGTGAATTCTGTAATAAAGGTGATCAGACCTGTGTCTGATTTTGAGTGACCGACTACATCTAAGAAAAACCATCAGCTCTGTTAGGAGTGTGTATTTCAGCCTATGTGCCTTATTTCTGTTTAGTCAGGTTTAATTTGGTCAGAATGCAGCCCCAGCGGATCCCCGGATTACTCAGCCAGCTCTCTCTGTGTTGTGATAACTGGCAGTGTCTGCCGCTTAACTGCGTCCAGATGAATGTTGGCTCAGGAGCAGGATCCTGTTACTAGTGCACTGAAGAAAGACGTGCACACACACACACACACACGCACGCACACACGCCTACATAAATACTCCAACTTAACATGACTTTTAACCCTAACCCCAAGCCTCTGGTCTTAAGCTGTAGGGATAAAAGCGCAAAAGTAGTTTGATTGAAAAACCCAGCATGCAGATTCTTATGAGAAACAGTGTGTCTGTGAAAAACGTAAGCATTTTGTTAATAGGATAGACTCGAGCTCATGGGTGCACACCTACACCCACATTCTTCGGTGCCACATGGAATGAGAGGACGCAGATATATAGTAGAAAGCTTGGCAGCATGCCATAACAGCTTGGTGGAATGGGTTTTGCTCACGCAGGTTCTTTTATTAAAAAGTCCTCTCCTGGAGAGTTTCTGTGGTCAGTCCTTCACGTCACCCAGCCGCAACCCCTCCTTGCTCTAGCTTTCACTCCACATTTGGGAACCATTAGGAGGCTAAAAGGGAGGCTACTGTACACATCCACTCATAATGCACAAGACTTGGCCGAGAAATACAGCAGTTATAATACACCTTTATACAGTTGTGTGAATATATATTTAGGATTTAAACTGGAGCTTTGTTTTTTACATTTTGCTGCATTATAACCACAAAATTTAATGTATTTTGGTGGTTTGAATATAATGAGCATAGAGAATCTCAGTATACATGCAGCTTATGAATGGCATCATTACGACCACACCAGGCAAGTCAGGTCAACTTGTGGAAAATTCAAAGTAGGGTTAGGTTGTTCAATATCTCAATGGAAAGATTATGGCTCAGCTGCAGACTTACAAATATGAGCAAAGAGAGCATAAACCAGAGAAGCAACCATGGTAACTCGGGAGGAGCTGCAGAGATTCACAGCTCAGAATGAATTATTTGTAACTTGACAGTTATTGATACTATTTGCACATTCCTAAACAAGCCACCTGTGAAACATGGTGGCATTTGTATGCTATGTGGATGCTTTTCTTCAGCAAGAACAGGGAAGCTGGTCATGTTGGGTGGAGAAAAATTCTTAAACATCTTTTTTTTTGTTATAAAGGACTGATAGAGGTTCATTTTCTAGCAGGACAGTGACCCTAAATAATTTCCATTAATGTATTCCTTTCCTTTGTTCCTGTTTTGTTATTACTATTTCTCCAGGCAGAACATTCTCCAGATGGACCGGAGATGGGATACGGCTCCTTCCACCAACAGTACTGGCTGGATGGACGCATCGTAGCTGTGGGAGTGATTGACATCTTGCCTACATGTGTGTCTTCTGTCTACCTCTACTACCACCCAGACTTTACATCTCTGTCTTTAGGGTCCTACTCGGCTCTCAGGTTAGTAATTCCTGGGCAACAGAGAGATTTTTACTTGTGGAGGAAAAACTTAACACCAGCCGTTGTAGACGATTAACTTCTTTCGTTGATCTCTCTACTGCATTTCAGCTGAAATTTTTTCTCTTTCTATTTGAGCTGTTGAACTGTTTCCCACATCATAGGTTCTGTTATGCTTTAGGTAAAACAAAAAAAAAGTGCCCTTTCTTCAGAGTTGATTGGTTGCGGCAGTGCTCTGTTTGTGGTTCAGCTGACGACAGCTCTCTCCTCCAAGCTGAAATATAAGAACGCCATCACACCCTATAGGCACACACATCCTGCATTTCCTGTAAGATGTAATTCAATAATGTGAGAAAGACTTTTTAAAATATTTATTCTCAGAGGTCGAAGACAGAGGTATGTGTGTGTCATTTTCAGGTGTAGCTTTGGGTGTCTGGGCATAGGTACAGATGTAATCTTGCACTAAATCAGCGCAACAGAGGTCAAAATATTTGCTGCTGCCTGAATAGAGGGAACTCCCTGGTCATCCTAAGCTCACGGTCTCCCATCACTTATTATTTTAAGAGCCTGAGTCTAAGAGTAACACAGACAGCTCTGTGTGGAGGAGGGAGCCAGCGGGACCGAAATCCTCCCCCTTGTTTACAGACACCAGAATCTGAGCTTTTGATCTGCTCTGGACACTCGAGTCTGCTTGGCTTACAGACTGTGTCTACAACCTGCTGCACAGAATTTACATGTTCTCCAAAGCACTTTTTACTAATTAAAGTCTAATTAAGTATGTTCTGGAGGAAGCCCATGTACACACACTCATTCTCTGTTGTCAGCCCACAGCTGACACCACATCAGAATGAATGTACATGAGTGCTTCATCTGTGCTTTGCAGAGGTTTTTCTGCCTCCTTCTCTGTCACTAATTTTCTTTATTTTAGGGGTTTACACTGATGATCTGTTTTGCTGGAGGCCACCCTCCAGTTCAGCATAATACTGATGCTACCATGCTCCTCAGTGTTATTAGCACAGGATGTGCAGTGTTTTTCCACCAATAGCATTATAAATGTATACCAAGCAGTTGAACTTTGGTCTCGCCTGATCAGAGAAGCGCCTTCTTTATGTTTGTTGTGTCAAGTTAATGGCTTAAGGAAATGAAAATGGGACATTTTTTCTCGCCACTCTTCCACAAAGGTCAGATTTGTGGAAGAGTAATATTTATTTATTCCTAATATTTATTCCAGTGACAGATTCTTCACCTGAGCTGTGGATCTTTGCAGCTGCTCCATAATTACCATAGACTATTTCTGTTTCTGATCCACTTCTCTCCCTCCTTTCAGATTAGGTGGATTTTCAGTAGTGACATAGTCTTTTCCATTTTCACATGACAGGTTAAAGAGTGCTCTGATTCTGAGAGATGCATTTTACTGAGATTGAATTGTTCTCAGGTGGGCTCTATTTACTAATAAGGTAACATCTTAAGGCAAAGCAATTGCACTGAATTTTGTATAACATCAACCATCCAGAACATCACATTTTTTGGTAAAGATGGTGAAAACTTGTGTAAAACACTTTATAGTGTAGAATCTGCGCAGTCACAGTAATTGTTATTCAGCTGTTCTAATACTGTCTGACTCAGCATTTAAACATCGCTAAAGGAAATGCTTATTTATCCTATAATCATATTCTGTGTCTGCTGTGCTCTTGTTCATGTGGTCTGTTTTGCATTTTTTTTTACATGTAATTCAGTTGTGAAACAGTAGGGGGGGACACTGAGACCTTTCATGCGTATAAGCTTTACTTGCTAAATGGGCACAGAGAAGAGCAGAAACAAAAATATCCTTATTGAAGTTCTTGTGGCATGAAACAATGCTGTGTTTTAAAAGACATGTCATTTTAAAGTAAAATTCACCAAAATTTAGAACATCTTCCATTTGGATAAAACATCTTTGTGATATACTGACTCCAGTGTAATTACTAATATTTTTATATAGCCTCTGTGCTTTCCAATTCCTCTTTTCTCACTTTATGATCCAGATTCAGCAAGCAGATAATTCATATTTTATAGTTTTCAGAAGGAAATGCTTTTGCATGCATTGCAGATCTGGAGCCAGCTCCTCGCGGTATGCAATGTTTTAGGCCCTTTGTGTCTATATGCACATCAGTATGAGGGAAGCTGTGCAGGAGCAGAGGCCTTGATAATTGGCTTGTGCTGGAGTGTCAGATGGCTGAAGAGGGGATAATGGCAGACTCAAGCTGCTGCCATGGGGCTGGAGGTGGGGGTGTGAAGGCCTCAAGTAAAGGGGGAAACATGGCTTTTTGTGAATGGGCACCTCCCCTCACTTGACCCCCCTCCTCTAATTCAGGCCTGCCGGGCCCTTTTGTAGTAAGGGGATGGGAACCCAGGAACCTGGCAGAAAGCGGGTGACCTTCTAGCACCTCGCTCTCGCTGCCTCTCTTCTCCATCCCTTTCTCTTTCTTGACCCTCCTCTTTTATATTCTCCTCCTGCTCTCTCACTCCCTATGTCTCCCCCTCCTTTCTCTCTGGCTTCCTTTGTCCCAAGTCTTATTTTTCAGTGCATCTATTTTATTTTAAGGCCTCGTTCTCTGTCTCTTAAGCATCATAAGAAAGGAAGAGAGAAACAAAAAAGGGAACAAAAAGAGAAGCTTGAATTTAGGTATGGAAGAGGAGAGGAAATGGCTAAAGGGAAGGGGGAAAAGACTTTGAGTAAAAGGATGCAATTAAGGAGGAAGCTATTGTGGAAAAATAAAGCAGGCAAGACATTTACTGTATTTGAAAGTGGTGCATAAATCCTGCAGGTTCTTAATCTTTATTCTACACACTCTCTTCAGTTCCTTGTCTCCACCTGAGGGGTTAATGCTAGTAGAGGAAAGGCGGTTGTTTTTTCCATGATGACATGAGTCCAAGAAAAGCAATGGTTGTTTACTTCCTGAGCTTTGATACTGGTCAAAGCTGCTAGAACCACTTCAGTTTTCTAATTTCTTCGATATACAAATGCTTCATAGAAAATGTCATTTTTCTTTCTTAACATTTGGGGCACACTAAGGTGTACTACAATTAAATGTATTTTTCTTGCTTCTCAAATGTACATAAAAACAATCATGCAGTTATTCATAGTGTTTTTTGTTTTGTTTTGTTTTTTTACTTTACTGGTTTATTTCTACAGAGGCAAATGTTAAGTAGGGTTCTATCACACTTGAATATTTATAGTATGAGCTAATTTGCAGTTCATGTCCCTAGTTGGGCTTTTGGTTACATAAAACGCAGCAAATTTTATAAAAGGTTTAAAATGCAAATATATACAGTAAAAACAGAACATTCATCAGGATTAATGCAAAGTGAGTTGGTATTAAATTGTCATGAAATTCAATAGAAGATGCTTGTGACTTTTCATGACTCTCTTGGAGCTTGATAGTTGCACATGCTTCTTTTGAACAAGAGGCTCAACAGTATTTTAAGTGAGACATAGATCAGGGAATACATGAACACGTGCAGGTAAAATCATTTATATATCAACTAAAAATACATGGAACAAGACCTGAGCCATGGTGTACACCTCCATTTATTTTTTTCTGTTATCTTAATATCATCTGGCACAAACATATATGTGGGTCAATTTAATATCATTCAGAAAATATAATATGCAAAAAATAAAACATTTTGTTTATTAAATTAAGATTAATCTCTGTGCAGCTTTTTCCTGCAAAACTGTTTTTATAAACTGTGTTTTTATGTCCCCCTGACTCTTTATAGGGAGATTGCTTTCACAAGAAAACTGCAGGAACAGTCCACCAAGTTGTGCTACTACTACCTGGGCTTCTACGTCCACTCCTGCCCCAAGATGCGCTACAAGGTATCTTACACTAAAATGTATACAGTATTTTCAGAAACTCAAGGCTCCTCACCTCTGAATATGAATCCCTAACCTTGAGCAATTTGTTTCATTTTGTTTTTACCCCCTTATGAAGAGTACATCCTTACATCATTGTCCTTTTTTGTTCACCCCTTCTAGTTTCAGTGACTGTGAGAATCTTTTCTTGCCAAATACATTTCTTAATTAACGTCAATATGAGAGCTATTCATGTGACAACAAACTACAACAACTGATGCCCATGTTCAGGGAGTGTGAACCCATTTTAAAAAAAAACACAAAAAACTCAGAGATTAAATGGGTTCCTTTTTCTGTTACAGTTCTTGTAAAAGCTAATCACTCCCTTGGATGTCTCTCTTTGTATTGTTGTTACAAATTAATCACTATCAACAAAAATGTTGACTGGATAAATTAGAAATCACTTATTCAATTTTATTTTAGGTTGTATATTGTTGTTTGTAATCATTTTTGTAGGAGTCAGTTTCTGCTTTGACATTAAATGATTTTTTTGGTGTTTATTTTTGTAAAAAAAAAACTAGATTTTGTTGATCATTACTGATTTGTAAAAGCAACAAAAGGATGAAATATCCAACAGGGTCAATACATCTGAGGTGCAGAAGGGCTCAAAGAAAAGCTAATCCACACCACACAACTGTTTTGGAAAAATGGCTAAATTTGTACCAATTAATATACTACTGCAACCATTGTTCTCCTCTGAAGCTAACTATTGCAGCTATGTTAAATTGGGTTTTAGTTCCCAATGAACTGGAACAGTCTGAGACTTTTTCAGCCAAATTTTCTGGGAAAATCCCAAAACTTGACTCAAAATTTCTGACATTGTCATTTAAAATCTGCAATCCATATTTTTATTCATGGTAGCATTGTACATTATTCAGTTCATCACTATTCATTCCTTTCGCGTTTATTCATTCACACCATCCTCAGTTTCTATGTTAGATGTTCCCATAGATTGTTCCTGTCCATAGGAGACTGATGTGCTGTTGAAGATTATGGCAAACCGTCATATCTTTTTATCTTTCATCTTGCTTTGGGTTTGCTTCACGCTTTGCTCAATTTCTCAGTTTGATAGTGTGTGCAAGGGGTGCACATGAGTGTGTTGTGTTTGCATCTGTGTGTTGAATCTTGATTACAATGTTTGTCTGAGAACTTGCGCTGTTACCACAGCACCTCACCCTCTCACACTGGCATTTACTACCCCTCCCCCATATCTTTTCTTGTATGTTTGTCATTGCAGCGTCTAGCTCACAACCTCCCCACTTCTTCCTATTTTACCCTTGGGGAGGGAACACAGAACAAGGGTGAGAAGGTTGCCCGTTTCCCACCTTTAGACTCTTGCAGTCCCACAGAAAAGCACCCACGCTCAAACATGCTCCCAGCAACATGCACAGTGTTTTGCTCCTCTGTCTGATTTGCATATATTCAGTTCATTAATGCACTGACATACTGGGACATTGTTTGACTCTTTTAAGACTTCTTTGGTGTTGAGTTGGAGGTTTACTGGTTTTGGGATCTCACGCTTGCTTCCAGTCTCTTTAGTGGCCAAGTTATAAGCACTTGATCCCTAGCGGGCACCACTCAACCTGTTCCAACACCATTCCATTACTTATGGGTTCCTCTTGTTTCAGTCTTGGCTGTTTTTATACTTCAGATATTTCTGGTAGAAGATAGTCATAAAGAAATGTTTGGATTAAAGTGCTTTATACAAGGAAAACATCAATAGTGCACAAAAGAAAAACAGTTTTAACAAAAGGTTATAATAGTGACTCTTTGCTAGACGAGTGTACAATAATTTCTGGTTTTCTGGGCTGACCATCTTCTTAATTTTGTGTTTATGGAGTTTCTACAGGGTGCCAAGATATTCTAAAATTCAAAAAATTTGAGCAGATTTTAAATACTACAAGTTTCCTTTGAAGAACGAGGATCACATTTCATCTTTCATTTACCACGTTTTAATAAGTATGGACAAAAGAAGAGAAAGTTTAATTAAGAAACATGTCGAATACTTTCCAGACTTGAATCCTTCTTCTATTCTTCTTTTCTAACTAATGGAAGGGTCCGCAATCTGTGGACTTGCAGGTTCTTTAGGCCTTACCCTGTGGGTCATAATAACTTTGGCCAAAAATGTGAAAGAATTGAACAATATTTTTAAATATCTGCATGGTTTTAAAATGTTTGCATTAGCAGTGTTTTCCTTTTATTTTCATGCATATATGCATTACATTTCTGCAAAAAATGAAACAAATAGTGTATGAGGAATATCCGTTTTTCTCTTCTTAATAGGTTGCAAACTGTGTGCTTTTTTTCTAGTATAACTTTCTATAAAAAAAAATAACGTCACTTTGAATAAATTGCATTGAACCTAAAAACAAAAAATAAAATACGTTAGTAGGTAGATTGTATCTTGAACATTTGTGTTTGGAAACATGTTTCCCTATTTAAAATATTGGAAATCAAAAATATTTTTGTTACTGTGAGGAATGAAAAGTTAGTTTTTTCATTTTGTTTTTGGCACCTTTCAATATCTAGAAATAGTTTTACCCATTCTTCATTGTACCTTAACTACTAGCACACAGACTTGTTCTGGTCAGAACATTTCATACTTCTCAAGGACTCCTCATAGATCCCATCTACTACGGCATAATTATCAGATACCACACAAGAGGAAGGTCCTTCAGTTTCATTTAGACACATCATTTGTGTCCAAAAGAAGCTGCAAAAGCTCCCAAACCAGAGCTGGAAGAACAGAATGATCTTATGTTATTCTTGCACCCCTGGGAGAGAGAACACATTTCTTGCAAAGTATATATTGGACTGTAATCATCAAAAATAGTCCAACAACTTGTATATTTTGAGTCTGGTGTGCATAAAGTTTTGGACACTAAAAGCTTTATTGCCCTGTCTCTTATGCCACTATATCTGTTATATGTCTGCATACTTTCTGTCTGCATGATTGTACTGCCCATTTAAAGTTAAAATTCTCAATTTCTGTTATTGTTATTCTTGAGCTGTTAATTTGGAGGAGAATCCTTTCGGCTGGGTTGTGTGACCAGGGAGACGGCCCCAGGCGAGATGATCTTGTAAGCACTGCCAGCAGCAGGACATGGTCCTGTAGGAAAGCCTTAAAGGGCCCTCAGAAGACTTGAAGTACAGCCAGAAGCTGGGAGGACGCCTGGCTGGTGTCAGACACTCTTCTTTGTTCCTAAAGCTGGGACTGAACGTCCCACAGAGTCTCACTGGTTTGGCTGGCGGTTCAGGGTTTGACGTGACATTCTGCCCCTGGCTTCTGTCCCTGGGCCATTTGCCCTCCCTGGCCTTCTGATGTTGAGCTGTCTATGAGGAGCAGAAGGTGAAACTGTTGGAGTCTAAATGAGTGCAGAGGTCTTGGCCCTTTGGTCGTTTTTCTTTCTCTTGACGCTTCACATGTTAAAGCTAACAGTGACTCTTGTGGCTTTACACAGACAGAGACTTCATTTCTCTGAATTCTCTGGACTTATCTCAGCCCTCCATGTTATGAACGATATCATGACCAAATGCAAGTTGAGTCAGAAAGTGTAAGTGATAAGTATGCAAACCTTTCTTTATTGGATATTTATGAACAAGAACGCCTTTTACATATGGGGAATTTCTGGATATTACTAATTTTTAAGATGTTTAAAATTATTGAGGTCAGCTTTGTAATTTATTCATATATATAATGAATAAATTATATATATATATATATATATATATATATATATATATATATATATATATATACATATATATATATATATATATATATGTTTCCTGTTTCATAAGCTATGAAAGCACCCTCCTCCATCAGTCCCTATAAACATGTCTAGTCTGGTCAGAAGATTTCTCCCCAGAAAGAATTTTCTTGTCATGGCAGATGCTAAATTCTGATGAGCTTATAGATGTTCCATTTTAGCATTTGGTCAACATCCTGTCAGTTTATAGTGACTTGAAACCAGTGCTGTCGCTCTCCCCACATCCATAAGTGTGTAAGCTACCAAGTGAAAGGGACACACACACAAAAGAACAGGCTCATTAAAAAATTATTATAATTAAAATAATATTCTATATTTTAATATTAGTTTAGTAATTAATATTAAAATAATGAAATGCTTTATGTTATTTAAATAAAAACAGATGAAGCATTTTAGTAGATAATTATAAATGATCACAGTCTCTCTCTTCCCCTCTCTCCATCCATCATATCACTCTGTTGTCCTCTGCACAGTGTTTTGCGCTGAGACTGCGTTCAGGGCAGCTATGTACGTCTCATCTTAGGCAGCAGTTGGGAATGAGAGAAGCAGGATGAATCTATGTTATTTTACTGTTGTAGACAGATAAAGACACTGCAAAGCATTGGTTTACATGCAGTAATTCTCTACTGAAGCAACACTAAACTGTTCTGTACAAATGAAAAATGATAAATACAAAGCAACAAAAACATGAGAAACGATCTCTTGTTTAGTCGTTTACATCTGTCCTGCTTCAAAAATTATTTACTTCAGGCAGGAGTGTTAGTTCATCTAAAATATGTGTTTGACTTAATGTGAAAACGTTCTGCAGACTGAGGATGTTCTGGTTTCAATTAGCTAGTCCTAATTAATCTCCCTCAAGAAAACAAAACTTGTCGGGATTAAAAAAGCATTTGTGCTTCAGGTGGCCAAATAGCTACCAGTGGTCTTGCTTGAAGCTCGCTTTTCCACCCATGATGAGTGTAATCTTCTGACTGGCACTGGCTGCTGAGGTATTGCATTTAAATCTGGATAAGCAGACTTTAAAGTGAGCAAATGGAGCATTCAAATACTTCCGTTGACAATCTGCTCTCGATCTTAATGTTTTGAGGCCTGTTCAAGGGAGGCATGGCGGCACCTCATTCTAACGCTGTTCTAACCTCTTGGTGCTGGAGTGACAGTAACATCAAGTGGGTCTTGCTATTCTTGTTCAGTGGAAGAATGTCTTGCTCTGAGCTCAGGAAACCGTAAAATTTTCCACAGAGGATGCAAAGAAAGGAGGAGTTGGTAAAATTTGTGAAAAAGGGAGGAAGAGTGTTGATGAAGGGGGAGAAAAAAGCGACAAAATGTGGGCCAAATGAGGAGGCTGGATGAAAAGGAGTATTCGTTTTCCGGCAGTGCTTTACAGACTTTTAAAGAACTTCTTTTTGCAGCAGCTGCACCTCCGTTTCCTTTCAGTCCAACTCCTCCTTACCCACAAATAACAAACGCTGTCAGAGAAGCTGGTCGGTTTTCCAGAGCCAGCCAACACTTTTCCACATGGCCAAAGCTTGTGAATAAAGAGGACCCAAAATTAATCCATCCAGGTGACAGTGGCTGTGTGGAAGAGTGCATTAGGTTACGACTGAAAGAATTTGGATGTGGTTTCAGGCCCTCTATAGTGCTAATGTTTGTCTCAATCAGTGAATGCCTGCAGGCTTTTCTGTCACCTGCTGCACCTACTACCTTGTGCTTATGACATAAATTAGAGAGGACATGCTAGAAACTTTTTTTAGGCTATGCACATATAAACTCATGCCCAGATGTTTGCATTTAGTTCTCATTGAGTCAAAACATTTTCCTTTTCAATCGTTGCTCATTCCTTGTAGCTTTTCCAGATAGTTCTCAATAAGAAGTTTTTTTAATTTAATGAATGAACTTTTAGACAGGCTTTCTTTGTGCTCTTGTTAATCGTGGCGGGTTGCAGCACGCTAAAAGGCTCTGAGGCACATCTGTCATGATTCTACATGCATGCTATTTTCACTCAAGGAGCCATAAACAGACAGCATGTTATGCGTACGTGTGTGACCTCACATTTACTGCGTCACTTGAACATCTGGGTAGACTGGGAGCAACATAGTTAATCTGATGCATGTAGACACCCTCATCTCTGTAAACAACTTCTTTTTCCTCTTAAAGTAGTACTTTAAGATGGAAAAGTACTACTTTAAGTAGTACTTTAAGCATAAAAGAGGTATGCTTACCCTCTTTTCATGAGGGTAAGCTTATCTCTCAATTTTAGTTTTATTGTCTGTTTATGTAGGATCCTCAAAATCTATTCTTACTCACTCAACATCACATTAAAACAAAAAAAATCTACATCTTATTGGGATTTGTTGTAGCAAATCAGATAGTAGTGCATATTTGTAAAGTAGAAGTGAAATGGTTTTAATTTATAGTTTTAATTATTTTATTTTAAAACAAATCTAAATATTAAAAGGTGTGACCTGCATTTGTGTTTCCCATGAGTCTATCCTGCATAAACATCTGGAGTTACAGCTGCACGTCTTTTGGAGGATTTCTCTACCAGCTTTGGATGTTTACAGACTGAATTATTTGCCCATTCTTCTTCGCGAATAGCACAAGCTGAGTCAGATCGGAAGCAGACCGTCTCTGTGTAATCTTCGTTTTCAAGTCTTTCCACAGATTCTCAATTTAACTCAGTTGTTGACTTTGACTGGGCAATTCTGACACATTAGTTATAAACCGCTTCATTGTAGCTCTGGCTGTATGTCTCAAGTCACTTTCAACCTCCATCAGGTCTACTTTCCTGTTTTTAGCTGCATTCATCTGACCAGTTTCTCTTCCCCTGCTGAAGAAAAGTGCATGCCACCACCATGTTTCAGTTTTTTTTCACAGAACTTTCTTTCAATTCTCTTTCTTTGTTTGTTTTTGCGACTTTTCCATAAAGGTCAGATTTGTGGAATACTGCACTTGTTTTTTAAGGGGTATCAGAGTAAATGGGGGGTGGATGCAAATGTACATTACGCTTTTTATATTTTTGAAACCACGTAGGATTTTACTTCTTAATTGTGCTCTACTTTGAGTTGGTATTGCATGAAATTTCAATAAAAGACATTAAAGTTTGTGGATTCAAAGTGAAAAAATGTGAGAGGCTTTAAAGGTGTATGAAGCTGTTCATATCTTGATGACTTGCATCGATAAGGTTTACATTGAGCAGCTGCATTCGTGTGGAACTGATGGATTTCACAGATGCTGCTGGTCCAGACACAGGACAACCACACCCCCTAAGCCCTTTTTTCTTTTTTTTCTGCCTTTTTCTGTTTCTGTTCTTCTTTCAGCAACTATCCAAAACCAGCCGCCTATATGCCGGTTGGGATGACAGATTAATAGTGTCTGAAGAAACTTCCAGCTGATTCCTTTCATAGATAAAAACAGGAAGTAAAACATTGTTCTTCATTTATTCTAATGTTGTTATAAGCCTGACAGGCAGGAGCAGTTTTTTTCATTTTAGGGTTGTTGGTGATCCCATTTCTTTAAACATTTTCTCAGATAGAGGTGATACGTTATAAAGGTGCTGTGGTCAGTTCAGTTCAACATGGAATTACCCTGATATGGGTTTCTTTTTCTTGTGCTTGGTTGAAGCTGCAATTATCTTGACCTTTAAAAGATAATTTGTTGTTTTCCCCTTCAGCAGTGCAGGTAAAGTCCTGTACCCCCTCACAATAACATCAAACCCCAACCTAGACCTCTTTCAACCCTAAGATTTTCAGATTTCTGCCCTCCCCCTGTTTCAAAATCTAACCTTTTCGAACTGAAGTGTTGTTGTTTGATTTAGCTCGACAGGAGACCACCATCAGTGCACAACTAAGCAGAAACATTTGTTTAAGCTTTTTAAAAAATGTCTCTGCTCTTTTATGCCCCATCGTCTCCACCACACCCCTTCAGTCTTGCCACAATTGTGTTTTTAACAAATCATTAGCAGGTTGCAGCATAGCTGGATAGCTGCCGGCGCTTGGCACCTCCTATGAGGGGCGCTGACAGGGTTAGGTTCTGAGGCGGCAGAGTTCAGCGGGTCGGGTCAAACAATCCATTCTGACTGGTGGTGGCAGGACGAAGAAGAGGAACGTCGGGTGGCAGGAGGGTAAGAGTGAGGGGAAGGTTTGAGGGTCATAAGGGCAAAAATGAGAGTTTGGAGTGTATGCCATGCTGAGCAGCTCCAGAGCCCTCTAGCTGCCAGTTCGAGGTGTTTGCATTGCCATTAGCTTCACCTCTATTTATTTTCAAACCCGCTGCAGCTGCGCCACTTTGTCTGAAATGCCTCTTTGGCAGGGGAATCCATCTAGATCATTGATAAGCTTCACAAGAGACAATGAGCCGCCCTCATAAACGTTGTTAGACATGTTAGACTTTCTGTGGACTGTGGTTTTAGGTTTGGCTTTATAATAAGATGTCTGTGGTGGAGTTTTAAGGCTGAGATTAGAGCTGCAGTTCTGGCAGCAAGTCAGAGAGTTGTGGTCTATGTCAGAAAGGTGTAATAGCTCCCCTTCACCATAAAAACCAGAGGAGATAAAGAGATAAAAGGTACCCGTTCTTGGAGCTGATGTCCATAAAAAGCGCTGCCATTGGTTCTCAGGGCCCACTCGAAATGCGATCCTGTAAAAATATTTTCTCCTCATTAACCTGTCAGCCGTGGAGCCATGACGCTTAGCCAGGCGCAGGAGTGCTGGGCAGAGTGGGCTGGGTGGAAGGAGTTGTGGTGGTTGTCTAGAGGCCCAAAAGGGGACGGGGGGAAACTTACCAGTCTGTGTGCTTTATTTGAAGGTCGTGCTGTGGTGATGTGTTGAGTAGGGTGAAAAGGCCTCAGTGGGCCCCAAGTGTTTAAACAGCAGCAGTTTGCATAAATCCTGCCAGACATTTTGAGGATCCTCTCTCTCACACAAATTCATATTAGTGCAGGACCTTTGAAAGCTCCCCTTGAATCTTTTAGATTGTGTTACATTGTAGCAACAAACTTTAGTTTAGTTTCTGTGGAGTTTATTAAATAGTCCAGGGGTGCCCAGGTTCAGTTCTCAGCAGCTACTGTCCTGCAACTTTTGGACGCATACCTTCTCCCACACATCCATTAAATGGTTGAATTCCCTCATTGGCATGCTTTAGCTCTTATAATGAGTCATTCATTTGAATGACTCAATGGAGAGGAGATGCAAGATGGAGCAACACAAATTGGTGTGCAGTTGTGAAAATGATGGTACATGGTTTTCAGATTTCTTTACCAATCAAAAATGTATATTGTGCAGTTGTTTTCATCCCCTTTTACTGTGATGCTCCTAAATAAAATTCACTTCAACAAACTGCATTCAGAAATCAGAGGAGGAGAAGCAGGATTAGTGGAAAATATAACTAAAAGCTTTAAACACCTCACAGAGTTCAGTTTAAAGTTTGCCTCACGCCATGCAGAGGACAGGAAATGTAGATGAAGGTATGGAACAGATTCAACCAAAACCATTCTTTTCATGAGGGTGGTGAAGTGTTTTTCAGTACGAACAGAGAAGCTGATGGGGATTAGTCTTGAGAGTGTGATAGAGATTCACCTTCCAGTAGGGAAATACCCAAAAATGTGTAGAAATGGCCAATCTTTGACTAGAAACCGTCTTTCTACTTAAAGTCTAGAAAGACTGTAACAAGAAAAGATTGGCTCAGGGAGGCAGGATCCATATACCCACTACTTCATTTCCCCTCTGTTTTATGGCATTCTTTTGTTTTTTGCTGTATGATATTCTGTTGTATGATGTTTTAATGATTTTTGAACAGGTTGTTGAAAATGAGAATTTGTTTTCAATCAACTTACCTTGTTAAATAAAGGTTTGTGTATTTATTTGTTGAACATTTTGACTGAGAAGCATTTTCCTTCCACTACACAACCATACACTCCTTTTTGTGTTGGTTTAATACAAGAAATCCCAGTAAAATGCATTGCAGTGTAGTTTTTACATCTTTACTGAAGGGCTTATTGCGTCTGTCTGAAGTGAAATCTCGTTTGTTTGGACTTGTCTGTCTTTGCTGATCGTTCATCTGCTCAGGCCTCTGTTCTGTTTGTCTTTCTGCGTCTGTGAGCTGCACCGTTTACGTGTGTCCATCAGCAGCCAGAGGCCATGCCTCTAGTCCCCCACCCACCTACTCTATTCTAGCAGAATGTAGGTGTGTCAACATGTTCAGACTGATAAAGGGAGTGCATTGTGAGAGCTGTAGGTTCAGGAGAGAGTGTGGTTGTAGGGATCAGGGCCCATGTTTATTGGTTTTTGACAGAGATTGGCGCAGTTTGACCCTGGGTCAATGTGCTGGCCTGGGCCAGAGTAGGTTAGATCTGCCTGGCTTTGGGCCACACTAGGCCTCTTTGTGTTCTCTCTGACTTCAGGTCTCTCCTGGGAGATGGCCAGCCGAACAACATGCTGTAGTAAGACCACAAATGTGGCATGCTGACCTCTACTTCAGCTTGGGTCAAATGATGATTACTTTCTCTGAGAACTTGACCAATAATTTATCCCTTTCATTATTTTCCTCATGCTTCGTTTGCTGTATTATACAAAAAACAACTAAATTTGGTGTAGGGGGGGTTGCACAGTTGGTGCTAAAAACAAACAGAGCAAAGTTGAACTTTTTCTATTTTGCAATACACTCTTGGTACTCAACTTGCTGAATTAGTTCTTTCAGTTTTACCAACAGATGTTCTTTTCATAAAGCGGTTGATCTGAGCTGATAGAAAAGTTTTAGATTCTGCTGTTGAACTCTGTGTTCAGTGCACGACTTGTATAAACTATAATATCACAGCTATAACAGGGAGGTAGATCTTCGTGTAAAATTTTAAACAATAAAGACAAGAAAAACAAGAATAAGCTGATATAGACAATAAATGGATAGACTAAATTTATCTACTTTCCTCCTGTCCATTAAACCTGAAAAATGCTTGTTGATTTTAAGATGCTGATAATCTGCCTGTTTAACTAGAGTGAAGTTTGATATTTATAACAATAAAACAGCTCATTTCTCTAAAGTGCTGATATAGACAATAAATGGATAGATTAAATTTATCTACTTTCCTCCTGTCCATTAAACCTGAAAAATGCTCGTTGATTTTAAGATGCTGATAATCTGCCTGTTTAACTAGAGTGACGTTTGATATTTATAACAATAAAACAGCTCATTTCTCTAAAGTAAATGTATAAATTAAGAATTTTTCCAAAAACATTTTTAGAAAAGTTAAAATTAAAATTAATTTTGTGGGTAACACCAAAACGCAATTCATTTTTAAGCTGAATACATCTTCAATATAAGGAAAATAAAATACAGGTGTGCATCAGTGATTACTACTCATTTTTCTAGACTGCTTCTGTCTTCTGTGAGCCAATCTAGAGCTGAAGATCAGAAAACTCCATATCCTAATAATTTCATGGGTAATTACTTGAAATCACTGCTTGATGTCTGGCAGATATGAATTGATGAAGAGTCTGTCCAAAATTTCCAATAGCAGAGACACACTTAGATATGGCTCACCATCCAGGGCGACTGAGCCTGAGAGCAAGCACAGAATATTTGCCAATAAAATAGTGGGTGACTGATTCTCCACTTTTTACCTACACTTCTTTTTGTATTCAGACTAAAATGTCAAAATTGGTGAAAGAAGGAAGTGAACAACACATACTAGATAATATAATTTGAACAGAATAAACTGAAGTTTTATGGGAGATGAGGGCTGTTTTTTTTTTTTTTTTTTTTTTCGTGGGGGATGGGGTTACCTAATAAAAACTTGTTCATGACAAGCTGAAGGTCTGAAAGAGATTCCTGACTGATGCATAGACCAAACTAATTTTTCAGCTTTCTAAGTTTTGAGGTGGAATTAAACTAGAAGGCAAAAAGACGTGCGTTTTCACAAGATTTCCTTGGCTGCAGTACTGCACTCTATTTACGGGTCTGATTAATTGCTTCTTTCATGATTTAGAGCTATGAACCGGGGACATAGCTCCCCATTTTACCAAGGTGCGGGTGAAAACATGACAAAACTGGGTTGATGGAAAACAACAGAAGAGAGGAGCAAAAGGGACAGTGGAGGTTTAGATTTGATAATAAATTTCTCTCTGACAGCAGGGCCTCTGCTATCTTTATGTGTGGTCTGAAAAGAGTGAGTGGAAGTGATCATACATCTGCACAGCATTGTGTAACTGTTTATCAAGTCCTCTACATGTTTATTTAGTTCAGATGATGGAGGTTGTGTAATTGTTTACACCGGGGCAGCTTCTTTTTCAAATGAAGTTGAGTAATTTTACTCTCTTGTAAAAAGTTTAGTTCACTGGAAAATTCACCCTGAAGTGGACTGTTTTCCTGTAAACGTTTTGCTTACTCACTTACAACCACACAGCAAAACATCACATGCAGTGCCTCTTGTCTGCTATTGCCTCTTTGCAAAATGGTTCAAATTCCAACAGATTGGTTGGAGAGCAATCAGAGGTCTTTAAGTTTAAAGTGCTGCTGCATGTTCTCAATTGAATTTAGGACTTTGACATGACCGTTCTAACACATGAATATGTTTGCGTGTCAGCAACTTAATTGTTCTCTATAATTGCTAAGCAATGTTAGGCCCCAGTTTGAAGTATTCTGCAGCCTCAAGGATTCTGCCAACACCATGTTTTACATTGTGGATAGTGTTTACAGGTAAATGATGCTTGTAGACTGGAAGGTTAAATTTTGATCTCACCTTATTCTATGTTTGCTGTGACTGCTATGTGGTCTGTGTGCAACTGCAAACAGGACTTCTTCTATTCTTCCAATAAGACCCAATTTGCAATAAAACACTAAAACAGGAGTCTGCAACCTGCAACTCTGCTAGTGGGTCTCATGCTGAAATGATTAAAAACCAATTGTTTTTCAAATATAGATATCAAAACAAATGCAGTTTTTGATATCTATATTTTTCAGTATTTTAATGGAATAATTTCATTAAATTTTCAGATTGACAGTGAAAGTACCAGGAATATTTCTTAGTATTTGTCCTCAAGTTGGAAACTGTAATTAAATTATTTTTTGCGTCATATTTGCTAATATATCAATATCCCACAGAAGACAATGTACCATTCTCTTTTTACAAATGTTTGTTTTTCTTAATTTTCACTTAACAAATTTATCAAAGAATGGAGGCTCAATGACAGATTGAGCTGTTTGGGGAGATTTCATCAGGAAAGACAGAGGAACCCATAAAACTGTATTCATGACTGAAACAATCCTGGAGATAACTCTTATGAATAACGTTACATTCCAGGTTGTCTGCTTATTTACAGAAAGCGAGTTCTTTTATAATTTCTAGGGACTTAAACTTTTGTTTGATTTCGCAGACACTCTGTTTTATCATTTGCAGTGATAAGTCTCTTCATTCTCAGCTGTTAAGGGGTGTTAGATTTACACCCTAAAGGTTTAATTTCCAGAAAATCAAATGTAGAATTTGCTGAAGGTATTTTAGATTTTAAATATTTAGGTACTTAAGCCATCTGACTTCATTATCCAATGTGGCTACCAAGGTTTTAAAGAATAGCAAAAGTTGCAGAACTAAAGAGTTAAATTATGATGTTTTTTCCCTTTGAAATAGAAACATACATACATACTCACAATCTTTTTTGCAGACTTTTAGTATTTGTGACAATAGATGAAATATATTGTTATTTTTCATAATAGTTATCACAACAATAAGCAAATCTCTGGAGCATATTCAACTCGAGTGTGATGTCTTTGCCATTAGACTGGCTTAAAAAAGACTTCTGTGTGCAGAGCTCTGTCATCATGCATCATCCATGGAAGCAGTGAGGCATGTGTGAATTGCAAGGTCTTCATGCCAAATTTGGAAAGCAAGATTTAAGAGTGCAATACAGCAAAGCACCTCACAAATACAGATAGTATTACATTGTTTCTGTTTTTGTTTTTTGTTTTTCCAATGTTTGCAGTCAACTTTCCAGACCACTAAAAGATGGGTCATTTCACTCTGTGCATCTTGTCTGCTTTCAAGTGAGGATAACCAGACTTGATTGTGTATCATTTTGGTTTGGTTCAACTTTTTTCTCAAAACCTCACGCAATAAACAGAAAGTATAGGCCTGTAAAAATCAGAAATGCTTTTTTTTTTAAATCTATTATAGAAACACATTGACACAAGCAGGTTAGAGTAAATAAACAAAAACAAAATATCTGTGGGATGTTAAGAGCTAGCCTGATTTTGTACTTTTTCCCCCATTTCTTTAAAGGCTATCTCTGTTCCTATCACATCTTTGCAGTTTCTCTTGTAACCTTTTACTGTTTCCATTTTGCTTTTGCAGAGTTGTAGTCACTTGTAGCAGGAACTGTGTGCCTCATTGTGTTTCTACATGCACCCAGGTGCGGGTTCTCTGTATAGAGGTATGTCTCATTGTGTTGAAGGAATCTATAGAAAGGAGGCAGAGTGTGAGAGTGTCAGGGTAATCATGCTGACATTTGTATAAGAGCCTGAAGCTTGTTGGGACTAGATGAGTGTGTGTGTCAGTTGTAGATGCCATTTGTCTGTTAGCAAAGGCACTTAAACAAGTTATTGTTTATTTTACTTGAGTGAGAATTTCTTCTTTTTCTGACATCTTTCATCTGCTGCACTGTAATGTTGTTTCCTCATGTGTGATGCAGAGAGGAATCCATAGAAGCTGCTACGGTCATACTTTTATCTCTTTTCTTCTGTAAGCATAATTTCAAATGGTGATTAAAAGCATATGATTGTTTGATTCTGTTTAGTTTAGTGCCAATTCACAGCAGAGGTTTCAAGTAGGGTTGCGCTGATCGGCTCTACTGCTAATACCAATTTTTTTAAATGTATTTTCATCAAGAGTTCAGTAGCTGACCTTTGCGGAGGTAGATAAGATGGGGAGATGTGATTGGTTTTACATTTTGCGGCCAATTTTAAGGAAATGGAAGCCGATGCAGATCACTCGGTGTACTCCTTGTTTCAAGCACCTTTTGGAAAAACGAGAGATCCAGTTTTTATACAGGAGATTGGTTAGATCAGTAGCATAGTGTCTACAGCCTGGAATATTACCTCACATGCCAGTTTGTTGAAAAACTGTATTCCAAAAATGTTTACTTTTCTGTTAACGTTTCCGTTCCGTCCTGGAAGAGGCTTAATTTGTTGTAAGTAAAAACGGGCAGCTTATTCTTTCCCCTCTGACAGATCGGTCATGAGCAGAAGAGTTTGTTTATATTATTTTCATTGGTGGTATTTCCTTTGTCTCTATTATTTACAGTTCATTTCGACGACTGTACTTTGTGTTTACTTATTCAGCACTTTCTGACCTCAGCTGTGTATGAAACGCCAGGAACGCTCGAGTCTTTGTCCTACAGTTTGCTGTCATATAAACTCCAAATATTGTGTGTGTTGAGGCAGCACAGCAGGCCTGTTGCAGGCGCCAGCTTGTTTACAGAACTCTCTCTGCAGTTTGCATTTGTTTGGAGCCGTGTGATAGAACGCAGGTCTCTGATAATGGAGTCTAATACCCCTCCTCCTGTGCCTTGTTTCTGTTCGTTCAGCCCCTTCACTGGCCCCCCCCTCCTTACGCTTTGCAGCTGTTTTTGTTCTGCTTGATTTACTTTCCATCCAAAATGTTATTTCAAATACAGACTTGTACCCATTTAGCAAGCACACATAAGAATAAGCTTGTATGTTTATGTTTCCTGCTCAACTTTGCAGACAACTCTCCAGTCAGAGAGAAGGGTAGATGTAGCAAGGAACAGTACCGGCCCGCTTCTCCCTTAAGAGAAGGGAGTTTGAGCCACAGCTCAGACTTCACCTCGACCCTGGGGTCAGTTTACAACTTGTCAAACCTTGAGTTATCAAGGGTCATCACTAGAGTTTGTGGAAATGGTCTTATCAGTGTCATAACAAAGGTTCATCTAACTTCGACCTAAGTGTCTCTTAGCTAATGATGCTCAGCAGTCAAGATTTGTTTAATGCTTTTTATGTAATTATTTAAAAACAGGATGTCTTTACACTCACTAAAATGGGGCACGTTAAAAACGTTCCTGATTTAAATGTGATTTTTTTTTTCTCTGCTAGTCAAAGTGCTCTTAAAATGTCTGGAAAAAATGTGGAATTTTATTTAAGATTTTTCAGAAGTAAAGATGTATTTAAGACTATAATAAGACTATAATAAGGTATTTCTTGTTCTGTTGTCTAAATTATAGATTTCTGAAAAACCAGTTCCTTCAGTCATGGATTATTATTAAGCTGCATTTATGAAATCAGAAATTTACCATATAGTGTGAAGTAAGGTGTGAAGTTTAGACAAAACTGTGCTATAATCATCCATTTGGTCACCCATTCATATCTCCATTTGTCTATTCATACCTCATTGTTCATCCGTCCATGCTTCCATCCATCCATCTATCCATCTCTCTACCCTTCCATTTGCTTATCCATCTGTCCATCCAACTGTCAACCCATCTACCTATTTGTTCATCCATCCACCTCTCCATTCTATCCATCCATCATAGACGAACAGACAGACAAGTTTAGATAATGTTCATTCATTCACCTCTCTATCTTGCCATCTGTCCATGTGTCCTCTTCTATCATCCATCGTCTTTCATTTTCCATTTTAAAGTTTTATATTAATATGTATAAATGGTCAAAAGTTTTTCTCATAAATGTAGAGCGGCTACAACAGCATGTTGACATTGGATCTTTGTCTTCTTTTCATTTCTCAGGGACAGTACCGGCCCGCTGACCTCCTTTGCCCAGAATCTTACACTTGGGTTTCTGTGGAGCAATGCATACCGCTGCTCAACAACTCCCGCTATGCTCGTTTAAATCAGGACCCTGATGCAGGTACGGCTTTTTGTTGAAGGTATTTAATACCATAAGTAAATGAGGCAGTCCTATCTTACATTAGTTCAGGATTATTTCTAAAATTAGCAACCTATCAAGCCACTGATGCTCCTTTTTTGGCACGGTTATGTCTGACTATTATGTTTGATATTCCGGTTCTGAAACGCTGTCAGTTTTCAACCAACACACTCTTGTTCCATCAGTTCACAATGCATTTTTTCAGAAAACATGGTGGTGCTTATTTTATTCTTTGCAAACTTCTTTTACTTTACTCAGTAACAGAAAAGTAAAGAAATAGACCCTAAGTTATTAACGCAAGAAAAAAACACCTTTGTTAAAAAATTTATATAACTGTTATCCTAATGAGGTGTTTAAAGATAGCTAAAGTTCACATAACTGTCCTATTCCATTGAGTAAAATTAAACATAACTCATTCCACCAAAAATCCCTTATTTGTTAATTTCATTTTTCTACTTTTATTTCTTTAGTGTCTTAATTTTATTGTCTTTCTTTTTATCTTGAAACTATTATTTAAAAAAAGTCTATGTAACAATTTTGGGAAAGTTATTTTATTTTTACCTCTGTAATCTGTGACATCGTTTCCTTCTTCCCCATTCTGTTATGGAGTTTGTCATTGAGCTCCTGTTAATTTACTTCCTGAAAGTTGTTATACAGGGTGAAATGTACAGTCTTTCTGCTAGCATTTTGTTAAAATGTTAATTTTGGTTTCTATCTAGATTTCAGCAGCAAACGGGATAATTTTATTGAGCGTTAGCTTTATTGTTGCAGCCTGTGCATGAACAAGCCGACTTTGCCTTTCCAGCGCTGATGATGTTTTTTATGTGGTTCATGGGCAGGTGAGCTGATGTCGACTGGAGGTTTTTCTTGCTGCTGAACTGTTTTATTTCATTCCTTGCAGATATATTACTACTCATTTCTTTTTTTGCTGAGCTTTCTTATTCATTTGTGAAGACTTGTGTATTTTAATTTCACTTTATGCAAATTGCTATGCATTTCAATTGTTAATCACAGAGATTTGTCGGTGGTGTGTGTTTCTTTTATTTATATTTGTTTTGTCCATGTTTCAGAATGTGTAAAAGAATGTTATATTGGCATTTAACGCAAAATACTGGACGAAACTTGAGTCCACTCATGGCTTTTAAGAAAGAAGGTGAGTCGATGTCGGCTGGGTGTTTTTCTTGCTGTTGAACTGTCTTAATCCATTATCTGCAGAAAAAACCCGCCATCAGTTAGGCTGAACTGCAACTCCCTTCCTTCTTCATTTATACAACGCAGAACTTTATTGGTGGTCCGATTGGAGTAACGCTGAGCCCGGCTGTTGCTGACACATTGAGTGTCCCACTGTGTCTGTGACCCCTAGTGAACATCAGTCTGTACACACATACGTAGACCAAATGTACAGCACATATGTAGCATCTCTCACACACTCACAATCATTGTTTGTTTGACAGGGAGAAAAGTTGGGCCATCGGCCGTTCAGCAGGATAAACATGGGATAAAATGTGCATGTTGTCTCTTGTTTGCCTTTAAATGCATCGAAGAGGCGCCAGCCGGGAAACGCAAACAATAAGTGGCAATTTGTGTAATTTCATGCATCAAAATGGTGCATTTACACTCTGTTGGTCCCTTTAACGTTCCTGATTGTAAAACATATCAGTTAGCAACAATCTGATGTACTTTAGTGTTACTTACAGTAAATAGCACCTACTTGATGTCACCCACTTATCTCCCCTCTGCCTCCTGACTTTTCTACTATATTTCTGCCGTATTGCATTCCATATCTTGTCTATCAGTCAGACACTCTCCCTTGTGCCTCACAATGCTTTCAGCTCCTTAGCCTGATGAGTGTTGGTGTTCCCAGTCTGAGTGGGAACTGATGGATTCGCTCCCCTCTTACTGGGCCCTGCAAAGGTTTTCATCCCCCTTTAATATTTTCTTGGATGTTTCGTAAATTTTTGTATGTGCTTCATTTGGATTTTATGTGATAAATGGACAAAAAAAAAGAAAAGAAAAAGGGTTTAGTTTGTTTTTTCAGCCCTTATGTACTAATACTTTGTTGAATCTCATTTAGCCACAACTAAGTTGCAGATCTACCAGCTTTGCATCTAGACACTTATTTTAAGTGAAATCAGCTCAAGTTCAACTTGTTTAGATGGTGAAGAATTAAAAACTATATTTTTGATATTTGTCCCAATTTTAGTCAGACTTATGTCTAGACTTTGACTATGACATTCTAACACATGAATTGAATCTAAACCATTCTGGCTGTATCTCTATGGTCATTGTTCTGTAACAAAGTGAATGTCTCAGGTCATTATTATTTTAGCCTGACAACTAAAATGTGAGCTGAAAATAGAAGATAAATTTAAGCTCAAAGCAAATGCTTTCATGTATGGGTTCATAATAATCACACAGACTTAGCAATAATGACAATAAGATCCTTTACATTTAAAAGGATTGAGGTCAACAACAAATTAAGTATCTTTCTTTCAGCTGCTAAAAGCATTTAAACTTTTGGGCCTCCGCTGTCAAATAATGGACCTCTCATACACAACACTTCCATCTTGGCCTTTTCCTTTTTAAAAGCAAGTCCCATTTTGGATCTTCAACATTAGGTCACAGGAAGTGGCCATAACCCAATGGCTCTTTGACCCTCATCCGGTGTTAAGACGTTTGGGGATGGAAAGGATGAGAAGAAGAAGAAGCGTGGCGAGGTGTCAGGGCCCCAAACCTCGGCCCTGACCCTCAACACTCCTCTTCCCCCTGACCCTTGAACTCCACCCTCGAAGGCGCTGCGACCTCAGAACGGCATGTCACTGAATGTCCGGCTGGCCTGACAGGAACAGGAACAGGATCTGGATCCGCTCAAAGCGAGGAACAGGCACTGGCGGAGGTTGGAGTGAGCAAAGAAGAAAAGGAAAGTTGTTTATGTGAGGAGCGGATGTTTGGGTTTTCTGGAGTAGGAGGGAGAGATGAACACTCTGTTCAGTGTTAGCGCAGTGGTTAATGAACCATATTAAAGCCGCACGCTGCTACCCGCTGTGTTCTGTAAAGTCTTCACCACTTAATATCTCCATCAGGCGAATTAGTGTAATTCCGGTTACTATTAAAGTGTCCTGTCACTTTGACAAGAAACATAGGGAGGTGAGTTTAAGTTAGGAACCGTCAGACTTTTAAATATTTTCACTCTCATCCCCTCAGCTTACATGAATTCTTCATGGACCAGCATACTGGTGATTGGGGAGTAGCATAACATCTTTTAAAATCCCTCATGAGGAAACCTAATGTACCACTGATTTTCTTTTTCACATTGCTCCACCATTCTTCAGTTTCCAGACTCAGCAGATTTTTTTCAAGAAGTGGATCGTTAGCTGTATCCCTGCACTCCAGGGAAACACAGCTAATAAATAAAATATGAGTTTCCAGGAGAGTTTTAAAACTCTACCTAAAGGATAAAAACACATTTCTCCTTGCCTTAAGGTAGCTTGCTGGGCTTTGCGGAAGTATTCCAACCCCTTCAACCCCTTTTCATTATAATCACAGAGTTTGACATTATTAATAGGGATTTTATAAGCCTCTTCACTCTGATACAAATAAATGAAGGCATTTCACTTGTATGTTAGTTAATGTAAGTATGGATGCAGTTAAGTAGTTAAAGTTTATTTATAAAGCACCTTTCACAGACACAGACTTGTAAGTGCTATTCAACATAAATTACATTTAAATTGTATGTCGTGAATCAAAATAAAATCATAAAATAAAGTCAAAATGGTTGAAGCTACTCTGCGACGGTCTCTACCACAACATATTCCCCTGAACCCAGCATTCTCTATAGAGAATCGTCGAATAATGCTCTGAATATATGAAGTTGTTGCAGCTCATTTTATTAATATTTTGATAATTAGGTGATTGCATGCAGAATGCAGGTGCCAGTGGTTTGTAAAGATGATTAAATATTATTAGGTTCTCAGTAGTATGTCAAGAAAAATGATTGGATTTGCTCATTTCTAATCTTCTGCATCCTGTTCTCTTCCAATGTCACTTCCTGTTCATCCGTCTCCATGCAGTTTATCGCCTCTGTCTTACACCACCCAGTGTTTAAACAGTGGAACTCTGAATTACGTAAATTAAAAATGTTCCTCTTTGTTTTGACTACACTCACCTGATGAGGTGATGTTCCTTATTTGCTCTAATAGACCAAATCATCTGGTCTGAACTTCAGATGTTGAGTTGCAAATCTTAAGAGTTGCAACTCGGTAGTTTAGCAGTTCCAGTGAATAAGAGAAGAAAATGAGTCATTGCTTTTTTGCTCGTGCTGCACTTTGAGAATGGCATGCATTCTTCTTACCTGTTGAGAAGTATATTTGGGTTTGGTTGGCTCGCCGGGCGCTCCCTGCTGTGTCCTCCTCCTCTTCTTGGCGCCAGCTGTTAGCAGCTTGGCTCAGCCCCTCTCTCTTGGAGGCAGTCGTTTAAGTGTTTGAGGGTCAACATTTTTCACCTTTTTTTTTCTCATCTGAGTCTCCAGAGAGCAGCTCGTAGCTTCTGGACACACGCAGACAACGTAGCTGGCAGTGCATGGCACGGGCTCTGTGAGCAACACCAACTAACTATCCGTCTCACGCGCTGACTCAAACCTGAAGGCACAGGAGAGTTAGATTCCCTCCAACAGCTTCTCGGAATAATGAGGCAGCCTTGCCAAGGCACTCAGAGGTTAATTCAAATGAGCAGAGAAAAATAAAAACCAAAGTTTATGGGGTTGGATGCATCCACAGTGGTCCTGATTTTGTTTTTATAAGTGCTTTGTTTTTGTCTAGGAGACTCTCAGGCGGTGAAGGATGTGGGCAGAGTGCTGGTGCTGCACAAGCGGACCGTCATGCCCTACATAGTGTACAGCCGCAAATTTAAGGGCCGCAGCGACACGGCCGAGGTGCAGGAGTACGCCAGCTTGGTCGGTCAGGACTGCGCGGAAAGGATCTTACTCTACCGCTCCTGAGCAGGGAGCATCGTCCCACTGCCACCTCGCCCTGAAGAATCATCTGTTTTTGTCTCTTAAAGAACTCCCTGCTGCAGCCTCACTATGCTTGCTTCAACACAATCGACTGTGAGCAGGTACCGAATCATACATACAGCCCAATCAATACGAATATCAATGAAAAGCTCATTTAAATCAGAAAGTAGTATTTTGCTAACAGTGACATTTTGATGATTATGGCTTACAGCTAAAAAGGCATTTTTAGGACCATTAATTATACATGAGTCAAAAAAAATATCAGTACATAGGATTCCTATTTCCATATTCCTTTTTTGTTATTTATATGTACATATACATAACTTTATCTTGACAGAAAAATTTCACCCAGCAATATTAAAAACTCAAAGATGGATTAATGCATTGTTAAGGAAACCTAAAGGGTCATTTTGTTTGTCTTTTTTGGTTTCTAGCCCAGTTTAATATCAGTGTTTTAACCTGCACCTTTGGTGTTTCAACTGAGCATGAATTAAGGAGGTAAGACAGGAAACCAAGCCACTGAAACAATCATTTTTCAGTGATTGTTTCAGTGTTTCAGATTGTTTTTGACCTACTTAAAGTTATATCTATGTATTTTACAAGAAATCAAGCCACTGAAACAATCACTTTTAAACAGAACAAAGGTATAAAAGTTTTCAAATTGTATCAAAGCATTGTAGATTTTGAAACAGAGCTGATCTGCGCTAATCCAGATGGCATCAAAAGCAGGGAATAGCTCTTTATCAACTGTGTTATTTCAGAATTTGTAAAATATACAAATAATTAGCCCAGACTAATAAAAATTCTTGAAAATTTTCAATTTTGTATTCTTTTTGTGCTTAAATTTTCAGAATACAAAAGCATGAAAATTTCAGGCTAGAAAAGTGGTTCAGTAAAAAAATAAAAAAAAATAGGGAATACTAAATCCAAAAATGTTGACCTGCTTAAAGTTATATCTATGTATTTTACAATATACAAACTTGTTAGTTGATCAAAGTTCCTTTTTCATCAACTGCATCAATACAACGTTGCGTGAAGATACAGGTTGCTTTTTTTCATCTCACTTTATCCTTCCACTGAACTTTCCATCATCATTATGCCGGGTAACAGGACTCCGAACATCCAGCTTCTGTCACAATGACCTTTCGTCCTATAAAGGGTGTCTTTGACTGCTGGTTTTTATGCTGTTGTACTCAAGTGAGGGTGTTACTTTTCTGGGAAACTGGTGGTTTTTATTAGCTGTAGGCCATAATCATCCAAATGAATAAAATTACTGAATTAAACGACCTTTTCAATTATGATGTAATTTATTGAGATGTTTTTCTGACTTCCTTCAAGACCGGTCAACTGAATATTAATTTTTTTTTTTTTGAGACGATAAGCAGTTTGAATTCTTCTCTTTCAAACCATGCTTAAATTTTATGTTGATGTTTTTATGTTGGAAACCGGCATCGGTTTAGAAACCTGACTCCAGTTTGACTTCACTGCTTCCTTAACGACATGTTTTGTTTTGAAAGTCAACTATTTGTCTTCTTTGTTTTACTTTTATTCAATAAGAAACACATTTATTGTCTCTTATTAAACTACGGTAATTTAATAACTTTCATGTGCAAGGTTGCTTTAAACCATGTTTCTGTTTTAAGTGTAACTTTCTTTATATAGTCTCTCTGTTCTTTTGTTTGTTTAAACCAAATAAACAGTTTGCATATTCAATAATTTAGTTCTCTTATGATTTCAGCTCAGGTAACTTTGAGTTCCCTGGGTGACAGAGCTCCTCATCCTGCTTTGTGGACTGAATCTAAATGTTGGAGTCAGTCTTTTGAACCAGCGAGGCGAACTAGTGCAACATACCCTGTTAATGTAGTTGACCAGAAAATAGAAATATTTAGCTAAAATACCAGAAAAACAGAAACTCTACAAGACTGCTGCTGCATAAACCTGTATGGGATTAGAAATAACGCATTTCAGTGTAGTATGAAGTGATCCTTTATTTGACCATCAATAGTAGAATTTATTTTAATTGCCAGGCAAATGGAAGCAGACATTGCAGATATAATGAAATGAAATTACTCAAAAGTCATTTTATACATAAAGAAGAAAGATGGAAACTTTATGTTAAGGGAGAAAATTACATTATGAGAAAGAAATACTGTTCTATAATTAAGGTTATTTAACACTTACACTGTTGTATGATTACTGTTTAGACATTGTTAAATGGATAAATTTTTATAAATGAGGGTTCAATTGGCCTTTACTTGATGGTTTTGCCCTAATCAAAGAGATTAAGTCATTTTTTTCACTCTTAACTAAAAACACACTGTACCCTCAAAAACCTGATGCTGTGATGTTGAAAACAGCATTGAGTATTTTTCCTTTTATGATTGTGGTAAAATGACAGCTCTACTTAAATTACCTTGTAATCCAGGGTGAGTTGGACTTATGCAGCTTGATAAACACCAAGAGTTGGAATAAAATCTTTAGTTCATTTAACTATTTTGTGTTGATCCGTCTAAAAAAAAAATACACAAGTTTGTGGCTGAAATGTGAGAAATGTTAGAAAAAGTTAAAGTAATATAAAAACTAACTCATGCGAGCGGCTTGGTGTCGGCTTGATGTCAGCTTGACCCAGTGTAGGAACTCTGGTGCGGCCTGACTCGCCTGTCTTCACCTCAATTTATCAAAACAAAACGTGGAGTCAGCCCTTGCAGGTTAAAACCAGCCTGGGTTTGAGAGCAGTCCATGTCCAGGGAAATTAGAAAAGACTGAAGGACTAATTCTTTACGACGGGAGCACTGACGCTGGCTGGAAGCCGTGTTGGATGCACTCTTTCTCTCCCACGTTAGGCATGCTTACACACATACACACATACTCCTGGCACTGTCAAGAGCACTTTAAATTTTGGTAGAGGGCAGAAGCCAGTTCTGTGGTGGAGCTCTCACTGTAAAAACAAGTGGCTCAGACCAGCCATGGAGATTATAATGAGCCCTTAATGCTTCAAGATATATACTTGTGTCACACTCTATAACTCTTATGAAGGAAGAGGACCATAATCTGCTGCTGGAATCCCGTTCAGCCAAGGGTCAACATCTGTAGATTTAAAAGTCTCACTAATCAGACAGGAACATGTTAAATTCTCCCTTTTCCATAAATTGCACTTAGTTGATTCAAATATGTTTATTTTTAAATATATAAAATATTCTAAAAAGCAGAAAATGAGAAGTTTTATTTGATGTTTACAAGCAAATCGACGTTGACATTTTCAGGTACTGAAATTCAAGACAACAAACTAACAAGCATGCACTGGCACTCAGACCAACTTTGGATCATTGTTCTGTTGCATCCAGCTCCTAATTTCGGTTGAAATATTCACTTCCTACGATGCACCACACTAACTGGCAGTGAAACAAACCCACAGCATGATGCTCCCACCACCTTGCTTCACAGAAAGTAGAGCATTAGCCGCTTTGAAAGCCTCACCTTGAATCCTCCAAACACACCTCATCATTATATCCAAAACCCTGGCTCTATTTAATTCCCTATAAGTATCATTAACACTTACAATCCTTCCAAGTCTCCATCAATTCCAACATGTTTTGGTCTCAAAGTCTCAAAGTGTTAGTTTCTGTGAAAATGCCAGAGGTAATGAGTCAGTGTTAGAAAGATGAAACTTGAGACCACCTCCTGTGTTTAAGGTGGATTTCTAGAGTTTCACTCCTCTCTCAAACTATCACTCTTCCCTGTACAAAATATGCACATTATGTCATGATGCTGATTGTGCTACCAGTTACACACAAAGGATTCTTACAGTAACGCTGATGTGGACCCCAGGAAGAATAGTTTCTACTATGTTCGAGTCTAAAGGGGATCCTTAAATAAACAAATAAACATTTAATGGGATAATAATGAACGAAGACTACATAAACTTAATTTTAAAGAGCTTAAATGGTGGAGACAGAAACAATAGGTCTGTTCTAAGATGCTAGAATTTCCCTTCCTACTGCTGCTGGAAGGGACACCTCAGGGTAACCTCATCTTGAAACTTAGTGAAAATGTGTGAACTATGCTTAAAAGTCGAGTCCTTCCTCGCAAATGAATGAATAGATTGTGTTAAAAAGAGTGGCCAAAGGTCCAGCAAAAATTATGGGAGAAGCTTGTTGATGCCTATAAAAAGCTTGTTGTTGCTTTGGAATTCTGTAGACATTTCTTTAAAAGTTAGTGGGTGACTATGTATAGAGTTATGCACATTGATGTTTCTAACCAGAACTTTAGGCTGTAGGGTTTCATTTGGTGAAAATAAGGATTAAGGAAGTGGTGAATCCTTCAAACTTTCCTCCTCCTCTCATGATGTGCTGTGGCTTTATGAAAATGCTTCATAATAGGCTGAGAAAAGAAGATTACACAGGATGAAATAATAATAATGAAAAAAAGCAAGTCCGGAATGAAAGACGAGGAGTCTCAAAGTTTGAGGTTTTCCCTATTTTTCCAAATGTGCATGTGGAAATCATGAAGAAGAATGAAAGAAAAAAAAAATCCCTCCACTGTTTACATAACTCTAAGAGCGACTACGTTACACAGTTTGCCTCTGCCCTCAATCAGATATGCTTATTTTAATCTGTTTTCTATATATGAACACAGAGACAGTCATTTTCAGGGTAGCTGTCATCCACCAGCATGCACTCAGATCACATCAATCGCAGGTATGAAGGGGCCAGTATGTGACGCCGTCTTCCTGTTTGTAAATGTGAAACTTTATGTAGGCAGCAACCTGTTTGATCTCTATCTTTGTTTTTCTTCTTCAAACCTTCAGCAAGCAAATCTGCATGCGTTGCACGCAAAGCCTTGCTTTCTTATAACAGAGGGCCAAATGTAAACACTCCCTCAGCCCACTGCTAGTTGCTACTGCTGCATGTTTCCATGCATTTGTGTGGGGGCGTGTGCGTGTGTGTGTAGCATGTTTACTCTATCTGGCTTTTACATGTGTGTAATGCTACTTGTTTGGACTGGCATCAAGTAACTACAGTGCAAACTGTCGTGTTTTTGTTTGTTTCCTTGGATTTTCCCCCATGCCCACTCTTCTCCTCATCGTCATTGTTCAGTTGTAATGCAGATGTGTAATATAGGCTCATGTTTGTACTGGCACCCACGCCAGCGGAAGCTCCTAGGCTGGAGGAAGTGCTGGAATCCTTTTGTCCACGAGGGCCTCCTGGATTAAGCGTATCATGCCCTAAATGCAGGCCTTTTCTCCTGGGGATTATCCAAAAGCAGAGAGGGGAGGGAAAGGGTGCCCACTCTCTCTCACTCCCACTGGGGCCCTGTCACCCAAATTCAGCACACTGTCACTGCAGCACTCTCTGGAACCCCTCGCTGGGGGTGCAGGACATGAGCGGAGACACTGTATGCCCAGAGACAGAGCTAAAGTGATTAGCTTGTGTTATTAAAGGAGCGTAGAAAATTCAGTTTGACATGGAGCTTCAAGTTGATCCAACTCACTGCTGGACATGGTGGAAATAACCCACAAGCATCACATTATTATGTACATACAGTATGTTCAGGCATCCTAGGGATGAGGCTGGAATAATCTGAGCAGGATCGGCTGATTTATTGGTAAAACTGTTCACACTCCCTGCAGGCCTGACATGTTAAAGGGGTTTTAAAATGCACATATAAATCAGACTAGTTGATGGAGTGGATTTAATTCTGATGGATCAATGAGGGGAGATTCCACATTTAACTAAAGACCAACCTCAAACAGATGTTTTCTGCATTTTAAAATATGAGAAGTATTGTTGTTCTATCTTCAAACCCAAGTGGAAACAGATGATTGTGAAGCTGCCTGGATGAGCTTGGCGTCTTCTCACTCTGAGGTCACTGCTCACACCATGTTGGGGTCAACCATGCTGGTTTCTACACCAGTGATGGTAGGATGTAGCAACCATGTGCACTGAGCCCTCATCTGTTGCTCCCGTCTCTCCAACTGCTATGCATCATGAATCTGATCCCTGAAATATTATTTTTCCATGTGGTGACTCAGAGCAACCCAACCCTTGCAAGTTAAAAAGGTTTTGTGTTCCAGCCCTGAAGAGGGCGTATTTACTAACAGAGGTCGCACCTTTTTCTTAGTGTAAATATTTAATGAGATGCAAAATTGTTAGTTATGCAAATACATAATTGCTGCAGTCAGTGACTGATGACTGAAATCATCTTGAGGGAGCTCCTTCTACTGAGTCACCAGTTAAAAGAAAATAATGTTTTTGAGGGTCAGTGTCAAGGGTCAATTGTGGTGTTTCCTTTAAATAAGAAATCCAAATAAAATTACACATGAATAAGTTTGTTCATTAAAAACCTGCTGCGCCGTCCTCCTCCTACCGCTTCCTGTTGTCTTCTTTGTCTTTTCCGCCAGTAGTAACATCTGGTTGTTGATCATATGACTCGAGTGATGGGAAAAAAAGTTTTTTCAATTTTGTTTTGCAAAACACAGTAATTTTTTATTTAAAAAAAATGTGAGGCCATTAATAGAATGTAGCCTTGTAATTCCAATTTGAGCTACTATATTGTCAATGGAAACACAGATTGTGTCGTCTTCAGAAGTTTTTGTGTTTTCTTTAATCGTTTTTAGTGCAATGCTACTATTAGCAAGAGAGTAAACAGATGGTTTGACTCATTTGACACAGTGCAGTGTGAAAGTGAACTGCACCAGCTGAAAATGTAATAAATATCATTACATCGTAAAGGGGGCTTCGAACCAAGGCTGTCTTATGAATGACAGTAGGATGGAACAGGAGATGAACAGATGTACTGGGTCTTCCTCTAAAGTAATGCGAGTGCTGCTCCAGTTTGCTGTGGTGAAGAAAGAGCTGAGTCAAAAGCCAAGCTCTTCGTCTACAGGTCTGTCTACATTCTGACTCTCACCTATGATCATGAGACATGAATTATGACGGAAAGAATGAGATCCCAGATACAAGCAGCTGAAAGTTTTAAGTCCTGGTTTATTGCTGTTTAAAATATCTTATAATTTATTCTTAAATGTGCGCTGAAATTAAGAGTGCCTTTTTACGAAACTCCTGGATAGATAAAAGTGCAGTCATTTGTCATTAATTAATCATTTTCTGACTAAATGAGATAAAGTGGGGCTCCCTGAGTGGGGTTACTGATAATACCTGCAGGGAGGTAAATGTCATCATCATATATTATGCCTCCTTGGTTTCCCTGCCTAAATTCGTCTCTCCCTTCTGCTTAAAGTCTTTCTCTCTTCCCTCCATTGTAAGTCCTCATCTGCTTCTGCCATCCTCACTCAGACAACCATACACATTCCCACTGGCATTACAATACCAGCGTGTCAGCCTGAATAGAGCGGGGGGCTGTCAGCCGGCTGTGGGAGTCGGCCCACTTCTCAATATACGAGCTGTCTCTTTTGGAAAATCTAAATCGCCTCGCTGCTTCTTTCAGTCCTGTTCGGAGCAGAAACTTCCCTCTCTGTGTGTATAAATAAAATATATTTCCAACAGGTTTACAGTTGATAGAGGTAAAAGAGGAAGGATCCCATCCAGCTCATCCTCTTCTTTTAAACGGTAGTTTCCAGTGAAAGTCAGCGCAGCCAATATTTGCAGAGCTTTAAATCACTGCCTGTTGAATAGCACCATTGTTTTGGACGGGAGAGTTTGGCATTTTCACAGCAACATGCTGCGTCTGGAGGGGCGATCTGGACCCCTTCTAGGAGAGCAGAAAATGATCTGCATGTTTAAAATCGCAGCTCAGATATTCTTGGTCATTATGTCTCAGAAAGAAGCTGAAAACTAAGACATTGTTAAAATATTTCTAAACCACAAATTCATCATTTGTCTCATATAATCTGCTGTACAATCTCAAATACACAGTCTTTCAAAACTTCTTTTTTTCCATTTTGTTTCATCAGTATTTATCCATACATCTCTCCAACCATTGGGCAAGAAGGAGTGAGGACTCCGGGATATTTTATTTCATTTAATTTCAGGTAATGTGAGGTACTGTATTGCTTTGGAGGAAAAGGAAACATATTCAGTTTAGCTTTAATTTTTTTTTTTTTACAAATACAATCTAAAAAGTGTGGCTTTTTTTTTATTCAACCCCTTCTATGCCAATACCCTAAACAAAAACCCAATGAGTGCAATTGTCTTTATAATTCCTCCCAAATAAATAGATCTACTTGTTTGTAATTTTTGTTTTTAACCAGAAATGTTAACCTTCATGGTTTAGAAACTTGTTTTAATTATATTACTGCTGTGAAAATCATAGTTAATCTTCCTTCAAATCAGGAGAGGAACAGCTAAGGAAAAAACTCCCCCCTGCAGGACATGCATGAAGTGCAGAGGAAAAGTATTCAAACCCCTTGAACCTGTTCAAAGAAACAGAATCTCCCAGAGCTTTGTTCAATACATGGCATAAAGATGGAAAGATAAACGGTGAGGGAAGCTAGTCAGGGTTGATGAATCTGAACGCAGGTCAATCCGTGAATAAAACCCGTTTGAGGCTCCAAATGACTTAAGAATTAGGTGAAGGGTCACCAACTCGCAGAATAACAAACCAAAATGTACCTAAAAGATGTAGAACAGTTTCCAAGGATGGAATACTTTTGCCAGGCCTTTTATAACCAATAAAGACAGGAATGTTGCCTCCCTAATAGTCTGCAGTGGTTTACTAAGCATTTTTCCATCAGTAACAATTATTTTTATGATTAATGTTGCAATAAATACCTTTAACTTGACTTTAAGGCCATTTTGTTTTGCAATACATTTAGAATAACAGATTAAATACTTGGATTTATGCTCCCAATGCATCACTGAGCTGTAGAATGATGTTTTTTTTTAAAGAATGCATAATGATAAGAACAGTCTACAGATTTGTCATGTATATGCCATTAATCACTGGTTTGTGATTTAGAGGCCTGTAAACCCAAAGTGTTGTACAGCTGTACAACCCTCTCCTCTGGTCAGAAAACCCTCATGAGCTGACATTCTCAATTAGCCACACATTCTGGAGATGTCAGTGAAGTTTCACGGGCCTCATCTTAACTCAGAGACGTCCAGCCAAAGTTCTGCACATGGTCTTCCTGTAAGGCCGTGTGCAGAGCAGGTCGAACCCTCTGGCTCCTTTTGCCACAACGAGGAGCAGGTGATGTCTTTCTTGGAGCGGAAATCTCTCCATCACCCTTGGCCAGACTACCTGGACCGTGTTCCAATGCCAATGTTTGCTGAAATACTTAACTGAGCAAATATGTTTTTTTTTCTGGTAATAAGTGGGCACAGCACAGGCGGTCCAACGTGCAGGATGTCGTTTGGAATAAGGTGGGGCTGCAGGTGGAGCTGCCATCCACTGATGGATGAAGTAATTGAGACAAACTGTTTCGCTTAAGGAATTTGGAAAAGTTTTCAAGGACAGCTTTAAAAATTGCTTAGGAAATATTTATGACTTGGTGCACAATTTACAGTCTAGATCGGAAATTTATATGCACAGTGTTGTGAAGAACCAATTTTCCTCCTTACACATTCCCTCTGTTTTGGGTTTTCTGCCACGTTTAAATCTCTCTGATCATCAACCAGATTTTAACATCAGAGAAAAATAACATGAATAATTAAAAAAGGATCTTTCAAAGGTTGATTTTTTAAAATATTTTTTTAAGTTTTTTTTAGATTACTAGCCTTTACTTTTCTCATGTGTCTGTTCATTGAGCCCTCTACACCACAGACCACCCCAGGATTTCAGTTCTTGAGGAAAAAAAGCAACCAGGCCCCCATGAAAATATACTTGCCCCCTGCTCAAATGATGTATTAACTGTGCCAGCAATTTTTCCTGCCAGACCTGCAGAAACAAGAAATAGAACTTGTCTTCCAACATGAAGTAGGTTCAAAAATCTTAAAAAGCGGTAGATCATTTCCCAATCTAAACAGATTCAAGAATGGATGAGAAATCAAAGTTGTTCACATCTGTTGGTCTGGAAAGGGTTACAAAGACAACTCACCCAGGAAGTGACAGAAGAAACTAGAACAATATCTGAAGCACTACAGGCCTCACCTGTCTCCATGATTCAACAATACGAAAGAAGCTCATGGGGAAATGGCATCCATGAGAGTTTAAAAACTAAAACCACAGCTGACCAAAAATAACATTTACCAAATGTCAAGCATGGTGGTGGCAGAAGAATGCAATGTTTTGAATATTAAATAAAGATGAAAACCTCCAGATTCACCCAAAATGACCAATTGGATGATTGGAATAGGACACAGCTGGTTGCTCCAGCAGACCAAAGATCCCAAACACAAATCAAAACTTCAACTTTGCTGTTGTCACACGTCGCTGATGCAGCAAATCAGGACAAAATACAGATTTATCAGCAGAAAATGTTCTTTGTTTAAAAGCCGGACTGTCTGATCCGTGCTGAAACAGAAGCAGCAGTGAACTGATCCCAGAAATCCCCAGTGGCGTGGTCCTGTTTCATCACGCCATTGGGAGCAAACAGAACTGATCAACAGCAACTTCTCAATAGGAAATCTCAGCACTGCAAGATTTGCTAAACGTGCGTGAGAGGAGAGGCTTAACGTCTTCTGTGTGGTTTTATTCCTGGCTTTGCCCCTAAATGATGGGGAAATAACACACTGTCCCGCCATACCTGCACTCATCCAAGAACATACACAGCACTAGATTAATTAGATGGAAATATTTCGCTCCGATCAACTTCTCCATCTCGTTTAAAGGGCAGGTCACTGATAAATAAAGATGTATCCCCTAAAATCCCCATTCAACAAGGATTTATAAGTCATTCATACAGGTCAGCATATGAAGCTGCAGCAAAGAGTTATTAGCAGAGGGGATTTCTCAGAAAACATCCCCTCCAGTGGTTAGCAACCCACAAAACCCTCCTTTGGCAAGACAATCTTGCTGAATGGGCAAAAAAAAGAAGATCAGCAAACGGGAGGAAAGCTGTGGTTTTTTAAAAAAAATTAAATGCTGTTTCTGTGTCACATATATATATATATATATATATATATATATATATATATATAGAGGGGAGAAATTAAAAACATCAGGCTGGCTGGGTCTTTTGTTTCATTTGGCGAGGCAAAGCTCTGCACCACCGTAGGCCGGCCATTATCCAAGAATCCAGAGTTGGGAGAACAGAAAAGCTGGCCTCTACAATCCATTTGTCCTCAACTTTCTTGTTACTCCCCCCCTCAGTTTCTCTCACCTTCTGTATTCCTTACTCTGCTTCTTTTCGGTACCGTTTATGCCCTCTAATCCCACCTCTCTGTCCTCGGTATTTGAGGGTTCATAAAGGCCCGGAGCTCCCGGCACGCTCATTTTCAGCCTGTTTGGGGTTTAAATAAATTACATCGTTCACTTGAGCCCAGATCAAGTTCAGCTGCACCACTTTTACGGCACCAGAAAGTGTCGGGTAAGCGGCCGATTCGGTAATAAGAGGAGCAATCTAACAAAAACCCAAACAGCAGTGGGAAGGAAGCGTTTGAGCCGTCGGTTTGCCCCCATTATTAGCATTATTTCTCATGAAACTCTGTCGCTTGCGGCTGGAGCGAGGAGCCTCAGAGGGAAACCACGTCGGTTTGTGGCCACTGGATTTTTACTGTTCGGTAAACAGAACTGGGGAAATGATGGTTGATGCCACACATCTGGAGTATGCAGTGTTTGAGTTTAAAATGTCTGAGCAGGAGAGCAGAATGCCAGCTGCTAGAACAGAAGAAAGAGCAGAAAAGAAGAGTGGGGTAATGTTGGCGTCATGAGCTAAAACTTGCACTTGGTTCAGACTTTAAAATTTGTTCACAGACGCTCTGTTCATTCTGAGTATGTTTGTATTAATTTATGACGAAGAAGAAAGAACAAAAGTTTCAGCAAAGATGGTTGAGACAATCCTACAATGCATGCAGCTGCAACTGCAATAAAACCTCATATTTTTTGCTCTACTTTGTGTTGCTTTATCACATAACATAATCTGAAGTTTCTAATTGTATCATGAAAAAAAATGTAAAACAGTTCAAAAGGTATGAATATGTTTTTAAAATGTAAATTATTTAACTTCTGCACTGCAGACAGATGGATTGAAATAAGACAAACATAAGAGAGACATAAATGAGACAGTTGTGTGAGACTTGTTTTATCCCTGCTTACCCCACTGGAACCAGTTTGTTGTTACTATGGAAATCACAATCCCAAACCAGACACTGAAATTCTCCCCCATTCTCACGGGAGACAAATTAATCATGCTTTCAAGATAACGCCCCATGCGGCGTTCTCCAAAATACATTTTTCTCACCATGACAGACGTCCTCCTCACTCCCTTCTACAGGTTTCCTCTTAATTCTGCTTTTATTCTTTGAAGCTTTTGGCTTTCAGACACATTGAGCTTAATTTTTGGCCTCCAAAGATGACTTTCCATCAAAGCGTCTTGAGTTTGGACTGCCCTCCATTTGCAGACAGAGCTCAATCCAGGGGCAGTATGTGGTTGGAACATGGAAGGACGGAAAGAGGAGGGAATATTGGGAACAAGTTAAAATGGAAATCTTGAGCAGTGTTTTGATGCTTAAAGGTAATAATATTCCCTGATTCACCTTTTCCTAAATTTTTCTGCAAACCTTAACTCCAAATTATTTGTGTAAAATGTACCTTTTTTCAGAGAACGTATCTAAAATATTTGAAAGAGCTGCAGCATTGGAAGCAGAAATGCTTAGGCACAATGCTACTTGACACGTTGCGAGCAAAACAACCAATCCAGGAGTGTCATAAATTTTCCTTGCCGATGATTAGCTGTTCCTCCAAGAGCTGAGATAAGGAATACTGGAGATGTCTTCTGTGCTAAGACATTTTCCACCGTGTGGATTAATTCATATTAAGAGATATTTTAAGAACCGTATTAAATTTATTAGCTATTTGCGGATGGCTATCACCCCAATAACCCCCACAAATACCAGTGTTCATTTTTCTGAAAAGGTTTATTTATTCAGTCAATTTTTTTCAGTAATCAGTCAATGGAATTTATTTACTCAGTGAGTTATTCGATAAATACTGCTTATTTGTTTTTTTTATTCTCTTATTGGACTCAAAAACATTTTTTGAAAATGCAACTTGGCTGCTCATGTTTTCCAGAGAGAATTTTATTTTTTATTCTTCTTTGTACGTTTTGGTTGATACACATGAGGAAAATTTTTTTTATGTTTAATATAGAAAACAACTTTATTTTCAAATGAAGCAGTGTAAAAGCTAAACCAAATGTAAACTTGCCATTGACTTTATTTTTTTATTGCATCATTTGCTAAATCTGACCATCTCTCTAAATAGATTAATTCAATTTTAAGTTCAATGTCTTTCTGTAAAGAATAGAGATCAGAAACTCTGGAGGGTAAAGACTATTTCATTATATGTTCATCCATCTTCTATGTTCACTCTGGTCTTCCATTGGCTTCCACTTCTTTTTGGCAACTACAGTAAGTGAAATGATTTTAACAGCATAATAACACATCAGCCTTGCGCCATTTTCTGCAGAACCAATGGTGAACAAAAAGGAAGATGCAAAACAATTTTTTGGAAGCTGGCAGGACAGAACAAATGATATTTAAAGTGTGTGTGGGCGTAGCTGTGGGAGGTGACGAGGCTTGTCAGTCAAAAGGAGTGACAGACAGACAGGCGATGGGAACAGAGAGCAGAGGCCACCAGGGGCCTTCAGGGACTGAAAGCTGGGGACCTTTTGTGGGTTTATCCACCAGCTGACTCCTGCATCACTTCCCCTCCTGATGCACAGGAAACAATCTGGCAGATGAATGGAGAGATCATGTCACTGAGAAAGCCAGGGCCAGAGGCCAGAGGCCAGAGGCAGGATGGGAGCAGTGAGTGAACTTGAGGTTTGGGATGGACGTCTTTGCAGAAGCTGCTGCTTTTTCCAGCCGTAGGTAACTAACTGGGATGCATACTATGAGCTCCCCTTTTAAAATCCTCTTGAGAGGGTCAGACTTTCTCTGAACTGTAAGTTATATGATTGAAAGCAGGGGTGGCAACTCCAGGCCTTGAGGGCTGGTCTCCTGCAACCTTTAGATATGTCTATACTTCAACACACCTGAGTCAAATAATGAGGTCATTAGCAGGACTCTGGAGAACTTAACTGCACTTAGAAGGTGATTCAGCTAATTGATTCAATTGTGTTGGACCTGGATGTTGGCCAGTGTCCTGCATCTAAGAGTTGCAGGACACCACCCCTGATTTAAAGGCTTTAAAAAGACCTTTGGCTATTAGTTCTGGTTCTTCTCCCAGCAGCAAACAGCATCAAAAATAAGAATTCTTTATTTTTTTAAAAAGTCATTACTATGTGGAAGAAGATTAGGACCACCGAAAATAATTAAGTACAATTCTGACTTAAAACTCGGAATTCTAATTCTGTGTCAATCTGTGTCAAAATCCAAATAAATGACATTCCTAGGTGTTATGGTCTCGGATGAAAATAAAAAAAAAACATTTTCTTTTTGTTGCTGTTTGTTTGACTCTTCGTTTCCCCCTGTTTTTATGTTATATGAAGTATTTTGTGTTTCCCTTGATGTGCATAAATGCATTGAGTAAAAAATTACTGATCGACTGATTGATGTTTATGATTTGGAGTAAAACTAAAGGGAAATTCCTTATAAAACTACCTCATACCCACTGTTAAGTATGCAGGACTGTCTGTGATGGTACAGACCTGTTTCTCTTTCAAAGGATCTGGGGAAATTGTGCATAAACTAAAATATGGTGGACTTTACCATAAAAACTAAAATGGGTCAATGTCTTTGGGTATGAATATGATCCAGAACATAAGGACAAATTAACATAAAATAGTCACTAAATCAATCTTCTTCAGATCCTATGTCTATTAGCTGGCTGTAAATCCATCCTCTACATGAACCACCCTAAATATCCACCCTCCAAGTTGGTGCTGCTAAATCTTACTCTCATAAATAAAGGCCAAAGAACAACACCAGAGTCTCCTGAGCCAAACTTCAAAGCTGAAGGAGCCGAGTGGACTTACATGGAGCTTTGTGACCTTTGTGCTGGTGTGAGTGAGCTGTCTGTGTGAGTGTCTGTGGTTGCTCTGGTCCGAGCTCGGCTGTCTGGGGTTTTAAAGCCGGGGCCCCCGTTTTCTGCGTCTGCTTGTCTGGGATCGGGTGTCCTCCTCTATCCAGGCCAGCTTATATTTATGACCTGAGCCTGGCCCAGTCTGGCAGCCTGAGAAGGTAACAAGAGGAGGGATGGAGCGCTGGCTGCATTCCTGCTCACCCCCAAATCTCACTGATACACACACGCACACACACACACCCACGCAAAGACGCTCGAATAAAACAAGTCAGACTCTTTGCAGATAAGACGTCTGAAATATCTCAGGTGATCTCATATGAGAAACAGATTGGCTGAGCTGCAGAGTGAGATTTACTTTGGTTTTAAATTCACACTAGAGTCCAGATGAAGAAGACGAGAGGTGGAGATCAGGTCTGGTTGTTTGATGATTTGAATTTTCCACATAAATGATTACTCTGATATCTGTTTCTACCTGGCTTGAGAGAAGCTGTGTCCACTTTTTGCTTAAATGAATGTGGCTAATAGAAATATTCCTCCTGTTTTTATCATTTCAGGAACTTTCTAGAACTTTGACTTAGATGAATAAGGTTCAAACCTGACATCTACACGACTCTGTCTTTGTATTGTCATCCGTCCATCATTCATATATCCTAAAATTTGAATTTATAAAATCACAGAAACATGACATGAACAAAATGGAACCCAGTAAATATTTTCTGCTGTAAATATATTCTGTACATCACTTATCCTGTTTTAGTTCAACTTTATTCAAATACAGTTGCTGTATTTGATCAGACAAACTCAGATAAGCAAAACCGAGTATCTCTCCTTTGTTGACTCTTTGCAGTAGACGTATAATAAAGTAGGGAAAACAAACAGAACTTTTAAATGTTTTTGTGTCATTAAATGCAATGAAAATTTGGGAAGTGGATGTGTTTTTCCTGTCCAAAGCAGAATGCGGATGGAGCACATTCCAGGGGAAAGCTGTGTAAATCCCTCCATTGATTTGGTGCAAAACCCTCCTGACCTCTGCAATACATTAGCAGATTAACCATGGAGGCCTTGTGCACACAGATTTCTCAGCTAAGCCACTGGCCCATTCAGACACAGAGCCATGGACCAAACACAGAGACCCCAGTGCCAGGGGCCAATGGGCCCATGCCTGTTCTGACACCCCCAAATTACAAGAATGCCTATATAAGCACTGACTGTCTTAACTTTTCTACATCTCAGAAACAAAAAATGAAATTCTTCTTCACAAATCACAAATTTAACCTTTCCTTTGTCATACAAGTTTTGCATTCTTAAGGACCAAAACTCCATTAAAGTTTCTCCAGTTTCAATCTATTAATGGTCTGAGCAAGTGGCTGTTGACCTGGTTGTTGTGTGTGCTTGTGCGTCTTGTTTAGGGTGGAGGGTGGTGCTCTGGGTCAAAGTATCAAGCATCATGGTCACAGGCTACAAGTCCCACCAGGAACACGTGCATCCCCAAAGAGTGTAAACATAACAGGCCTACCCCGATCCAGACCCAAAAGCAGGGCGTTCCAGCATGATGCAGAAGAGACTAAATCATTCCAATGTCCTAACCCTCTGATTAGCATTCAAATTTAAAACCCACCATTTCACATCATAACTCCTTAAAATGTTAATTGCAGTTTGGACTACTCATTAAAATATCACTGGAAGAAAAAAAAACAGACCTTTTTGTAACATAGTAGAGAGGAATTTTAAATCTAAATAAGACTGGACAGCAAAAGTCTCCATAAACTGTTATGGTGCCTGACAAAACTATTAATAACCCATAATTATGTTTTATTTTGTAACATTAAAACCACAATCTCCATTATGTTTTATTGGTATTTAAAGTGTTTGACCAATGCAAAGGAGTGGATGAATGTCTAGAGAAAGGAAAACAACATTTTGTTTTTAGATTTAATGTGTTTGCCTGGTCTTGTGGGAAAAACACCCAAAAAACTCAAACTCACTCAGCGTGGTTGGAGAGCATCTGCAACCATTAATCTTCAGGTTTTGCAGGTCATTTTAACACAATCATGTTTTCATCTAAATTCTTTCGTTGTTGCTCACTCTGTCTGTTTAGGATTGTTGACCTGATGCCTTGTTGGCCGGTGATCCTGCGCCCCGATCAGCCACAGCTGAACATTTTCCTCCTAAATTGCTCTGTATTTATCTCCATTGAGTGCTAAATAATCATGCTATGCTTTTCAGAATTTTGTTTAAAAAAATTCTTCCATTTTCAATGGTTTCTGATTATAACTTGATAAAATAGAAAATACCTATGAATACTTTACACATCATGCAAATTTAAGAAACACTGTTCCTGATTTGAAATGTAATAAATCTAGATTTTTGATTAGTAAAACATACCTGTGTAAAGGTTAATATTTTTCTTGCTTCGTTTGCAGCTTTGGTTAGTTCTGCTAAGAACTTTCCCTGTTTGTCCTTCCAGGTGAGAGCAAATTTCTTCATTTTCCCTGAAACCTCTTTCCCATCCTGCAACTCTCATTGCTCTGGCTAATGTTTACACCAGGACTGATTTCAGCTCTTCCCAGTATGGCTTGATAAACAGCAATTGATCTGAGTTATTAGCACATCAATCGATTGAGGCGACCACTTTCTGCTGGAGAACAATTTGGCTCGTCAGCTGGAGAGCAAAATGAACAGAGGGGGCTGCCTTTCATGGCATTTTAGATTTATCCTCTTACTTCAGCTGAACTTTGGGTCGTGCTCCATTCTTTTGTCCATCCCTTTTCTTTCACAATATTTCTAATCTCCTGTTTATTTCTATTTCATCTCTATGTGTTTCAAAAATCTGGGAAATAGGAAATGAGAAATTTGCACACTTTAGCACAGAGTTAGACTATCCCTTAATGTGGCCTCTGAGTTGTTTTTATCTTTACCCACAGGCCAGAGGTTACCTCTACCCTTCTCTTAACATATCAACTCCTCTGAAAGGAATGTATTGATTTATTTTAGAAGGAAACTGTGTGATCATTAATAAATAGTAGCAGAAGCAGTTGTTCGTTGTCACCGTAAATTATGGTGACATGTTAAAGCTGTGACAGCTCCTGCTGGGCAGAACTTAGATGTGAAAGACAGACCAGGCCAGAGCTGAGATGGCTTCATGCAGATCACATGTTGTCTGTGCGTGTGTTAGCTGGGAGTATTTTTTTTTTACCCTAAACCTAATAGTGGAGCCAGAAGAAGAGTTAGAGGAGGAGTTTCCAGAGTGAATATCTGAGTTCTCAGGAGTCAGTTTACAAAGGTGTGTCTTCTTGACTTTCACTGTTCCACTAATTATGACCTGAGGTTTTCCCACACTGTTTCACTGACGTGACTGTGCTTTTAATAATAGTAAACACCCTAAACAATGATTAATTGTTTACCAGAACAAGTTACAAAAGGTTTGCGACATTACTAAAGTTATGTCTGTATTTTTATTTTCTCTCCTTGTTCTAAATTTACCTGTTTTCACCACAGCAGGTAAAGTACTTAAATTGGAATAAGTGGTATTCGTGTTGTGACACAGATCAAATCATGAATATTGTTATGAATGTTGCAGATCTTCAGCATATATTTTAGTTTGCAGCTTTTGCTTTACAGTGTTATAATAAAAATGAGCCTTTAAGAAATAATTACTAGTTTGTCACATCTCAATAAGGTCTTTAAAATCCTGGTGGTCTAAAGTGGCATGCTGGTTGTGACATTAGAACTGTTTTCTCACTGCATTTTATAACGTAGTGGTTTTCAGTAGAACTGACACTTTGTAGGTTTTCTTAAGATAAAAATGACATATTTCTGGGAAACTAAACTAAACTAAACTAAACTAAACTAAACTAAACTAAACTAAACTAAACTAAACTAAACTAAACTAAACTAAACTAAACTAAATTGTAGCTTAGTGAACAAAACACAATAAGTAAGTAAAGCCATGCTGACCTTTGCTACAAGCTGAATGAACTAAACTAAAAAACATTAGATCAAAATGAAGTAAACAAAGCTAACCTAAACTAAGCCTCATAATGAAATATCTATAATACGCTTACATAATTTAAGGTAAGTGTAAAAACACCAGAGCTAGACAAATCTAAGGTAAAAAGAACTAAGCCAGACAGAAATAAATGAGTTGCAATTTTTATTGTTTGTGTTCTCTTAAAAAAATAAAAAAAAATTTGCTTTGCTTGGCATTATCCCATTTTTCCACAGAGATTTGATTATAATGATGGAATATGCCGTAAACACCAACTGGGGTCTCAGACTGCTGAAGGAATGGCATTGAATGAAGAACACATTATCCATTGCATGTTCGGGCACACACACTACTGTTTACTTGAAGCTGTAATTGTAAAGGGGTACTTCTGGCAAGCCTCGCATGGTTGGTGTAGACATAATCTTTAATTTTCATAGATTAGTCAAAAGTACTTTTGTGCTGAGGTGCGTTCACTTTAGCAGGGGGGAGTTGATCCAGGTGCCCTCATGAATACTTGGTTATTTTATGAGCCCAGTAGGAGTTTTTAAGATTGCTTTCCTTTGAGCACCTCAAGTTTTCCGCTATTGCTGTGGGCGAGAGGGTGGATGAAAATGAAACTTCTAGATGCTGAGAGATGGGATTTTCAGAGAATGCCATTGCTCAACAGCATGATTAAACCTTGCAAGTGCAGAACGATGTGGTAGACGGTGCTATAAATCTGTCAGTCTGAGCTCCGGAGGTGGGCATGCAGCAACATGAAGCCTTGAGTCATTCCGCTTTCACAGTCGCTTCTCTGTTACCAGGCACAAGAAACTATGTAAACAACATGGAAACTTTGTGAAGTAAACCACAAACAGAAAGGCTGGAGGAATTCTACTTCTTTTTACTAATATGTATTCTTTCTTATCGTAAGAACCCTTCTATCGGCCCTTTTATGTACTTCAGCTGTTTTTACTTTTTAGCCACATTTATATTTCAGATCATCCCAAAAGAATTGTCAAAAATTACCTGAGTAATGTGTGTAGAACAACAAACTGCAGTCTTAGAAGGATGAGTTCAATTACTAAGGGAAAATAGGAACCCAAAGCAGTCTGATCTTATGTTAAATGTAGTTGCTCACCTTTTAAAATTCTAAATTAACCAAGATTTCCTGTTTATGTGTTTATTTATTAGGATTCATATTAGTTTCCACGAAAGTGGTTACTATTCTTCCTGGGGTCCAATTGATAAAATATAAAAAAAATATTAATACAAAACATAGAACAGTTAATATCCATAAGATTACTCAGACATCACATTTTACAAACTACATACACAAAACTCAATGTAATCAAAGATTTACCTTTACTCTTTTAAAAGAAAGTGTGCTTTTTAAATTTTTGATGTTTTCAATAATTTATTCAACTTCATTGCTCTGTAGGCAACAGATTTTTGCAATAAGTTTGTCTTCTTAGCGTAATTAACAATTAATTGTTTCACAAGAGTACCTGGTAAAATAATTACCTATGCAGAATAAATAAGCTAAACTGAAGATAAGCCAAGCTGAGATAAACTTTTTGTTTTCCTTCACACACACAGATGTATTTTTGCTACATCTGGAGAATCACAAAATCCTTTAAGAAAACCTTTCCAACAGCTTGAAGTAGGCCAAAAATCTCGAACAGGGAAAAACAATTCCTCTATCTGAAGAAATCTATCAGTCTGGATAGATATAAAGTATAAAGCCATTTCTGAAAACTGCATTTTGTAGTTACTCAGGCTGTCTTTACATAATATCAAAATTATTTTGATGACCTGAAACATTTAAGCGCGACAGAAAAGCTACACCTTTTCCAACACAGTGTCAACTTCCAGTTTGGATTGTATAAAATGTTTAATAAAAGAGGTATTTCGGGAACTTTCACCTCTCTCTTGTATCTGTTTATGTGGATATAGAGCAGAGGCAGCTTGGAGGGTTTAAAGGTCAGGGTCCTGGTGAGGAGGTTACTTCTCGAGAGACCTCTCAACTCAAATTAGGTCTCGGATTGGCGTTCACGGTCAAAATAGTTAACCTCAGTTCACCTCAGTGTCTCTTAAGAAAACATAAGCTTGGCCTCAATTCCTCTGTCTCATTCTAACGGACTCTGTCACCCACACAAGAGCAAACATGCTTCTTCTCAACGGACCGCTGACACATGTCCAAACATCTTCTGGATGAGCTGCTGCTTTGAAAAGCCCACGTTAGCACAGAGATCCAGGCTGAAAACATCGACAGGCGTACTTTGAGAAAAACCAGGGACACAAAAGTTTGCTGTGAGCAGCCAACTGAACCACATAAAGCGTATTTGTCTGACTTGGTGTACTGCCTCCATAGCTGAGGGTACTTTGGACCTGGCAGGAAAAAGGGGCAGAAGAAACTATAAACATGGCTTGATGTGAGGGAAGCAGGGGATGGAAAGCAGTGCCAAGCCAAGGTCAAGTCTATAACTGCCACGCTAACAAGTGATTTAAGTGCCACAGCTAGGGGGACATTCAAACTGCACATCGATGGAGTGCATTAGGGTAGGATGGTAGAGGTGTTGAGAGCCTTGGCGGTAATGACTTGCTGATGACATCAGGACATAGAGCAGGGTCTTTTCTCAACCTGGGGGTTAAAGGTCAGACAACCTATTCATTGACCCCATGATTTATTCCTTGGGCCTCCCTCAATCTATAAACACAATGAAAGCCACGTCTATGCCGGGAATGAATTGCTCTGTCCAAGGTGGGCAGTCCAGAGAGGCCCTGAGTATGAGTTTATCCTTTTTCTTTCTTTACTCCACTTTGGTGTGTCGCTTACCACCACGATCTGCGAAAGAAAAAAAAAAACAACCTCTCACTGAAAGTCTCTCATAAAGGCTGGATTCACCTGCATAACGTGAAAAGATTCACAATAGAAAACACCTGCAGTGAAAGTCTTTCAGAAGCCGGAGTCCTGGAGGACATCATCAAAGATAGCATCAGTTCTCTTCACAGTGGCGGATAGAGTTGCTGGAAAAGAGCAGTAGATTGTGGGCACTACAAAGCACACATCCTGTGTCAGTCAGAGCGGCCGCTGGTTCGGGGGAACAGTTTGGTTCAGTGCTTGGTGTAATGTTTAACCTGACTTCCTGCTGTGCTGGTCAAGGGAACTGCATGGATCACTGCAGTGATCCATGCAGTTCCTACAGTATGTCTGTAGGTAAATTTGCCCAGCAGCACGTCCACAATTAAAATAACAGACTGCCGACATCAGCAGGAACGTGTTTTAAATGTTAAGCCTAAATTAATTCATTAAGTTAATGAGCTTTTGAGGTGTGTATAGAGGGATTTGGATTCTTTTAGGCAGGGGAGCTGCCTAAAAGAGCATATATATATATATATATATATATATATATATATATATATATATATATATATATATATATATATATATATATATATATATATATATATATATATATATATTGCTGCCTAAATAATAAATTGAACTGGACTGATTAGACTGTGAAAACACAAAATCAAACTACTTTTGGTGTCATTTCTAATGCAGAAATCTTAGTACACTTAAAATAAGACAAAATATATTTACGAATAACTTTTCAGCAAGATAATAATTTGTTAATATTGATGAAAAAGTGTTAGCTCAATAGCAGATTATTACACTCATAACGAGAATTTTTTTCCCATGTTATAGGTGATTAAATCTGCCAGTGGATCTAGTACTTTTTCATCAATACGAAGTAATGGTTGATTCAAAACAAGCTCTAAATCAGACTAAAAACTTACTTGTAAGTTAGTTTTGTCTTTTCTCAAGCGTAAGATATTTGTCCTAGAAACTAGAGCAAAACACTTAGTGAGATTAGTGTTTTTGCGGTTTAATATTATGTTGTAGGTCTCGATGTCACACCAGTTTTAGCTTTTTACATTGATCACAAACACAAATTTGAAGTGTCAAAGGAAAGCTACTAAAGTTCTCAGAAACCGGCCCACAGCATGCCAGATCCTTCACCAAATTTAACAGTGGAGTTAAAGTGGCATATTTTGTACCATCTCTGACTCACCTAGAGTTTTCATTGGAATGTACATGGTTCAAGCTTAAACCAAGCTTTAAAGCCCATTTTTTCTTGAGTTCATTTTCAGAAAGTTTTAAGCTGATAGGAACTGTTTGGCTAGGGTAGGTAATGGTAGTCGACCTTCCTTTGGTGATGTCACTGTTTAAACTCAGGACTGGATCGGTCCATAGTTCACCCAGGATTTTCATTTGCAAAAAAGAGAAAGACTTTAATATGTTACTTTAAACCTGGCGGGGGGTTTTGTGTGTGTTTGTGTGTGTAAGGGCTTGTGACCGTTATACCCGTTGTAGTCAATTTAGAAGGATTTTTTTAAATATATATTTCAGAAATATACTTCTTTATTTATTTTCTGAAACATGTGGTCTACCTGACAGCAGAATTATGATATTAAGTTAGATTTTTTTTCTGGTGAAATAAATAAGTGACAGATCATTTTACCTTTATCTTAGCTAAAAACAACAACAAAAAAAAAAATTTGAAGGCAGTCCGATTGGGGTGAATAACAAACTCTGTGTACAGTCTGAAGTCCTTGCTTACAAAGTGATGCGTCATAATCGGAACTACTAATGTGACCTTTTCTCTGAACCAAATGAGCTGTGTAATGTGTTTGTATTTATGTGTGTGAGAGCACAATGCTGCCATTCGTGCGCAGTGTAACTATTGAGCCCTGGTTAAATAGGAGAGAGGAAGGGTGAAATAAAAGAGATTTGGAGACAAAGGTGGAGAGTGAAAAATGAGGAAGAAAGTCCTTATCAATGTTGAAAAGCCAGGAAAAAATAAATCTGTGGTTATTCTTCACTTTATGAGGAGGTTTAATGTTGTCAGTTCCACTCAGCATTTGTCTGTGGTTCTCTGTGGAAAAAGCAGAGGTCTGTTATTTTTATTGGGAGTAATGGATGCCGGTCAGGTGGGAGGGAAAGCATGCTGTTCAAAAGTAAAGCTGAACCTTTGCAGGCCTTATTTTGTTCCCTTTGCAGTTTAAGGAAGTTGGGACAATCAAAGTCTCAATTTTATGCAGTAAATGCCACCCCAGTTTCCTGATGTCCACCTTTCAGCTGAGCCTGCCTGAAAGCTCAATCTGCAGGCATCCCAGCTATTCCAAACACTCCAGAGCACCGATGTGGAAACATGATAGGAATCTGGATGATTGAGCCTTCACTCCCCTCCAAGCACTCTCTCTATCCCTGCTCTTTCTTACCTGCTGAGGGGAAGGAGAAGACAGAAGAGGCCTGGGTGTCCAGATGAAGTTAACCCAGTGGGTGGTGGGCAGGACAACGCTCTGACATACACCATGTTGCCCCTGGGTGTGAAAGCAGAACGCCAAAATGACTTGAGTCATGCAAGGTGAGAGCGAGCAGCAGTAAGAGTGAAACTCCAACATGGAGTTTCACTCTCTTAATTACGTTTTTCAAGCTGACTTCTTTCGCCAGTGGAAAATAATGGAATTTGATTTCTGTGTTTTCCAAGTCTGAAGGAGTGTAGAAAAGAAAACACAGAAAAAAAATGATTTGTGTTTCCAGATTTCATTCTCTGTTCATTTGTCTATGCTGGTAAGCAGACTTGTCTTACCAAGTCTGCTTGGTCTAGTTTCTAGTGAAAATATCACAGCATGCTTGAAATGATGCAAAACTAACTTATAAGTAACTTTTCAGCAAGAAAAATTAGCTTTTTTATGTCCATAATTCTTTAATCTTCCATTGGCAGATTATTTCACCTACAGTAAATAATCTGCCAACGTTTATTACAAGGGAAAAATGTTTTATTATAAATAAAATAGGCTTTTCCTTCCAATCTTCATTCATTCCCTTCTTCCTTACTTTCTTCCTTTTGTCCTTTCCTTCTTTCTTCTTTGCTTCCTTCCCTCTGCCCTTACTTCCTTTTCTTTTTCACCTTTCTTTCTCTTTTCTTTTTCTCCTTCCATATTTCCTTATACCCTTCCAACCTTCCTTTACTGTTTTCTTCCCTCTGCCTTTCCTTACAGTCAATTTAAAACGAGACCAAAATATTAGCCCAATTTTGTGGTCTTTGCACTGGTTGCCAGTTGCTTAACGAATAGAGTTCATAGATTTAAGTGATGGCTTACAAAGCACGAAATGGTAAAAGCCCAGACGACATCTCCAGCCTGCTTCCTTGCAATGTACCACTGAGACCTTTAAGAACATCTGAATTAGCTTCTAGCTATTTTGCCCCAATATCTGGAATAAGCTTCCTGTTCACTGCAGTAATGCTCCCACCTTAAGGTTTTCTTAAAATTAGCTTTAAAATCTTCCTATTTGCTGCTGCCTATCTTAACCTAGTTTTTTTTTTATTGATGTGCTACATTGTATTTCATTGTGTGTTGTCTTTTACTTCATGTATTACCACTTTAAACTGCATATGGCTGAAGGGTTCTATATATAAATATAACTTATCTTATCTTGCAGTCTGGTTTTTGCAAGTTGTGTAAATATCTGCAACAAAAAAGTATAATAAAGAAAAATGTTTTGTTTTTATTTTAAGAAACGCACAAAAGATTCAGAAAGTGTGACAAATATCTAAAATATTTACTCTACAAAATTAGAGGAAGCCTGTTTTTCTCTCTCTAACCAAACACCAAAACTTTCCTTTCACATTTTTTAGCTTAGGTTCTTGTTTTATGGAATATGTGGTTTGAGTTAGAGACTTGAGAGGCTCCTACTCCCTATGTCTCCCTCCAATCTTTCCCATCCCCCATCATCACACTGTCACACATTAGGTTCAGATTTTGCTCAGAGTATGACTCATCCACATTTGATGTTTAATTTGTTCAGCATCAGTGACACATTGGTGGAATAACAAAAAGAATGTCTCTTGAATTTGACGTAGCAAAGTTATCATAACACATCGCTTCATTGTTAACCTGAGACAGAAGAGAAATGAAAACAGTGACTGTCTGTATATTTTATGTGCTCTGATCCACAGTGAGAACAAGCAGACTGTCTGTTTGTCAGAAGGAGGGAAACCTGTACTCTAATAACTGACTTCAGTATGGACATACACTACAATATGTTAACATTAATGTGGCCCTGTTTGGAGTTCTGATGTAAAGTTAGTACTCACCAACTTGGATGTTTTTTTCTTTTATTGACTTTGCAAATTATTTGTCTAAACCAAAATTTGGCATCTTCTGATTAAAAAAATGTCAAAGTGAAAATGAATTTCTGCAAAAATAGAACAAATAAAAATGTGCAACATTGGTTGAGCCAGTAAGTGCTATATAGTGCACTTACTGCACTGTGCTTTATAGTGTATCACCTCGACAACATTCCCACTATGAAACATGGTGTATCATTTAGTGGGGATGATTTATTTCAGTAGCAACAGGAAAGCTGGTCAGAGGTGATGAAAAGAAGTGTGAAAAAAAATCTTCATAGGCTGCAAAACGTCAAAAGTTTTGCCTTCCTGCAAGACGAGAACCATAAAGATACAGCATTCATGTGTTAGAATGGCCCAGTCAAAGTACTACTCACCTAAATCCAATCTAGCTAGACTTAAAAATTTATCATTAAAGTTTGTCTCCATCCAATCTGAGTGAACCTGAACAATTATACAAAGTTGAATGGGCAGAATTTAGAGTATCTTAGCTCAGTGGAGCTAAATACAAGTCCGTGGCACAATTTTCAGATTTGTATAAATAAAATTAAAAACTTATCATGTCTCCCCAGTTCGCATTTCTTGTATGATCCTGTGACATAAAATCCCCTGAAAAACCATAGAAGTTTGAGGCTTGCAATTTTTCCCTCATTTATTTAAGCTATTGAAGGATGTCTAACTCCATCTCAGTTATACATCTCAAATCTTTCTAAGTTAAAAATATAAATTTTTATTTAAATATTTTTTTCCTGGTAGATTCAAAACACTTATTGTTATTCAAAAATAAACACATACATAATTCCTTTAGGGCTACTTTGATCTAATTCAGAATGTTTCATGCTTTCTTCTCTTAGGGTCTGACTGAAATTAAAACAAACTCACTCCTGTTTTTCCAAGGATTGCATTAAAAAAACAATACCGGTTTCAAACTTTTGAAAGTCTGAGCTACATTTTGGAAAATGGCAGGACTTAAAGCGAGTGTAATGATTATTTTACTCCAGCAGCATTTAAAATCATCATATCAGCAGGGGGCGCAGCTAATGACTTGTTAGAGGTTCTGATTCAGCCCCAGCAGTGAGAATTTCTTCCACATCAACACAATGTTGGACAAGCGTTGCAATTAGCGCCCGTCCTCATGAGCCCCATCAGCAGCAACAAGAAATCTATAAGTTCATTTAAGAGGCTGATTGTGATTCTTTCTCTTTCACTCTGTCCAAACACAGAGGAGAATAGTGCAGAGGGGGGAAGAAAAGTAAGGCAGAAGAATAAGTTGGAGATAAATGGGACAGTGACAGGTTGAAGGATACCTCAGAGCAAGGGCACTGAGTGCATCCAGTGCTAAGTCAAAGGGCCCTGAGACTCTTGCTAGATGATTTTTCTTTCCAACATGGGCTGCCTGAGCACCAGGAAATAAATTGATTGTAAATAGACTTGTGTAGTGGGAGGAAGGAAGGAAAGAGACACACGGAGAGGCAGAATCTGTGGGGGGCATTTTGTCCCACTCTTGAAAAATGACTCAAACTTTGCATGCCCGTCTCTGGCCCCCTCTTTATTCCAACCCAAACTGTCAGAACCGGTGTTATCTGACGGCTTCACTGGGGCAGGCAGAGATTGGGGAAGACAAAAACAATCACCCAAAACTCTCCATTCACATTTTGAGTCTTTACATTGGAGTCTTGTTAGTGCCTCTCCTCAATTTGAATGGATGCAGTTTAAAGAAAAAGAATCTGAAAAGAAGACAAAAATGAAAAAAATAAAAAAGACAGCGGAGATTAGAGTTTTCCAGCCTCTCTTGTGTCTCTTTCAGAGCACTTGAACGGCCAAACAAATGCAGGAGACAGCTTGAGGCAGTGGGGAACAAACTGCAGGGGGGCTGCCTTCTTTCTCTCCTGAGGTGGCTGCAGACAGATCATTTATAGGACACTTTCTAAGACTCTGTGATGCTGCAAGCTATTTTATATGGTTGTTTTTTGTGACTGCATGAGCTATCCTCAAAGATTCTGTTTTCTTGCTTTGACTCACTAAATTATGTTTTAAACATTTTCATATTACGTCCACAAGATTGAACGTATTTCGCTGCATTTTAGAATAAAACAAAGCATCATGAAGACCCAGGAACTCAGCAGATAAGTTATGGCTTTGTTAAAGTTTGAAATAAACTATCTTGAAATAAACTATGTATCCTGTTTACAGGATTCTTATCATCCTCACACATTCCCACTGTGAAACATGAGAGTGGTGCCATCCTACTATGGGAATGTTTTACTTCAGTAGAGGTTAAAGAAACTGGTCAGGGTTGATGGGAAGAAGGATGAAGGTAAAATACGATACAATTTTAGGAAAATAAACTGTTTGAAACTTAGGTTCACCTTCCAGCAGGATTATGACCCTGAACATGCAGCCAGAGCTGGCATGGAATAACTTAGATCAAAAGCATATGTATTGGTTTAAATAGCCTAATCAAAGTACTTAATAAACTGCATCCATACATTCTGGCTGAGCTTGATCTATTTTGCACATAAGGATGCCAACTATCAGTCTTTATATATGCAAAAAAGGGTACATATTTTTTCTTTTTCCTTGTAAAAAAGTTTCAGGACCATATCTAATGTTCCTTCATTCTCTTAATTATGCACTGCTTTGTGTTTCTCAGTCAGATACAATAAAATGCATTGATGTTCGGGATTGTAATGAGACAACATGTGGAAAGGTTCAAGGCAAGTGTATCCATGGCACTGTACCAGAGGGATAAATGCATAAATAAAATATGCAACTAATTGAGGTTATTATACTACTATAACAGCGATTTTGGTTCTTTTGTAAAATATATTTATTTTTTATCTCAGAGTTTATTAGTTGTGCTTTTATGAAGTTTATGGGCTGTAACGACGTCCTTTAAAATCTGAACAGCTTGCAGGGCAGGATAGAGACGACTGGAGAAGCGAATCTGGTTGCGCGCCCTTCTTTGATTTTCCACTAGGCGGCGATGTATTTCTGAGCTCGGACAGCTCCGGAGCTGGAGCAGCACAGGCGCTCAACTCGGGTTGGACCCCGTGTGAGAGCAAGTTTGAGCGCTTGGAACTCTGCAGTATGTGATGGGCGGAGGAAGGCAGGGCCCAAAGGCACTATGGCCAGGAAGTGGCTCGAATTACACTTCTTATGAGTGGGAAGGGGGGTTTGGGGGAGTGACACCCTCTGGATGGAAGGAGGAGGGCGGTGTATAAGACGTAAGAATGAGAAAAAAAAACTAAACCTGACAAAAGAGTCTGAGAAGACCGTGCGAAGGCTGTTGGTGTAGGACTGGAAGAAGACGCGTAAAGACGCTTCTCGCTCCGGAGGGAACCGAGTTTTGATGGATTTTATGACATTCCGCATCGGACAATTATCCTGTGCTCCAGTTTCAGCCTCCTTCCACGTCCGTAGTGCCTGCAGACTTTCTGTTTAGTTGACAAGTGTGCAGCTCGGAAGCTCCGGGCATGTTTTGCGCTCTGGAAGGAACTTGGTGACGGGGAGGAAAGTTTCGGAGAAAGGGGGACAGCGACATGGTTTTCTGCGCTGTTTTCGAAGGATAAGTTGCGTAAACTCGGATTTCCTTGCATGGCATTAGACTGCAGCTGCAAATCTGGTTTTGGATATGTGTGATCAGAGTCGATGCCGGCTGATTGTGGAATAGTAAGCTGAGAAAAGGCAGCGCCTCGATTTTTTTCCTTCGTTTTTTAGCTGCATTGTGGTGTTGGAAACATTCCTCTCTCTCTGGATTCATCTCATGCCCTCACCTCCTTGATCCGTGCATGTCAAAACAGAGATCTCCACGATTTTAGTCCTCTCTGGTAAGTTTTATTTTTTGTCTGTTTACAATAAGGACGCGGTTTCGCAAACCCTTCTCCAACGTATTGCATGTAAAGACTCCTGCGGCCGCCTTAAGTTAGAGAAGAAATCCTCTGGGTTTGCGGTTGAAAGACAATTGTGGTTTCTTCTTGGGCTTCTTGAGGAACAACTCTATAGAAGTTTACTTTTAGATATTCACGTTAAAAAATCCGCTATGCGTAAAATGACATTACCCATATCTATCGAACACGTTAAAGTTCATTTGAAGTGAACGCTCTCCTAGTTTACTTGTTGGATGCTAAATCTCAGTCTCAATTGTTTTGCACCCCTCAGTTGTTTTTCTTCTACCTTCCTCACCAAACAGCATCCTACAGCATGATGCTGCCACCACCACTTTTTGTAGAAAATGCAGAGTTAGTTTTTTTTAATTTAAATGTATTAAATATATTTGACAACATAATTTATTTAATATTTAATGAATCCAGTGTATTTAGTGATTGCCTTGATAAGCTGATATGTTTCTAAAGCTTCCCCTTTCCCACAGCGTGATGCTGCCACCACAGTGATTGTGTGTTGAGGGAAAATGTGCAGAGTGAGTCTATTCTAGAAAGGTACACCATGCTACGCTACACCTTGCATCATCATCACTTTAGAACCCATTAACAAGTGTCCTTGTTATTTATTACGTGGCTTAATTTTCCTACATGGCATTTATGGTGCCAATTACCCCGTGACTGCAGTTGTTTTTTCCCCGCTTGGTGCCGGAGCCCTAAATCACAGAGCAGCTTCAAATGAGTCCCCATTGTGAAGGGGGGATAAGGGGGAAGCCAAGTGATTTGAATTTCAATGAGAATTTATGCAGTGCCAAGAAATGTCGTTCAGAGCCGGAGTTTTAAAAAGAAGCTGTGCTCATGTGTGGCGCAGAAGTTCTCGTCTGCAGCATCAAAATACAAACTCTGCAGCAGGGCATGCGTTTTTCAAGCAGTTCAGTTTTTATTCTCTCTAATTCCGTTTCTGTCAATATAACTTTTTTTCTTCATAGAGTTGGAGAGTAATCCCTGCTTTGATCTCGCTTTAGGAAGTTCCGATAAGTGAACCGCTGAGTTTCGAAGCAATAATCAATAAAACACATGCATGCCTGATCAAAGAAATTAATAAAAGTTAGAAGACGTATTTTCGACATCGTCTGTGATTTTCTACTATTAAGGGTTCCTACTTAGTCTTGTACGGTCTGGAAAAGTATTTATTTTTATAATTTTCTGACTGTATAAATGTGGAAACAAAAGATTGAGCAATGAAAAGATATTAAAGTTTACAGATGATACTTACTTTTCCATTATCTTCAGAAAATACATAAATAAAGAATATGTTTTGACATTATTTCATATTTATATCACATCGTTTATCTTTGATTCACCCTCATCCTAACATAAATTTTCTTATTGTCAGTTTGGTTTTGAGTTACTGATGGAAAATGACTGAAAACATATTTATTAGAAACGATTAAACAGAGAAATTTCACTTCTCTGTGGCCTCTATAAAATCCTTTATCAAGGTTTAAACTTGCCTCTTTAAACTGGGTCTTGCTTATATACCAAACAGCACCATTATTGTTTTTGAACTTTTGCAAACAGAATGAAAGCCTCACTAGTTGTGCTTTAAGAAATCTGTTTTATATTTATGTGTTGATTTGAAATAGAGCTGATGAGTGGAATAAATCCCAACTGGGTAAATTTGATGTGCTTAAAATGTCTGGAGTGTTGACAAAACTGATGGAAAAACCTAACACTTTGAAAATTAAGTGTGAAAAATTGTGGAAGTTTAAAATGGAAAAATGTGTAAGATGCTATTTCTGTTGAAAAAGCCAGAATGAGATGTGTCTGAGGGTGAAACCAGCCGATATGTCCAGCTGGAGAAGAGGGAGTGCAGGGAAGCGTGACTTGAGCAAACCTCCAGAGACACTTAAACCGCGCTTCAACCGCAGATGTCCTGCTAAACAGGCTGATGCGTGTGTGTCCCAGTATTGAAATATTGCCTTTCTGTTAAAGCTGGTCTCATAATCGAGTCAAGGGAATGTTATTAAAAACAATTAACAGCAGCAGCAGCAGGGAAGGCAACAGGTTTGGTGCATCTGTTGCACATGACAGTGAAGTGAAGAAGGTAGCTAAGCTTTTTAAGACCTGCTGCACCTCATCACTCACAAATATTTACTTGTTTGAGTTGAAAGAGGGGGGAAAAAAATATATGAGTATGCTAAAATGGAACCGGTGACGGTGTTGGAGCAATTTTTCCATTTCAGACTTGTGTGAAATTGAATAAAGATTTTGGAATCTGAGCTTTGAAATGCTGCTGCCACGGGACTTGGAGAAAGACCAAACTGGTTAGACTGGACGCCGCTTAAAAACACTGTTAAAGCTGTCACGATATACCCTCAATCCATATGATTACCATGAGTGGAGACACATTGTGGCTGCGCCGCCTCACAGCTTCGGTATGCCTGTGGTATGGCTTGTTTGACAGCATTTCTCTACTTTCTCCACTCCAAAAATAAAGTCAATCTAAACTAGGACCAGTTTCCACATAAGCAATAAAATCAAGTATTTCTTGTTGCTGTTTAAACAAAAATGTCTCCGTCTCTCCTCTTATTCAAAAATCCTTCTTTCTCCTTCACCTCCTAGTCCAGGCGACTGGGTGATTTCCAGAGAGTGACAGGCTGACCCCCACCGCAGCAGTTGATGGTTGGGCGGACCCCCTCAGATGGGATCAGTGTCCAGGGGGAGGTGGTGGAGAAGGGGGTCATGGGGAGCCCTGTCCCCCTCTGACGGGATGGCCTTGTGGGTCTGGCTTCTGGCCGCCGTCTTGCTGTCTCTGCTGAGCGTCAGCGTGGCCCGGCCGCCCATCACCGCCACCAGGGAGGAGGAGACCAGCGTGGAACCTGAAGGTGAGCAGCATGAGCAATAGCCTGGGGAGGAACACATGTGACGATATACACACATTTTGTTTCATGCTTTTGGATTCGTTGCAATATTTGAGCTTTTTTTGGCCTAGGCAAAGCACTGCCAGTCAGTTGGCTGAAAGAAGGTTCCTGCACGTTTCTTTACACACAAGAAAGGCAAATTTGATGAAGTATTTTATCAAGTGCAAACCAAAGGAACGGCACACATCACTGTTTTTATATCAATGCTGTTTTAAAACTAAAGCTGAGTGCCATGTTTATGTTGCAGGTTGCCTGACTAACCAGCTTTTATCAGCTGGTTCTGCTTTAAAGAGCAGAACAGTAGAAAGGCATAACAGTCTGCATAACAAGCACCTTTTTAAATTTCTGTCAGCAATGGACTCCTTCTTTTTGACTTTGGTACAGTAAAATTATATTCAAAACACAATTTTGGGACAAACAGTGACCAATTTTTTACCTCACACAAATGTTTATAGAACAGAGATGAAACAAACAATGTTGCTTCCTGTCTTAAACAATGTGAGATGATGTCTGAACGGTAAACGGTGGAGGGATGTCCACATAAAAATGTTTGTTGTAGCTGGAAGGTGTTTGGGATTGATCCAATCCTAATCTTATTTTAGTAAATTTTAGTAAAATTTGGCTCCACTCTTTGAGCTGAAAAAAGGAAGATAATATATTCTTCCATAAAAAAATAATGCATAGATGTCAAGTGTTCGGAGAGTATTACAAATCTGCAAGTTCCCACTGAGTTTGTGATTTAATTAAACAAACAAAAGGGAATCATTTACTTCAGAGGAATGAGGTGTTGTTTTCCACACCAGGGGGTGAGTGATTCACACTTTTCTGTTTTCCCTCACTGACGTCTCTGCTGGTCCAGGGTGTGATTGAGTGTTAAAGCCAGGTTTGTGACCCTCTGGTGGGTGTGTGTGCGTGTGTGTGTGTGTGGGAAACCGAGGGTGGGACTGTGTTTATCCTGGCATCCCTGTACTAAACCTTCCTGCATTAGAAGAGGAACACAGAGGGTGAGGAGAGAAAGTTCTGCTGCGTTACTCCAAACGCATCGTTCCTGAAGCTTCAGAAACTTGCTTTGCACTGCTGTAGTGTAATTTTCTAGTATTTTTAGGCTCAGTCTGGTTAGAGACAAGTTAATTAGTTGTTGTGACGGATGGTAAACCGCATTCCACAGCTCTTTGTTCTCAGGCTTTAATCAGGATGCTAATTTTAAGTTAGGCCAACAAGGGAGCATCACTTTTTTAACCACAACCCCCTTCTCCTTCACACCCACACTCTACCTACTTTTGCCCTTTCCCCCGGAGGTCAGAGTATCCCTCTTGCCTACCTTGATGAGAGGCTGCCTGAACTGCTGTCTCCTGTTGTTTTCGTTGTTCTATGCCAGACTGTTTGGCTCCATGCTGGTGAGTTCAGAGCCCCCACATGGCTCCAACGCTACGCTATGTGGCCACAGGGAGGACGGAGCGAGCTTCACAGCATTACACAATCCTCTAGGAAAGTTCTAGTGCACATTTGACTTCTCCTTCTCTTGGAAAGATTACAGAAAGTTGGTCAGCGGTGAAGTCATGTGACTGGAGATTAAGATGGGTAGACCTTCGAGGTATCACATGGTGAGGCATGTAGGGCTTTGCAAAAGAATGTATACCACACAGGTAGTCAAGATATAAGCACAACCTTTGATGCATTTTATTGTGATCTTAATTCATAACCCAGCACAAAGTGCTGCCTACTTATGCAAAGTAGAAGGAAAGTGATATGTGACTTTTCAAAACATGTCAATTTGTATTTAACTCTACTCTATTACCCCTAAATAAAACCCTTCATGCATCTAGAGACTGAAGTTAATGACCATCTTTCTTTGCATATCACCTCAGGCTTAGACATATCTGTTTGACTGTGGTTGTGAATAGGCCTATCACAATAACAAACTTAGGTAGGTGATAAATTGCCTTTGTAGTTGCTGCGATAAATGATTTGGTTGTTGAGTCCATTTTCAAGCAGTATGCTGCACGTTCTCCATCTCGAAGACCAATTAACTTTAATTTTTGCAAAGAACACTTCTCACTGGACCCGGAAGATATCTCAATGTCTAAAATAAAACACAACAGCCAAAGACAAGAAATAAATGAAAACAAAAATCACACACAACTGAAACCATAAATCAAATGCATTATGATGTCTCTTTAAACAAAGCTGAATATAAATCATCAAAATGGCAATTTAGCTCATTTTTAAAAATTATCCGATTAATTGCTTAATGGCTGCAGATTTAGTTGTGAGTATCATTTTAAAACATTGCCAAAGATTCTCAGTTGGATTCAGGTTTGAACTTTTACTGAGCCTCTATTCCTTGCTCAAGTTTTGTGTGGCAGAGTCAGAGTTTTTGTCTCAATTTTTCCATCTTCTCTGATTGTTTCCCTGTCAGTGTTGAAGAAATGCATTCCCACAGCATGATGCTGCTAATGGCTTACTAATTTTCCAGACTGGGTGATTTCAGAAGGTAATTGGTAGGCCTGGATTTTATTCAGATGTTTCAGAGTAAAAGTGACTGAACTTGACGATATTGGAGGAAGTTCAACAAATTCTTTTCCATTATATTGCAAGACGTGCACAGTCCAATCTTATCTGAGTCAGTTTCTCTGTTCAGCTTGAATGGCTTCACTTGATTGAATCAGAGTGACTTGGTACCTGTAGTAAGAAGATGTTAAAGAGACAGAATACCAATACCTCGTTTTTCTCTAACCTAACAACAACCTCCCCTTTAGAGATGTTTAGTATTTTCAGCAGCTCCACCCCTTGCAGCCCCACAGCTCGGGTCCCACCGCTGCCTGCATGTGTGTGTGTGGAGGAGCACAGATTGCTGGAGATGCTTCAGATTGCATATCAGTCTTGTCTCCTTTGAGCCCACGCCTGCACCTCCGGTGGCCCTGCTAGTTTGTTTACCTGTAGCCGCTGTAACAGAAGAAGTGGAGCGAGCTCGCTGGCTACAGCCTCCACAACAGACCCATTGTTGTTGCTGCAGACGCTTCAGTATCTACGGGAGTGTTTACATCATCCAGGCGCTCTCCGTTTGCACAGCGATTAAAATGCACTGACAGAACCGAACAGCAATGAAGCCTAATCTGAAAGGTGTGTGTCTTTGACATTGGGTGCCTTTTGTATTTCATGTGGGATGAACATGGCACCAGGCACCCTGGAATGAGAACAGCTGACTGAAGTCGGCTCATAGTTTGGCTCTGCGTTCCTGAAGCTGCTGCCAAACTCTGTTCCTAAAAAAACCCGCTCTGTTCAGCAGAGAGGCGGTTTTTCCAAAATACTTCAGTAGTTAAATAAATCTAGGTTCCATTGTACACGAAGGAAGAGACCCAATGCTTAGACAGACACTGGAATAAGATGAATTTAAGGATTATAAATTATTGTGAAGCGTTCTGGAAGGTATTTTGCTATCTGATTTTTTTCAGCAATTAGCTACAAAATGAGCTCATGCTAAACAAGTGAAAAGCTTTGTGTAAGAGTGTTTTTGTGTTAGAATGAGGTACAGACCTGCCTATCTGTAACACCCTGGTATTTACACAGTAGGAGTGCAGTTGTAAATGCATAAAAGTGTCAGCTGGCCAGTTAATGACATGCAGTGTGTTTCTGGAGTGTGTGGCTTTGACAGTGGAACTGAACTCTACATAAATACACTGTGTGTGGGTGCGTGTGCGTGCGTGTGCGTGTGTGTGTGTGTGTGTAGGGGTGTAGGTGCGCGTGTGTAGGTGCGCGTGATAGTGAGCAACAGGATTTGGGGTGGGGGCTTTTTGGACTGGATGCACAGCTTTCACACGAGGACTTTTATTAACTTACCGTTGGTGGTGTTGGTAGTGAAGGTCCCAGTGTGTTGTTTGCCTTGGCTTGTCGCTGCGGTGGCCCACCTCACGCTGGCCTGATAAGAAGCCTGGAAAAGCTTCTGCCTGTGCCAGATTGGGCGGTTTGGGCTGCAGCAGGATGCAGATGGGAATCAGAATCGGCACGCTCAGGTGTCGGACGAGAAAGGAAAGGAGAAATCAAAAGTACTCATAGATAAAGATGACTGCCTTAAACCAAACTAATTTGGCTCATGCATGTAGGTCTGTTAAAAAGCTACCGGTTAATTCAGTTTATCTAAACATACTGGATGAAGCACATGCAGCTTCATATGGTCACTATCACATTTTTAAAAATTTCAATGCATTTTGTGACAGGTCATCATACAGTAGTGCATGATTGTAAATAAAATCATGCAGTGTGGAGTGTTAGTTTGATTTTGGTCTGGTGTGATTTTCCCTTTCAGGGCATTGTACCTGTGATGCTAAAAGTTAGTTTCCTTACTGGTGACCTGTCCAGGGAATATCCTCCCTCTCACCTGGTAATAGTTGGAGATAGGCACCAAAGCTGCCATGACCTGCAAAGCTAAGTGGAAATAAATAACAGATGGATCAACTCAGAAGAATACAACTAATAACCACATCCTGGTTTGTGCCAAACTGAAAGATAGCAAGACTGACTGAGAACAGTTGTACTGCCAAAACAAGCTGATATGTCTTGCAGAAAAGTTACTTGTAAGTTAGTTTTGTATTATTTCAAGTGTACTAAGAAATTTGCACTAGAAACTAGACCAAAAATACTGGGTAAGATTTTCTGTTTTTGCAGTGTGCATTTCACTGCAGTCAGGCTGCAGGTCTAATTACTGCCAGCGTCAATAGGAACGAGGAGGGACTGCCTGAAACCTGTTGTAGCTTTTGAAAAATGAGACACTAAGTGAGTTTTGAAATATAATTGCATGGGCAAAAGAACACAGATGAAAGTGGCAAGGAGGAGTAGAGCTGCTTAGTGGGAAATGAGAATTATTGAAAGTGTATGCAATCGATTCAAACTCTTTGTTCTAATGGTGTTCCTGTGTGCGCTCTTCTTCGAATGTCAGAGGTTCCCATGAACAATCAGGTATGTTGGAGAGGTGTCAACAGGTTATAGAGGGGTCAGGGTTAGGTCAGCGGGGTCACTAGTGGGAGTACGGTGGGGGTTGAAGATGTGTGGGAAGAGGGAAGGAGAGGACAAAGCGGAAAGGGAGGGCAGAAGAAGAGAAGGAGGGATTGATGGAGGGAGACAGATGCACACAGCAGTGACGAGAAATGGAGGATGGCAAAACTAACACCTGCATGCTTCCTTTAATAAGATTTGGAGAAATTTATTTCCACTCCTTTTGTACTTGTGTATTCACATCCCAGGTGTTGCTTTGTTATGTCAGGATCATCTTAAAGTTCTCCACACCCGCATCCCAGCAGTTACTTATTTAAAACACTAATAAATGGAAAAATCTTGCAGCAGCTGCAACGCCAAAGCGGAGGCTTGTGGTGTAGAAATGTTGTAAAAAGGTAGCGGAGACAGCTCCCCATCAATCAACCTGACCCTCCTCCTATCAGACCACACATTCAGGGCTTTCTGGGAAGGGAGGGGTTAATTATTTCCGCTTTAGTAGCAACAAAGACAATGTTGGAACTGTACCTGCCTCTTTGCCTGAGGGGACCGTTTCAAAGTTTGCACACATGCCCCAACTTCTGAATTGTTGTCCAATGACTTTCCCAAACCTTTCAACGGTGATGTGTGTGTGTTTCATGCATTCTGGTATTTTTCACTGACACACTCAGACACACACCGCAAGCACATAGGATTCAGGTGGGGGTGTTGTTGAAAAGGTGCACTGAGGTAGGGAGAATCTGGGAGTTTTTTTTGCCTCTATAATTATACTTATCAGGCTCCAGCCAAAACTCTCCTCATTTACCATTGGCTTGTTTTGTTCGCTTTTCCATTGCTGCTTTTTTCCTCTCTTCAATCTTTCTAAACAGGTTTGTTCTTAAGCTGTTTCCAACAAACACATAGCATTTGGAAATTGCTGCATTTTCACCCGAGAGAAAAAAAATTGCCTTCCTTCCAGTTTTACCTGCAAAAATATTCACACCTCTTGAATAGGGTGGCACTGATATGAGAACTTGGACTTATGTTGACATTTGATATTAATATTGCTGTAATTGTTTATTTACTGACATTATATTAATATTTACCTAACTTTTCGAAACAATCACACCGCTGACATGTCTTCTAGGCAGTCTATCACTGATATATTGAAACACATACACAAATGACAACTAGATTGAAATAAAAACTGGTTATTAATAAAGTGGAAGGAAAAATATTCTTACACATAAAATCTTGATGTGATAGCCCTAAATAGAATCCAGTGCAAACAATTGCTTTCAGAAATTAAATTGCATCAGTTTGTTCTGCAAAGGCATCAGAGGATTCCTAGAGTACATTGGTGAACAAGCAGCATCATGAAGACCAAGAAACACACCGCAGGGGTCAAGTTGTAGAGAGGCTTAGAGCAGAGTTAGGCAATAAAACAATATCCCAAGCTTTATATATCTCATGGGACACTGTTCCCTCCACCATTCAACACTGGAAACAGTGTGGCCCTAATTTCATAGGCAAGCAGAGTATTAGTCAGAGCAACAGGACCTTAAAGGAGCTGCAGAGAGTCAGCTCATGGAGGAGAAACTACTGACAAATCTGCTAGTTCTGTTAAGAGAAATTGATTTCATATGGGGTTGAAAGCTTTTGAGATTTTTTATTTGGTGAAAATACTTCAACTTTCACTATCTTCTGTTAAATAGAAATAGGGTGTTTGCTGGTGTAAAGTGGCAAATGTTAATATTTTCAGAAGGCAGTGAAAGTGTAGCAAGTTTTAAGCCTTATTTACATGTCAAGTGAGATAATTAATTTCAGGGTTACATGAGTTTGTCTCCGATCCTAGAGTTCCTTACTTTTCTTCATGGATTGGAAGCCCTCTTCCCTCCTCATTCTGGACTTGTATATGCTGGCTGGCAAATTTGGTTGTCCTCCAAGAAATGTAGATTTTATTGCACTTTGGTTCCATTACTTTGTACTTCTTGATTGTTGGCTGAGTTTTGCACATCCTGTGTAGGGGATGTAGGTATTTCATGGCCAAGGAATTATGAAGCAGAGTGAAGATGAGAGAAAACAGAAGAGCAGGCCAGGTCAGGAATTTTTTAGGTTAGTTGCACAGTGGAAATCAGAAACAAACTCATAGAAGAAGGGTTCTCCCCCTACCTTCCTAGATCCCCTGCCTGACAAGCGTTTCCGCCAGACCTTTCTCGCTGCTTTCCCTCTCTTACAGGCTGACATTCTGCTACCTTCAGTGCTTGTAGTTGCACACCAGTTTGCCTGCCTGGCATCTATACTAACCTCGTTAGAGGTTGGACAGGAATGTGTGGACACGCAGATTACTAACACTCACCTGCTCACAGTAATTGTTAGGATTTTCTCCACACTGGCTGCTATCGCAGATATTGCATGAATCTATTTGCTGATTATGCAAATCAACTGATAACTAAACTGGGCTTCCATGGGATCCATTTCAAATGACTGACTGAGCTAGTGGATAAATTCTAGTTTTATGGTTTCTTATAATTGGACTTTTTCCTTCCCTCAATTCTCCTCCTGCATAAGTTGATTTAAATGGTGTGTGGTGTTTTAGTTCCAAAACTATGGCTTGTTTCTTCCTCTCTCATCTTGTTGTTCCTCCTCTTTGTGCACTCTGTCTCTGCTTCAACCCTTTTCTCCCTCCTCCCCCAACTTCCACCTTCCCCATTTGCTCTGCAGAGGCGTCGAACAAATACCAAATTTTTAAGCCCATGGTGTGCTCAGTGCACCCGGGCGAGGTGCTGAAGCTGAGTTGTCCTCTGCCGGTGACGGGGACCATCACTTGGACCAAAGATGGCGGCTCTCTGGGCACCAACAACCGCACACTGATAGAACAGGAGGTGCTGCAGATTCGTGATGCCATGCCCAAGGACTCTGGCCTGTATGCCTGCACCAGCGTGGGCAAAGACACGGTCTGCTTCATAGTCAATGTCACAGGTGAGTCAGGGAGACAGAGCAGGACAGATCAGAGCAGGACAGATGGTTGGGTGGGGAGGACTTGGCTGAGCTCAGAAAGTGGTTGTGGATTTGGGATGAAGTGGAGGAAGATTTTGTCTTTTTGAACAGAATCTGCTGAAGATTTTGGTGTGTGGTTAGCAGTAATAGTCGACAACCTGATTGACCAGAAGACTGAACTGAAAGTTGACCCTCAAAAAACCAATAGGATTTCTAACTCTGGAGGTCTCTGGATGCTTGATGGGATTTGTGCGTATGAGTTGAGTGAATAGTTGATGGTAACCATGGATACTCTGTGCAGATGCAACCTGGTCGGGGGACGATGAGGACGATACAGACCGGTCAGAGGACACTTGGGCGGACAGCGTTCAGTTAAGTGAGTATGGGATGAATGAACTAGAAACTCGACATGCGATGCAGGAGCTACTACTTTAGTACCAGGTCTCCATATTGACTTTTTCAGAAAACATTGCAAGTGGAGCTTCTGTCAGTGCTACAATAAAAAAAAGGAGGAACAAGTGAACTGTAATATGTAAACTTCAAGGACATTGATGGATTTAGCTTTCTGGAGAAACTTTGAGGGGAAAAAATCTTGACTCAGCGCCGGAGTTAGATAACCTCAGCTTACCCGGGGCCAGCTAAGGACAAACAGCCGTGCATGAGCGAGAGACCGGATGCACAAGGCTTACTGAAAGACTGGGGGCCACAGCAGTTGGGCCAGAGAGACAGTTTGGCCTCATCTGTAGAGAGGTCTGATGGTTCTGTTGCTTTGGATAGACAAGATGGGAAACGGCATCTTTCACCTAGTTGGGACCTGATGTTCCGACTAGGGCTTCGGTTTTACAGGGTTCCTACACTGTCTTGAAAAGTCTGGTAAAGCATGGAATGTGTGTTTATCATTTCTCCAGGTGTGGATAGGTAAAGAAAAAAAATTTAATTGGAATGGAAAAATGTTTGGTACGAAAAACAATTATTTATTTATTTTTTATTTTTTTTACTGAAATAAAATCAACTAAAACCTGATTTATATTTTAATGATAAATCCCATCTTGGATTAGCCACACCACAGGTTAATATGAACATTTTATATATTATTATTTTGCTTTTTTAACTTACTGATTGAATGCATACTTGTTCCAAATCCAGGAAGGGCTATGTCACTGCTTTGTTAGTCTCTAAAAAAACCAATAAAACTTTAAATTCAGAACCAGATTTAAATTCCACTGGATCTGCGCTTCTTAAACACAAAATCTAAAACAAAGGACTAAAACTTCTTATTTTTTAACTTTTAACATTTACAAAGATTGCTTTAAAGAATCTGTATTCCAATCTATATTTACAAGTCATTACAAATCTGGTCAGTGGTTATAGATGTTGAAATAGAGTCGATTTATTTTGGTTTAGATAAATACTAAAAGCCAGATCCAGTATTGTTCAATGTATGGAACCTGCACAAAATAAGAGCCAGTAACGATTCAAGATTCAATTTATGGCGATTTTGTACTACATTTTCCAGAATGTTATAAGAACTGCAGAAAAGCCACAGTCTGTATAATTCTTTCACAGAAAAAGCAAAAGAACCGAGAGGTGAAGATTTCTCCTTTCCTCTCATTGAGGAAGGGAAAAGCATTTCTGAAACAGCCATGCAACTATGCTGGACATGTCCGGTCTGGACTGTTGCTGCAAGATGAGAAGCGTCTGATAATACATAGATTAGACATCCAGTAAATCTTGGAGCAAATATTCTCCTGGGGCATTGCTGCTTTAATGAGTCATGGTGTTATCTGTGGGTATTCCCTCTGTCACTTGCACTCCGGCCAAAAGAAGAGGAAGTGGTGGTGTGGAGGACCGTTTGGGTTGTTGTTTGTCTTTGAGTGTCTCTTGCAGTCTTCAGTCCCATCTGCTTAGACAATCACAGTCCCAGCTGCAGAGAGACTGAAGATAGAAATATATGAGCACAAAACCCAAGAAAGACAGTAGATATCGATATGTGGAATGATGGAACTGCATTTCATTATTAAAAAGCTTTAGAAATGTTCTCCAATGGACGGACATAATGATTTTTCAGGCGTGATAAGTATCTCCAGCTATGTCGTCCGTATATAGCTGAGTGATTTACAGGGTAGCTATAGTAATTGGAGGAAATAGGAGTAGGAAAAAAACTGTTAAGTGGATCGAGATAAAAATTGAATGTGATGGTCTGATTACCCCTGTAGTAACACCCAGCCCCTGAGCTGATCTTTTTTTGGTCTCTGTTGCTCCCTGCAGAGCCCACAGGAAAAGTGTGTTTTTGTTTAGTCGTGGAAGTTCAGAGCTTTAGGTCATGTTGTGCAGACGGCAGTTTGGATAGTGTTGCCAAGAAAAAAAGGGGGCCTCTTTAAGAACGGTTCAGGTTGGATTCTTCTGCAGACACGCTCCTTCATGCCTCTGGACTAAACCAGCGCATTTTGGAACTGTTGAAAGAGTCGACGCTGTCAGGGAATGACTGAACATAGCTTGTTATCTGGTTGCAGGTGCGCCATACTGGACTTCACCAGAAAAGATGAAGTACAATTTTCACGTGGTGCCAGCTGCCACCACAGTGAAGTTCCGCTGTGCTGCTGGAGGATATCCTCAGCCAACCCTTCGTTGGCTTAAAAACGGCAGGCCTCTTCGCCAGGAGGAACGCAAGGGAGGATATAAGGTAAAATCCAAGAAGTCCAAGAATCCAAGAATCCAAGAACTTAACATGAAATTTGTCATTTTTAAAAAAATTACTTAAAGACACATATTTAATATGCTTTCAGGGGAGGAAGAACTGCTTTTCATCTTAAATGTTACGCTGCGGCAGCGTAATTTGAAAGCTACTACTGAAACACCTGGATGTTTGCACTGATCCAAAATGTCTTTGAAATACTTAGCAAACCAGGTGGAGGGTTTTGCAGATAAATTAAAAGCCTGGATTTGGATAAAATTTCAGGAAACTCAATTTTATTTTGTTACAGGGCAAAACCTCTCTGAAAACTCTGCTATCTGAGTTTTTTCTTAGTGCTTTAGCTTAAATAAAAAAATAAAATTACATTTTCTGATTTGACTACTGAGTTCTAAACTTTTTAAGAGTTTGTACCAATCAAATGAGAATTTTCTACCTATATATATATATATGAAAAAGGAATAATATAAATTATTCCTACCATAATACGCCAACTGGCCTTTCACCTCTTTCCACCCTTCACTGGAGAGATGGGAGGAGATGTGACAGAGAAAACGAGGGCAGGGTTTCTGGTGTGAAATTGGAATTGCTCATCCGTGGACTCTGTCTCACCAGGATACTGTGCAGAGTCTCTCACTGTAACATGAAATGGTTCTTTAGCCCCATCAATTAGAAACATAATCCCAGGACTGAGAGGGTAAATGCTGTCCGACAGTAACGTATAGAGAAAGTAGGTAGTTTCAAGGGTTGAACTGAGTTCAGGTTGTTAGGGGAATTCAGTCATGCAGAAAAATGTTCCTCTGGCTGTAGTTAAAATCTAGCTGGTTATTCCTATGTGGGATTTTGCTTGTATTAAAGCTGCTTTATGAATTTTGTTGCAGCAGCATAAAAATGCAACATTTATTCATTAGAGGAAAAACCCACTTGAATAAATTAGTGTTTTGCTACCCCTGCTGTTTATGCTTTGCACACTACCACTTAGGTTTCCTCCAGTTTAGATTACCAAACTGTGGTACAAATATCACTAGTTTGCCTTTGCCAACACGCATCCATATACAAAGTAACTTTGATGCTTGTAATGTATTTAATTTAAATTAAATTTTTCTTTTAATGTTTTAATCACCTCTTTAATTGAGGTTCAGATTTGTTGGAAATCAGATCAGATTGCCACCTGTAAAGCATAGAAAACAATCATTGCTTTACATTTAGGTATTAACAATTCAGAATGAGAGTTATGCAACTAATTTATGAAAAAAAACCACTGATTCTGAGCAGGTCTTAGGCTCATGGTTAATAAATAACGCCTTATAAGTGAAAATCAACTTTCTGCCATGAAAAGTAAGGTACAGATCATGGTTGTGTGGCTGCCCAAGTTTCTTCCCCTGCAGGTTTTAGCAACTTTATTAAGACTGAGGGAAAAAAACAGCACCAGCAATGATTCAGTCAGGCTGTCAGTTACACCGCGGGCATTTCATTCCTCTCTTTTTGTCAACAAATGTTTCACAAAAGCTGTGCCTGAGCCCAGCCCCATGGTTTTACCTCCCCATTGTGTGAAATGTAGGCCTGTACACGCAATAGCTACAGTGTCTCTCTTTAGTGTATGGATGGAAACCTCATTGTTTGCTTACACCTGTGGTTTCCGTACACACTAGGAGCTATGCTTGCAAATAATTTTGAACAACTGCATGCTTGAAACAGCACAGACTGCGGAGGTGGTTCTACATACAATGGTAGAGACACACAAGGATTAGACTATGGGTTCTCAGACATTTTAAAAGAAATACCCCATGACTACATACAAATGTTTACAAGTACCACTTTCTTTATAGATAGTTGTACTTTAGGTTTAGGTTTCTTGAACATAGAACAACAACTAGGAACTGAACAGATTAGTTAATGTGTGTGACTTAACAAGATGAACTATTTCTATTCAGGAGTTTAAGTGTTAAAGTTCTAACTTAGAAAATCTACCAGACAGATCTTATGCAGCTAGGATTTCAAGTGGGAAAAGTTTAAGATTTCTCATAAATTACACCTCAAAATCCAATATGGCTGACAATATTTAGAATTTAGAAGTAGCAACCGGCAAATGTTTCCAGCATTCAGACTTGAAACGCCAACAAGATTAGGTTGTGTTTTATATCATCTTCAGAACCAAGTTATGACCTCAGAGGTCATAGAAAATAAAACATGCAGCCAAGAGCACTTGTTCCTGGTTCATAAAGTTCAGAAAATTTTATGAACAACGAACAGCGAAGTTCCAACAGTTATAATCATTCACACCTTCCAGCAAATTCCTCCTTCTTCCATTTCTTTCTTTTAGCTAAATTTGGTCATGTCCTTTAATTTTACCACAGTGATCTCAGTGATATTTGTAATTTGACCACAGGTTCGGCACCAGTCCTGGATGTTGATCATGGAGAACGTGATGCCATCGGACGGGGGAAACTACACCTGTTTGGCGGAGAATGTGGATGGATCCATCAACCACACCTACTCTCTGGATGTATTGGGTCAGTACCCAGACTTTTATTATACATGCTAAGCTTAGTAAATTGGATAACTGACAGAGGAAAAAACATCCTACATTGAGTGGAGAATAGGGTGTGTGTGTGTGTGTGTGTGTAGGCTTACGGTTTGATTGTTGCACAAGTAGATGTGCTGAGATGTTTTAATTACGTTACATTACAATATTTTTTAAAACTTTAAATATCAGTTAAGTATTTTTGAAGGCTTTTATCTGCTTACTAGATCTGCTTACCTTTATTAAGCAGATGTCATCTTGCAGATAGGTTACAGAAACCAAAGACCTGGTCAGACTGGTGGAAGGCTAATAACCCATCAAAATAACACCAAATAAATAAAGACTATTACTACTGTAATAAGTAATAATAATGAGCACACTGTTATGTTATTTAAGTGAAAGAAAATTGTCTGCTTTATGTAAATTATATGTCATAGATGTTTGGCTAACATCGTGAAACTTTGTCCTAGAATGAAAATCTGCTTCACTGATGTTGTAATTCTAACGCACGAAACCAGAGTGAGCATTTCTAACAACATTTCTAAAAATATGTAAACACTTTGTAATAGTGGACCGCTGCTACAAAATGATCCTTTAAAGCTAACTTGGGTATAACAAGGACGATTGTTTGTCATCAGTCTTTTAGCTGCTCTCCTCAACACTGCTCATGGTGAGTTCAAACCCAGCTCAGTCAATCCCTCTTTCCTGACCTTTGAAACTCAGAAAGAAAGGAGTGCTTTTCCCTCTGGAGAATCGATAGACAGCAGAGACTACAAGGGAGAGTGGGATAACAGTAGTAGATCAATGTGTGTTTGTTCACACCAGCTTTGTTCTCCTAATTTGGCATAGACCTGATCTCCTCTGGACCTGCTGCTCTCCACTCTGTGAACCTACAGTACGCAAAAAGGTTTATCTGCTGCAATCGTTCTCTTAAAGGCTGGTCAGTGAACCATAGATAACTTGACAAGACATGAAGCTGCAGTGGTCCAACTCGTCATCCAGGCGTCTTCACGATTTAACGACAACTGGAGTTGTTGCACACTTCCATTTATTTTTATTAGTGCCTACATTGTACTGATATTATTTTCTTCAAACTATTTGCATAATGTGAAGTTATAGGCATATGTGCAGAAACACATTATGGCTAATTCACACATGCTCATCAACTGAAATTCCTTGCTCTTCCTCTCTCTTAGTTTGACTAAAACTCTCTTTCCAAGTGGATTTTGCTGTTTTATTCTAGTTTACTGCAGAATAATAAACCTCTTCTATGACTGGATCTGTTGTTACTGCTGCCTCTTTGCAACCTCTTTCCTATTTTTTTTTATTAGCTCAGGGTGCAAATGGAGAATACAAAAGAGCTGAAATTGAGAGAAAAAAAACTTTTTTTGTTGCCCAAGTGACAAGCACTAAGTCAGACTTTACCGGTTTAAGCTGGAGTGTGGACAAAGGGGCACAGTTGGCCAGCTACACATGGCATGTCACAGCTATTCAACACTGTGTGGGTAGCCACATCCTACTCTGTGCCGCACTAAGTATTTCAAGGGTCTCTACTCGACCTGACCTCCAAGGTCCCCATGAGGCAAGCTGGCAGGTTACTCAGAGTTCAACGTCCTTCACTGGTCACCAGGGATGGCTGCCATCAGATTGCTCCATCAATTGCTGGATTATTGGGTGGTTTCTGTCTTTGAACTTCACAGTAGATATTGGTCAGCTTTGCAGTATCTACTGTTCTCATGAGGCTCTGTGCCTCTTTTCTGTTATTCTGTGCATGCATTCCTTCTGAAGTCTTTTTTTTTTGTTTTAATTATAGAATGTCCAAACATAGGGCATGGAATCACATTATTGGCCAAGTTTTGCATAGAGTGGGCACTACTAGCTGATTTTGTGTACTTTTTTCTTCCACCTTACAGCTAATGTATGCACTACTTTGTCATGATCTGGCACTTACAAATCTAATACAAAAACACACTAAAGATAGTTGTTTTTGTTGTGAGAAATTGTGGAAAAGTTAGAGGGTATAGTACCTTTAAAATGCACTGAATACCAACTATGGTTCATTCTATTGGTCTTGACACTTCTAAGTTATAGTCATAAGCCTTTCTAGTCCTGTGGTTTTGCTTAGTTAATAATGTTGTTAGGTGTTTATAGCGAGTGCTTGATATTTCCACCTTCTCGAAGTTGGAAAAATTTGAGAGGGTAAGGAATGCTGGAAAAATGGGGGCAAATAAAGACTGACAATAAACAAGGCAAACCCTAGAAATGTGCAGAAAGGAGGGGGGATATCTTGAGAGAGAATTTGACATATTTTATAAAAGGCAGCAAAAAAGAAAGGCAGTAGAAGTCCCTACTTCCTGGAATTTAAATGGTAGTTTGTGCCAGTTTTGTTCTTTTTATTAAACGTAGAATCTCATCCGTTGACATTGGCTGATGATGACTAACTCCAAAACACATAAACACACATGTACAAATAAATCCACTGCACCTACCTTAAGGTTTTGTTTTGGAAAGGCTCTGCTGGGCTTATGAGTCATGTCACAGTATGGGAGCTGCGGGGACTCCTCAGGGTAACTATAAAAGCCGGGGGGGGTCTGAAAGAGGGGATTGTTTCCCAGATCTCCCTCTGTTTGACTGGATACTAAATGTTTACATGTGTAACAATGCATGGGATGCTGCACTTTCCAAAACTGCCACGTATTTTAGTAATTAACCATAAAAATCAGTCTCCAATTATTTAACCACTTGTGCAATTTTTTTTAACTCTCTTTCAACAGGTCGGCAAACATTCCGGCCAAATCTCCTGGCCGGTTTTCTTTCCAATACCACGGTACGCATTGGAGAGGACGCCCAGTTCCAGTGCAACGTCTATGTTTATGGCGAGTCTCACTTCCAGTGGCTGAGACTCATCCCCAGGAATGGTAGTCGTAATGGGCCTGATGGAGCCCCCTACGTCAAAGTGTTAAAGGTAGGTCACTTTCCACCCTATGATTTTATACTCTGAACACATTTTTCCTCTCTTGTCCTGTGATTTTCTTTATTTTTAGTGGAACTTTAAAAGTCGGATAAGAAACCTATTACTGTATATTGCCATTATGTTGCTCGTAATGTTGCCATAATTTTGTTTCTTGCTCTTTTAGTTGTGCTTTAATTTACCTTTTATGTTATGGTTAATGCATCTTAGAAAAATCATAGACTTTATTTGTCAGAAACAAGTAATATTGTAGCTACCATATCACATGAACAGGTGAAACAATATTTATTGGGTAGCAGTGTACTCCTGTTGTTTTTGTTGCTATGTGCTCCTGTGACTGATGCTCATTTTGTTTGATGCATTGCAGAGCTCAAACATTCCCACAGACGTGGAGTTTCTCACCATCACCAATGTCACAGAGGAAGACGCTGGGGAGTATCTCTGTAGAGTCTCCAATCATCAAGGGGAAGCCATCCAGTCAGCCTGGCTGAAGGTCATCCCAGGTAAGTCACTGAGAAAATATACTTGATAATTCTGTCAGGTATGTAAAATCACTTCTTTCTTTACAACATTAATTAATTTAATCTAAAGTAGTTTAATTTATATAAATTTGAGTTCATTAAATCTAGATTTATATGGTTATTAATCCAGTAAGTTTGAGCAGTTTAAGAACAGCCACTATGAGATTTGCCAAAGCGATTTAAAAGGGCTGCGTCACAAGTTCAGTCTATTTCTAATTCTCCAAAGTTGGAAATGACTGCTTTTGACAAAAACAGCATTTCGAAGCACTAAAATCCTGGCAGAATTTTGCTTGATGTTGAGGTTTCTGCTCCAGTTCTGACCAGCATTTTTACCCTGCTGTGTGCAGGCATGTATCGATACGTTCGTCCAAACAACTCACCAGATCAGCTTACTTTATAAAAGTGAGCCATGAATTGGTTGTGCAAGTATGATTCATGTAATCAGTCTGTGTTTTACTTATGAGGATTTAACTGCATTAAGGAGAAAGCATTACTCCAATGCTTCTACTCAAACTCCTATCAGTTCCACTACAGTTTCTCACAACGTCTGTTTTGGCACAGAAATCACTTTAAGTTAATCTACACATGTGATAGATTGATTGGGAGTCAAAGTTATTACAGACAATAAAATAACTTTTTTACACACAAAGGCTAGTATGGAAAGCTGTTTGTTCATTTGTGTTTCATACTCTGTGATTTTAGGTTTTTAGGATTGCTCTACATTATAATGATCTGTTCTCTTATGAAAGGGAATTTTATTAGCTGTAATGCAAGGCGATTCTTCCTTTGGTTAGTTCATCCATTAGATTACTCCAATGATACAGTTTGCTCAACATCTGTAACATAAGACCAGCAGGGGCCATATATTTTGCAATATTATGTGAGCTGGCAGGCTGTTGAAAACCCAGAGAAGACACTGTAGCTTACAGATGGCCTATTGCAACTCCAGACGGAAGTAGAGCTCCCAGAGCAGCTTGACGATTTCCCAAATTCAAAACAAAATGAAGATTTTTTTTTCCACTCTTCTTTTAGTCCTTTTAGAAACTCTACACTTTGGTTCTGATTCTCCATGCAACTGAAACTTCAATTGAAACTTATATATAGAATTCAGCTTTTTTTCAGTTGTGTTTTAATTTTTTTTCTTTTTGCTGATTCCTATAATTTATTTCTTTTATATGTGTTCATTCCACTTTAAAAAAATTAATGGTAAAAAGACAAAGCTAATTTTATTTTCAGTCCTGGTTTTTGTGTGAATATCTGGCTTATTCATATGCTGGTAAATATATGCTTTGTTATAGTGTGATTCCAGTTATATTAATTGAATTGTATTAATAGTATTCCAGTAGCATAATTCCACCTTGATAAATTGAGAAATTCATCTGTTCAGTGAGGGAAAAAAAACCCCAATCTCATGACATCATGGATTCTTTGAGAAGCTTCTATAAATAATTAGTATAATGATGCACAATTATGCAACCAGGTCATTACATTTATCTTTACTTTTTATATGTTTTTTTTTCTTATAACAATTTTTTTTTCTTCTAGTTTAAAGTTGCAAAATAAATGTCCCATTATATGCTTAAAATTATTCATCATGGCCTCACATTTAAAAGCCTCTGGAAAGCATCATCCTTGCGTGTTTGGCTGGCTGAGCTAACAAAGGAGTTTTGTTTGTGATTTGCAAAAATAAAACAGTCTCTTTTACACACACACACTCAACCTTTTTATTATACGGGAGGTTTAGATCATACACAGCCTAAGTAATAGCTGATATCTCTTGTTTTGCAATCTGAAGTTAAGTGCGTACTGTTCTGACAACAGTGGGTGTGTTTTTGTGCTTGTGCTCGCATGTATCCATCATTAAAACAAAGTGCAGACAGAAGGAGGCTCCCTTGTTCAGTTTGAGTCATGATTTAAAATCTGGTGACACTGTTAAAGCAACTAAAGGCCTGTTAAATTCTACAAAAGCAGGATTACTGATATCCCTGTCAGATAAAAGGGAGTTGTGATGATGTCACAAAACAAGTTATGTTTAGTCCGCCTGTCAATGGTGATTATATTGACTCATTAGTCATATTTTTAATGTCTGTCTCTGCTTTTATTTGCCAACTTGTCCTAATCTCTGTCTGAAGCATTCATAATTTGGGAGGGGCGCATTTGGTAGGGTCCTCTGCTGTGCGGCTCACTGCAACTTAAGTGGTCTGACTACTTTCAACACTTTGTTGAGTACTTTATGTTGAAAAATATGAACTTCCTCCTCTATTTGACTTCATCTTAGCAAAGAACTGAAAACAGATCTGGGCTTCAAGGGAATCTTTTCACAAATGACTGGGAACTAGCAGTTATATTCTGGCCTTCCTATTGCAAATATTGATTCACGTCAATCCTTTAAGAGCTGCGTGAGGAGTCATTTCCTAAACTATGGCTTATACCAGTGGTGGAGAAAGTACTCAGACAATGTACTTAAGTAAAAGTACAAATACACAGACAAAAATTTACTCAAGTAAAAGTCAAAGTACCACATTATTATTTTACTTAAGTAAAAGTAAGAAAGTACAAGCTTTTAAAACTACTTAAGTATTAAAAGTAAAAGTACTTGCCAACCATAATAGCTAATGGCTTATATAATGTCATTAAGTGTACCTATCGTATTTAGTTTTAATAAATCAGTAATGTACCATTTTAATGAGCAATGCTGCAGATAAAGCATGTTTTTATTGTGTTTACCCCCTGTGACAGTTTAGATTTAGATATTTTATTCTATGCATCAGAATTCCAGGGATGACCTGCAGGGTTACATGTAATTAGGCAAAATGAGAGAAATTATTATACCTTTGAAATGTTTTATTTAATTCAAAATAAACACGTTCAAAAGAAAATTGTTTCCCTGAAAAAAGGGACTTTAAACTGACCTAACAAACATCAAGCGATTTGGAAACATCTAGTCTTTCGTCCTAACAAAACATGAACTTAACTTTTTTGCCAGCTATTTTGAGAGAACTCTTAACAGAAAGGGGCTGAGGACATTCAATCAAGGAAGAGGAGTCCAACTTGGAACAGCCACATAAAGTTCTGTAGCCTCTGTATATGGGTGCGCCTGATCTGAATGAAATTGGTCCCCCCACATTCTTCAAATCAGACAATTGGTGTCAAACATTTGTGCTGTTTATGCAGAATTTTTTTTTGTTTGTATTGCTTACCTTTGAAGATATTAATGAGCGTCTAAAGGTCAACCAGTCCCCCACCCCATTTACAAAGTCAAAATTACCTTTAAACGTCCATTGATATTTTCAAAGATAAAGCAGGAGAAACTCAAATTTTGCTGCACAAAACATTTGACATTGATTTGAAGAAAGTGTGGGGGTCAGCTTCAGTCAGCCTACTCTAATCATAGCACCACATTAACTTCTCATTTTAACATCACGGCAAGAATTTCTTGTTCAGCTTAAGCAGAAGTTGGTTCTCAAAGTTTTTAGAGTCCAGCCTGGCTCTTTTGGGTGAGAAAATTTGTCCTGCTATACTGAAGAGTCTTTCGCAGGCTGCTGAGGCGGGCAAAGGTGTGTTTACTTTTAAAGACAAATTAAACACTGCCGGAACTGACTTGAGAATATCCATGGTATCACTTGTGCTGGCCAAATATGCATCTAGCTGTCTGGTAGTCTCTTGAATGTTGCTCTTAATGACTCTGAAGTAGTCCTCCTCATCTGATGAGCTTGAGTTGTTCCGAACGAGTTGCACTGGCTCTTGATCCAGGTTTGTCTTGATGTAGTCCAGTCCTATACAGAACAATCAAAATTAATACCACATAGGAAACATAATTCATCAAAATTTTATAAATGACACATAAATGTCACCAATATACTTTTAAAACCACAAAGTAGGTCTTAACAACTACATATATATGACCATAATGGGTAGCACCTACAATTTTGCTCCTTGGTGGTATGAGAGGAACAAATAAGGAAGGTGAAGACTGGATATAATTTATTCAAATCATAAACTACTATACACTATGTAATGTATAAAATTTTTGATTTATAGGTAATATTTTCTGATGACCAGGAACTGTTCTTTGAATTTGACAACAATAGAGTATTTAAAAAAAAATAATTAATGGCCATTGAGGAACAATTTATATGATTTACCCATTTTCAGCATGTCATCATTGCTTGTCCAGGATGTTCGGAACTTTGGAAGAAGAATCGCTCCTGCAATGAGTTCAGGGTCAGCAAGCGCTAACATTTATTTAATAACCAGGACGTGAAGGAGTTTAGCGTCAACTTATATGTAACATTCATGGCGGGAGACGTTATCACGACCGCAGTAATCACTGTTACTTGCAAGTTCATGCTAGCTTATAATAATATACAGTAATCGTATTTATTTACTGCAGCCGAGTTCAACAAAAAGCTTGCTAAGATTACATAAAACTTCACTAACACAAATTAATTTAACATCGATAGCGTTTAGCAACTTAACTTACCTCAATATGTTTTTTCAAATTTGATGGTGAATTTTTGAAAGATAGAATTTCATGCTTTCGGTGAAGGCAAAGACGGCATTGGAATCTCCAGGGAGCGTTTTTTGACCCAGTTATTTCAAAGAAATCTTTTAAATAAGGCCATGGGTGGGGCAGGTCTTCTGGAGGATGACTATCCTTGGCCTAATGGTTATTTCCCGCTTTGGATTGGTTCAGCGGACTGATTCTGCTCTCGCCATTGGATACTTTCAAACTAACGAACAAATCAAAAAACCGAAATGCGTCTTGGATGTAACGAGTAACGAAACGCTGTATAGAAATGTAGTGAAGTAGAAAGTACAGATACTTACTGTTAAATGTAGTGGAGTAAAAGTAGAAAGTATCCATTATTAAATCTACTTAAGTAAAGTACAGATACACGGAAATTGTACTTAAGTACAGTAACGAAGTACTTGTACTTCGTTACTTCCCACCACTGCTTATATCTCCTCACATATTTTCCCTTTCCTCTTTGTGCATCCCATCTTCTCCTTCTCCAACTTCAAACTTCCCCTACTCTTTCCCCATGTGCTCCACAGATCCATCAAACAAATGCCAAATTTCTAAGCGCATAGAGTCTCCAGTGCACCCAGGTGAGGTGCTGAAGCTTAGGTGTTCTCTGCCGGTGAAGGGAACCATCACTTGGACCAAAGATGGCACTCCTCTGGGCACCAACAACCGCACGCTGGTAGAACAGGAGGTGGTGCAGATCCGTGATGTCAAGCCCAAGGACTCGGGCCTGTACGCCTGCACTAGTGAGGGCAAAGACACAGTCTGCTTCTTTGTCAACATCACAGGTGAGTCAGAGGGATTCGGCAGGTCAAAGCAGAGCAGGAGTGACGGTTTGGAGGTGGATGGGTGGATAGTAGGAGGTTAAGCTCAGAAAAAGGCCATAGAACGGTTTTTTTTTTCCTCTTTGGGCGAGTAGGCTTACCTTTTTTGGTTCTGACAGAATCTGCTGAGGGTGTTTGTTGACCTTATTAAATATACTAGAACACAAACTCTATAAGCCTCTGAATGCTTGGTCTCGGGTGTGTTTGTGTTAAGTCAAAGAAGATTGGTAACTACAGTTAGTCATGCCTCATTACAGAGTGATTGGAGGACACAGGGTGGATAGCCTGCGGTTAAATTAGTAAGTCACAAATGAATGTGAGTTTGAATGAGTTTGACTTCTCACCTCTTACCTGCAGATTACAATCCTAAACAGACGATGCAGCCCTAAATAAATTCACTTTTATTTTTGCTGTATTGTAATGTCTTACTTGACCTCTATCTTGGTGGGGATGATAATAAAATTATTCATACCTCTGCAAAATGTTTTTTTCTGACTAGAAGCAATATTACTTTTTCAGAGTCCCCCAGCCAGATTCCTTATATTTTAGCTGTATTCCTCAGAGACATAAGAAATCATGGATGTCTAGAATAGTGTACTGATATGTCTGGTATTCTAATGAGCTAAGGATGCCATGTTTTCTAACAATTTGCCAGTTTAGAAGAGAAACAGGCCCACAGAATCACAGACCCTCCACTATGCTTACCAATGGGCTTTTCTGGGGCTTTTACATACTCCCAACAGTGAGTTTTCTCATGACCCTGCTGACTTTGCATAGCAGGAAAATAATCTTCAATCATCATAGAAAAGTAATAATCCTGGTTAATCCAGTTTAATTAAGATCAACACTCATCTGCCTCAGTTGAAAGGAATGCTCTCTTGTCTTTCGCATTTTGACAACAAAAATTCTCCTATGCTTCACTTCATATTTATCCCCCAGTGACTTGTTCATTGTGGATTACTAATAAACAATCCAGCCAAACTGAGAAAAGCACATTATTTATCAAATTTTGCTGCATTTTTCTTTTACAACAGACCAGGCTGTCCAAATGTCACTAAGAAATAGCAGAAAGAAAAAAATAAAGAGTTTTGTCTTTGGGGTTTGGGTGGAGGCAGCTGTTAGCAACAACAAAAGCCGCCTTCACCCATTTCTCTGCATGTTCCTGTCTGGACTTATACAGTTAGATCGTGGGGAGTGCATGTGTATGTGTCTTCCAGGCTAGATGCTCGAGGGAATACAGGAATTCCTGAGATTCCTTCAGCTAGTGTCTCCCAGGTAGTGAGGCCTCAAGGAGCCAACCAGCAAGCCAGCCAAATCAGTCAGCTGTGCTCATCCATTATGAAAGCTGGCCATCTGGACCCAGTTACCCACCTGGACCCAATGTATGCTGGTGTTTATGGGCATGTGCGTATGTGTATGTGAGAAAGAGAAAGTTTTACCCAAGTTTGCATTGCAGCAGCTTACACATGTCTGCTTTTGCTTACACACTCACAAAGAGAGGTTGAAGTAACAATGAGGGCTTCCACATCTTGTTAAAATTCTCCACACGCATCGCGTCTCGCCATGAGTTCTCCTCCTCCACTTTTGGGCTGACTGTAATTGCCTAAAATGCATTAAATAAGGAGCAAAAGACAGAAAAAAATGGAGGGAGAGGGAAAGGCTCCACCACTATGGTCATAGTAAGCTGTTTGGAAACAAAGAACAAGCTGTTCTGGCAGTACAGTTGCAATTTCTCGCTGTGTGTGTTTCAGAAAATTCAAAACCGAGAATATTATTTAAAGAGTGCGGGAAGGGGAGGAAGAAGAGGGTGAGAGAGCGGTGTTGGATCAACACCAACAATTCTGTGAGCACGGCGGTGAGACTTAGCTGGACAGCCAGGACTGTAGCAAGGAGGAGCGTGGAAGTAATGGGGGAGCGAGTGTTAGAAAGGTGGGGTGTAGCTTTATATCTGTGACTTTATTTGTGGAACTCTCATATGGAGCTGAAAAAGCAACGCAAACACCTTGGAGTTGCTTAAAATTAGATGAAACACAGTACTAGAGTGTCTATCAGGAGCAATGGTAGGAGATATGGAAGCGTTTCCACAGTGCTGGGAGAGGGAAGCTGGCTTAGACGCAGTGGGTGAAGAGAATGTGGAGGCTCTGTTTTCTCTTCCACATTGTTCTAATTTCATTTTATCCTTTTTTCCTCTTTAATTGTTTGTGTAAATGTGTCTTACAAAAGTATTTACACTTCTAAATTTTTTCCACATTTCACCACTTTACAACCACAACCATCAATGTGCTTTATTGGAACTTTCCGTCATAAATAAAGACAAAACAGCACCTTATTGTGAGGTCGGAAAAAAATATTTAGTAAAAATACAACGTTTTTGTTTACAAATACAAACAAAACTTTGTTTGTATTTTAATAATTTAATAATTGTTAATTATTTTTTTTACAAAGCACATTGATGTTTGTAGTTGTAAAGTGGAAATGGGGTATCTGCTCTGATACCCCTAAATAAATAGGGAAAGCATGACAGTTTGAGCTTGAGCAAAATGGCTCAAGCTCAGTCAGATCGAAACTACTTCATCATTGTCTTACTGACTTGCCAGTAACACCTGAAACATTGCAAGTGGAGCTTGTATCTGTATCTGTGTTATAGGAAGAGCACGTGAACTGTAATACATCTGTAGGAACTTTGAGGGAAAAAATGTTGACTCAGCGCCGAAGTTAGATAACCTCAACTTACCCGAGGCCAGCTGAGGACAAACAGCCGTGTATGAGCAGGAGTCCGGATGCACACAGCTTAGGGGCCGATGAGGGGCCACAGCAGTCGGCTCAGCAAGGCAGTTTGGCTTCATCTGTACAGAGGCCTGAAGTTCCTGCCCTTTGGACAGAGAGCATGAGAAACCGCAGCCTTCACCTAGTCGGGACCTGATGTACCGTCTGGAGCTTCAGTTGTAGGTCAAAGTTTGCTTTGCAGAGAGACAGCAGCCTTCTTCCAAATCTATCTCTCTGTTTGCAGATGGAGCTAGCATCCTAAGGTGAAGGAACTCAGAGACAAAGATTTAGCAGGATGGGCAAAACGTAGCTTAATCCATTGAGGAAGGGAATGCAGTTTTGACACAGCTGTCCAAACTATGCTGGACATGTCCGGTTGATCTGTACACAGATTAGACATCCAGGAGTAATTCTTGGAGCAAATATTCTCCTGGGGCATTGCTACTTTGATGAGTCATGGTGTTGTTCTATGTGGGTATTCCGTCTGTCGCTTCGACTCTGGCCAAAAGAAGAGGAAGTGATGGTGTGGAGGACCGTTTGGGTTGTTTGTCTTTGAGTGTCTCTTTCAGTCTTCAGTCCCATCTGCTTAGACAATCACAGTCCCAGCTGCAGAGGGAGAGAGGGAAAGCAAATCCAGCAGACTGAGAGACAGAAGTTGGGAGTAAATGAGCACAAAACACAAATAAGACAGTAGATGTCGATATGTGCAATGGTGGGACTGCATTTTATTATTAAAAAGCTTTAGAAATGTTCTCCAATGGACGGACATAATGATTTTTCAGGCGTGATAAGTTCCTCCAGCTATTTCGTCCGTATATAGTTGAGTGATTTACAGGGCAGCTATGGTAATTGGAGGAAGTAGGAGGAGGAAAAAAACTGTTAAGTGGAATGAGATAAAAATTGAATGTGATGGTCTGATTACCCAGCCCCTGAGCTGATCTTTTTTTGTTCTCTGTTGCTCCCTGCAGAGCCCACAGGAAAAGTGTGTTTTTGTTTAGTCGTGGAAGTTCAGAGCTTTAGGTCATGTTGTGCAGACGGCAGTTTGGATAGTGTTGCCAAGAAAAAAAGGGGGCCTCTTTAAGAACGGTTCAGATCGGATTCTTCTGCAGACACGCTCCTTCATGTCGCTGGACTAAACCAGCCCATTTTCCTCTGAAGTCAAGCTGTTGAAAGAGTCGACGCTGTCAGGAAATGACTGAATGTGGCTTTTTATCTGGTTGCAGGCGCGCCATACTGGACTTCATCAGCGAAGATGGAGAAGAAGTTGCATGCAGTGCCTGCTGCCAACACAGTGAAGTTCCGCTGTGCTGCAGGAGGAGACCCCCAGCCAATGCTGCGTTGGCTTAAAAACGGCAGGCCTTTCCGCCAAGATGACCGCATGGGAGGATATAAAGTAGGGGAAACACTAATCCACCAAACTGCTAATACTAATATAATCTGAGTTCCCTTTTCTCCCCTTTTTGCATCCCATTCTGTAATACTTTTGAAGGAGTATTTAATTATTAGGAATACAGATTCCTAATAATTAACACGTTTAACCCTTGGATTAACTGTATTTATATAAAAGTAAAAAACTTACTTTTCTCACATAACAACACTAACACAGCAGACTCACAAAGAAAGACCAAAATAAACAGAATAAATCTGTATGTATTCAAAACCAGACATTGCAGTTCATCATTACTGCAATGTTAACGCTAATACTAAAGACTTCTAATGGTAATCCCATTACCGGTGACAACAATTAGCATTATTGTTCTCATCAAAGACTTAAAGAGTTCAATATAAAGCTTAGCATAACATCAGCAATCTATTTACATACTCATAGCTGAACAATTCCCAGTGCTTCATAGGAAAAATAAAAACTGCTTTACATTTTATCCGCTGGTTGTAACTCTGTACTGTACCTGAACTTGCAAAAATGTAACTGAATTAGTGATAGCTGGTTGGATTCCATGAGATTCGAAAATCAGCAATGGCACTAATATTGGTAAATATTGCTATGACAATATCTGTTGCAATATGTGGCCATTTTCTAATTTCCTTTTTATCTGTGCTTCCATCACTGTCTTACTTTTAGCAGTTTTGTGCAAGTGCCTTGTGTGAGGATCTGCTGCTGAGATTCTGTCCAACAGGCTAAATGTTAAATTGACTTGTAAACTCTTTTGCACTATAGACATTTCCGATATTGATAATGTGCAGCCCTTATACATGATATATTTGATTACACTTTGCACATTTCACATCCACATAATGGGATTTACCAGGGATAAAGTGTCAGTGGTTAGGTTTGCTTTACTTTTAAAGTTTTCTTTGACTTTTTTCTAATCTAACTTATGAGCTTTAACTACAAGAGTGAAGATTTTTATCAAGCTGAACATTTTTTCTCATGTTTCTAATGGCAATAAAGGTTATACTATTTAACTCTTGGTTCTTCTGGTTAACAACTTAGTAAAAGAGAGAAACATCCACTATAAGTAACTTATTCAAACTATTTTATAGTTCTACATGTGATTTAATCAATATGAAATATAACTGTGGTCACATCTATTTTACAGAAATGGATGCAAAAAACAAACAGCCATTATGTTTTTTTGCAATAGAATAGGAATTTAGTTTAAGATGTTTTACACATATTTTCTGGAGGTAGCTGATATTTTGACAGTTTGATTTTTTGTGCAAATTACTTCCCCTTGCTTGAGCAAAATGACCAGTGATGTACAATAGGTCTTCCTGCCAGAAAAAGTTAGATCCAGATAATGTTTGGGTTGCGACTGAAGTCTCTTCGCCTTCGACTTTTAGTCCCTCGTTACAACTAAGACAAAAATCAGTACCAGAAATTATACAGTCATGCTGCCAGTTACACCGCAGGCATTTCATTCCTCTCTTCTTGTCAATAAATGTTTGACAAAAGCTGTACCTGAGCCCAGCCCCATGGCCTAACCTCTCCATTGTGTGAAATGTAGACCTGTACACACAGTAGCCACAGTGTCTCTTTTTAGTGAATGGATGAAAACCTCATTGTTTGCTTACACCTGAGGTTTCCATGCACAGGTGTGCATGGAAACCTCAGGTGTTTTCATGCACAAAATTATTTTGCACAAATAATTTTGATCAACTGCATGCTTGAAACAGCACAGACTATGAAGATGGTTCCACATACAATGATAGAGAAAGACAAAAATTACACCATGGGTGCTCAAACATTTTTAAACAAATACCATCTTAGTTTATTCTCAGGTTTACAAGTACTACTTGCAAGATTACTTATGCTAGTTCAACTAGTACACAGCAACATCCATTTTTTCTTGTTATTTTCTTTCACTGCTAGGTCCTTCATGTCTGCTAATCTCACATCAGTGATTCTGTATCTTGTCGACAGGTGCGCCTCCAGCACTGGACCCTGATCATGGAGAGCGTGGTTCCATCGGACAAGGGAAACTACACCTGCTTGGTGGAGAACCGATTTGGATCCATCAACCACACCTACACTCTGGATGTAGTGGGTCAGTACTCCTGCTGAGGGTAGAGAGCTGGTAGGGAAAAACTTCCCACAATAAGTGAGGGTAATGTGTGTGAGCATGCTGTTTAATTGGACAGGTGTGCGGTGGATACACAACACACCTTTGCTCTCTGCTGCCAAGAGTGTGGAGAGCAAAGATGAATATGTCATCAGGTTCAGTGCAGCTTTCATTATTCTATATTGGAATATTTTTTTTTAAACCAGGGATATCAAAGGGTTGCTTGCAATCCTTTGAATGATTTATTGTGGCCCGCAACTGCCAGGAAAAGCGATTGATACAAATAGACACCAAAAATGTTTAATGCCAGATTCTCACAGACATATGAGTATTTATTTACATTAGAAAATGTCACACTTGTCATTTATTTTATTCTATTTTATTTTTCACAGTATGTAGGATCACAAACATCCAGCAAATTAATTAAAAACAACAAATATTAAACTTTTGAGTATGAGTATGTTCAACTTGACAATTATAATAAGTACTGATGACATGTTTTTCTTTCATTTTGATTTTGTATTATTTTCATTTTAAAAATATTGTGGCCCATGGCTATTTTTAACTTGACAAAAAGTTTTGACAAATCTGTTTTAAAGAAATTAGTTTTAAATTACCTCTGACAGATAGTTTGGATTTTTTTGTCATGAAGTTCTGTGAAAATATTTCCCTTTATTTCTTCTCTTGTAGCAGACAAATGTCATATCAATGGAGGTTAGGGGAATAAAATCTCAAGCATTTAATCTCTCCACATCTGAAAGAAGTTGTTAGGTTTGATGCTGTTTTCTCAGTGGAACGGTGTTGCTGCATTAATTCACTTGACCATCCTGAAGTGGATAAACTGAAATGAAGTGACTCTTTAAAGCAGACTCAGGTGACATGATGAGCTCAACCCCAACTCTGTCAGCTCCTGTTCGCTGACCTTTGGCATGCAAGAAGAGGTGTTTTTTTACTCCATTCGCAGAATCAGTAACTGGCAAGGACAACAGGGGGAGTGGGATAACAGTAGTAGATCAATGTATGTTTGCCCACACCAACATTGCTTGCTTAATTCGACGTGGACTTGATCTATTTTGGGCCTGCCACTCATCCCTTTGTGAGCCATCAGTACTTGTTAAAATTTATATGATGCAGTTATTTTTTAAAGCCCGATCAGTGAATTACCAGAACAGAGTAGAGTAGTCCAAGGGACTTGGAGTTATTTCTTTATTTCTGATGTTTTTTCACACTACCATTAGTTTTTATCGTTCTATAGATTGTAATTAGCAGCATTATTTGCTCCACATTAGACTGGAATTGAATACCTGAGGGTATTTGCACAATGTGAATGTATAGGCACATCACGGAAACAGGTAACGGCCAACACATGTTCACACATGCTCCCCAACTGAGGCCCCATACTCTTCCTCTCTCTGGAATTGGCTGAAGCTCTTCTTTTATCTGCATATTTTTTTTGTTCGGTTTTACTGCAGAACAGTAAACTTCTTCCATGCCCCCTACAACCTCTGGCTTTATTTTTCACCATTAGACTGGTGGGGAAAAGAAACGAGGCAAAATGGAGACAAATAAAGCCTTCTTTTTAATCAGACTTTTTGTAGCTCAAATGAGCTGTAGGATCAAGTTTTAGAAATAAAAACACCCAGACTTTACTGGTTTAAGCTGGAGTCTGGATGAAGGGTTGCAGTCGGGCAGCTACAAGCTAATACACATGGCATGTTGCAGCTATTCATCCCTGCAGCCACATGCCATCCTGTGCCACACTGAGATTTTCCTGGGTCTCTGACCTCCCCAGACCCTTTTGAGCCGAGCTGCCAGGTTACTCAGAGTTCAAAGTCCTTCACTGTTCAGCAGGGAACGCTGCCAGGCTACTCCCCGAATCACAAGATTAGTTTTAGAATCTGGTTATCAGTCAGGATATACTCATATGTAAACAAATTCAAAATCATTTATCTATCTGCCACTTTGCAACTATCTGCTGCTTTGTGATTGTTAATCATATGAAATCACAAAAAAAAAAAAATCAACAGAAAATCTGAAGAAAAAAAATGCCAAAATGTGGAAAATGTTAAATGTTACAAACGCCTAAAACAGAGGCGTTTACTGTTTTAGTTGTAGCACTCCAGAATCTAATTAATTTTGTTGTTAGGTTTTACAGAGAGTGCTTGATGTCTCCACCCTCTGGAAGCATGACAAGTTTCAGTGTGTAAAGAGGGCCAGAAAATTGGGGCAAAGAAAGATAGACAATAAACAACTCAAACCCTAAGGATGCACAGAAAGAAAAAGATTTGGTTTTGAAGAGAGTTAAAAAGGTGAGGTAATCATAAGATCTGACAGATTTCAGAAAAGTCAGCAAAAGAAAAAAAAAAAGACAGTAGAAGTCTTTACATCCTGGAATTTAAATGGTAATTTGTGACAGTTTTCTTCTTTGTATTAAATGTAGAATCTCCACCCCTGACATTGGGTGGTGACTAACTCCAAAACTCATAAACATACATGTACAAATAAATCCACTGCACCTACCTTACGGTTTTGTTTTGGAAAGGCTCTGCTGGACAGATGAGTCATGTCACAGTATGGGAGCTGTGAGGGTAGCTGTAAAAGCTAGATGGTGTTTGAAAGGGGCTATTGTTCCCCAGGTCTCCCTCTGTTTGGGTACACAAGCTAAATATTAGTTTATAGAAGAATGCAGATGGTGCTGAACTCTCCAAAACATGCATGTAGACCATTTATTAACCATCAAATGTCCTGATCCTCAAGTATCACTTAAGCTCAGTGAAAGAGCAATAATTTTTAAATCAAAAACGCTTTATTCCAAACAAAAATTAAATGTTGTCATAACTCATATAATCCAAGTATCTTTAAAGAGTCTTTCTGAATGGTGATGCTGTGGGCAATGAAAGGCTAACAGCTTAAATTCTGGGCAGCAGAGATGATATTTCACACCAGCATGTGCTGGATGACATAATCAGTTGTTAGGACACACTGCTGATCCATCTCATTTGATTTTGCAATGCTAATTAGCAGCTTCTACTTCTAAAAACAATACCTTGTTGACATGGTTACGCATCATAATAACTGTCTGAGCCTACAGGAACAAATCAGAACTGACGTAACTCCAACTCCATGAGCAGCATAATTCTACTACCTGGTGATTGAGAATAGAAAAGATAAATTGTTCATCTTCTTCAACAGAACGGTCACCACACAGGCCTATCCTCCAGGCTGGGCAGCCCGCCAACACCACAGTACACGTTGGCGAGGACGCCCAATTCCAGTGTAAGGTCTACAGCGACGCCCAGCCTCACATCCAGTGGCTGAAACACATCAGCGTAAACGGCAGTCGCTACAGGCCTGATGGAAACCCCTACGTCAAAGTGTTAAAGGTAGATCCCTTTGTGCCCATTTTTATATCACAACCACACTTTTTTCCCTCTTGCTTTGTAATTTATGAGAGGTCATATAAGAAACCCATTATATCCCTCCCCTAACTTTATGCCTTTTAAGTTTAAATAATTGTTTTCTTTGTGACATTTTTCCTTTAAATGTGGTTTGCCTTTCACTGTGATGTTTGCAAGGAACATCGCATCCATAAAACTTTGAGAAAATATATTCATTGTTTGTCAAGACTATATCACAATTATTTTAATTTATTCCAACTTAATGGGTCATTTTTGTAGTTTCTGGCTGGATTTTGGAGATGATTCCTGCAGGTCCGTGTATAGCAGCTGCAGTGGCGATGTTGTCATGTGCCTGATTTATCTGCTCATTTTGTTTGATGGCTTGCAGCGCTCAGGCATTAACAGCACAGACATGGAGTCTCTCATCCTCACCAATGTCACAGAGGAAGATGCTGGGGAATATATCTGTAAAGTCTCCAATTATATAGGGGAAGTCACCCAGTCGTGCTGGCTGACTGTCATTCCAGGTAACCCTACACCCCCACCCAAGACCACCTCAACTCCCCTCTACCGGTGTGGGTTTCCCTGCTGTTCTGTGGTGGTGCTGTTGATGGTCTCAAGGACGTTCCCTCTCCCAAATGTTACTTCCTTTTCCTTCAGCTGCCACCGACTTTTGGATTGGTGTCGCCATGGAAGCACTGTTCTGACCAGAATAACCAGATGATGATCTCTCTATTTTTTTGTAACTCACCTCAGAGCTTTTCACCAGAAAGCGTATGCTGTCACAGTGCTCTCCATGATCTCTGTGTATATGCATGTGTGTGGGTTTTAGCGGGTTCTGTGGGTGATGGGTACCTTTTGGGTTTGTTTTAGGTGTGTTTGTTTTATTTTCACATGTTTTGGTGGAATACTGGGATCTATCTTCTACCTGTCTTCACTCCCATGCTCAGTTCTACACAGGATCTTAACGGTGGACACTATCCAGTTCGTCTAACTTCTTTCTTGGTGTTGTGGGTCTCATATTTTTTCTCTTCTCTTTTTCTGTTGTTTCTCTATTTCCTCTTCCTCCTCTTCTCTTCCCCCAGACCGCAGGTGTTAACACCACAGATAAGGAGATAGAGGTTCTCTACTTGCCAAATGTAACTTTTGAGGATGCTGGGGAGTATACATGCTTGGCGGGTAATTCAATTGGGATCTCCTATCAAACTGCTACTTTGACGGTGCTTCCAGGTATATAAATTCACTTGCTTTTGTCCCTTGGTTGTTTTTTCCACTTTAAAGAGCGCATATCAATTTTATCTGAAAACATTTTCAGTTGTGTTCAGGTTTAAAGCTCATGATACTGATATTAATTTAAGATGTTAAATATCTGTAAAAAATAAAAATAAAAATAACACCAGGCAGCAGCAAACGCAGCTAAAAGTTGTGAGAGTAAAAAAAGTTACTTTCAGGACGCTGAACTCAGACATCAATGCCTACGGTTAAGCCCAAATTATTCACACCACATTTTTTAAGGTTTCTTCTGGCTGGACATAATATTAATGTTTTGGAGTCCTGACTTGAATCAAACCTCAAGGTGTCAAATCTCAAAACAACTCTAATAAGGGCTTCTCTGAAATGTTTTTCCATTAATTATTTAAAAGGACACATGCACGTAAAAATGCACGTAATTTTCCATGCGTATTTTTAATAATAAACAGACATAAATTATGTTATTTCTGGATTAATACTCTGCTTTGGTGTATTTTGGGATATGTCTGTCTCTAAAATAATTTTTAATCTAAATCTACCCTGGGTATGAATAATGTTGTTATTAAAAGCAACTCAATATCCATCAAAGACAAGTAGTGACGGACAGCATCAGCTGGATTTGAAACAAAGTAAGGATTTATAATACAGTTTATCTAGTGATTAGAAGACATGGAGGAAGGAATGTTTTCTGAAGGGAGAACCTTTGAGACCTATTAAATCAGCACCATATGGAAAGTTTCAAAAGCACCTTGTGGTGATCCCAGTCAGTGGGGAATGACTTGAACTTGAAACACAAAAAAATGACAGCACTGAGATTATGCCTTATCTATGCTCCAGTTCTGACCAGCATTATTAGTCTTCTCTGCAATTCTTCACATTAATACACCACATTCGCCTGCTTTATTCACAAGTCATGCAAAGATTTTGCGAATAATTGTCAATTTTTTTTAACCGTGAGACTTTTAGCCGATTTAGCTGTCAAATCATCATTGTTACTGTACGATATCAATCAAACTGTATTCGGTCATAAGTAGTTTCTCCTAATTACTTTTTTTTTGGCTCTAAAAAGTGACCCAAAGCTAATAATATGCTACATATGTGATGGATGAAAATGAAGTTAGAATACTAATATACAATGAAATGGCTGCTGCAGTCAAATTCTTTCTCCTCCATTTGTCTCAGACCTAAAAAAAACAGCTGCAGCTGAAACTAATTATCATGGTTAATTGCTCCGGACTATCATTTGGAGAGATTGGTTATGCAATTTTAAATAAGAATCTGTATAACATCAACAGACATTTTACACTTTGAATGGACATAAATAGTATAAGACTGCAAAAAAGAACATTTTTATTACTGGTTTTTGTCATAAAAAATGTTGATATGTGCACTTTAAGTCATTTTCAATTGCTTTCATGCAAGGCTAATCCTCTCCTTGGACGCTTCCTTTGATCAGTTCAATACATAAGTGGGGAGCATATAGTTTACAATATTTTGTAGGTTAGCAAGCTGTTGAAAACCCAGATGAGATATTAGTGTAGTTTCAAGAAGACTTATTCTAACTCCAAATCAAACTAGAGCTCCCGTAGCAATTTGAGTGTCACAATTCCAAAGGAGATGAGGATTTGTCTTCACGCTTCAGTTAGTCCTTTTAGAAACCCAGTCACTACTACTTGTTGGTTCTGATTCTGCATGCTAATACAAACTGTATATATCTTTCTTGGTATCTTTAAATTGTGCATTATTCCTTTTTCTCTGGCTCTGATACTTGATGTTTCTTGAAACAATGGTGGAAAGGTAAAGCTCAACCCTCATTTCATGTTGGCTTGACTTTCTCAATTATCAGAGCCAAACCTCTCTGCTTCGACACAGTGGATGACTTGTGTGTGATTAATTGCCAACATTTTGCACCTATTTTTGTTTGATGTTGTTAAAAACATGTTATTTTACCTACTCTTTATAATGGAAACATATAGAAACAATGTTATTCAAGCAATGAAAATGTGTGATGTATGTTCATAAGTCATAAAAAGGCTTTGAAAAATTTTTTGGCACATTCTGCAGGTTTTACATTTAACCACTTAAGCCTTTTTTACAACGTTTGAATTACATTAAGAGATGCAAATAAGCATGCCTATAAATTTTTTAAACACAAAAATAAGGATTTTATTACATAAAATGCCATGACACACCATTCCTTTAGCAAACTGCAGATGCAGCTGCAGCTAAAACAATACTTCTAATCTGTTGGTTATCTGATTAATATTTCAACAGCAAAATATACTTAATAGGAGATTTTCTTATACGAAATATACACTGGATGAAGCTGTAACTATGCCACTTTACAAATTCTGGGTAGAATATATTTCCATTACATTATTTCTTAAATTTATATTGAGCTCCTGTTAATGATTAATCTGTTGATAAATTAGTTGACAATTATTTAAATAATCGATTCATCACAATTAATCAAATTAATCCTTTCAGCTGTAAAAGCTATATGTTACCTGTTAGTAATTACTGCCATTGATGTAGTTTAAGAAGAAAACGTTTTCTAGTACACCACCTTCAGCTCTACTTGGCTTGTGGCCTGTTTGGTTGCTGCGTTGCAAAGGAATCTTTGTTTGTGGTCTGCAGGGATGAAACAGTCTCTTTTACACACGCTCAGCCCTTTTACTAGACAGGAAGTTCGGGTCATACACAGCCACAATAGAAGTGAGGGACGTATTGTTCAGACGACTGTGGGTGTGTTTTTGTGCTTGCGCTCGCGTGTCTCAAAGATTGACGCAGAGTGCAGACACATGCTGGCCTGCTCGTTCAGTCTGAGTCATAATTTAAAATCTGGTGACACTATCAAAGCCACTGAAGGCCTGTGAGACCCCACAAAAGCTAATAACCGTTGGCCGAAGGGGAGTTGCAATGGTGCTACAAAGCGATTTGTTTGGTTTGCCTGTCGATGGTGATTACATTTACTCATGAGTCATCTTCATAGTGTCTGTCTGCGTTTTCCTCCATGTCTGGGAAATGCCTGCCCTAACCTCTGCCTGACCGTTGTTCTTTCATCTCTCTCAGCACCAGAGAAATCTCCAGGACCCATTACCTCCTACTACTTGGAGATCGGAATATATTGTGCAGGCATGTTCCTCATTGCCTGCATGGTGGGCATTGTGGTGGTGTGCCGCATGAGGAACACAGCAAAGAAGCCCGATTTTGGCAGCCCACCGGCGGTCCACAAGCTGACCAAACAGATCCCTCTGCGCCGCCAGGTAACAGAAAGTAGATAAAGAGTTCTAAAGGCATCTAACACTTCTGGAGGAGCCAACACATAACACTGACATTTGACAAGGAAATACAGCTAATTATTTTATAAATGGCTTTGGGAACATAAGTAACCTAAATTACTATAATTTTTGACCAAATGCATCTTTTTAGAATCAACAAATGCAAAAGGTTTGCATGAATAATAACTCAACTGACTTCACAGATGCATCGTAATAAATTTGAACAGTTCTGTACTTCATACATTTACTACACACAGGGTTTTTTCTATTAATATAGATTATTTTTGTCTTTCACCTGATATAAACCTAAAATTCCGTTTCTTAGAATATATTTTGTTATATATTTTAGCCTCTCGAGATGCAGACCTAATTATTAATAAAATTAGGTAATAATTAGGTAATAGTAATAACTATTACTATTATTATTAAAGAAACTGTGTATTATCATAAAGAGGAAGATCAGAGACAGTAATAAAAGTAATTCATGTCTAAAACAATTAAAGACCCCCAGCCGATCTAGACATGGTGCACAGAACATATCTACACTTTTGTAAATACACATTACATGCATTCTTAAAATTTATTATATGTAATATTCTAATATAAATTGAAAGGAAATATTTAAATACATCACTGTGTGTATAATGTATTTTAATCCATAAGATTAACTTGTTGGATCAATGATCTCGTAATTTATTGAGATGTGGAGGTATTTCAAGGGACCCACATCTAGATTCATTCAGAGGTCATGCATTTCTGTTCAAGTCAACACGGCTGCCGAAAACTGCAGCCAGACGTTTTTCCTTCCAAACGTGAAACTTTCTTTAACCTCAAGGGAAACCAAAAGGTTCAGAGAGTGTTGGATTACTTTCTGTGGAGGAGACTGATTCCAGAGTCAAGGTAAGGTTAAGGTGTAGAGGGAGTCGCTTAAAGACCCAGGCTCACCAGCAATTAACACAAATTCCTCAAGAGTTATTGTAGCTGCTCACCTCTTTAACCCCGATGAAACCGAATCTCTACTTTGGAGAAACTTCACAACTAGTAAACATTCACTGTGGGAAGCAGACATGATTGAATATTTAACAGGTTGTGTAGTGAAATTCATGCCTCAAGTTTCCAACTCCTCTAGTGATGCCTTGGAGCTTTAGCTGGCCTAAGAACTTAGATCACAGTGATCAGCCAATATCTTTTTTCCTATAGGTGTCGGCAGATTCAAGCTCATCCATGAATTCAAACACCCCTCTGGTGCGAATCACAACGTGGCGGAGCTCTGCACCCGACGAACCGATCCCCGAGTACGACCTTCCAGAGGATCCACTGTGGGAATTTGCCAGAGACAGGTAAGAGCTGCCTGTTAAAACACACTGTTGTAGTTTCTGTTCTTTATTAAATGCAACTTGTAATTGTATGTCTTCTGCCTTCAGTAGATTTCTGCATAAAACATGAAATAGTTCTATGCATAAATCAGGAGTAGTGGATCAGAAAATGCTGATCCACTACAACTTTAATTTAAAAGTGGATGGTGCAGGTTGTTCTTAAATTTTGCTAGAAGTAACAGATAGTATAACAAGGGCAAAGACCAAAACAGACTTCTACCTTTAGGCTAAAGCAACTCCTGTCACAAACACATGATCATTAAATGCATAATGAAAACAGATCAGAAGGTTTCTGCTATCTTCTGTGAAAAATGCACACAATGTATACAATTATATTGAATACAATTATGATATATTAATTTTCACAGACTTCAATGACTATGATGAGATGTGAATGGCACACAGCAGAAGTAATCTTCAGCATTTATTCTTGGTTCGCAGTTTTCCTCTCCAGTTTGCAGAAGAAGTTATTGAAATATTCTGCAGTGCAACAACTGAAGTTCAGGATTTTTAGTGTTTATTTCCATCACAGTTAGTCTGTTAGTTTTTACCTTGCAAACATTTGTGCTACAAAGTTTCTCTGAGTATCACCAACGGTAGCCAGGGTGCCACCAGTTATATTTTGCAACAGTGTCAATGAATTAAAAATATGATTGAAAAGTTTAAAAAAGTTTATAGTAAATTAATACTTGAATATTATGTATAAAATACACCAAGCATTTGAATGTTGCATAAGAAAAATACAGGAAATTTTAACTGGCTTTCCTTCACAATCCTCTCAAAGCTGCTGCCTTTTTCGACCACACTTTTTCCTTCCACTAAACTTTCCAGTTGCATGCTTGGAACTAACTTTTTGCTACATGAACTTTTGTGTGCTAAAACTTGAAATATATCACTCTTTGTGTATGTAATGTATATAATGTATGAGTTTCAGGTTATTTTTATTTAAGTTCTGGAAAAAGTTAACTTTTAGATCATATTTATTCTAATGAAAGGCAGCTGTATCACTTTAAAAAGGATCCTCTTAACAGTGAAATCTGGAATTGGAGACTGCAGGCACTACCTGTTTACGGCGTTTAGTGCCTTAAAACAGCTGCTAAATAATTTAAAAAATATTTTTCCATTTGGGGATTGACACCTGGTGAGATTAAAGCTTTTGATTCATCTGGTGTGAAACTTGCCCCATCATTAGAAGAGGAACTAAACTTTTTTCCCTCTCTCCCTCCCTCACCAAAGACTCTGTATCGCCCGCTTCTGTTCGTAGAGAGTGAAGTTGTGCTAATTAGTGGCTGGTATTCACAGCTTTCATCTGCATGTTTGGGCGAGGAGTGTTTGTTCTCTGTCATACCAAAGGAATTAGCTCAGCTAAGGTTTCAGTAAGAGTTAAAGAAGTTTAAAAAGAATCTGAGGCTCTGCGTTTAAAAGAATAAGGGAAATTCCTGAAGCTTTTGTTAGAATGCCTGTAAAAGAAAAAAAAAAAACCTGGCTCATACAATTTGAAATTGTGTATCAATAAAACTGCACTTCTGATGTAATGCTCAACTTTGTCTTTGCATGCTGGATTGATTAAATTTATGATTTTAATTCATGACCCCAGCTAAATGGAGGCTGTTTTAACTTTGCAAAAATAAATCTCTGTCTTCCTCACTGTTTGGGTCTTTATGCCCTGCCTGTCATTCCAGCGCCTGAAGGATCATGTTGGGATTGTAAAATGCTGAGGAATGCTAACTTTTGCGGTTTAGGCTGAGGAAAAAAATAACATCAATTATGTGTGGCCGGATGGACAGAATGCCTGCCATTGAATGTGGCAAGTGTGAGTGGACAGATAGGGGATTGTGTTACTACCGCAGGGCGCCAGCCTCAGGCCTCTCGGCTTAGCGCTGTGCTGTGAATGTTTAGATAGCATGGACAGTGGGCTTTATGAGGCGAGAGACCAACTTAGGTCAATCAAAATAAAAAGCACCAAGTTATCCTGCATGTTTAGGGGCCTGACCGGTGCTTCAGCTCTGAATAGTCACAAGAGAACACATAGTTAAGTTAAATATCAAACCCCATGGCATGGCTAACAATTAAAATATGCAGAACATATTTCCACCTCTTACGCGTTTCCACATATTATGATAATCACCAACTTTTTCATTGAGATTGTATGTAACAGGCATGTAACATGTAATATAGGTAGAAAAGATAGATGGTTTTCAACGTTTTGTTTAACAGAGCAAATCTAAACAGGGCGTCCTGCGCTTGCATTCAGCCCCCTTATGCTGACAGCCCTAAATAAATTGTCTTCACAAGTCACCTAATTAGTGAGTAGACTCAAAATAAACATAATAAATTCAGCTGCTCTTCAAAAGCTTCAGAGGTTTGTTAGAGAACATTAATTAACAATGCTGGAAGAAAAACCTGTTTGAGGCTGCAAATAACTTGGGAGGAGGGTGGAGCTTCATGAAACATCTGAGTTCTGATGGACTGGTTTAAATCAAAGCATAATCATTCATCTGTCAAATTCTAAGACCTTAAGCCAATTGAGAATTGATGTTTCCAGACTCTCAATCCAATCTGATTTACCTAGAGCTGCTTTGCAGTTCGCTGGTAATGTTAAGAAAAGGTTCATCGGCACTTCTTAGTTGCAAAAGAAAGACAGAAACTCATCCATCACAGGCTAATATGTCAGGGCTGAGCTGCCTCCTTTGCAAAGACTTATAATTGTATACTGGAACATGCCAAGACAGGATAAATAGTTTACAAAAGAGTGGCTCAACTCAGGTTTATTAAGAGATTATCTCTGCCATGTGTGTCTTCCTACGTACTGTTCTGGCAAAAACTTCATCAAGCCAGAAAAGCACTCCCACAAACAGAATCTGATTGAAAGATGAAAGATGGGTGTGGCTCTGTGCCTGGTTTCATTATCTATCTTGATCCCGCACTTCTTCCTACTTTCTATCTGGAGAGTGGGAGTCAGTGCAAGGCCTACTATGTGGACCGTTTGAACTTATCAGCATCCAGTTTTGTTTTTTTTATGTTATATTTTCTTTTAGGTTGACTCTTGGCAAACCTCTGGGTGAAGGCTGCTTCGGTCAAGTTGTGATGGCCGAAGCTCTGGGCATCGATAAGGACAAACCCAAGGAGGCGGTCACTGTTGCAGTGAAGATGCTGAAAGGTGAGAGGATTTCTATGAAATTCTGCTGTGTTTTAACCATGTGTTAAAATATCACAGTTTCATTGTTATTACAGTAATTAGAAGAAGATTTCAATGTCTTAATATATTCAGAAAGTGTCTTAGCTTGCCAAATTTACTTTTTCAACAGAAGTTTTTAACATCCTGTCCTGGCGTATTGGGTAAACATTACTGTGGGTTGGGTTACCCCACATTGTTAGGTCAAAATTGTTCTACAAAAGGGGAAATGTTTGATAATTATTCTTACTTATTTTGAACCTGGCAATTTTAAATTTAGTTAATAAAACCCTACCTGTCCTATTTAAGTATTTGCATAATTTATAGAAACAAATGGAAATAAAAACTTCAGGTGCAATTGTTCTTGATTATATGAAAATTCTTTAGGTATAATAAAGAAAAGTGGTTTAAAATAATTTAAAACCAATTATCAGAGTGGTAAAAAAAAACATCTTCTACATAGCAAACTGACTCACGATTGCATGAGCCATGGTACACGGCACCATTTTATACCCCATAAAAGTCAGATGTGAAATGACTAAAAGTGCAAAGGAAAGAGAAGGGCAACACTACCAACACCCACCACAATCACTGCAGCAATCACAAACACACCAAAATGTAACAGCTATAACAACAGAATCAGAAAAAAGTAAAGTTAAAGAATATATTTCCAGACATCCAGCTGACCAGCAGTGTGCAGCATGGGGTTAAGGGCAGGACTGATTTATGGTATGCTCCATATTTCCAGATTAAACTCAGACCAATTAGGCTTGCATTTTAATGAAAGGATTTAAACACAGGAGTGATATGATGTAAAATGATATCATATCTAGTCTCTGTTTTTTGCACCACCAAAATCTCACTTCGTTCTTAAACATCTGACTTGAGGTCAGACCTGTGGGCTTAGATTTACTCTGCTTCATTCTGTCATGAAATAAGAACGTTTCTTTAGCTGATTCATGTTACAGTCGGGGGTTCAACAAAGGTGCAAGGTGGAGCCTTAGGCTGGCATTATTACTTGTTATTGGTGGCTGCTGACTGACGGCTTGAAGAAGGTGGGTCAGATAGGTAAGGGTTAAGGGCGGTCGCATACCTGACCCCAAAGCAGCAGTTGGGCAGCGCTCAGTCAGCATCTAAACAATGAGGCAAGTCACATTAAGAGAGCTGCTGTGATTAATGAAAGCAGGAGAAGGGGCTGGACTGGTTTGGGGTTGCAGGGCACAGTAAGATTAAGTACAGCAGAGGTCCTGTATACCTTCCTCCACTGTAGAGTTCTTTTAACAGTGACTCAAGTTACTGTAACGGAACTGAAGAATGCACGCAATGCCGCACTGACTATCTTAGTGTATTGGTAAACTTCCACTGTCTTCAATGAAGTTTATTTTCCACGTCACCCTTTCTTTTACCTCTGAAACTCTTTGTACTTTATGTGAGGAGCTGTAACTTTAGCCAACGATGTCTGTCATCCCGGCCTAATCACAATCAGCTTCCAGATGAGTTTCTGTGGAACTGGACACACCCTTAGTTTAAAGTCAAACAGTTAAAGAGAGACGCTTGTTGTGTCTAGTTTTCTGATTGTATACTTCTCTGTTGTTAGACGATGCCACAGAAAAGGACCTTTCTGACCTGGTGTCAGAGATGGAAATGATGAAGATGATCGGCAAACACAAGAACATCATCAACCTTTTGGGAGCCTGCACACAAGACGGTGAGGGAAACAATATTTTAATTTAATATACATTACATATACTCTGTTCAAGATAGAGTTTGGACACCTGTTTGTTGTGACTTGTGCTTGTACAGGTCCCCTATATGTGATAGTAGAGTATGCCTCCAAAGGCAACCTCAGAGAGTACCTCAGAGCCCGCCGTCCTCCTGGCATGGAGTACTCCTACGACATCGCCCGTGTCTCCGATGAACTGCTTACCTTCAAAGATCTCGTCTCCTGCACTTATCAGGTGGCACGGGGCATGGAGTACCTTGCATCTCAAAAGGTAAGGGGAGGACAGACAAAACGTCCTACTTTCACATCAACTTTCCAGCCCCCTGGCTGCTTGGATACATCTCTGTGCCAGTACTCAGTACTTAGGGCTTAACAACAGCATCCAGGAGGGTTTTACGTCGGAAGCTTGTTTGTGCGTCCCTGTGGGAACATGGTCCCCTGAAAACACTACTCATACCCCCTGCCCCAATCCCTGTATTGTCTCCCATTGCACCACAAAAGCCCCTCTGTGCAGAAGAATTAAGAGGTTCTCACAATGGGGGTACAGCCATGTTGGCCAAATGCAGCATCACGCTCTCTCTCACTGTTGGAATGTGACTGTCTGACACGCACACATACTTTGGTCTTTACATATTTACAGTACACATGTCTTTGTATGAATCATCTCAAGCCATGTTCTTGTGTAGGGTTGTGTATTTGTCCAAATAATTATGGACCTGACCCCTCTCCTGCTTTTACTTTTTCCCCCTCACTTTGACCATCCCATTTTTCTTCCTCTTACCTCATTTTTCCACTGTTTCCTTCCCAGTGTATACACAGAGACCTGGCAGCCAGGAACGTCCTGGTCACAGAGAGTAACGTCATGAAGATCGCTGACTTCGGCCTGGCCAGAGATGTCCACAACATTGACTACTATAAAAAGACAACCAATGTAAGTTCTCACAACATGCATGCTGCACTCTGAAGGGTTTAGGCTGTTAGATTATAGAGTGTTTTTTGCAAACAGAGTGAAATCCGCTCACATGGTTTAGGCTTTTCTCTGTGTTTTTCTCTCCCCTCGTCTTTCTGCTTCACCCCTTTCCTCTGGTAGTGTCTTGGCAGAAGCTACAGGTTCCCAGGCAGGCTCTGAATGTAGTGCTTCTCCGGACCATGCCTAGTTTACCCCCTCAGTCTCTTGTTCTTTTGGTTTCATCAACATTTACACAATTAGCCCCGAAAGAGACACGGAGAGAGAGCGTCGGGGGCAGAGAGGGAGCAGACTAAACATAACTGACATCTCCATAGTGGCCCAGTGGTGTCTTTCTTTCCCACCACAGAGCAGCGCAGCCTGCACATCCTCATCTAATATGCATGACTGCCTTTTCACTGCATGCACGATCATGCTGAGAACTAGCTGACAACCACAACAATATTTGACGATGATGATGGAGGTGAGCACCGGGACAATAATCACGGCTCCAACAATAATCTTTTAGGATCTGACTGAGCCATCAATTTTTAGTTTTTATTATTTGGTGCCACAAAATAAAATGTTAATGTCTACTTTGCTTTTGTTTTATAAACTATATGTATTCTGCACTGCAAAGTTATTCAAACCATTTTATCGTGTTATAAACACGAAAATAAAATACAGTTTTATTGTAGATAAAAATCTCAGAGACTCGTGTGTGTTTGTGTTCAACCCCTATTAACCATGATATGCCCAATTAAAATGTAACCAATAACCCTGTCAGAAATTGCCCAGTTATTAAACAGAGCCCACCTGTGTGTAATTTGATTTCAATATAAATCCAGCTGTTCTCTTAATGCCTGAGAGATTTGTTAAAGAACACTAGTGAACAAACATGAAGACCTAGGAACACGGCTCACAGATCAGGGAGAAAATTGTGGAGAATTTTAAAGCTGCATTTGATTATAAAACAATATTCCAAGCTTTGAACATCTGATTGATAATCCGAGAAGTATTCAAAAGACCCATAGTAACTTTGGAGCAGCTGAAGAGATCCACAGCTCGGGTGGGTCGGCAGATGGTTCAAGCTCCTTGTGCTCTCACGAGGTCTGGCAGTAAAATACACTCACGTTAGTGGGTGTAACATGACCAGAGGAGAAAAACTTTAACTTTAGTGGACTATATGATGTCTAGTTAATGTGAATAGTAATACAGCTCTGTACATAAGAGCTGAACCTAAGGAACTAAGTTAGTTAATTCAGCTCATGAAATTGGGTTTACCATTAAGGTAATGTACACTTTGACCTTGCCAAGAATGCTTAGCCTCTCGGCCGGTTTTAATGACACACAGAGATAAACTCTCCTTTATCTGTGACCCTGTTTATCACCTCTGTTGCTTAAACAGCATAAACGCTCCATTGGGAATTCCCCGCCCAGACAGGCGCTTCTTTTACATCCTTAATCCTGAGGCTCTTCTCACGTTTCAGTCTTTTTTTAGTGAATAATTGTAAAGATGCTGATGAGGCCCGGAATAAGGACTCCAAGGATTGCTTATGGCTTGGTTTTCAGTTAACCTTCCTCCTCTGTGTTTGCGTTTTCAGGGTCGTCTCCCGGTTAAATGGATGGCTCCAGAAGCGCTCTTCGACCGGGTCTACACGCACCAGAGCGATGTGTGAGTACAAGGCTACAGACAAGCTAGTGTGGCATGTGCGATCACTGCTCCTTGTTTGTGCAGTCAGACTTAAGTGAGATGAAGTTTTTTTTGTGCTATCTTGGATTTTTGGATGGGGGGGGTTTCGGGTACTGGGGGGGTGATTGGCTATGGGGAGCTGGTGTTGACCAGTCTGTTGCAAAAGTGAGGATTTCACGCTAGACTTGTAGCCAATGCTGTGTTACTAATCTGACTGGCTTCAAAGAATCTGGAAGGAGCCCGAAGCCCACCAGAACCCCTCCCCTCCTCTCCTCCTTCTTCTCCGGCTCAGCTCGGAAGTCTCCCCACCTTTTCGGGCCTCTACCCAATGTCTGAACACAACAATGCTTCGGGCCTACATTCACTCTCTCCCCCTGTTCGCTCTCTTCTCCTCATTCAGCAAAACTCAACACATGCTGCTACTCATCGTTTTGGACTGGCTCCACCATCAAAATAACTCCCCCTCTTCCTCTTTTATCCCAGCATTCTTTTTTTCTTTCATCTGGTATGTGAATCGTTGACCCGTCTCTGTCTCTTCCTCGTTTTATTTAAGATCAAGAGTATTCATTCTAAAAACAGAACAAAGCGAGAGCATCCCTCTATTTTTGGTGTTTGAGTCTCATGCGTCCTGACAGCGTCGTTTGAAGTTTCTGCTCCAGACACTGGCGGCAGAAAAACGCATGTGGCAATTAGATAAATGCCTCGCATGCTGACCCTAGCGAAAGGAGGTTTTCGCTATGTGCACTTAAGCCAAACACCAGTAGCGCACAAAACATCTCAATTAACGCAGGGAAAGTGCTTTAAGTTGGTTTCCCTCTGAGGTCGTTGTGTGCACATAAAAGAATCTATGTACACACACCACGTCCTTCATGTTCTCCAATCAATAACACAGGGGAGCTAAGGAGAAAGGGAGTGTGTGTGTGTGTGTGTGTGTGTGTGTGTGTGTGTGTATTGGCTCACCCCTAATTACGATTCATCACTCACATTTAGTAATTGGCTTTTTGTGCGTGTGCGGGAGGAGGTGGAGCTGAATCAAACAGCACAAGGCACAGGCGATCTATACATGACATCAGATTAAATGAATACATGAATTGCAATGACACTCCCCCCTCTGCGGTTGTAACAAATGAGCTCAGCGGAGCAGCTCTGGAGAGTGTAGGTATGAGCAAAGGATTACAGCTCAAGTGCAGAGAGCCAGACTTCAGCTTCACTAGAGATCCACAGATCAGTTTTATTGGCCAATTTCCAACCTTGTTTTTTATGGAACTTTAACTAGCATCAATTTTACTATTGTAAATATTATTAATAGCAGTTCAAATGTTTTGTTAGCTTTGAGCAATTATAAACTATTTATTTGGAGAAGGGTTGCGTCATATTGTGTGTACAGGCTGATATGACATTTTAAGATGTCAGCATCAGAACTGTAAACTGGAGTCGATTCTTGTATTCCCTAGAGAACATTGATACTTGTCTTAACTCTTAAGATTTTCTAAAGAATGCGAACATTTACAAATTCAGCATACACCATGATAGAACAGGTTTGAATGCTGAAAAAGGATAAAAAAGAGCAACTGCTGTCATCCAGTGAACCTTCCTGTTCCTGAAGTGTAAAGCTCATTACACCTTTTTTGTTTTCTCTGACTTTATTTTCAAACACTTACCAGGAGATGAAAATATCTTAATTGTATTGCTCTTCTTTCGGTAACCACTTCCACACCAAAGAGTGAAAGTGGTTAATCTGACTTGTGGGTCCAAATTCAGGAGCTGCATCCTTAAACGGCCAATTAAGTTACAGTGATGCAACAAAGGGTGTCCAAATTTAAAGGCACCTCCAAATTCATCCCACATATGTGTCCTTAATTTATCCAGATTCAGAGGAAGGGTCAGTGTCTCAAGATTTTTGTCTTTGTAGTTGTAGTAGATGAAGAGGGAGACAGGATTTCTGTCAAGACAAGGGCCGGAATAAATCTGAATAAAACAAATTTCACACATTTCACTCATTTCAGCTCTTTGGATCCTTTGTCAGCTGAGCAGACTGAATGTTTTGGAGGCTGTAGTTCATGATTCAGACAAACCCTTGAATCGTTTTTCTTAGTGCAACCTTATATCACTTTGGTTTGGTTCAGTCATGAACCAGATCAGGAAAAGATACCATCCAATCTTAAAATCTTTAACTCTTCTTCCTTCAGTCACAACCTCTATACTAAAAGAGTATTGTAGTTAGTGAGACCTATTATCACTTAGTCATGGTGCATCTATTGACTGACTGAATTAAGAACGCATTCCATATTTTCAAACTGACTGTTCAGCAGTCTGGGCCGGCTGAGCTGTAGATTGGATTTTTGTTTCCATTCACCAGCCCAATTTGTGTGCATCTCTAGTAATCCACCAATTTACATAATATAGTTTTACCATTCGCATGTATGTTGCCTTTAGGCAGCAATGAGAAAGTCCTGCAGGAGACGCATATGACGTAACGTTATGACTTAAATGTGATGAGATATGGATGAGTCCTCAGTCCTAACCTTGTTTACACAGAGGCATTCATTAATTAAATGACTCGCATAAACATAATCTATGTTTGAAGCTGGCTGAAACATATAAGTGCTTTGCGCTCCACTAAGACAGCATGCCAGGTCAGCAAAGTAGCCCCCTGAGTTTGTGTGTTTATTTTTGTAAGTCATGGCTGCTTGCAGGTGGACACCATCTTGGACGGCTAAACAAGCTGAGTAATGGTTACAAAATGTCACAGAAAGGAGAGGCGAGTGTGTCAACAAGGGCTGAGATGCAAAGCACTGATAGAGGAGAGAACAGACCTGGCTGGCTGATTGTGTAAACAGATGAAAGAAATGATAAATACCCTACCTTCGTGTCTTTGCAGACTTTTCTTGCTGAATAACCCGTGTGCTCAGTATGCTTGAAGTCTGTGGTAATGCACAGTATGCTGCACAAAATAATGCATCCCTTTAGTTTGCATCAATAACGAAGCCGCTGAAGGAAGAGTTAACATTTGAGAAGTGGAGCTCAACAACAGGAAGTTGAGGCAAGGAAGCAGTTAATAATTAGTAGTCACCACCTCCGCCTCTGGACGTCTTTTGTTGATTATTTCTCTTTTGTCTGCTGTGGGTGGTCCAGTGTTTGCTTTGGTTTGGTGCGACTGGACAATGCCAGGCTCTGTAACCAGCCAGCTGGGCACAAAAGGCGTCATTGAGATCAGAGTCGAGCAGCACTGCCAGCGGCTTTGGACCACAAGTCACTAGAGGACAGAAAGTGGGCATTGACACCACTGATGTTACTGTGTTGCATTTCCTCTATCCATTAATCAGCTGAAAGGATGAAAATTATCTGCCAAGTGGTCCCATTGCTCCCATATAATGGATTCTTTTTAGATTTACATACAAATCTCACCTTTCCACATCTTTTCTGCAAATAAAGCATGTATATTTCCTGTTTTTCCCCACTAGCTGGTCATTTGGGGTGCTGATGTGGGAGATATTCACCCTAGGGGGCTCACCCTACCCCGGCATTCCTGTAGAAGAGCTCTTCAAGCTGCTCAAAGAGGGACATCGCATGGACAAGCCTGGAAACTGCACCAATGAGCTGTAAGTTTAACACTTTTCACCAAAATCCAAATCTTTTCCAAGCAATCCATATTCTGAATTAGCATTAATTGTTGCCTTGGGACTCCGTGAGAGACTCGTTTGCATGTGATAAATACCTCTGCGACTCTGCCAGGCATCTGTACAACTGGGATCATTTACCAACAGTGTCTCAATTCTCAATAAGGCCATGGAAGTGAAGAGACAAAGACAGAATACACAGAGAAATGCACAAACATGGCAGACAAATCAGATGTCGGTATTCTTGACTCATTACAGTGCTATAGAAAGGTATTCACATGTTTGAACATTTTTCATATTATAACAACAAACCTCATTATAATGTCTAAGGATTTTACATAAGGACTGTAAAGTGACAAAACCTTTTACTAGTAAAAATAGGAATAGTGTGACATAAATTTGTTGTCAGCCTCTTTTACATTGATACCCGTAAAAAGAAATATCTAATTCAGGCTAACCATCTGGAGATTACTCACTTGGTTTACCACAAAATAATAAACAGTTCTGTATTGGAGTGAAGTGGACATTTTGTTTTCCCAAATTTGTATGAATATGATTTGCCACTCTTCAATAAAATCCAGCACAACAAATTTTTGCTCTGATAATGAAGAATAAAATCTAGTGCAACAATTTGTTCAACATAAACTTCACAATAAAACATTATCATGAAGTTGTTCCCATATTGTTTTACACATAGCAAGCTGAAAAGTGACATATATTTGGTATAACCCCTTTGTACATCGATCCACCTAAATAAAATCCAGTCTCAGAACTCGCATTCAGAAACAACTAGCCCAACACAAACTTTGTGTACTCCTCATGAAAATGATATCTTCACCTCTTTCAGGTACATGATGATGAAGGACTGCTGGCACGCCATCCCATCGCAGAGACCAACCTTCAAGCAGCTAGTGGAGGACCTGGATCGAATCCTCACCCTGAACACTAATGAGGTGAGTCTAGCTGGTTTTCACACCTCTCCAGAACCTTCTCTGTTAACTCATTCGCTTTGGGTGGTCACAATTCATGCCTCATGTACCTTCCTTGTTTAATTGTGATGAAACACCAAAATATGATACACGCAGGACCATACCAGGTTTGGCTGAGCATTGCCAGAAAGTTTATGGAGCCTGGTTGACATGAGGCCCATTGCTGAGAAATGACTGGATGATCCGATCGTTGCTCAGCATAGCTTCTGCAGTCCTGTCGTCACATCGATGCCTCGTTGCCCTTTTTCCATTCCCTTCTTTGTCTCCCTAAAATCCCCAACTATGAGTTTGAACTTTTGAAATGTAATAAAGCTCCCCTTTTTTACCCCTTTGTCTCCCCCCTTCCTTCACCTCTACCCCAAACCGCTGGCAGATGTGGAGATCTTTAGTAATATGAGCCTTTTCGTGTTGAGCTGGGAAAATGGAAGCCAGTGCTCTTTTTCTACAAAACCCCAAAAACTCTTCATCCACACAACGAGACCCAGTAACAGCCATTAAAGAGAAGCAGAGGGGAAAAAGGGGGCCTCAACAGACACAAACATCTTCACAAGACTGGACTGAGTCAAAAATTAATAACAGGATTTCTGGAGGTTTTCATCTTTCCTTTTTCATGGCGGTTAGCTGAGCTCTGCCAGCTTCTTGATTCTTTTTCAAACCATCTCCTGTTGTTTATGTCAAGCTTTTCAGGGCCAGGTTTCAGATCTGTTTTGACTGAAGTTAAGGGAGAGGATGCAGTAGAGGGCCAGTATATTGTTACCCAGTTTCCAAGAGAATTCATGGAAATTATGTTTTCCTACGACTGCTAAAGTATTCCTCTGCGTTGTTTTTCTGATTGACTTACACAAAGTATTGCTAAATAGTGAAGTGGAAGGAAAGTAAGATGTGGTTTTCAGCCAAATATGAATCTGAAAATTGTTACATGCTTTTGTAGTCAGCCTGTATGAGTACGAGTTCTCTGAGAAATTTCAGCTACAATTTTCTTTGGGTAACATCACACTCAAAGTATACAATTTTTTCCCTTCTTATTTGCCAAATAGCTAAAACTCAAAAGGTTTGATGAAGAGCCTCTGTGAACATCAATTACTAACTCATGTGAATTCAAATTAAATATTTGGACTTTGACTAGGCCTTTTATTCAACACACTAATATTCAGTAAGAAACATTCTGTTGAATTATGCGTTGTATGCATGGTCTGAAAAAGTCTTGAATTCAATCTTAATTATCAATTTAAAACTCAAGTTTCAAATTTAATTTTAAAAACTTCCAGATGTTCAACCTTCCCTGCAAAGCTTTGGAGACAATCCTGCTCCTAAAACTTAATAGAATCCTCTTTCTGCTTCTTTAGGGGATGAACATTTAAATATTATTAGTAGTTATCCACTAGCAGTTCCTTTGTTACAGAAAAGTATATACATAGTTTACAATGTTTGGCTTGAGAACAGTTGGCCGAATCCCATCATGCTGCGATCCTAAAGCATGATGCTACTGCCACCATTTTAGACAGTATTTGCTCAGGCAGGGATTCTGCTTCACATTGTTTTCCGTGTCTCTGCCAGAAAGGTTAACATTCATGTAAACTGACCAGATCACTTTCTTCCATAAATGACTAATGGTTATCCTGTGAACAGACTCTCCCACCTGAGTTGTGGACTTTTGCAGCTCCCTCAGAGCTAATAAGTCCTTTGGCTGCCTCTTGTTTTCATGTTCTGCTTGTCCTGCCTGTCAGTTCTGGTTCATGTCTTGGTTGGCTCAGAGTTGTTCCACATAAACTGCCAGTTTTGCTCTCAACATCCAACCCATCTTGAACTGCTCTGCTGTGCAATCAGGTCAACTTTCTCTTCTTATTAGCTCTGCTGGATCAGACAGCAGCCTGAGATTCAATTTATTACCTATTATTTCTACAAATATTTTCATGCAGTATCCAGTTGGAGATTATTTTTCTTTTCCATTTTTTATATCCTCCCAGGGTGATTTGGTATGGTTCAGATAAATATCATTATGAAGGTGATACTGTTCTCACCCCCCCACCCTTTTCCAGTCCTCCTCTGGAAAGTCCCAAGTCTTGCTGATCCGGTTTCAGTTCTCAATTTATTTTCTCCTGTTTGCTTTTGATCCTGTGCCACTTTTTTTTTGTTTATCTAAATGTAGATTTTCTCCTCTATCTGCGTCCCCAGGAATATCTGGACCTGTGTGCTCCTACGGAGCAGTATTCCCCCAGCTTCCCTGACACTCGCAGCTCCTGCTCCTCCGGCGACGACTCTGTGTTCTCCCACGACCCCTTGCCGGACGAGCCCTGCCTCCCCAAGTACCAGCACATCAACGGGAACGCCAAGAGATGAGCCTCTGCCGGCTCAGACCCTGAGCCGACTTTTGGCCTGCCCCAACCTCAGAGTCGCTGAACACACGTAGCACAGACACCTTCTCTGAAACGGACCCGATCGGGGACTAGCACTGCCACACACCAACACAGAACACTTGAGGTCTTAACGGAGGGGACGGAGCGCGTTACGGAAGCTCCTTCATACTGACTGGATGAACTGACATTCCCTGAGGCCTCCTCTCCCTCTCTCATGTAAACACGCAGCTTTTTCTCATCTTTTGGTTCTCATCTTCCTACCCAGAAGCTCCACAGCGCTACTTGCTTGGTGATCAAGTAGCAGTGGGTGGCATTCCAAGACTTGTTTACTCCTGGAGGAATGTATGGAGTGGTATGAACTGAAACATAAACAAAGGAAGAAGAAAACATGAAACTAGAAGACGAATAGGAAAAAGGGACTCACATATGGAGCACCAACTAACAAAACAGGAATACAAGGAGAGCAGAAATAAAAACTTTTCTTGTTAATTTTGTAATATTGGTGCGTCATTGTATTTCCCAGTTCTCTAGATAAACATCCCTGATTATTCTGGAAAAAGAATCCACAATGTAATGAAAAGTGCTGGCTATATTTGTAAATATATTCAAATATGTATAAAAATATATTATATATTTACTATGAATTATTTTTTGTATGGACTTGGAAACAACCCCCACCTCCACACCCTGCTCCCATTTGTGAGGCAGGTTATGCTGACAGATGTCCTATATTTCTCCTCACACACACCCTTCGTTAAACACACACACACACACTTTCTCAGTAACACAGTTAAGTATTGGCTTTCAGGGACTGCGCTAGTACGGTATGTTAATTTATTGAGTTACATATTTTAAAAAATGAATCAAAAAAGTAAAAAAAAAAAAAACAGCAACCAGATGGTGGAAATGATTACATTAATGCTGATGATATGGAATAATCCGTTAAATTTATGGTAATTTAAAAATAATCCTTCACCAATTAACAGAAAGGTTCTATTTTTAGAAGTTTGGAGAGATCCAGATTTTGTAAGTTTTATACATGAATGTGAATATTAAGTTAAAAAAATTTAAAAACTGTACATTTTATAGTCATCTAATCCTTTTTGTATTTAGATATTGATGCCATTTCTATCCTCTTTTTTTTTTGGCCGCGGTTTGCGATATGAAATTCTTTGGATATTTATATATAAGTAAAAGACATAATAATTTGAAAATGTCTACGTGCAATCTGCTTCCTCATTTGAAACAAAGATAAACTCAAAATTCCCAGGACAAAATTGAAATAAGAAAAGCAAAGTATTAAACAAAGTGTTTTTTGTTTTTGTTTTCTACTGGACCAACATTAAGATGCTGTTTTGCAGGCATTCATGCTGCATTTGCAAAAAATAAATGTTGAAAATATACCTACCTGTGCTCGTCTCAGACTATGAGTTGCTCTTTTTTGACTTTGTTTCGCCTGCTTCCATCAACATTTTTTCTGTACAAGATACACCCCATGTTATTACTGAACAGTACATTCTGGTTTCATTTCATGGTTTAGGCTCCAAGAACTTGGACAAATCTGCTAAGGAGCGATAAATGAACATATCTGTATTGCCCAGATTAAAAGCAAAACTGCAAAGCTCAGCACAGATGCAGATCAACTCTACTTAAATTAATGTTTAATTTATGGCATGATGTTGAAGCAATTCCATTAATGAAAAAGGAAACTTGTAATTGTAATGATGGTACCGCTTGGCATTGTGATCTTGTCTGAGGGATCAGTCAAAGACGGTTTGTTAGCCTTCCTAATATGTTCATGGATGGGCTCATTGATCTCCTCTTATCAGAACAGATTTAATTCAGCAGAGTGAACGGCTGATTTACCTGATTTGATCTAAGTTAATCACAGCGGATCTGGTATTGAGTTTCACTAGCAGCAGTAAATGTGGCCATACTCTGTTTTAGAGACTGCTTGTCTGCCCTGCATGTGGCAGATAGAAGAAATAGAAACTTTACTGTCCCGCAAAGGGGAAATTCAGGAATGCAGGAGTTTGTGACATTAAGCGGAGCAGTTCATTTGACACACAATACCTATAGAAGGTTTATTAAAAATACAATATGTTAAAAATATAAAAAGTAGATAATGCTACAGCAGAGGATGTTATGGCTGATTTTACATGTAAGTAACAATGAAAACATTTCCAACCTAGTCAGGCACTCAAAATTGTGCGTAAACACATCATATTAGATCTAGGCCTGTTTGTTAGACTTGACATATTATTTCATGTTTATGCTTATGGGGAAAGCTTAGTTATTACTATATTTTTTTAAATGTCTACTTGCAAATTTGGGATTTACTTTTATTAATTAGTTATAGAATTACTTATTGCCCAATAGTTGTGACTACATTCTTCAGAAACCTAAAACCTCGCTTTTACTCTCCTAAATATTCAGATCTAAAATTCATCTTCCCTAATAATTTTTCACAAAGTCCATTATTAAAAACATAAAATAAATTCAAAATAAATTGTGATGCATATATATATATATTCTAAACTGATACTGATTTTACATTGCTTTGTAATCTTTTAGGAAGTGCATCCTGTCAGAAATATCTTGGGTAAATCATTTAAAACCTTAATCAGCTTGGGGCATGATTATTTTTGTGCTTAGCTGTAGACTAAAGCATTTCCTTCAAAAATTGCTGACTACACAGTATGAAATGTCAATAAGTCAGAAAAGTGACTGAAATTCCCTCTGTGGTTAAACATAAATCTCTGTATTCAATTTCATAGCTATCTGACCAAACTCTGCTTCAGTCCAAACCACAGGAGTCCATATAGAAGAGCTGGATGTTCACTTTCAATCACTTTTAAATTGTGATTGTCTATAGCTAATGTTTTTGCCTTTTCTCTTTCTGGTAAATGTTACTATTAAATATGTGAGTCTGACATGAAGGAAGCTATCTATAAAAATTGTGGTTTTATGATTTGGGCCACAAGCAGCTGCAAGATGCAGCAAATTGTAATTTAGTGAGGAAACAAAGTGTTTTATAGACTGATTTCTTTTTTTTTTTCTTTTTTCTTTTACATACACCCAGAGACCCCTCTATCTATCACCAAGGTGCAGCTTGTTTTGAACAAACACACTCATCCAGCAGGTTCATCCCCTGCAGTAGACGTGTCTCCTCATGTTTCTGGAACATGAAAAAAGGACTTGGGAGGGAAAACTCAGTCAGAGACATTCCTTTTTTTCTATAGAATATGGAGGAATGGATGGGGATTGGGAAAGAAAAAAGAAAGGGTGGCGGGATAAACCATTAAAGGGATAGTTTGGAGAAAAAGAGTGCCGGATATCCACACTGGCTTTCAGACTTTAATTGGAATTACTGTCTATTGTGCTGTCGGCTGATGGTACACATAAGGAGGGCTGATCTCCATGGACACCAAACAGAGGATTAGGACTGTCTTTTTTTCAGAAGATGCTTTCAAAGATCACCTTGCATTTATTTGATGTAGTACATCCTGCAACATGGGATAAGATTTGGGCATTTGTCCTTAGGGGCAAATCTAACATAACAAATCTGCATAACATTTACTTAATTTTTACATCTTCATTTAATTTGAGAGACATTTTTCTTCTCCTAAGCTGATAAACATGACCCACCGCACTCAAATGAGTTTTCGTTTGGATGGCTTCTGGTCGTCTAATGCCCCAAAGATTAACCCGCTGACCCTTAATACTTAACTCTGCATGTCTTCAGGGAAAAAGTCTGAAGGAGGCGACTTTTCAAAACATCTCAGATTTCTTCTTGACATTATTATTATAAATACCAGAAAATTATTAAACACTTTTCGTAATTTAGGGAAAATTTACTAAGGTTTGTGCAAGGTTGTCATGAAAAGTCTCAAACTTTACACAGCAACAACACAAAATCTTACTAAGTATTTTTGGTCTATTTAGCACAAATATTTACAGAGACAAAACTAACTTTCAAGTAAGTTTTCAGCAAAACATAGAAACTTGCTTTAAATAAATAATTCCTTAATGCTGATGAAAAAGTACTAAATATAATTAAAGTAATCTGCCAGTGAAACAAGACATTTTTCCCCATCAGTGAAATAATTTAAATCACGTTCATTAAATGCGTAACAGCAACGGGGTTCAAAAAGGAAAACTTGTGTATTGAATTGATTATCACATGAAGAGTGATACGCTTCTGCTGTTTATTTGTGTTTATCTTGATGATCATGGCTTATCAGTGAATGAAAAGCCACAATTTAGTTTATTGGAAAATTTAAATATTACAGAAGACCTTTGCAATCTGTGGTGCTGGTGAGGTGAACTGGAAAGTCCAGGGTGTTTAGACAACGACCATCATCTTCTTTCCATTGTTAGGTCTGACAGGTTACATATTCAAGCCTGTAGTACTATGATCATTACAGGGGGTTTTGGTACTTTGTGCAGTGGGCAGGTGCCAAATAAACTGTAAATTGAAATAATTATTTCCAAAATGCTATTGAGAAGATAAGCCTGAGCAATTCTCAAATTTCTTGGTCAATGTCTGCGCTGACTGTGCACTTCAGAAAACACAGTAGACCAACACCAGCAGATGTGCTTCACATTAGACTTCAAGCAGCTCATATTCTGTGACCAGATTTCCAAATGAAATCTAAACTCAGCTTGTATTCAAATAGAGCTCCTTGGACCAATGGTATTGTTCTTTTCCTCCATGTCTAAGGTAGGAGACTTCTGATATTGTGTATGCCACACTTTCTCCTTCCACTAAACTGAGCTTTTATACTTGGGTAGAGTTCTCTAAAAACATAGTGATAGAAATAATCAATATAATATATGTTTATGACATGTACCTAATATATGCTTTTATAAGTGATTTTTTTTCTTAATTTATAGAGCTTTTAAATTTTAATTATAATAATGATAAACTTGTAGAAACTGTTTAAGTATCAATGAGAGAGAGCAAATCTGACATGTTCAGAAACTTTAAAACTTCTCTTTTGTTCATTGGTAACTGACCATATTGGATTAGAAAGCTTTTGTTAAGTAAAACATTTGGCTCAGAACGTAATTTGCCTCAGATTTAAACAGAAAGTGTTTTGGCCATGTGTAAAGCTGATAAATTGACATTTTGGCTGTAAATGTGATTTTCACCGAGCCAATGATTTTTTTTCCCCCTTTGTGTCAATCTTCCTCCACATCCTTTACATCTCAGTCCTTCTCTGCCTTGTTTGGCCATCTGGTGGGGTCTGGTGTGTTTGCACAAGGCTCAGCCTGCAGGAATGTCAACACGCGGCTTTTTGTGAAGGCCAGAGGAGCCCACATCCACAGGAGATAAGACCCCCACGGACTCCAGGATAGGAGGAGGGGCAGGAGTGGTGGAGATTGTGTAGTTTCGAGGGTGACTTAAAGTTTAACAAAGCTGCCATGTGACCCCCCCCCCCCCCCCCCTCCTCCACTTTCCTCATATCCATGGCTCAATCCTAAGCAGAACACTTTCTCCCCTCACCAGGTCTGAGCTCTGGCTGATAAGAGAAACGAAGGGTCTCATTTCTGGTTGGAAGACAAATGCGCTCCTGCTATACTTTAATCTTAGGATTTTTAAAGCAAATCTTTAATTTCACCCCTTCATCCAATGTTTAGTAGTTTCTGGGTACATATCTGTGAAGGCTCTGGTCCTAAAGCTCCCATTTAGTAGCTGAAAATAAATGGTTCATCGTCAGGTCAGTGCTCACACGAGGGAGGGGTCTACTTTTGTTTGATTAAGGGCTTGCAAGGCACCGTGTCTTGTTCTGCATGGAAGAATAAACAAGTTAAGAGTGTGTAAGTGTGTGTGTGGCTGCATGAGGATGTAGGTTGTGTGCAGTTTGATGCCCTGTGGGATCGTCTAAACATTTGGTAATTGTGTCTGAGCAACTGTAAATCACCAATTCTACTTCCAGTAGGTTTGCACGCTGGCTTTGTTTTGTGTTGAGAACTTAGGCAACGGTTCTTAAAAGAGAAGAGCTGAAACTTGGTTGTTTAGAGGATGATAATGGAACAGGTCTGCAAAAACTCAAGAACTTTGTTTATTGACCCAGCAGGAGTCAAGGGAATAATGTGGTCCGGTTGGAAGCATTTGGCCTGTTGTTATGTACATCAGAAAAAAAAAAAAAAAATGGTGGGCCTGAAACAAGCAAATCACTTCAGCATAAAGCAAACCACACAAACATAATTTGATTTTAGAAAAAAAAAGACACAAAACACATTTAATCAAACATGACTTTTATGTTAACGTGACTTTTATAAAGACAGCAAAGAATATTCCAGAGAACCAAAAAAATCAGAAGATATAAAATTAAAACCAAAAACATGCTAAAGTTTTTGAATAGGCAAGCAGGAAAACCAATCTCATAACATTTCAGAATATACAGCATATCATAAGACATAACAATAGGTTCTAAATTTCCAAGCTGACAGTAGTTTAATCAGAAACAATTACCAGTTTACAAATAGAAAACAATTTTAGAACAGAAAGAATAAATAATGTCCTTAACTCCTATACATCATATAAAGCTTTGTAGGCCACAAAACATTTATCCTGACTATTTATGCATCGGTTTTGTTTAAACAGACATACTTGGTTTGCTGTGATCCAATGAAGTCCTCATGGTGTCCTTTGCAAAATGTTAAATGTGGGCATGATTTGCTTTTCATTTTGGACAAAAAAAAAAAAAAAAACTGAGAAAAACATTTTTATGGGAGCTTAGCTTTTGGTACAGTGAAATATGCAGTAAAAATGATTTAGTTTTACATTTATATAAAACTAAGAAAGATGTACTTCCCCCGCACAATCCCAGGTGAGCACAGAGTGCAGTATATTCCTGAAAGGAGGACAGAAACGTGGCTGTCTGTGTGTCTTCGACAGCAGAGCCTGTTACCTTGGCTGGCCTTTGTGACAGTGGACAGACTGGATGGAGACATATGGTTTGTATGTGTATATAGAACTGTTATTGCCATGAGTAAACCCATCAATAAAAAGGACCTGCAAAAGAGTGGCGCTCATAAATGTTGTTTAATTGAAACTGTGCAGTAGGACTGCTTGTCGTTACTATGCTTCATGCTCACACAGGCACGGTTAAAATTACTTCTTTAAGACGAGATGAGAGGATGTTGTTCAATGCACAGCACTCTGCCAAAATTGCTTCCTCACAGGGCATTATAATTTTGTGTTCTGGATGAAACAAATATTTTTCTGCATCTACAATCCATTTGAAAATTGCTCAATGTTCTCACAGAAGTAATGGGTTATTTTCTTGATAAAAAAGAAAAAAAAGATGGAGTAATATGTGGCGGACATACTTGGATCACCACAGTACCAGTTTGTTAGGTCTGCAAGCTAATACTCTCAGCATTTCTTTTGGCATCCTTTTTCCCCACAGAATAATTCAGAATATGAATGGGTACTTCATGAATGGAAATTTGAGCTAGAAATTTTGCTATTACTAATTTTGTCTCTGTTTTGCATCGATGCAGGAATTTGGTACAACAAAATAGCTCAAAATCAGCTATTCTCTGCTTCGTTGTGCTTCCTTTCTTCTGCTGTGCTCTTTTTTCTCATACTTCCAAGTTTTGGTCATTGAAATTAATAACATATCATGAGTTACAGGCGGGGATATAGCTAGAAGGGAAGAACTTTAAAAATGATGATATATGCTCTTTGAAAAAGAAAGATATACCTTCTTATCTGCCCGATAGCTCAGAAACAACAGCAGATTATTTTATCCTGCCCAGGCAAGACAAGATAATTACATATCCCGACTTAATCACCTACCTCAAAGCTCTTTTGGTTCTCCTCTTTTTAAGTTTGCTACCACATGCGAGTTGTTAAGTGTCGCAACGTTTTGGATCTTTGCCTTTTTCATACAAGCACAATGAAGGGTGTAGGCACAGTCTTTTAAATTTGAAAACCTGCTACAGGGGCAAACAGTTCAAAGTTTGCTGTTAGTCCAAACCCTGACAAGCTGTTGTTTAAAAGTTCATTTGTTGGGAAGCATCCATCTGCTTGAAGCTCTGAAGTTTTTTTTTCTTTTCTCAGATTTTCCATCTCTGAGTGTTAGTGTTTGAGTGAGTTAAGTCAACTGCTCTCTCTGTCGTGGATCAATGTAATTGTGATCAATGAAACATTGCTACTCTGCTTTAACCTCCTTGGCCAGCGGGAATCCGTCACATTCTGATACTACATTTATTTCCTTCTGGTTTCATTCATCTGTTCCACTTGGGAATACATAAATCTGCTGGTTGAACCCCTGCCCATTTATGCTGGATACTTTCCCTCCCAGGTTCTGTGGGGTAGTTGGCCTCTAGCTGAGCGCTAAGCGGGGTGGAGAAAAAGAAGAGAGGGCCCCTGAAAAGGTGCTTTGTGCTGGTTCAGAAGGGCCTGAGGCTTTTGCCTGTCAGAGGTTGTGGTTGTAGGCTGACAGCCAGGGTTTCAAACCTTCACTCACTGGCAGGGGCTACACTGTAATCTGGAGTGATGGGCCATTCCTGAACTGCAGCACAGAGCCAGGCTGTTCTGGGTTGGTGAGGATGTGGTGGAGGCACACAGAGGGAAGGCTGCAAAAATAAACCTCTGCTGAAATGTCTTGGCTCCGTTCATTGAAGCAGCGCTCCCAGAGTGCAGATGCAGGGTGGCCTCATGGAGAGCTGCAGACTAAAGGAGAAATTACCTTCTTCACAAGGCTTACTGCGCAGATCTCTGCAACACATTCATGAATGTGTTGCGGCTTGTTGACGGCTGTATCAGTTGATGATGATGATGATGGCGGTAATTATATTTGAACTACACTCAGATAAATCCTCAGGTTGCATTTGGGTTGTGAATGACTTGACAAAGACTCTGATTAAAAAGGAAAAGAAAGGGGGAAAAAAAGTTAGAGGAGTCGCCATCATCAGAGGAGATTTATTATGTTTATGGAAGTCTGTGCCCTGGCTGTCATCAGCGGCAGTGAGTGGGAACAATCAGCACTAAATGTGTTGCCTGAAACACATTTAGGTAAAGCACAGAGACAGAAGGTCTCTTGACTCAGACATTCACTGGATTTGTTTACTTTCAGATCCAGACCTATGAAGAAAAGCAACCATATTAAAGGAGAAAGAAACACAGAGAAGCGGAGTGATCTGGAAGTCTCATATAGTTTCAAAGTAAGTCAAAGGACGACATTTACTGTATAAGTGCACTGCTTAACTTCAGCTACACTTCAGAAGATAGGGCAGAAAAATGTGAACCATATTGTGTTGGGTGTTTTTATGGGGCAGCTCTCTGTTCTTCTCCCTTCCAGCCCCCGCGCTCCAAATCTTGCATCTGAATAAAGTTCCCTGGCCCGTTTGGATCTGGCCCAAGCCAAGCAAATTATGACCCAAGATCTTTTTGCATGAACTTCTGTCACGCACAACCACTAGAAAGAAGCATCCCCAGCTCTTCTCACCAGTAATATGAGCACTGTTTCATCCCATTTTCCCCAGAACAACAAGATTGTCTGTTGCTTGGGAATTATATGAAAAACAGAAAAAATGCTCTGGCAAAGAAAAAAAAATGGTGGAAAAATACTATCAGAGCAACTTGGTAATGGGAAGAAGTAAAATGTAAAGACCCAAAATAGCATCCTGAGGGACTCCACAGGTCAAACAGAACACTTACTGAAAGAGACAAACTCCTTTAAGACTACTACCCACCAAATCAATCAAAGAAACCTATGAGCTATAAATCCAAACAACATAAGTGAATGTTATTATCTGATGTGTAAAAAGCAGCAGTCAGCAACAGTAAAACTTGAAAATGACTGCAATCCACAGTTAAATATAGACATTTAAAATTTTTAAAAGCAATATTTTTGTGGTATGGTGGAGTTATGTTTTGCTATTATTGTGGAGTTAAAAATGTGATGTGATTTTAGTTGCTGATATAATTGGAACAAAGTTTTACCTCATTAACTGCAACCATACAACACTGTTTGGGCGTCATAATCACATGTTGTCTTTTATTGTGTTATTTCTGCCAGTTTCTCTCTTGTTTTTCTTGCTTTTTGTAGTTCTGTTGAAAGCTCATATTTTTTTTATGTATGTTTGTTTGGCATTTCATGAAACATATTTCTCTGTTTAGATTCCCATTAATGTCTCACATTGTAAATACTTTCACCACTTGCTTGTCTGTTCATTGGCTTCCTCCAAGTACTTACAAATGTTTTATTTGCTTTCCAGACAGGTTTGTGGTTTTGGTATCCAATAGTTGCATTCTATCACCTTCATTTGTTCATCTTGTTTAATCATTAAAGTTCAAGATTTTTGCCTCATTTCTCTTTTTGAGTTCCTGCTTCTGGGTTTAAATGTTTCTTTTATATTTTTCTAACAGACCTGCCCAATTACAGCAGTATTTTCTCATTAAAAATATTCTTGCATAATTATCAGAAATCCTCCGTAGGTCAAGAGATCATGCAAAACGTCTAAAAATGAGCTCTAGTGGGAATGTTGTTGTTTCTAGATCACAATCACTTAAATGTAGTTTAATAGCTGGGATTTAATGGCTGAAATAGAAACTGAGTTAACTTAGAGAGAAATAATGGGCAAACATACAAATTATATAGGCTGAGTTGTTAAAACTGCTTTCAACCATCAAAATTTAAGTAGCTAAACTTGCACCTATTAGGAATAAAAATTGTTCTGTACAGTACTGCTTTTTGATATATCTTTAAAGTAGTATTGCACAGACATCTGAATCAGAAAGTACACCGCACCTCTAAAGGTCAGCTCAGTATGAGCCCCTCATATGGCTTTGTTGTTTACAGTGGTGTTAAGTGTGTGCCCCTCTAGGATCAGACGGATACATAATCCCCTCTCCAGTCCCACTGCGGCCCAGATTGTGTGTAAGTGGACAAGGGTGATGGCAGACAGGGAGCGGCTCTCCAGACCATGCAATTCACCAGGCGGCTTCAAACAGCCATGGAAAAACTGAATTGAAATCCATTAGCTTGTTCCACAGACATGCAATATTAAAGCACGAGATCAAACGTTGGAGGCAGAATCAGGCTACGGGAAAAAGGTTTTTGACTTTTCGCTGAGATGGTACCAAGCAGTCTTTCTGCTCTCCCTGTGTTTTTATGTCATGTCACCTTGTAAAACAATTTTATTGGCTTTCACAGCCTCATGGCTGTGAGTGCCAGGAGGTAGATTGTGAAAGTTTTAAATCCTTCCAGGATTAGCTCTGAAAGTGGAGGTAGAACATCCCCAGCTTCAGCTCACAAACTAGGAAACTTTTTAATTTCCCTTCCTGTCTTTGGTTTCTCTCCCCAGCACAGACAGAAATGGGCTGAGGAAGAGTTAGGGCTGTGGATCAGGAGGAGAAATTAGTCAGGGGTTTGTAAGTTTGCTTCCAGCGTCTACAAACTAAATATCTAATGTCTCCAAACAAGAATCTGAGTCCTAAGTTACCTACTGATACTGATATGTATGTGACTCAGTGAGGCTGGAAAAAAGGGCAGTCCATTTATGATTTTATGATCTGAAAAAGCGACAAAAGGAAACGGACCCAAAATACAGGCTTGAGGCACACTGAAAAAGAGGTGTCATTTCTGATATGATCTAAGATGCTAGAAAAGAAAAACATAATATAAAAACAATTTCAAAACACAAACATTAATCTAATGGGGAACTATTCAATATCTGAATTATGTTTTCGAAGTTGCATCACCAGCACTGTTTTGAGGCAGACCAAGAGGAAGGCAACACATCTAACTGACTTTCAATCCACTTGCTCCCCTGAGTCCCAAAACACAGGATATAAAGTGCAAAAGCAGTCATTTGTAACATGTCCAATACCATTTAGCTGTCAGAAGACACAACTCTGAGGTGCTTAATGAGAAATCCATATAAACAAGGGGAGAAAGAAGAAATGGCAAATAGGGTTTGACTGTGTGTTTCTTTAATCAAATAGGTGTTGCCTGTAGGCTAATTTCTTTCTGTTGTTTATGTCTGCCCAAACAATCCCAAGTTTGGCCTCTGTGCTATCAAGCAGCTTTAAATCATGAAATTAGTGCTCAGCTGGGGTATTTCTATTTTCTGGCAACACCAGTTCTTCAGGTTACATACTGCCATGGGGACAAGACTCTGACAGGAAATCAATAAAAATGTTTGAGAGTCTATGTTGCTTTATATGCAGTGGACAGAAAGTTAGTTTTCATTGTCAGTTGAACCAGGGATTTTGTCAGTCAAATCTCTACTTCTTCCTCAAGCCTTGCTCTGACAAATTGTATACAATTTTTCCCTACAAAAGGACAAAATAAGTCCAAAAGAAAATAATGAAAGGCAAGAGGCTGAATGTATATATTTCTCACTTTTCAGAAATCTGTTTGAAAAAATATTTAAAAAAACATTCAGCCTCTTTCTTCCATTTTACAACATTTTATCAAATTCCAATAACATAAAGGTTTGTGAGTTTAATCCAACAAAATGTGTTTGTAAAGCAACATATATGTAAGAAAAAGATGTAAACCCCTGAGTCCAGCCAGCTGCAACTGACTGGAATCTGAAACAGAAAACACTAAATGCAACGCTCTTGGTGAATCATTGTCAAAAATAAAAGCTAACTCTAAAGAATCACAGGCACTACCCACTAAAAAAACAGAGTGTGTATTCATCCCAACTCAGACACATCAATCCATGCTGAGCCACAGACGAAGAAGTAGGGAAGCCAAAGACAGCTGTCATACGAACACATTCAGAGCAAATGTAATAACCATAATGATCCTCATCAATCACAGTTGAGGTAAATAGGATTTTGTGTGGAGGTTGAATCATGTCTGATAAATAGATTCCATTTAATTTGTCCTGGAGATGAGCAATGATGTAAAGACGTTTCCCAAATTTGATTTCCCATTAGCCCAGCGATGTGAAGAGGAGCAGTCACAGACATCCAGTGATTGATACGATGTTGTTTATCTTGAAGATGGACCCACTGAATTGCTTCATTTGTTTGTTTTTTTTCTATTTGCTAATTTTGTTCTACTGCAGCCCTTTTATTTCAACACGCGTCAAAAGATAAATACTCCATGTTTTCATCCTCCTGCTTCCTCTCTGTGCATTCCCCATCTCTCTGTTTATGCGTGAGTGTGCGTGTGTGTCCGTCTATGGTTTCCTGTGTGGCATGATCTCCAGATTTCACTCTTGGAGAAAATTTATGGTGGAGGATGTTTGGTCTTCCTCTAGCTTCAGGGCAGGAAAACCCGTTAAATATGTGCAAGCAATAAAAAAGACCAGCGTGTTGGGCTTAGACTGTGGAAATAACAACATACATATGCACGTTATGTATGATGAAACACACACACACACACACACACACATGCCGTGTTGTCTGTATAACTTGGGAGCCAAAAAGTTGCGGAAGTCATATTAACTGGCTTGGTGACGAAGAAAAGGAATTGGGAAAGTGAGTTTCTGTGATTCTTGGCGCTGCTTTCACACCCAGTTACATTCCTTAGGTAAGAAAATCCAAAGCATTAAAATCTCTAACCCCTGAGGTTGTCCAAAAACAGCTGTGCCCATTGTGTTTCAGGGAATTGTTAATTATCTGGCGACATAAAAACAGCATTTTAACCAAGACTGGTACTATAGTGTTTACCTGTGGTTTCAGCCCTGCATGCAAGAATTCTACATATTTTCTCTTTTTTTTTTTATGGTTTGGAAACAATTTCTACTTTGGAAGATGTTGGTGTTTGCTGAGACCCAGGCAGTCTGAGCGGTTATTAAAAATCAAATCACTGTGGTAACGTTTTATGCGCTGCAATTATACGAGGACAGGGGGAGGATCCGTTATTTTTCAGAATTAAAATTTATTTAAAGAATCAACATAGAACAGTTCACCAAAGCTTGCAATCAAGAGTTCAATTGCTTCTGATGAACTAAGAACTAAAGGAAATAAAACTAAACTTTTATTTATGTGATGCTGTCATCAGTGATGGTTCTTTTGCTTGTATATCACAGTGAGCTTGTTGAGAAAGCAAATGAAACTCCCAAGTGGTGAAAGCTAACAAATTCATCAGACATACACAGATTGATACAGTGTATATCTGACTTGTTTGGCTCTCTACGCTCCAAGAATTTTTTTTTTTTACTTTCTCAAGATGAAATTACATATTTTTAAGGCAACTAAGGAAACAATTATTGATATTTATCTCAAAAGTTCCTACATTCTGAATTTGTACCACTCGAGGTGACATCGTGTTGAAAGTATTTTCTTTCTGATTTTTTCTTTTTAAATTTTTTTTCCTACATTTTTTTCCTCCAACTATTCTTTGTTGTTTAGGATGCTGTGCAGCTGAAAGGATTTTTACGTTTTTACTTTTGGGCATTTGTCATGCCCAGAAGTATCACAGCCATCACAGCAAGGTGGTTTACAACTAGAGGTAGCTGATTAACATCACAAAAGCTCAAATAATTCCTCAACTGCAACCATAAATCCCAAATGAGTTGAAAAGGAGGCACTGTGGATCCAGAGCAGGAACAAAAAGGCGAAAGAGAAGGATGAAATTCAAACCATTTCTTCCATCGATCATAATACGTAATGTGAAATTATTAGCTAATAGGTTGGATGCTGTGAAACCTCTGGAGATTACAATGCGAAGGAGGATTTGTCATAAAATAAAGAATATAATGGACAACTTCGTCATCACACTGTGTTACAACAGAGTGTCTTCGGTCGGATTCTCCTTCAGTTCTGCTGTGATGCATGAGATCATCCCTGTCCACAGTCATCAGTATTCACAACAGAATCTTTGAAGAAACTTGGATAATATGAGTAAAAACAATATTTAATTTCTTTCTGGGGTAATTTTTTAATTGAATTGAAAACATATTCCTCAATAACCTTGAAATAAATAAGCAAATAAAATATTTTAGAATTAAATTTGGAGTTGCAAAAAGTTAGAAAGCACGTGCAATGGCTAAAAAAAACAACAACAAAATAACAGTCTTGCAGTACCTAATTTATAATGACATAACATAATACAGTGTGTAAAGCAAAACAAAGCCTCTACGTAACTGCAAAGGTTGCATAAATGGCCTTTTTACTGGGTTGGGTCTGTTTTTTGTTGTTTTTGTTTTAGATTGAACACCACAACCTCTCAGCGGCCAAATGTATTGGGAGAGGAGTTGTCACAAAAGTATTATCAGCCAACCAGAAATGGGTTAAGGATGTTACTATAGCGAAATCTCTACTAATACATTTATATTTTCTTGTGGGAATCTGCAGTTTATGCAGATGCAGAACATCAACAATATCCTTAATCACAATGATGTTGCCTTTTATCCCCCTTGAAGTTTTATTTTTATTTTTATTTTTCTACTTCTGCTGAGCATATAGTTATAATTTAACTACAATAACAAGATCAATGTGCCTTAAGTTTTCCAGGAGTTAATGAGCAAGAGTGAGCAAGAATCATACTTTACAGGAAACAGTATAAAAGCAAAAACATACAGCAACAGTTTGGAATGTCACAAGGTATTCATTATTTTGAGAAACTTGCTCTTACAGCTAACCCAAAGGTTCTTCTTGTCTAAGTCATAAAATCTAGCTTGGTAGCTGATGAGGGAAGGAGAGCAAAGAACCGTTGTAAAAGGTCAAAATCTAACAGTTAGTTCATGCTATATTTTCTGATTCTTTGCTTATTTTCTTGTCTGATGGAAAGAAACTTGGAGGAATAACAGAATGATAGATGACTTCTCCTTAATGTCAATGTGTGAAACTGTGGAAAGAGCAGAGTGTTTGTTCACAAACATTAATCTCCCTGCTGCCTAAAGGTTGATGAGGCGGTGTTTACACACTGACCACATTTTTTTTTCCTCTTTCAGTAATGAGGCCAACTGGATGTACTCCAGTGAAAATAAAATGAAGGAAGAGATGGTAATCTATTCACCCATTTTCACATACTTGGAAAGGCGAGGCCTGCTTCAGTGTGCTGCTGATGGGGAAACCTATGAGCACTTTCTCAGTGATGGCGGGAACATAAAATGGAGATTCTTAGATTAGACACTTGGACTGAGGAATGCTCACCTCATACCAAATATTTGCGTGTAAGTCATTGAGGTTGTGAATGCTCTAAATCTGGTACAGTTCTTTCACGGGGCTTCAGGAATCATTGTTAACCGTCTATTCACCTCCACCCTTCTGTTCCCACATTGCTGCTGTCTCCACTTTGTGGCACACAGTAAAACTATGGTCCAATTAAGTTGGGGATATGAGGAGGAGGGGACAAGGGGTTGTTAGTGGTTAAGGTTCAGGGTCTGACTGCTGCTGTTTTTGGCTTGATGATATCTGCTTAGGCTCAGACTGAGGGTAAAGATTTGGGCCTCAATCTCAACCATTAAACAGGCAAAAGGTCCTGACCTTTTGGTCCCATAAGATCTAGAATCAGGAGTCTGAATCTCCGTGGTTAATGAGATGGCCCTAAAAGAACTATGACATATAAATGAATTATATATTCTACTTTTATACAGAAAAAGGGGCCAAGAAACATGGGTGTCATGTTGTCTGAAATAACTCCTGCCATTATGAACAAAAACTAGATTATCTTCATAAAAAAAGATCTTTCTAATGGAAATATTGAATGGATATGTAACTACTCATAGTCAATAGAGAATGAAGGAGGGAGCACTTTTACTTTCCCCCAAAATCCTAAGCAAACTTACATAAAGGTTGATGAGATTTTCAAAAGTAAGGAGGTGAAGAGATTTCTCCTCACCCACAAAAAAACAGTCACATGTTTCATAATTGTCAAATTGGATTTAAGTCTGGGCCTGGCTGAGGACTCCAGGATGATTTCAGGCTGCTCTCAAAGCCATTTCTTTATGATCTTAACGGGGAATTGTGTTGGAAGGTGAATCATCACTTTAGTCTGAAAGTGGTTCCAAACTTTTTCCATTTCCAAATAATGGATACCATAATGCGTCTCAGGAAGTTAAAATTTGAACTGTGCATAACGCAGTCTCAGCTCCCTACAGAGATTTCCTTTGGTGTGTTTCTGCTAATTTCCAAATCATGCTTAATCACCTGAAGTGATGAAATTGCAGAAGCACCTTAAGTGTGTAGAAATTCTTTCCACTTTGTAGTCTGTGATCAAATTTTGGAGAAAAAAAAATACAGCGAACATCTCCCTATTCACATTTCAATGTTTGTAAATTCACCTATTTGCGGATTTTTCTATGTAATGCAACATCAAAGTATTAGCTTAAAATGAGCCTATTCATGGATTTGTTTTAGAATATATCTGAACATTTATAAAGAAAATGCAGCTTGGGGAACAGATATCTAGGCAATTTGACATTCTATCAGCTGGTGTTTTCAAAGCAGCCAATGCACAAGCACTATTAATTTTCCTTGGAGCTGACTGGCTGTAGTGGAGTAGAGATAAGGATGACTGTGGATATTACTTTCTGCAGTAATGCTAAGACCATTTACACTGAATGCAACAGTGCATATTAAGATATATTTGGTGACTACACTATTAAAATATGTAATTATAAGCGATTTTATAGAAGTTCTTAAGTATTCACATAATTTTTTGCTATTTGTAGGCAGCTATGGTCCATGACCTCTTTTGGGGAGCCATTAATATTTGATTATATTTGGAATAAGCCTAAACAATAAGTCCTGTAAATACTTCACAAATGTGATGTATGCTATTTAAAGGATAGGGAAGATTGAACAACCACAAAAAAAGTTCATCGAAAGTCCAGAGTTTTCTTGCCAAAATTCATCAACAAATTGATTTGTTTTTTTCTGTTTCTCTGAAATCTCTACTCTTTGTTTAGTTGTCACTTTTATGTCTGTAGAAGCATAGAACTAAACAAAGCAATTTATTTTCTATTCCATAAAACATTTTTAAGAAGTAAATAGTTTCCACGACAGCTGCGTTTCATTGGTGGCCGGAAGAACACAAGGACTTACATAAAAACCCAACTTTTTTTTTCACAATTGCAAATATAAGGAAAATAATGCCTGCAATTTACACCACTAAATAAATTCTCTGTCTACACTTGGTTATTAAAACAAAGATAAACCAGGATGTCCTGTGAGTGTACAAGCACCATTTGTTTCATAAACAACACCCACAACATGTCAGTTTCTACATCATTTCCACCCGTCAGGGTATTGTTTTCCTAAAGCCCAAACACATCAGTTAATGGCTGACATGGTCCTCATGAATTACAAACTGTTTCATTGTTGGGGCTCCAGCTTGGTGTGAGCACCACATGCAGTGTGTTCCTGGAAGACGAAGGGTTGAGAAGAGCCAAGCTGTTGTCAGAAACAAACTCCAAACACACAAAGAGGCTCTGAGAACCAGCGCCGACCATATGGTGGTACTCACAAACATAGTCAGAGTTGCACCATTTTATTTTAAATAAGCCTACTTAAAACTGAAATATGTTTGTGTTTATTTTCTCAAATGGAATTTGGATTTGTGCAATGGATAAACATTTACAGTCACATGAGAAGTAATTTATAAAATTTATGAAGCTGGAATTGCTGGTTGGGTTCTTTAAGTGGGGTGAGGTTACTCTAGACCCTAGATAAACTCTTCCTCTACATTATTGAGGTCAATTTTCTGCACAGCAAATAGGTCCAGGATAAACTTGTAGAGAAATTTAAAGCAGGTTATTTTATGCATGTGTTCAATTTGTTTAATCCATCGTCTGAAAATGGAAAGTATATGACACAAGGACACAAAACCATGGCTATTTATCTAAACTGACAGACTGAGCAAAAGGATTTCTAGTGTACCACAAGCCATTTGAGTTGCACAGTAAACATGGGGGAAAATGCTCTGGTCAGATGTGACCAACGTACTTTTTGGTCTACTTGCAACACTCAATGCGTGGTAAATAACTGACATTGCTCATGAACACATTGTCAACATGAAACATGGGGTGGCAGTGTCATCCACTGGGGTTGTCTTCATTCCACAGGGACATTAAAACTGGCTACACTTTATGGAAATAGATTGAAGTAAATACAAACTATTTCTGGAAGAAAACTTTTTAGAGACTGTAAGAGACTTGAGACTGAGGCTGGAGGTTCATCTTCCAAAAGAACAATGACCCTAAACCAGAGCTGCAGTTGAACGGTTTGGATCAAAGCTGTGTTAAGATGACCCAGTCAAAGTCCAGACTTCAATGAAAATCCTTCACAGTTCCTCTCTATCCAATTTGACTGAGCTGTTTTGTTCAGTCTTGGATGGGAAACGATTTCAGCTGCAGAGCTAGTAAACACCCCCACCAGATTCTGCAGCTGCAACTTCAGTGGAAGGTGGTTATTGACTTAGGTGACGCAACACAGATACACACCACATGTTTTAGATTTATAGTAGTTAAAATAGCACTGAAAAGTAAACAACCATGGATTATTTTCCTTTCACTTCACAATTATGCACCATTTTGGTTTGTTAGACCACAGAAAATCCCAATAATTTTGATGTTAAGAAATGTGGAAAAGTTTAAGTGGTATGAAGTGTCTTCAAGGCACTGTATGCTTCAGCTAATTTGTGTTCTTAATACTTAATAAAACATAAACTCAGGGTGTTTAGTTGATCAGCGCAATTTTACTTGTTCAGCTATCTTGCATATGATGTTCCTCACACAGACACGTTGGTGCCTGGTGAACCCGAAGCCGCAGTATCTTTGGTTAGTTTTAGGTTACCAAGTGGATGATTCTCTGCTCAACTAACAGGGAGTTGATTCATTGCATGGGTAAAAGGTGATCAATGGTCCATTGCATCAGATAAGCACCTGACTGGGTGGTTGGATGGATCTCCTCTCAGGAACTGAGGGCAAACAATGAGGGCCCAGAACCACCAGAAGGCCCAAGAAAATTAAAGGACAATCGGAGCTTTTCATTGTGGGCAGTGAGGTGAGTGCCCAGCTCGGTGAAGGGCACAGAGGGCAGCAGACGCAATAAAGGCGCTGTGATAAACGTGAAAATCACTTAGTTGATGGATGTGATGAACTTGATCCAGTCAGCGCGTGAGTGTTCCTGCACTTGTGCAGCAAGAATGAGTTAGATGACATGAGTCAGAGTTAGATGACAGCAAAAGATGACAATATTTTGCGACACAGTTGATGAATGATGTGTTAATGGACTGGAGATGGGCCTCCAGATGGAGAAAGTGAGGGATAAAGCATGAAGAAGAGGAGTGAGGAGGGAAGATGAGCATATTTTTTTGCTAGTTGATGCTGAAATGTCTTTCATAAGCTGTGATGTCATGAGTCTGAGTAGAAACAGCTGTCCACAGCTGGCTTTCCCAGAGACACAGTGATGTCTGCAGATAAAAAGAAACGAGAAGAGATGAAGACACATGCTAAGCTGGATGTACTGAAACAGTAAATCTCACCTGTGTTCAAAATCGTAAATTTTACACGGATTCCTGTCATGAATAGGAAAACAACGCAAGACACGAAGCGCTTATCTGTCTCATCATAATAAAAATGAGAGTTTGATTAAAAGTTTTGTCAAAAGAGCCAATCTTTTCAATATTGCATCTTTACTGTGCTCACCACTACATTCAGTTGAGCCTGTCTGTTATAGTTTTCCGCTTCAACCCCCTTATTTTCCTTATGTTGTGAAGTCACCTTGTTAAAATAATACCAAATTTAAATAATTTAAGTCAAATAAGTCTTTCCATTTTGTCAAATAAAACAATTATGCCAATACCCTATATACTTATTTGTAACCCAGGTAAAGATGCGTAAAAAAATCCAAAACATTTTTAATACAGTAGAATAAACTCACACTAAAATAATCAAGGAAAAAAATCTAACTTTTAATTCAGACATTTATGCAGTGTAGGAAAAAAAAAATCCCATATTAAGAAATAATTGTTCGTTGTAAAACAATTGGCGTGACAAATATTTGCACCTCTCACAATTCATATAAATGCTTCCATTAGACTGTAGGAACTCTTAAATAATCCATGACTTCTTGTTTCTTTTGGATATAAATTTGATATGAGCCTCTTAGCTTCTCTTCAAAATGTGAAAGAAAAGAGAACAAGCTTTTTAAGCAAGTGCTGACAAGTGCTGATATTTATGAATAATGAAATAGCCAGATAGGAAATAGCCAGATAATTGTTTTTGTACCAATCTTTCGGAGGGGTAATTGAGGAGGATGCTGTATTTTGAGAGTTATCTACATATCAACATTCATCTTCTGGTTCTGGAACATGAACCTAATGAAAAGAGCGCCATAATATGCTTTCACGGTAACACTTTATTTGACAGGTTGTGAATAAGACTGTCATGACACCGTCATAAGTATGACATAACACCAGTCATGAACATGAGTAAGTAATGTTTATGACTGTTGTCATTGAGTGTCATTCAATCAATCATGAAACCTTTAATACAAAGTTGACATTATTCAAAATGTCTTTGTTATGACAACTTGACATTAACCAAGAAATCATGACCTGACATAAATTTGTTATAAAAGCATTACTGATTAAACTTTAAAATTATGTAGCTTTATGTTATTAAAGCTAAAAATTTCATTGATTTTATATGTTTCCTCAGTTTCTGTCCTACAGTGCTTCATCATTGAAAGACTATGTTTTTGTTTTGTCTCCTAGAAAGTTTCCTCTTAACCCGATCCCTGATGTTTCTCGGTAAACCACGCTGGAATCCTTTCATTTAACACACAACCACTTTGCCCTTGGAACTTTGGTGCACCAGGAAGAGCGGCTTACCACATGAAGCTGCTGGCAGATGAAATTCTTACCCATCCCACAAAACAGACACATGCACGTTTTTAGATTTAATAAATTTTTCAGATGATGCTCCAAACCAGCAGCAATAATGAGTATATTGGATCTATTTTCTCAGATCATTGTTGACGTTTCTTCATAGTTTAGCAACATGAATTTGGGAAAACAGGCTTCAGTTCAAAGAGCCACTACTTTTTGGTTCTGTTTCACAAAAAATTAACTGCTCTTTTTAAAAAGCCAGCACCATGACATGAGATCTGGTGTAAATACGTTTAGTTGGTACCCTAAAACTTGCAATATTTGAGTTGCTAAGACCTTGCCAGTGAATGATCTCATTTTGCTAACTGCAAAATGAGATGTCTGGAATGGTTTATAAATAATTCACAGTTGAATAATAATGTCACAGCTTTCAATAGTAATTGCAATAATAATTTTCAATAGAAGTACTGAATGTGGGTCATTATTAATAGGCTATATATGGGAAACTTTTGAAGTAAGAAGCAGCTTCCAGCCTGAATTCATCAACAATGCTGGTTTATTTCTCTCTCTACGGTCTAAAGAATGTGGCAGAAAAATCGAGGACCTTGAATGTTTCTGCAAAGGCTACTTCTGGTTATCCAGAATGGCAGTGCCTTCTCTTCTGGGTGCTGCCAGTGAGGGAGTGCTGCTGAGCTCTTAGACTCGAGTTAGGACACAACCAAAAACTCATCAAAAACGTTCAGTACAACCACAACACAACAGTTTTTGCCCATTGGCCCATTTGCTTCTGTTGGTTTGTATTTTCTTTGCACCACATGTTTTGTTATATTTGTCTAATTATGTCTAAATTTCCACAAGACTGTTTTTCCCTTCCTATTCAGCTAGACAGAGACAACTTCAGCTTAGCCGAGCAACTTACTTTAAATTATTTAGTTCCAGGGTGATCCAAGGTGAGAAAGAAACAGGACATTTCATGCCCTGTTCATGTCTAAAGTCAGGTCCAGGTGAGATTTTGCCATGTTAAACTGTGGTGAACTTGGAAACATACCCAGACATGAGAGTGGGACCCTATTTTGAAAGTTTCTAAAATACAGCTCACAAGATCTGAAAAATCAAGGAGGCAAGGCAATTCAAAATATAAATGAAAACATGACTCATCAATAGTCTTAATCTATATGTGAAAACACATTTCTGAGAAATGCTTTACGAACCAAGAGAACAAACTATCTGCAGAACAGGAGCCTTAACATGTTTACAGCCAGGACATGTCCTCACCTACACTCTGCTGACACTGACTGGCATTTAACACTTGCATTGCCAAGTTCTTGTTATGAAAGACAAGTCCCTCTCTGTGTGAGTTAAAGGTACCTGTCTGATAATAATAACAGAGTACAGGAGGTAAGGTGGAGAAAGAAATGTAGAGAGTGAGAGGGATAGAAAAACGTTTTTACAAGCTTGCGCTGTGATTCACTCTGACCCTGGGGTCCAGTCAGCAGAGGTTCAGCTGCTTTATTGAGTGCTTGGCAACTCGCTGTGTGAGTAGAGAAGGGATTTAAACAGTTATGATCCTGCAGCCAGAGGTTCTGCTCCTGTTAGCAGGAGGAGTGGTGCAAGAGGTGCAGGTGAATTTAATGTCCAGTGCCTACTGTGTTCATAGGAGACTGGATCTCATGAACCAGCATGGTGAATCTTAGAAGAAAAAAAAAGGCAGAAATCCTCCGTGATGAGGCGTGCTGTGGTGGCGCAGGGGTTAGCATGCTCCACGTCTGGAGGCCTTAGTCCTTGACGCGGACATCGTGGGTTCGACTCCCGGTCCCGACGACCTTTGCCACATGTCTTCCCCCCTCTCCTCACCCTCTTTCCCATCTGCCTACTGTCGCAAAAATACAAGCCACTAGGGCCGTAAAAACTCTTCGGAGAACAAAAATGGGGAAAAAACACCTCCAAATCCTCCATGATGGCTAATGAGTTAACCCTGTTTCTGATGGATCAAGAAAAAAGTTTGTGGTCATAACAAGTCTGAATTCATCTGGATAAGTTTGGGAACAAAAGATAATTTAACTCACTAATGCACAGACTTCAAGTTGTGGGTGGTTGCTAAATATTGGCAAAACCAGATTGCACACGTTTGACATATTGAAACTAGAGCAAAAGGTAGATCTGTGACATAAGAGTGACAACTCTACCAATCTCTTAAATAGTGTATTTTGATTTTATTGTGGTGTTAGTGTATAATGTGCTTTTATCATTCATAGTGTATTTAAATGTGGTAGCACTTTGTTTAGTGCACAATGTCCAAGGCAAATTTCTTTTATGGGCACAATCAAGTACCCATCTATCCATTTATCCACCTTAAAAAAGGTTATAGTAACATTAAAAAGTTTAATTTGTTCTGTAAGTATTAATGGATGTGTTATTTGACATTTTTGGTAAAAATAATTATTTCTTAAATTTTAAAAAAGTTTTTGTATAAGAGGAAGCTTCTAAAGCCCATGGTGGATGTTGCCCCTGAGCTGTCAGGTGATTTAAATGTTTTTTCTTTATTAATTTTTTAAATCTTCTTCACGTTTGAATTTATGCTTTGTTTAAGCTTAACAATTGCACTCTGGATCGTTCAGGCAATGAGAGACTAGAGCGTCTCTGATTACCTGAACCATTGGTTACTTCTAATATGAAAATAATGAGTAAAAATTGTCAAGTAGACACTAGCCTAAAGTAAGGTTCTGCAAGACAGCCTATTTTGTGCTTTTTCACTTTTTCACTGACGAAGTTTGGCCTTTTCTCAAACTTTTAGTTTTCCAAGTCTAAGTTCCAAGCAGATTTACGGTACTGGCTTCCAACATTGTTAAAGAAGACCCATTTTAGTTATAAAATTTTGATCTAGAGTTATAACTTTCTCCATTGTTTCTCAACAGCGAAACTCTATAAAACAAATAGAAACAAAATAAAAATTAAAGCAGACAAATAGTGTTCCATTATGTGGTTTTTCTTCTTTTTTTTTTGATCAATTGATGTATTTGTTGCATTGTTATTTTGGCCCTTGTTGTAAAAAAAAAGAGTCCTTCTCTTGCATGCTGGGAATAAGCTTTAGTGAACTCCTTGGCCAACTATTTCTATCCTCTATTACACATCACACCGAGGTGTTTCAACTTGTTGAAGACAAAGAGAGAAGATTGCCACACATTTCCACTGCAGGAGGTGGAAAGGGATTATGTACCTTTCCATGCTGGGAAATCGCTAAAAAAAGAATAACTCCAGTGAAGCCTCTCCATGTGGCTTATTATTCATTAACTATAATACTGCCTTGCAGTGCCAACAAACAGAAACATAATGAAGAGCACCTTGAGGCTCACCAGCGCGCAGACATAATGAAAACACCCAGCGCTGGCATGAAGTCATCCTGCAAGACTACACATGCAGCCTCACCAGCAAACAGCAAACACAGAGCAGCTTCCCTCGTCTTTTCTCTTCAACAAAATGTCTGAGGGGGAATTAGGAGGAAGAAAGGTCAGGGAAGAGAAAAATCAATGAATCATTAATAAAGATGTTTACTCCTTGCGTGTTATGGATGAACACAGGTTCCCCGTAAACAACCTGAGCTAAAGTAAAACATAATTTGATTTACTTTACAATAAATTAAATTGCAACCAATGTAAGTACATTGTGCTTAATGATTAATCTTAAACTCCTCGTAAACATGGAGTCCTGTACTTGCCGACTTATGTGCATTGCCAAATGATTAGGCCTGTAATGCTTTCAGAAGATGATTTGGCATTTGGCATTTCACCCATTTTAACCCTAATTTTATGTCTACATTTTCATTTAGACACATTCTTTATCCCTTTGAAGCCACCTCATGCCTGGATAATTTACTAATACATTTACATTTATGGAGAGCTGAGTGTCTTGGCATTTTAAGGTAAATAATCAAAATAAATTGCACTGTGCTCAGATAAAGTCCTTACAAAAACAGTAACTTCTTGTAATTTTCCAGATATTTTGCATCACACTATTTCTATTGATAAAGTTCTAAATCACATTTTGGTTGGTCTTCTATTAAAGGATGATCCCTAATCGAGCCCAGAATGACTATGAACAACCTCCTGTTGTACCCTTTGAATTTGTTTCACAAGCTCCTGATGAAACAAACGTGTCACAGCCTATTTGGATTTTATTTGGCAAATCACCACAAAAAATGTGAAAAGCACAGACTGCATTTGTTTAACCATGTTGACTCAACAACTTGTAGAACCACTTTTGAGGTATGTTTGTCAGCTCTAGCTGACAGACTCCTATTTTGGCACAGATTTTGATTTTGATCTAAGTTTAAAAACTTACCCTACTTTAGATTTACTGGATAAATCTAACTCATGGATATTCTGTGTAGAATCAGATTACAAGGAATGGAATAAATATGCATGCCACACTTTTAAGATTTATATTTCTTAAACCTCCAAAACAATGGACACTTTTCAATCCACTTCAGTTTATTTTGTGTTGGTCTGACACACAAAAATCTCAGTAAACTATGCACTAAAGTTTGTGGTTGTAACAGGAGAAAGAATACAGCACAATTTGCTTTACAAAGCATTGGCAATAATTAACAGGAAGCTATCCAGTATGAGAAGAAACACGAAACACAAGCTTCCAATTTAATTTGAAATGGTTTGGCAAAGCTTCAGTGGAAATTCTGACAATATGCCTACCTTAATAGGGAAGGAGAGTGCCTCGTTTCAGAGTGTTGATGCACTAACAGGTGCACTCCTAATGGCTTGGTGATGACAGTTATACTTGACTATAAAGTGCTGAGAGAAAACGGTACAAAGCATCAGGATGCACACACACACTTCAGTGCAGTGTAAAGGCACATGGATGTCCCCAAACAAAGAGTGACAAACCACTCTGCTGAAAGAAAACACAATTCACACCAATCTTGCACTTTGAGATTGTGAGAGACTGCAAAAGCGGGCTCGGCACAACCCAAACATGTGAAGTGTGACGTGAGGAAACGAAAAAGAGACAGAAATTTTTGATTTTATGGTAGCATTTATTTAAAGAGAGCAAGCCCAGCTGAAAAGCAGTGTTGTTGTTCCACAGGGTGCTTAGCTCAGCATAAGTCATCAAAGATTCAAAGCAAATCTTGGTTTGGTTTAATTACAAGGTCACAAAGCACTCATTGTTACAAATTTTAATATATCTTTATAAAAAACAAACACTAACCACAACAATAACTGGGTGTTTTCTCTCACTAATTTAAAATTGAGCATTTCACAACAGGACTGAGTCATGCATGGAGATGGCATGAATTTTGTCTAAAATAACCATGAATCTAAGTCTACTGAACTAAGGAAAAAAAGACGTTTTCCTTGATCTTCTAAGTGAAGATGGCTTAGTGTGTTCTTTAGACACAGAGAAAGGGAGATAGACGACTAGCTGTCATGCCTTGCATAGGGTTTCAGGTTCTACTGATGAAAAATCTTGCCTCTACTGTGCCACAAAGGGAGATAAAGTTACCCTGTAACTAATGCAATGCCCCCTTAATTTCCTGCTACTTTTTCATTCATCCTTCACTTTGCCCCCATCTCCTCCATTTTCCTTCAATTACCTTTTTATTTGTTGCACCTCTATGTCCGTCTTCCAAACAGGGTTTGACTTGTACCCAAACTTGAATGTCCTAGAATGGCCAACACACCAACTCTAGTAAAGAGAAACAGTAAAGCTCCAAAGAGTTATTCACTCAAGTTTGCCAGAGTTCAAAGGTGAATCACATCTTCACATTCTGAGACGGAGCAACAGGGCCAAGCAGCATGATGAAACAAGATCCAGACAGAACGAAGTATTTGTCCAAATCCTTTCTTGCTTAGATTCATCACATTATGACATTGGAAACATCCAACCGAAATCATAAATCTCAGTGATGTTCTGCTGTTTCTCACTCCCCCGTGCCGTGGGGTCACTGCCATCAAGAAAATTAATTTGTCTACATGTTTCAACCTTATTTTAAAACCTTAACCTTTGGTTCCCTTAACAGTGAAATAAGACAACACTGTTAAAAATCAATAGCAGCTCAATAGTCACAGAATGTTCTTAAAGTGGTTTTGTATTGAATTTAATTTACTTTATTTACTGCCAGGTCACAACAAAAGTAATCTCCAAAAGCTTTACAAGAAAAACACATCCAATTCAGTACCAACTAAACAAAACCAGACAAAAATCAAATTCATGATAATACAATACAATTACATTAGACCAGTGAAACATTGTTTAGTCTAATTCAAAAGGTAATACAAGACAGTCTAATTCCAATACTGCCAATACATCAGAAATAACATAAAGAAGGTCAACCAATTTCATTTAGGAGTTGACTTGGCAACAACTCTTGTTGACCATGTGGCAACAGTTGGGGACAAAAAAGTCTCTAAATAGGAAGAAACATCCTATGTAACCCAGTTTACCATGGAGCTAAAATGAGGAATCCATCATTTCTACTCCAAAAATATTGCTACTCACAAAGTTTATTTACAGTTTAGATTCCTGGCCATGACCTTCACTGGTCACAGCAAACCATAACCAGTGAAGAGCACTCATATTATAGACATATTTGGTATATCATTCCTTCTGACTGCTGTGGTTATCACATATACACACACAGAACTCTCCAGCAGGTTAAAGTTACAGCACAAGATGGCATGCCTTACACTGAAAACCCTTTCACGCAAATCTATCCTGCTGCTTACAAGCTGAAACTGATGGCAGAGGTTCAGAAACCTTCACCATAATTATGGAAATTCTGCTGTGAATAGCAGCAGAAATAGTATTAGTAAGATTAACAATAATCTTGGTATTAAGATTAGCTCCTATTACTACATTACAACATTTTCTAAATTGGCTGTAATTTAGAATTTGCTGCAATTAACTCATCCTTATTCAATAAAATATTAATTGGGAACAAACACAGACTGGGGCTGCACAGTGGCGCAGCTGGTAGAGCTGTTGCCTTGCAGCAAGAAGGTCCTGGGTTCGATTCCCGGCCCGGGGTCTTTCTGCATGGAGTTTGCATGTTCTCCCTGTGCATGCATGGGTTCTCTCTGGGTTCTCCGGCTTCCTCCAACAGTCCAAAAACATGACTGTCAGGTTAACTGGTCTCTCTAAATTCTCCCTAGGTGTGAGTGTGTGTGTGAATGGTTGTGTGTCCTGTATGTCTCTGTGTTGCCCTGCGACAGACTGGCGACCTGTCCAGGGTGAACCCGCCTCTTGCACAGAACGTAGCTGGAGATAGGAACCAGCAACCCTCCCGACCCCATTAGGGACAAGGGTGAACAGAAAATGGATGGATGGATGGATGGATGGATGGATGGATGGATGGATGGATGGATGGATGGATGGATGGAAACACAGAGTGACATGGCAGATTAATGAGACCACAACTTTTGTGAGGTACGTGGTTTCAACTGAAAACACAAAAAAAATGTTACGGAAAGAATTTTGATTTAATTATTACCAAACTTAGCTGTAAGCATCTGGATATACATACAAAACATAACTATAAAAAACTCCAATTTAGACAAATTTTTTAAACACAACTGGTGTTACGTACATCCTGTAAGTATCTTAGCTTAGCTTTACTGCAGGCTACACAGTAGTCTGATAAAATCCTAAGCAGCTGATACTGCCAAAACAAGCTGCATTATTTAAATGGTCTTTTTTAATTCTATATCAGCTCAGACAACAGATAATTAATTTATTTTGAATGCTGTAAGTGTGACTTCAAGACAAATCTGCTCATCTTTAAACCGGTTCACATGATGCAATATCTGGCTGGGAGGTAGCTTTACCAGCTGAATATATTTTAAAATAAATTGAGAATGGTATGTGCACAACAGCAAAACTCGCTTTTTATTATTTTTAAATCTACATTCTTATTATTTACACTTACATGAAATGGTTACTGGTTTTTATTGTTGCCGTGACAGTATTTTCAATTATTATCAAAATTCTACTTTATAAATTTTTCATCAAAAGCAGCATGAGATAGTACAAACACAAAGAAATTATTGCAGCAGTAACATTACATCAACATTTGCCGCCATTTTTGTTATATTTTAACAATATTGACTGACCATCTTACGGCAGTCATGCCAGTATGCTAAGAAAGACAGGTTGACGTAATTGGCTTGATTTAAATTTTCCTTTCCAAAACTAAACAATTATTATTTTAAAAATCCTCTAGGATGCCTCCATTCTATATCATCAAAATACTTTACTACTTTACTTTCTTTACTTCACAGTACATCTGTCATCTGGAGGACACACACTGTTACACCATTTTCTTATTGATTGTGTTTTATGTTCTTGATAGATGTGGCAGATGAAGATGTGTTTTGCGGGTTCTGGTAGGTTGTGCTACAGTTGGCACTGGCAGTTCCGCTTCCATTCACTTCACATTGCTGAATTATTCAATAAATGTCTGGCCAGTTTGATTAGGCTGGTTTTATACAATTTTCACAATATTCAGGTTTGTCTAATTATCTTCTTACCAGCCTGTCAGATTTCTAGGGCTACCGTTTAAGTAGCTGAGAGTGTGACTGTCAGAACAGTCAAAATAATGCAACAGTTTATGCCTGAAGCAGTCTGGCAAGTATCTATTTTTCCCTGCAGCATCAATTCGGAGATAAAATAAGAAAAGCTCAAGAGCGAAAAGCATGTATACTGTTCTGAATAATTAAAACATCTCTTAGTATCTTCTCCACTTATGAAAAACTACCAGTCTGAAACATTATTTTATCAACTGTCTGTGACATTATAATCTAAAGGCTAGTTATGTAGATGTTTAACTTTATAAAACAGATCTGGTGAAAAAAACCACCATAATCTAGGCCAACCATCTCACCTAATTGGGTCCATTTTTGTCTTGTTTGTGTTAATGCTAAAAATAATTTGGATAACATTCATAGTCCAGGATTCATACCACTAGCTGAACTTTTATTGTAATAACTTTAGCATGTTATAGCAACTACTTTTAACATATTCATAAACTAAGAAAAAAATAAATAAAAATACCAACAATAATTGATGGGATGAAGTTGGAAATAAAAGTCAATGTGAAAAACTCTAAAACTCAGTGAATGCCCTGTTTCAAACAAGTGCGTCAACTGTCTCTCATAACTCCAGCAAGTATACTGAGCTTTGGAAATAGTTCCAAAGGTCTATTTTTTTTAAGCAGGGTGTTTGCGCAATTATTTTTAATCATTCTAAATGAGGCGTCTGTAAAGTTAGGACACATTTTAAAAACAACGAGAGCGCTAAACCCCTACAACTCTGTTGGTGTCAATAAATTGTCTGAGCACAGACAATAACGGGCGTAGACCGTCACAAAACCTACTTGTTGAAATGCTGCATTTATCAGATTAGACTTTAATACATAAACGTGTCTAAATGCAGGATTGACATAAGCTTTATACTGTTGAAGATTACTCAGGCAACAAGAGGAAAATAAACCGCTAACTGAGAGACCCACACACACACCACCAAAGAGATAGGGATGGCAGATAGAGCAAAATCAGCATAAAATCCAGTTGTAAAGTCAACAAAACTATGTTATTAACTCAAAGAACAAGCTTCTACGGGCCAACACTGTGAATTATCTTGGTTTGGTTGATTACAGATGTCGACGTGTTGAAAGAACAGCATGGATTGTTCTGAAAAGGGTGAAATGGACTTAAAAGAGATGATAAATTTTGGAAGATATATCATGGAAACATGCTAAGCTCAGCAACTATTGGGCAGGCACGGTTTGAAGTGATCTATCTTCTCTGGTGTTTAAACAACGTACTAAAGTGATGAAGGAGAAGGCTGTTATTTGTGTTGCAGTCACCTAAAGTGCAAAAGCGAGAAAGCATTTGTAGATTTTTGTTGATCAAAAGTTGGTCTTGTGCATGACATTTTATGAAACATCAATGTGAATGTTATTTTGTTGATGCATGCTTACAAGAATGTGATTAGATGGAACACATATATCTAAATTTAACAGGAAGCAAATCTCAGTCAGAGTAAAAGTAAAATTTGACTGGTTCTCACAAATTTAGGTTTGGGTTTAATATATTTGGGAATTTGTGTCTCTTCTTGTGGTGTTCACACAAGAAGAGACAGACCAGCCATAAAAAGCCCACTAAATGTTGTTTACAAGCTCCATGGAAATTATCAGGCAATCCTTACTATGTACTGCTGCTTTTGGCTTTGACCAAAAGGTTTCACCAAGGGTCTTTTTCATCTCAGGGTCTTTTTCTCAGAGAAATCAGTAATTACCAGTGGAGGGAGCTTCTAGGTGGGGAGAAGTGTGCACACCTCCAAATTGCACATACGTCCGCCAGTCTCCTACCATCATGTCCTCTCTTCAGATTCCTTTTTATAAGATTTAGATCCAGAGAACTGAACAAGATGAATTTTATTTAAACTTTGAGGATTTTATTTTACTTCTCTTACCATCCTCCTCGCTCTGCATTGCGACAACATAAACGTGGGTTCTCATCCAGTCTAAAGTCATAAAAGGCAAATTTATTTAAAAGCCATTTGTATATTTAATTGCCACCCTGACTTACTTCATCCATCATGGATCAATTTTGCATTTATGCTCTCCGATGTTTAATACTGATGGGTAAACACTGAAGAGCGTCACAGAGAAAACAGAGCGTCGCAGAGTTTTAAATAAAACTCTAAATTCCTCTGTGATATAACAGCCAGAAAAATACAACAATTTTACACAATTGTTTAATTTTGTAATCTAAAAAAATTAATTGCCCTGTGGTGACAGTTACCAATTTTTTTTATTTTCCCCATGTATCTGTTCTTATCCTTAAGCTACGAGTAAAAAATTTACTTCAAATTCCTTTCCTCCCATTTCAGAGAGACCTCTCCAAAAGTCAGTACACTAACAAATCCATCATCATGTCTTTGAATCCATATTTCATAAGTATGATAGATTTCCCGCTGGCAAGCTTGAAGTGATAAGATCAGAATGAATCATGTCTGGAGAATATAAGGCATCAGCTGCAAACAGTTAGCAGGTGAAAAAGTCTGCTTGTACTTTCTCTGATCCAAAAGTCAAGAAAAGTTGATCTACAACTCATTATGTCTCATTTAAACAAAAGTAACAACATTAATGATTTTTGAGTACAAAGATAAAATTTGAAGTTTCACTGAGATCATTCTCAGGGTTTGCAGTTTGTCCAAGTTTCTGTTCATTTTGCTCAGCTAAGCTATCACTCTCACAGTTGCAGTCTATTTTTCTGTTTGTTTTAAAGTGATATTAATCTTCCCACACTCTAGTCAGACAACAAGCAAATTAGCCTCTTTTTTTTCCCCAGAAAGAAATGTGAAACTTTTAATTTGCTTTTTCTTGTAAACAAGAACAAAAATAAGACAAAAGCGGAGAGCAAATTATTGTCGTAAAAATACATTTGGTCAGTGACTTCACAAGCTGAAGCCCACCACATTTTTTAGTCCCTTTCATTTCCATCCCTTCTTTATTTCTGGGACAAAGAGAACAGTAAATCTGAGCTGACAGACTCTGCCATTTCAGCACTCAGATCTGTGGATAATTATCTGTCTGTACATGCAAAGGAGCCTTAAGTAACAGAGCAGATAGAGGCCATACTAGGCAGACCAGGCATAAAAGCCCACTAAAAGTTTGAGAAAATAAACTCATTGTACAGTGCCTTGCAAAAGTATTGGTACTCCATTATTTGATGTGGTGTCCAGTGTTTTGCTTAGGCCTTTTTTCTGGACAGATTCTGAGTTGTGGTTTTCTGCAAAATACTTCAGATCCCCCCCTCTAAAAATGCTTAGAAATGCATATTTTAAAAGTTCACGTATCACGTACACCATGACACATATTAATATACACTGTGCAAACCATTTTGACACCATCGCAGAAAAGGATTTGTTTGGCGGCAATCAGCACTAAAAAAATAAGCAACGCTTCTAAATTGGCCGCTTTACAAACGCCATCGAATAGCGTGTCAAGTACCATTTAACTTGATTATTCAGCTTAACAAGCTGCATTTTCTTTCAAATATCTTAGATAAATGCTACAAAAAAGTGAATACGGGGATTTTTCACAAATAACTTAATTATTGTGAGTAGATTAATCTGCGATTACCGAACCTCAAATAGGCAGGTATCTGCTGTATTTTAAAACATCGAGGGTAAAATAATAATGCTGACTGCCAGAGTCACAAATAATTAGACCAAAACCTTTTCTGTATCAAGGTGCTGAAAAGGACTGACTGTATCACTGTACCAGGGTCACAAAGGACAAATTTGAAGCTAATTTGTATGTAGCTGGGACTGCGTGCGTGTGTGTGTGTGTGTGTGTGTGTGTGTGTATATGAGTGGTGTCCTAGTTAGGTGTTTGGAGCTACTTACAAAACCACAGTGATAATTTGATAAAGAGTGTGTGTGGGAGGTGTGATGGGTGTTAGATTCCCAGTTGTCTGGGAAAAAGCATCACATTTCAAGAACCCGAGACGAACTTTGTACGTGAAAAGTTAGCAGGGAGGGAAAGCCCACCATTGGCTGAAGGAGAGGAAATCAGCCGAGCAGCAGCAGCTTCGGTGACAAGATTCAGTTCTCTGAAGACGTACTTCCAGACACTAGCACATTGTTGTGTAATAACAGATATTATGTTTGCACTCCTACTAAACAGGGAATTTCCAGCTTTTAGAGTAGCTGTCAAACCAGTTCACAACAACTGCAATATCGTCTCCAAGTTTATCTCAGCATTTTTTTGCATTAAGACACCTTGTGTCTCTACGTCAGACACAGAAAGCTTAAATAAGCTGGCTAAAACTTCTGGTGAGGGCCTGGAAATGCAGGTAAGGAAATCCACCTGAGAAATGCCCAGGGAATTGAGAGCTATTGTGCTGAGAAAAAAAGACAGGCCCCTCCAGCGTGTGTCTGCTGAATGGGAACCACTTGTTCCATTTTACACAGCATACAATAACACCACAACATGACCAAGCAGTAGAATAAGCGGGCCATTCTTCTCCTCCAGTGCTGTGACCCTCGATGGTAATACCTGCAATTCTTAATTCCCAAACCACCTGAACCAAACGGCTGAACATTACTGGGAGAGCAAATTCATGTCATTGTTTGATCCATGCAGTGTTAAATGTTAATATATTTTCTTTGCCTTTGTTTTTCTTTACACCTCTTTTACTGCTTTTATTTCCGTGGAGGATAAAAGGATATTTATCTTCAAAGTAAGACATACGACAAGAAAGAGAAATAGGAAACGAAGAGCATTGTTTCATGTTTTTCTCTTTGGCAGCATGTGGTTCTTTACATGTTTTCTTTTTTTTTTTTTTTTTCTGGGAAATTTAAAAGAAACACAGGAGGTCGTGCATATGAAAGCCCATTCTCTGCCGTTCAGTTTCATGTGTTTCTCGTTCTCTTTGCAGTCCTGCCGCACAGCGTCTTTCGTTTCTTTCAAGAATCTTTCAGATTTCATGTGCAATGCTCACTCTGATTTACAACCAACTTAGAAATGACATAGATGATGTATAAGGGAGCTTTAGGGAGAGAAAAGGGGTGTGGTTGCATGAAGGCGTTTATGAAGTGTTGAAGCGACGAAGGGTATGACCATACAGACACTATATATATTGTATATTTATAGATGGAAATCTTTACAACTTCTTTTTACATAATACTCAAATACTTTTTGACTAATACATTCAAGCACGTAAAAGTGCTTTGCTCTAAAGCATTCCATTGTACGTTTGCGTTTTAGCATTATTTGAAATTTAGCTCCTTCCGTGTTTCCTTAAACTCTGACCAGCTTCAAGATCCCTGCTGAAAACAGGCATTTGAACAGCATAATGCTGCCACTAACATGTTTAACCATGGCCATGGTGTGTTCATCTGCTAGTGTTCCCTTTTCAGATAATGGATGATTAACAACATTCACATTACAACTATGCTCTGTCACATAAAACCCGAGATTAACAAGAGTGTCATGGCGAAACTATGGATAGATTTGCAACACAGTGGAGTTTTGTGTATGTACCATTAAAATATGTTCTCTGTCCTCAGTCTAGCATTCTAACTACTGGTCAGACTGGGAACACCTTTGTTTCAGTCTTATTCTCTCAGAACTGCTTGTCAGTCACAGTAAAACACAGCAGAAAGATGGAGGGAGGCAGAGAGTGGACTGTTAATAGCTGCTGTCAATCTCCTCCCTGACCTCCTGTACACATTCCTCCCCATCTTTGCTTATTAGTCATATATTAGCTTTTCCATTTGTCTCTGTTCACCTCTGACAGGGTGTGTGTTGTCATATGGGTGTTGCGGATGGCCACATGAAACCATTTGAGAAGTAAGTACAAAGGTAGCTCTGTTTTTCCAGACGTAAGGCAGCCGTGCAAATTGAAGCGTTGCTATAGACTCTGACAGCAGAAATGAGCTCAGTGTGGTGTGTGTGTGCATGTGTGCGTGTACATGTGTGAAACAGTCCCTCATGCCACTACCCGCAAGCAATCCAACCCCCCTCACACTTCCCAGCAAAAATTCAGGCCAGCCAACACCTGAAGCTTATTAAACATAAATCTTCACTGCTCCATAGATGTAACTCGAAACCTTTATTGACTTTTAGAGGGAGCTACATAAATCTTTTTGTGCTTCTTTCATTCCTCCCTCATCAACATGTTTTATACATCCCAGAGAATTATATCTCTGAATGAAAATCTGTTGTCCTCTGCAGTTAAAAAAAACATACTTTAATATCCACATGCATGCTTAACAAATATGGCATATTGTACGAAACTTACAGTGTTATGCATGAACTGAAACTGAAAATCTATTCATTGAAAATGGATGGAACAGATGTCATGGGTGTCTGCATGTAGAAAATATGAGACGGATAATTTTGAAGGAATGTGGAAAGTATTCTTTTTGTGTTGTAAAAGGCCCTTTGTTGGTCAAAAACAAGAACAATAGAACAATATGATTCTCAGATCAAAAAGGTTTTGGATGCTATCCAACTACCAACAATAAATACAAGGTAAAGAAGAAAATCTATATATATAAATACAAATAAAATGATTAGGCATAATAAATCAAAATCAAAATAAATTCCACACATTAAATCAGTTGATTGATGCATAGTTAAGATGAAAAATGAATAAATAAAAGACTTAAATCTGAAGGAACAGTGACAAAACCCCCCCGACTGGTCAAAGTGCTTTCCATCATATCAAACACAGAAACGCAATGCAACATAGAATCAACAATCAAAACACAATATTAAGTTAAGTTCTATCAGTAAATTTGCAATTGATTACGTTTCAAATATAATCCTAAACAGGTGGGTTTTTAGTTGAGATTTAAAGGAAGTCAGTGTTTCAGCTGTCTTACAGTTTTCTGGAAGTTTGTTCCAAATTTGTGGTGCATAGATGCTGAATGCTGCTTCTCCTCGTTCGGTTCTGGTTCTGGGGTTGCAGATCAGACCAGAACCAGAAGACCTGAGAGGTTCTGGAAGGTTGATACAACAACAGCAGATCTTAAATGTATTGTGGTGCTAAACCATTCAGTGATTTATAAACTAACAGAAGTATTTTAAAGTCTATTCTTTGAGCTACAGGGAGCTGGTGTAGGGACTTTAAAACTGATGTTATATATTATAAATATTAACCATGCAAGTAAAAATACATAAAATCCAAGAAAAAAAAACAACTCAGAATGTAAACATGAATTTTAAAAAACTGAATGTATTTAAATGTTGTACTCTTACATTCAACATTTGTCCTGGCTCTAACAGAATGACATTTTGAGACAAAAAACTGGTTCTCCAAGGCATTCTTTTTGTTAGTTGTATTATTGCTATTGGAAACGTTCAGAGCACAAATCCAAATTTCATTTGTTTGCTTTATGTTTAGCTAAAATTTATTATGGTAATTAACAGTTAAATAAATATGTTTTGATTTGTTGTTGATATTGGATTAAGAAACTTCTGTGACACCATTAGGAAAGAATAAAATTATTAGTCATTTCATAAACAAATATTTCAGAAAATAAATGTCTAATTTTATAAATTTGCTATTTTATATTCTCTATTAAGTCAATCTGAAAAGAACACACTGAGCCATACATGAACCTTGCTGAGGTTGTTGACTGTGTGCTGATTCCAGTTGACCACCATATAATGACGAACAAAAAGTCATTAAAAAGTGTTTGGGGCCTTCACAAAACTGTATGATGCATTTCCCAGGCACTCATTTCTGGGTGGAAAAAGTTATTTTAGGCCAGTAACTGTGCTACAATGAGGGCTGTCATAATATACAAAATAAAACCGCACAGATTTGTGTTTCACTAGGTTGCTTGAGAAAGAAAAACAGACACTGCAATCCTAATATTTCCATGGTGTAACACTAAACGTTACTCGCACCAATGAAGTGTTTTTGTGTAAAGTTCCTTAACCCTCAGCCTGAGCAAAGACAAAAAAAAATTGCAAACATGGCAGCAAGAAATATGGAAAGAGTTGCTCAATGGGGAGAGTTATCTGCAAGGAAAGGGCAATTTAATGTTATGAGATTGAATGTGTATCAAAATCACACTGAACATCTGGGTACTCTAAGAGACACTGGAAGAGACAGACACAAGTTTAACTCTGCTCTTTACTCTCAAACATCCCAGAGTCCTGGGCTTAAGAGTTCACGGCAACCTTCACTCACTGGAAACACTGAGCCATCCCTCCCTGCAATAAAGCCCAGGCAGCAGTTTAACGTGTGTTTATAAATGTCTCTGAGTGTCTACATTAAAGCATGAGTGGGCAGGATTGGCAGAGGAAAAGAAATGGGTGTTATAATCCCAGACAGTGCACAAAGAGTCCTCTGTGCAGGGGTGGCCAGTGGGTCGCTTCACACTCACAACTATTTGCACACCTACCTTTCCTAAGGGAGTGACGGCAGACCCACCGTGACAAAGTTGAGCTTGTATAAATAAAGTGACAAAGAAGGAAAAAATGAGTGCAGAAATTAGGACAGGCTCAGAGGGAACAGAAAAAGCAGGAACCATGGCAGCCCGATGAAAAGGGATTTCTATTCTCCAGCGACAATGTCTTGTTGTTTTTTAAAGGAGGGGGGAGGAAAAACCACTGGATTTGTGGAATGTATAAGCCTCAATCATTACCCCCTATTTTAAACATCCCCTGTAATAACAGTTGTACTCACATATGTAAATACAGCAGTGATTTCTTTTGGCAGCCAGGGCACTTATGACATCTACCCCCAACAGACAGAAGAGACAGAAGCTGTGTATGTCTGAGTGAGAAAGACGCATGAGAAAGCACGTGTTTATACCCGGGCGTACATTTGTGTATTTGTGTGTCTGAAAAGCATTCATGGTTTACAGTCAGACGTTTACCCCCTCCAGAGTATAGGCTCTCAGACAAACCAGTGAAGAACACTGGGGCTGGAGCCATGCATTCAGCTCAGCAGATCGGACAACATATGACTTTGGTTTCAAAGTCAGCGATATGTTTTGTGAAGCTATCCTCAGTTTCTGTTCTCCAAAACTGAGTAAGAGCTAAACAAATCACATCTGTTAAAAGTGTAAGAAATCTCAAAACTGGTTGGATTGCTCCATACAGAGCCTGCACCAGGTTTTTGGATACATTGCATGATAATGTTAATGGCAGTGGATTAATGACTTAACAAACATTAGAAAACAAATAACTTAATTTAAATAACAGCCTGTGGACTGTCTAGAAATTTGCTCGTCCTAATTCCTATACTGTAAAAATGTATTTGTCCCCATACACATTTCTTCTATTTTTACTTTTTGTCACATTTAAATAATCAGATGTTTAGCAAAATGCTCTATTTATCAAACAAACTTTAAATTCAGACTAAAACAAGCCATGTGCAGTTTTCAAATAATGATCTCATTCACGAAAAGTTATTCTAACCAACCTGGCCCTGTAATGAAGTAATTGCCCACTAAACCTATAAACTGGTTATCCCACCCACATGGTAACAGCAGTCATCAAGCGTTTGTGATAGTTGGCATTTAGTCTTTTTGCCATTTTGCCTAGCTTTTTTCTTTCCTTTATTGTTGAATCATAAACGCTCTACCAAACTGAGCCAAGTGAGGCCTGTGGTGCTTCAGAAGTGGTTCTGGGTTATTTTGTGACCTCCTGGATAAGCCACTCATATTCTTTTCAATTTAAGTAATTTTTTTATCAAACAGGTCTGGCAGTAATCAGCCCTGGATGTGGCCAGCTGAATGTTGACAGAAACTAGAAAGCACTTTGCTGGCAATGGTAATAATTACTAAATCGCCAATGCTTTACCTGCTTTGATGTTTTTTGTTAAATCTGCCACTAGTCAGTCCTGCCTATTTTGGAGAAAACCCTTAAAATATTTTCAGAAAATGAGTGTAGCAGAAAAAAAAAATATTCTGTGCAAAGAAAATCTGTCTGAAACCTGTTGCTTCAATTCTTGTGTAACTGGTTGTCGTCTTACTGGTATTGTTGTTCAGCATGGGGCTAAAGCAAAGCTCGGATATCCAAACATTATGGCTGGAGTCAAACACCAAGGAACATAAGCGCCCAGTAAGTGGTATAGGCCAGCTAAACAAAGCAACAGAATGAACCACAAAACAGTGGGAGACAGGCATCAGTTCAAATAGTTGTTTTTTTTCTCCCAAACTCCGCCTGTCAGGACAGGCCGAGCTGAGCTTTCACGCTGCCAGACAATTTTCCATATGAAGCTCAACCAAACCTTAAAGATTACCTCTCTGATACTCTCTAGGGAGAATGCTTTGTGATGGGAAACATGCACAAGAGACGAGATTAATGGGCCATTATACAATGAAACAATCCAAATATTCCTCCTTTGCTTATTTTTCCTCTCTTCTGAAAAAAGCAGGCATCCATTCAAGACAGGAGGACATAAATATTTACAGTCATTAGTTACAAGCATGTAGGGACATGAGTTCCATCTGCAAAGGTCTGAGATGTTCACTGTTGGGTTAGAGCAAAAAAAAAAAATAAAAGCAAACAGACCCCGCTTTTATTTTATCTCTTCTGAGTCATTATTTCAAATTATTCTTTAATTAAGTCATATTTGGAGTTGTTTATTCAATTTCAACAATCGGACTAGAAGCACGTGAAATCCTGGAACCTAACATGTTTAGGAATATTTGTGGTTTTCTGGAATAATCAATTATTTTTCTGGATGGATACACCTCAGACTTGCTGGGCATTTCTCTTTTTTTCTGGGCAAATAGCTAAAGCTCTTCAATTAAGTCTTAAATGAAGGTTGATCTCTGACCTCTAACCAATCTGTAGTCTTTTGTTTCGCCCCATTCTTCAAAGCGAGATTTGGAGAAGCATGCAGGGCTAAAGGGGTTTTGCTTAATAAAAGGAGCTGACATGTTGTGAAACAGAGATGTGAAAGTGAAGATGGCTTACCTCAGATATCCGACTTAATAAGCAGTGCAAAAAACTGCTAAACAATAATGGCTTATAAAGAATACTGATTTGATGGGGTTGGCTTTGCAACAGAGAAGACAAAAGGTTTGCTGTTGCTCCAATCTCTTTGTCAGGCCAAAACAAACTGCAATAATCTGGACATAAAGTGTTCAAAAGCTTAAAATAATACTTTGCTAAAGTAACTTCCAAATCTATTCTCAACACTGTGTCCTCTCACAACTACAATGAACTTTCTGGCTTTTCCTTATCTGCAGCCTTCGTTCTAGTTCATCAACAAAAGCGACACCCTAAAATTTATATTGGAATGGCTTCATAAACCAAAAAATACAAGTTTGAATTTCAATTGGACAAATTCAAACTTGTATTGAATTTGACCTAAATTAGACAGGTCACTGAAGACTGCAGTGGACAAGTGATGTTCTCATAAGATAGATTTGATCAACTTTCCCAAGGCAGAGTTGGCAAATACTACAAATTAAAGATAACACATTCTTCAACAAGATATTTATTGAAGAATTTTACCACTTATCAAACTGGGTTACTGCACCACATGAATTCAAAGCCGTTATACCAGACGACTGTCTTATTTCCCTGCTTAGTGGAGACCCAACTGTATAAATCAACCTGTCTCTCCATAAACACCATTGTCATGATCGGTAAGACAATTTGATGGGCTGGACCAGACTTTGTGGAAGAAAACATCCTTATCAGGCTTCTCTCTTGCACCTGGACTGGCTCCAGGGTTTGGAGCTGTCAGTCAGAAGCTTAAGCTCCTGTGTGCTGGCTTAGGGGCACCACTTAACCTCCCCTTGCCACAACTGCACCTGACTGAGCTTGTGCTAGGACGTGACTTCACCTCGAATAAGACAATGGAGCATTGCATCAACATGTAGGAGCCGGTGTTACACAGTGAGGCAGAAACAGTGCTTGGTCTTTGATAGTGTTGGATGTTGGGAGTGGGAAAGTGTTTGGTTATTGCCCCACCTTATGGATATCTCCATCCAGTCCTGCTTTGCTTAAAGATCTTGGCAGGCAGAGGAGAAGTGAGAAATTGTAAGAAAATAAAATCTTGGTATTGACTTAAGCCAAACACAGCCAGAGCAAACACGGTGATTGTTGTTGTAAAGAACAATTACTGCTAATCGTGTACTCCTCAGGCAGGACTGGGCTGCTTTAAACCCGCTGTGAACAGATGAACAAACGCTGGGAGGAGCGCTTTCCCTCACACACAGTAGAAACACGCCGCCACACAAACCCACCCACACACACATATCCAAGCATTTAGCCTCAGTCAACCATGAACTCCCAGGCATCCACTTTCGCTGAGCCCAACTAGTTCACGCAGCGACCCCTCTGTCTGCTGTCCAAATGGCGCAATTATCTGCAATTTATGCTCAGACACAACGGATGACTTCCCTGTTAAATTAAATTCCCCATTAAGAGGAGCAACAAGGAGCAGGAGATAAGGTCAGTACTAGTTTCTGTGGTATGAAAGTGGGCAAGGAGCAGACCGTGTCTCCTCTTACCCAGAAAAAAACAAAAAACAAAAACATGACAGACACATGAAGACTCAGGTGTTCAAGAAAGATTTCTGAAATTCCTAAAACAGGACACCTGCTTCATTAGACTGACACAAAGGGCAGTTTAATTTCTAACTCTAATTTATCAACAAAATACTTTTACAGTAATTTGCAATGGTATTCATAAGATTTTAACTTTTTAATTTTTTGTCATATTGCAACCATAAAAGTTTATGGATTTTATCCAACAGCCTAACACAAAATAGTACATAATAGAAAAGTTGAAGGAAAATCATAAAAATGATCATTTTCATGATTCTATGAATCATTTAAAAATGCTTCTACAAAAAAAAAAAAAGAAAACTTCTGTGTTTATTTATATTCAGCCACCTGTGTAGATACAGTACATCACAATGGAATCACAGGTGAAAGAGGGATGTTTTTACTTTGTACATCTAGACATCTTTGCTAATTCTTGACTTAGCTCGAGCTCTGTCAGACAGGATGTAGAGTCTGTACAGTGTTCTACGTGTTCGCCTTCAGGGCTCAGAGCAAACTGAAAACTAGAAATTTTAAATCTTTTCTTGTGCCTTCTTTCCACGAAGATTAGATTGTTTGAGCACACAACTAATCAATACGTTTCAAGTTGTGAATTTCTACAGTTCGTCTAAAGTTACCACAGATTTCTTTGTCTTTTTTATTTCTGCACTATTTGTATAGCTTGAAAGTTTATGTCGACCGTCATTTCTTGGTAGGTTTGCAGTTGGGCCGTATTTTCTTCATTTTCACATGACAGATTTAAGAGAGCTCTATGAGATTTTCAAAGCCCTAAGTTTTAATTTATGACCTCATCCTGCTTTCAACTACTATGCAACATTCTCACCGACATGCTGCTTGGTTCTCTGGTCTTCATGATGCTGTTTGTTCACTAATGTTTTCTAACAAACCTCTGGGGCCTTCACAAAACAGCTGGATTTATACTGGGAGTAAATTACAGACAGGTGGACTCTGCTTATTAAGTAGGTGCTTCTAAAGGCAATTGGTTGCACTGGATTTTATTAAACTGTCTGTCACATAAGTCATTTTAAAATATTTTGAGGCTTGTGGTTGTGATGCCAAAAATGTGAAAAGGTTCAAGGGTGTGAACACTTTTGCAAAGCACTCAGCCTTATAAAACAAGAGGATTTCTCTTAATGAGAGATGAGAGATTAAACACACCCAAGGTTGGGTGTTATGTTTGGATCTGACTCCCTTTCCATTAACTTTTCAGACATTCATTAATCATTTTAATGGCTCTGAAGAAGTCAGTAGCCATAGGACGAATTATTTCTGCTGCAGGTTCTGGCAAGTGTTTAGCACGGCTCTAAGCAGGAAACACTAATAATAGTATCTATCCCACTCAGTCTGGCTCATGTTGACATGGCAAGTTGAGCTCAGGCGACTCTTTCCACAAGTCAGGGTTTAATAGAGTTCTTCTCTGTGGGTCTTGTTAAAATGTTACATCTGACAAATAAAAGAGCTCTGGCTTATAAGTAATTTCACAAGACTTGCGAATCAGATGGATGTTTAGCTGAAATCAAACAATGGCTGGAAGTGCCTTTCAATATAGTGGTTGAGAGGTAGATTTGAATCTTACATCACTAGACCTAGTATGGATTAATCATGTTTAACAATTCTGTAATGACTAATTATTCTTGATATTTTAAGGCATAGAGAAACATTCCTGAATCTGTTGTGACATGAAGCAAGTTTGGGGGGGGGGGGCATTTTAATTGCAGCAGTATACTCCGATAAAATAAAGGTTTGTCAAATGATCTAATATATTGAATATTTAAAAAGCAAAACATTGATAAGCCTAAAAATAAAATAAGCAGTCTTAAACTAAATGAATGTGTTTCTGGAAGGCATTTAGATAAAATGTGTCCAGAAGGTTGTTTTCTTAGGCAAATTTGATATTCCTGTAAGAATAAACTACAGGTTCAAATGTATCTTTGTATTTTTTCCAGTTTGTGTTCATCCTTTGAAAAAAGTGAAAAAGTTCAAGATTTGTGAATACTTTTGCAAGCCACTGTAGATACCACTGCATCCAAGCTACTGGACATTTAAACCACAGCACAACAATAGCACCAAAGATTGAAGAGAGTAAGCAGTGAATGCTTAATTAATAATAATTTCTCATAAAAAACAAAAACTTTCTGTGCAAATTTCAAGCAACAAAATGTTTCATAAAGATGTTTTCACCAAAAATGTTGTACACTATTCAAATGTATTATATCAATACTCCCACAAGGCAAACACACCTGACACAGCACAGATCTGCAGGCACAAACAGACATGGATTCCAAGGTTACCTTTAAATGACAGCATAAGAGAAAGCATGGCAGCTGTGAGTTGCTTTAATTACTGATCTGTCATCAGTTTTTATTAAGCAGCCTGGCTACACCAGAATGAGGCTGTCCTGTCTCCACAGTCTGTAAAAAGATGCAGAGCAGACAGCTTTAATAAATGTGGGGGGAATAGTGAAAACCACAATGACATTAACTTTCTTTAAAACACATAAGATGCAAAAATAATGAGATGGTATGCTGGTCGAATGTGTACTTAAGTTGTAGAGTCTGTTCCCATAAAGTCCACTGCATTTCTTTTGTTGCAGTTGTATTAATGTATTACGAGATTTGATTATAATGAATTAGAAGAAAATAAAATTGTTCAACTGAGCCAATGACTTTAAAAGTTATATTTAGATCAATTTAATAGCTCAAATCAGAGTGTTCTGACACCTCAACATAATGAATGAGGAGATTTCTACACAATGCTTGACAGAGTTTAGGCAGTAGCAAGTCAATGTTTCCTACTAGAACAACTGCATCTGCTCTGTCCTCCTCTTTCCTCTGCTTCCAGGAAACCACTAAGATTAATCACAGATCAACAGAAATACAGAAAGAACAAACAAATCCATATTCAGATTTTATTCAGTCACTGGATGGTGCTGAAACCTCTAATGACAATTTAATCTTTCAACACTTCTGTTTTAAAAAAGGTTGCAGGTTCATGGAGAATCCATCCATCCATCCATCCATTTTCTGTTCACCCTTGTCCCGTAGAGGGGTCAAGGGGGTTGCTGGTTCCTATCTCCAGCTACGTTCTGGGAAAGAGGTTCGGTCACCCTGGACAGGTTGCCAGTCTGTCGCAGGGCAACACAGAGACATACAGGACACACAACCATGCACACACACACTCACACCTAGGGAGAATTTAGAGAGACCAATTAACTTGGCAGTCATGTTTTTGGACTGTGGGAGGAAGCCGGAGAACCCGGAGAGAACCCACGCATGCACATGGAGAACATGCAAACTCCATGCAGAAAGACCCCGGGCCAGGAATCGAACCCAGGACATTCTTGCTGCAAGACAACAGCTCTACCAACTGCGCCACTGTGCAGCTCATGTTCATGTAGAATTAATAAGTTAAAATAAGTTGTAGGCCTTTCAGGCATTTATATAACTGTCTTACCAGGCTTACAACAGAAGAAATATTGATTACTTCAAATGTTTATATATATTTTCTTTTATGAGTCTATCGAAATTAAAGTCATGCAAGATGTTGGTAAAAATTAAAATAGTCCACATCTACAACTAACGCAAATTAAATTTGTCCAAAAAACAAGTTTTGCAAATAACAGTATTCTTTATAACTGTTAAATAACAAAGAAGAAAGTACTGAAGCGATAAAGGAAAGAAGCTGCACAAAGGAATAAAACACCAGGATAATCACCAAAATCCACTTGTGTCAGTAAACCAATTTCTCCTCCCTAGTAGAAAAAAAAACAGTTTGTTTAGTCCTAACTGATGGATTTTTATGTCACCAAGATAAAACATAAAAAGCATTTCTTGATGGGTTACATTGCTCACAAGATCTGTTACACACTGCAGTGCACTCTTCTGCAACATTTACATGCATCAACACACCTCAACCAAGAATGCATCAAAACATTATAAGACTACGGCTGACAGAGAAGTGAATAAACAATTCTTAGAAGAATTATTCATAAGTCAAGCAGAACTACCCAACAGCTTCAGAAACACTTAAAATTTGCATGCTCAGTTTTTTCATGAAAGCCAAAAAAATCTCAAAACACATTCAATGCACAAGATTTCACTGCTGAAGAATAATCATGTTGATGTTTTTTAATTCCAACTAAAATTCCATGAAAAAACTTTCATAGATGAGAGCGCATTAAAAAGCTGTGAAAACTATTTCCTTAAAAATTGGTCATAAATAAAAAATGCTTGGAATCAGTTTCTCCATACGTTAAATGTTTTGACGCTTTCAAGCTCCCATAAATCTCAATTAGCATGTTCAATGCTTATTCCTTGTGTTGTTTCCACTTCATTAGATGTAACTTCATGTATGGATTAACTGACCTTTATTTCTTTGAATGCATGGATTACCTGAGTAGTTTCTAACATCTGGCAGAATTTTGTATCAATTCCTCCTTCAGAAACACATTTTCAGAGAAGATGTGGACCTATTCAAAATCCAGTTTCTCTGCTGTAGCTTTAGATAAAATGGCCAAAATACCTCATACCGTATAATTCCAAGAAGAAGTTATGTAAAGAGAACATCTAGGGAGTTAACATGCTACCACCTCCAAGAACAGTCCCTAACACAGGGCTCTGGACTGGATTTAGTGATAAGGCAGCCATATGAGCTGCATTCCATATCCGCTCTGACCTGGCTGCATCTGAGCCGCAATAACAAAAGTGCTCAGCAGTGGGCCCCTGGGTCCGTTTACTCAGTGGCGTAATGTTTGTGCTCTCATGCCCTCACAGCAGCCGAGTGCGGACTTTATCGGGGGCCCAGCCAAGCTTGCTGTGGACCTCTGGAAGGCTGCACGGCACTGCATCTTTTACTGAAATGGAGTGAGAAAAAGAGAGTAGAAAAGGGTGAGAAGGTAAAGTGAGGGATAAAACGCAAGGATTTGAAGCCTGGGGTCTTGGTTACTTTCCATATAGGGGCCTCCTTCCCTGAGTCTCTGGAGGGAAAGAGCAGAGGAGGTTGGAGGGTTGAAGTACATTCCTCTCTCCTCGTGCCCTGGAGGGGTGTCAGCTTTGGCTGCAAAATCGGGACCAAGGGCAGACCTAAGCCCCTGCAGACACGGAGGTTTGCGCCTTACTAAAGCTCTGTTGGCCTAATGGCAAACAGGGCAGAAGAGTATTCAGCGTTCATCACATTCCTTCAGCTCAGAGGTTTGACTTTCTAAAAGGATTCATCGATCTGTCTTTCTCATTACACAAGGGTCTTCTGCTCAAGCTTTATGATAGCTGCTGTGAGAGAAAGTTTTTTTGAGGGGGAAGAAAAAGCATGAAAACAAATGGAAAGTTTTGATAGAAAACATGCCCTGCTATGGACTTAAGTGAACTCTTTTAGTTGTTTGGTGAGTCACAGTGCCACCCTAGCCAGCAGAGGAAAGGACTTTCCATATTTTCCATCGTATTTGTTGCTTTTTAAGCTTTTCTCCTTGACTGGTACGCAGGCAGGCAGCAGGTTGGTGTGGTTGCTGTAATTTCCATTGCTGTGCTTATTCTGAATGCCACAATGAAAAATGTTTTAGATCACTCTTCTCACATTTGATTATTTATAGAAATAATCAAATTGATAGCAACAGTTTTCACATGAAATTGCTAGAACTTTTGGATATTTTAAGACATTCAAACCAGTGCTAGCTCGTAAGAGAATATCTTAAGAAAATGACAAAACTCCATTTCTACCAAAATAAACCAACCTACCTAAACAGAGAAGCTATTAAGCATTGGATAAATTTGGAGGAGATGCCGAAATCCATAGCCGAGGTGAAGAATATAGAATGGAATCCATTGTTTTGTGTTGGCCTATCACATCAGACTAAAAAAATAAATAAAATTGCAGTTTGTTTTATGACAAAATGTGAAAAATATTCAGAGAAAATCAACACTTGCAAGGCAAAAACCATCATGCAGTTGAAGACACAATGTCATTATTCAGCATGAAATAAAAATCTCCTCTTGAAGATCATATTCAGCTATGGCATTCCTTTGATTGATGCGGAAATCTTCCCAAAACCCACCAAAAATCCTGCTCAAGCTCTGGGGGGAAACCGAAAACACACTGTGACCAAGAAAAGGGCCCCTCGTTCAAATGAGCCGCCATCTCACCAAACCACAGCTCTGTTTACCTCATATTCTCTCTGGTTTTTCTTGAAAACCAATAGATAAAATGACATGCAGGCCCACCGTTTTGAATTGCACCCACAAAGAAGAAGGACAGAGATGGAGTGTTCTTTTGGGTTTCTAGAAGAAGAGGAATGTTAAGCATATCCTTAAGAAGATTAGGGGTCTTCTTGGTATAGTATACAGCTTTCCCTCGATGTGCCAATGGACCCATGAAGATCAAAGCCACCTCTGACTTCCTTGTCATTAGCAATGGCTTATCCCCCAAATACTCTCACCCCCTGATACCCACCCCCCTCATTATCCCAGCACACACATCATTTTGGATGGGTTTTGAATGGATGAGCTCTGAGGAAATTGTTGAAGGAAAGTGAAGGATTTCTCTACCACCACATATACACTGTCTGTGTTTTGCCCTGGGATAATGAAACTGTTAGATTTAACAGCAGAAAATATTGATCACTAAGAGAAGATAACATTCATGAAACTTTTTATTTGATAATGAAATGTTGGGGCAAACTAACTGCAGGTGTCCTCTTAACATTTTGATAGCTACATTATTGTAGAGTGGTTTCATCATGACAAAATGACTCATTATGTGGAGAAATGTGGCTAATTTATGTAGTGTGCTGTTTTCTGTCTTACTTTTAGATTAGATCAAGATGTTTATATAACTTCAGCACCATTGAAATATGACAGATGTTTTAGAATAAACCCTGAAATAAGCTTAATGCATGCATATAAATGCAGAGTGACATATAAAAACGGTAAACCAGGATAGTTGAGAGTAAATCGTTTTTGCTGCCTTTATTTTGAAAACCTGCTTTCCAAGGCAAACTTTCCATTGAAAATTTGGTACACACACTCATTTCTAATGGACGGTGAACACATTTTTTCTGTATCAATGTCTTCATTTCTCAAGTAAATAATCACTGGCAAACCAATGCAAACACCCATTGCAAACGTAATAACAATTTAGACGTTTTAAAGCAGTGTTCTTTGAAACCACTTTGAGACTAGAGTTTTAAGACTGTGGAGGTTTGCTTCAGTGTTGGCATGTCCAGGACCTGCTGTTAGCTTCAGCCTCTCTGAACAATTAATTTTGATTTATACTCAGGGAAGCTACAAATGCTCAAAATCTTTTCACAGAGCCTGTTTTGAAAATGTCTGGACTATCTCTTTAAACAAATGCTTGACAAACAGTTTGTTTAGGAAGGACTTCTTCTATTTCTCACACTCTGTCTAAAATAACAAATGTGAATTTGCTAACATTCTTTCATTGGTCCTTTGCAGTCTGGAAACCATTAATGCTAGGCTGTGCTTGCCAAGGGGGTTATAGACATATTTATATACTTATGGCTCCTTATCAAAACAAAGAATGGCCATTGGAGTCAAACATTTACAGTACGTATTGATTGCGAGAAAGAAATACTTGCCTAAGTAGAAGTTTGTTTTCCAGAGGTTGGTAATTAATATTTAGAGCTGTCAGAGATACGATGTCACTTGAGAATCAATAAACAAAGGAATCAAAAATATCCAAAATTGTGCTGAACCCTTTCAACCCATCAACATTTATCTAACCAGGTATGTATCACTAAAGTCAATACAATTCAGTGAGGTGTGAAGTAAGTAGGTTAAACATGCCTTTGTTCTTACCAATTTATCATTCAGCTCTTACACAAAAACAAGCCTGTCACATAGTCCAGGATTTTTCACCCCTCGTAGAACAAAGCATATAGTGCAAAGCAATCCAAGCATTTAGTGTGTTTGCTCAAGGTGTGTGAGGTACAACTAAGCTTGGGGTTTCTGGGATCGGTCATCTGAACAGAAACGAGCATGAACACCTGTTACCTGTTTGGTCAACAGTCTGATCACATGGGGATCGTGCAGAACTGCCGATCTGGAGAGCAATCCGGGCCTTATCTCTTATTGACTCTGATTGCAGCCATTCAGGGTAATTATGAGCTCTGCCTCCTGTTCCATGAGATCCTGGCCTCCAGCGCCGGGGCCCTGCTACACTGCTGCTGCAGTTCCTGCATTGGGCCAAGTCAGCTGGGGGATTTACGCAAACATCACAGGATGTCAGTTCTAATATACAGTGCCTGTAAAAGTCAAAGTATTCACTGGCGTAAACTGTTCCATACTTTGTCACATTACATCCACAAACTTAAATGTTTTTAGAATGATTTTTTGTGATAGACCCTTAAATAAAATCTAATGCTACCAATGTGCTTAGCAGTGGCTTTCACAACATAGAAGACCTTCTAACAGCACTGCATGAATTTTTTCACACAAATTAAATTAAAGCAAAGTCTCTAGCTGTCTCAAACTGAAGGGTGATTTCAGTTCATGCTCCTTTTTTGCAGGAAGGAAATTGGGGTCTGGAAAAACTTTCTATCTTTCATTTTCAGTATTGTCCATTAGGCCACCCTGCTAGTTTGCTGACACCAAGCTGTTTTTAGAATTTGTGTTTGACTCAAAGAACACGCTCAGATCTTGAAAGTTGCCTGGAAGAGCATCAGTCAAGCTCTGTGAGGTTGCCCCTGCCTAACCAAGTAAATATTACCCCACTTTCTCCATTTTGAATGAACTCAAACACCCCCCACCTAAAAAAAGATGAGCAATAAGATGAGAGAGGGGACTTTAGATGTACCTCGACTTCTTTATTCTGCTTGGATGGCCTCAGCTGCTTATATCATCAGGCTGGCCATGTCTAACCTTTGATGCTGTGATAATTTACCATCTGGCCATTTACAAGGTGGGAGTATTGGAAACCTTGCCACAAACCTGGCAACATGTGCATTATGATAACAAGTAACCCTCGCATGAAAACCCCCAAAATAAAAACCAAACATAAAATCAATCGTTTTACGTCTGAGACTGTTAGTGTGTGCTTGCTCACAGTGTGGGTGTGTCTGTGGAGTTAGGGGGAAGTTAGTGACACTTGCTCAAAAATATGGAAATAACTAAGTGGACGTAATCATTAGTGATTAATTTTCTTTATTTGAGACTTTACTCTAAAATATTCACATGCATATACAAAATCTACAATTTTCTGCAATTGTAGATTGTTGTGGCTCAATTCTTTCATACTTAGCTTGTAAATTAATGGAAGGATAAATTTACAGATCAATGGATGGATGTAAGAGATAGACAGGATCGAAGGTTGGCTGGTCAAACACAAAGGGAAATCATGCAATGTTGATATAAACTGAATAAAAAATACATTTATTGGGTTGGCATGTTTTAAGAAATTTAACTATTTATAATGTAACCAATGGCGCTGGAATAAAATGTCGGAAAATAAAAATATTTTCCATTATCTGTTTTATTTTTTGGAACTTTTCCATTAGGGTTGCATCTGAGACCTGAATAAACTAGTAGGCTAAATCAAACCCAAATATCTAAAATCAGAATGCATATCAAAATATGTACATTTACAAAAAGAAAAAAGAGAATGTAAAATTATATTTTTAAAGATGTAAAAAAATAAAATAAAAAATCAAAATAGAAAACGTCTTGCTCCTCCTCCCTGGCCAAATGAGGGTGTCGCGCCAAATGACAAGGTGCTTTACCCTGTTTCTTAATTAATCAATTAATTACATTAATTTCACCACTTGTGAAATTGTGCCATACACAGAGCGCTCATGTGCTCTGTGTATGGCATTGAACTTTCAACTCAAGATGATCACGCAAGCCCTCACAAAATTCTAAGAACAGTGTAAATTGAAAAGTTTAAATACAAAAAAGATAATATCTAATCTCTGACTTCTCTTTCCTTGACTGTATATTTACTTATGTAAATATTCCCAGGTGTTCAGTTCGTCACAGCCAAACCCAAGTGCCACATTCTTCCACAGTCTATTAAGTGTCACCAGTTAACTTAATATGCATGCATTTTATAGCTGAAGCTCACATTGCTTTAAAGTGAGAGAGTTTGATGGACTGTCTTTCATATTACAGTCAGTTATGGTCAGAATACAAAACTGATGACTGAAACACTTAAATTACAGAGAAAAAAAAGTTTGAATCAATCTAGACTGCACATATGACCAACAGACTGTTTTGATAGATCTGTTCCTCTATTCATAGATCCTTTTTTCTTGAATTCTTTTGAGAAGCAGCCAAGACCTGTCAGTATGACTAAGAAAAACAAGCGTGCAGGGCACGTTACATATGAAACTCTTTACAGAACACTATGGTGAGCCTCATTCTCTCTTTCATTTCGCCCTTTCCTTCTGTTTCCCCCATGCTTCTCATCCTCAGGGTTGTGTAAGCTCTGTGGTTTCCAAAAGCTGGCATGAAGATCTCAGTAGTTCCTGTTGTGGGTAAAAACTATCAGTATCCCACACTGTTCCAACTCAAAGAGCTGTTATCATAATTATCATTTTTCCCTAACAGAGCCATGATATCAAGTGATGCGGCTGCCATTGGTTCTGAATGTCAGTTTGATTGTCAAGACATGTTTCCATTTTGTTGTCTCTTTGTAGTATCCAGCCATGAGAAGGACCAACATGGCTGTTCATAGGAGAAGGATCCACTGTAGGAAATGCATCAGCTAACTGCTAAATAACTTGAAACCATAACTTAAAATGTAACAGAAATATGTGTATTTAAGTTTCTTAGAAAAAAGAAGTGGAGCTATGAGGAGCTTTACATTATTGTATCTACAGCTACATTTTTCATCCGAGTACAAACAGAAAACAGCAGCAGTATCCAAAGTCTGTTAGCATTAGCATTTGTAACTTACAGCAACATACCCTGTTTTCTAAACTATCTTACTAAAAATCTATTTCATTTAACAGTTTGTGCAATTATGCACAAACTACACAACACATTGCTCTTTTCAAACGTCTGCCTTATAATTAATCTAAATACTAAGCATATTACAGAGCTAATTCTGAACTTGTGTTAGCATTGCAACTTGAGTGTTTATGGTACATTCTGTTTATATTCAGAAGTGTTTGAGTTCCATTAGCAACTATTAGTAAATCCCACTGTTTATCCTATTTGCAAATAGATTGGTCTCAACTCGAGTGTGACATTACTTCCAGATCCGAGAACTGATTTCCGAGACAAAGGATGTGGCCTACAACAAGGGAAATTGGTTGCCTCTAGTGGCTTAATATGGAATTGCACTACGGTAATGAACCAAAAATAAACCAAAGGTAAATTAAAAGAATTAAAGACCAAAATGTGAAATAAAAGACAGCATTTTTCCTTTTTAAGGATAAACGTTGTAATCAGGCAACCAATCGTCACACAAAATGTTAGAAAACAACAATCCTAATTCAGATGGTTTCCCCTCATGAGACTTTTGGTTACATTTACATCCAACTGAGCTCTTCCTAAATAGCTTAGCCTATTCATTATTAAGGAACTGTATATATATAACAGCCATAAAGAGACTCCTTATTTAACATTGCCACACCTCTTCCATTTGTTTCCCCCTCACTCATAATATCTATTCACACAGCACTCATACATTCTAGTGGAAGTGATAAATTCAACTCAAGCCACATTTCCTTCTTGTAGATATATTTCACTTCTACAGAGTTATAGGTGTAGCCTGTTTGAACAAGACCCTAACAGACTCAACCCGGGTCGTTTATCACCATTAGAGGAGTGTTAGGAGCACAGGACAGGTGCTGAAAATGTTTTGTGGAAAATTCCCCTAACTGTGACACTCAGCATGTTCACAATCACTATTTTGGATGTCAATATTTATGATCCTTAGTGGAGCTCAAAAATTTAATGCGTTTAGCAAGGGATTAAAAGTAGTGTTGTGTTTTAGACTATGAATTTTCCTTTGCACCCCAAACCAGTGTAACATTGTTCATAGTAACATAAAGCAGCCTGTAAGCCTCCACTCCAATTATCCTGCTGAATAACATCCAACAAGCTGAATCCTGCAACCATTGGGAATTTTCTGCAAATCTTATCGGACCATGCTCTCTGTTTGACTTTGTGTTGTTTTCCAGCTCTCATATTAAATCCTTGATAAACGTTAAGCAACCTGGTTTCCATTTGACTACTTACTTTAACTACTTAATAGGTCTTGAATGCCGTAATTGCAGTAACTCCAGATAAGTTTCTGGGTTGCTCTCCAAGAAAACAAACCTCTGATTGACATTTGTTGCCAGGCATTAAGCTCAATTCCAACTACACAACAATTGTGTAAGGCTTTTCTATAGCATGACAGGATTCTGACTAGTGGCGCAGTTCTAGGAGGAGACTGAGACAGTAGCTCCTGTTTTGACTTGTGTCTTGTCTTATTTCTCATTATAGGGACTTGTAAATGTACATTCACTGTTTACACACTGCGTGCCTGTGTGTACAGCTTGCTCCAAGGTTACCTACAAGGCTTATTTGGAAACAATCTCCTACCAGTGCTACTGTGCACCTGGTGCCCCCCCTTTGTGATTAATGTCAGGTGTGGCTCAGGTGTGTTTTTCCTCCCAGAGGCCATACGTAAACCTGTGCAGAAAATATCTGCGCTCATCTGTTGGGCCTCTGTCCTTCACCTCCTGCCCATGCAAGCATGAAATGAATCTTTAATGAACTTGTCACTTCATCTGTCACCTATTACTGCTAGGAAGACCTTTAAGTACAATAAGGCACAAGATTATTAATATTTTTTATTTTATTGGAATTCTGTGACAAACCAAAAATGAAGTGGTGCATCACAGTGAAGTGGATGGAGATGAAAAACTGTCCTTCATTAAAAAATTAAATCAAATAAAATCTGCATAGTGTAGCACTCCCTCTAAATAAAATTAGATCAGGGTTCCTACACAGCTTTGAAAAGTGTAAGAAAGTATGGAATAGTTTTTGACTGTAGCTCCTGTGAGCTACAGTTGTTTCACATTGTGAAACCAGTGAACCACATCCAGTTAGTCCAGGGGTCTGCAACCTTCTTTCCGTAAGTCTGCCTAATTAAAACTTGGGTAGAGTTGCAAATTTTATGAGACCTTGGGAAAACAAGACACATTACTATTTATGTAAACATCTACAAAAGTAAATTTGTTGTCACTTTTAGAGAAACACCATTTTATTTTCATTTCTAAGTTTTAGAGTAAAGAAGAGAAGCTAAATGTTTGCAAATGGATGATTGATGCATTTTCTTCTATGGCATATTGAGAAACAGTTTTCATCCTGATGACAACAAAAACAAATCTAAAAAAATGCACGTATCGCCCTCATTCTGTTTTGGAAATTCAATAAAATCATTCCGTGAAAAATAAGTTTAAAAAAAACACACTAAATGCTGTATTTGTTATTGTGTCGGCATTTTTAAATATTAGTTGGTTCTTTATTATTTATAACCAAAGTTATTAAGAGCTATTAGGGTAGGTCCAGACAGCTGGTTCCAGACCACTTGAGTCAAAATGTTTCTAAACTAGAGAGTGGTTGAGAAAGTCTGAGGCAGAGAGATAGAGGAACAGTGTAAGGTTGTCTGGTAGGTCCAAAGATCGCCTGATTAAAAACATGTGCTCACCCCCAATTCCCGAGCTATACCAAACTGAGCATAGCAGACACATTAAGAGTCCTAAATGCGAACAAATACATAGTTGTATATGTGTAGCAGCAAACTTGTGAAAATGTTACAATTGTAAGAGCGTAGCGAGCTACAGACTTCAGGAGCTGCATGGAGGCTCTTGCTAATAGAAGGTAAGAGTTGGAAACTCAACAACAGCAGACTAAAGAGGAGGAGATGAAATTTGAGAAGTTTGTGGCTGTGAAAGAAGTGATGCGACAAAGAGCGCTGAAACAGTGTGAAGCAACTTTGGAGCAGAACATCCTGAAGCAGAGACAAATAGAGGATTTAGTGGAACAATTTAAAAATCTGCAAAGAGAAAGTAAGAAACTCATCCACTTATAGAATGATAACTAAAAGACTCATGTAGGATCAGCTGTTTATCAGAAGAAAAGAAAAATCAAGTAATTGAGAGTGTGTGTCCTACTGTAAAATAGCATCTCTGACCTATATCAATTCCAGTTTGCAAAGGGTTTTTAACAAAGTAGCCCACAAAAAGGGATTCAAAATCCCAAAAAATTAACTTAAAACCAAGGAGGAAAATTTACACGTCACACATGGCTGCATATGAAGCAACTGACTATATAGAAGCACAAAAGCGGGGCAGCAAGATCATCTCCAAAACAACAAGCAAAGAGTCTTTTGTTCTCCAAGTGTTGGTTGCCAAGGCTTTGAAGATGACAACTGATGAATTTACACAAAAGAAACAAGGAAACAAAACAAGAAAAAAAAATGCATGATGTTAATGAAATATTTCAGGATATATTTTCCCTCCATACAAGCTTTGCACATGTTTTCTGTTTCATTCCGATCTTTCACCACCACTCGTTTGGTGTGGCCTGGCTTTGCTATATTAAATATTTATCCGATCTTGGAACACATCCGTCAGTCTTTTCCCGCTGGTGTGGGTTTCAAAAACACTTCTGCTGACAAGTTTACCTCTAGCAAAACATTTCTTAAGAGAAGGCGGGGAGGGGAGGTATGGGTGTAAAAATGCATGAGTCTTTGAGTGTCAGTGTTACGTTGGTGAGAGTTTAAATGTAAGGGACGGCTGCAAAGACAGCACATGGCCCCTTGAGGAGGACTTGGTCAGTGTGAACACAAAAGTGTAATGAAGTCTATACAGAGCCTTGTAAAAGTATTTATATCTCTTGAATTACAAACATGTTTTATTTGAAATTTATGTGAAAGACACATAGTTTTCAATATTTGACCGGTAAAAATCTGCAAACTGTGACTTGTTTTCAGCACAGTGATTACTCTGATACCTCTAAATTAAACTAACTGCAACTAATGCCTCAGAGTTTTTTTTTTTTTTTTTAGAAAACATTAGTGAATAAATAGCAGAAGACCAAATAACCAAATAAAAGTTTTACGGAAGTTAAATGCAGGGCCGAGCTATAAAATGTCTGAACTTTAAACACTGAGAAGGATCTGTTCAAGCCACCAACTGTAAATGAAAGGACAACTGCAAACCTACCAAGACCCAGCTGTCCAATTAATCGTCCAATTAAATCAACAGTCCGGGGAATGAGAACATTTATCAGAGAAGCAACCATGGTAACTCTGGAGGAGCTGCTGAGAAGTTAGGCAGTATTTATTGTTGGCTACATGGAGTAAGTACAAGGAAACCTTGAAGGTAAAGAGATTAGAGTTTGGAAAAGACTTTGGATGAGTCACGTTCCACGAGCAATCTACACAGAAAACAGGTTCCAAGTGTAGACCAAGAGAAGCAAACAGAACAGGTATTACTTTAGCAAGATGGGAATGGAGTAATTGTTTGCTGCCAAGGACTCCAATATAATTCTGGGAAAGAGAGTTGAATCAGTACCTTAAATTCACTGTAATCTGTGATGTTGTAACACAACAAAATGTGACAAAGTTCAATTCATATAATTACTTTTGCAAGGAACTTTGACTGCTGTTTAGTTAATTTGGCATAATTCAAGGCAACAAAACCAGGGGATCTTTCTCTTAGCTCCTCTCTTTGATAACTTTGATTAATAGCCTGTACAGTTTTAATAATGAAAATGAGAAATAAAATAAAAGAATGACAGAAAGGAGCTTTACCAATTCCCCGTTGTGTTGTGATGTATTAGTCGTGCTCCACATGTTATAGAGCAGGAAGTGCAGCCTGAGTGGTACATCTGCAAACAAGCCTCAACAGCTGTGCAATCCATAGGTCCCAAATCCCCACTTCTCTGTCAGTTCATCAAAATCTACATGGAAACAGATTAGCCATGCATTTCAGAGGTTGATTTTCAAGATGGAAATCTTTTTCCTAACCAGAACCTAATTTTACCTTGTCTGGATCAAGATAAATCTTAATTCCAGTCATTTGGGAAAAAATGTGAATTGTGCAACTAATGTTAAAATGTATGGGGAAGATTTGTTACCAAAGAGGTGCTAACAGGATTTTTATTTTTTTGTCTATGTGCTTAAATAGATAGGAGAAAAAGGAGTGAAACAGGATTCAATTGATAATACCAAATCTTGAGATCCCAACGGTCCATTTCAACAACTTTCTGTAAATTTATCCTTCTTACACTCATTCCGCACTACGATTGATTAACTCACCTGTCCCAACATGAAATCCATTATGAGCACACATCTTACCTCTTCCAAATCAAACACAATAAGTTTCCGTAACTTTGAACAAGTACTACCTGGAGCAAAAAATTAATTACTGGTTTCAGCAGGCGCTGCAAGGCAAGGCAGAACGCCCCAGTGTTTAAGTAAAAAAAGCAAAAGCCGCAATAGATTGTTGCATAAGCTAAAGTTGTTTTTGCTGCAGCAGTAGAGCATGCAGAATTCCCTCAAAATACACTCAGGGCTTCTTCTTCTTTCTCATAACAGATGATTGCCAAATTTGTTTAAATAAATGAAACTTAACATGGGGCATTGCAAAAGCTTTAATATTTCTATATTTTTTTGGCCTTCAATGCACTTTCCCCCTTTATGCGTACATGTTTACTTGATGGTGCTTGGTATATATGTACAGCATCAATTGTTACCTTGGCCAAGCCCTGAAAGTACCTAATGTAAAATGCCATTTTCAATAGACTGGAAGCAGCCGAGCTGCTTATCCCCGAACACGGAAGCTGACGTGCAAAGAGTCCATTGAAACATAAGAAGATCGGTGATACACAAGTAAAATATTTCTGAATTTAACATGATTGAATGGACCATTTTGATTGTGTGAAGCCGCTACTTCTGTTTTTGTGCTCATTACTGATCTAGCTAATTCAAAAAACAAAGTTTTAACTAAAAAAAAAGAGAGATCGGCGTGTCACCTCTAAATAGGTCTGGGTGGATATCAGATCAGACAGCCGCCCGCACAGATTCCACTATTTGTGACAAACAAGTAAATCTCAAATATTTCACTGAGCTTTCTATGTCACAACTCCAAATCTACCAAAACATGGAAAGAGGAGGGGCTCTGGAGGAGCTGCAGAGAGCCACAGTACAAGCCTTCAACTATTAGTTATTCTATTATTCTTAGTGTTTTAGTCACACACAATCCCCATGGTGAAACATGGTGGTTCTGATCAAAGATGGTGGAAAGACATACACATAAATAAATGTAAGTAACATGCGTAGGGTTAGCAAGACAGCTCATTTTCAGCCATCGATGGATACAGCACCTGGCTGTGTGTGTTTGTGTCTCTGTATTTAAACCTGTTTTGTCAGTATCTATATTTAGTTGACCCTAATTCCTACATGTATGCGGACATCTTTGTTTGTAACTTCAGGGTATGTTTGTCTGTACCGGTGAGAGACAAGCTGATCTAATAAATTTGAATTATGTCAAACCTTATCTGTGCAGTTCAGCTGAGTCATGAAGTCAGCATGTAGCAATGCACCTTTACGATTACCCAAATGTACACAAATCTGTGGATTCCTGTATATTCTGATAACGGGTTGGCGCCACAGTAAAAATGGTATCACGAGGTAGAGTAAATGATTATAAGAGAGAAAAGAGGTCTGTCAAACATCTGGCTGAACAGATAACTAAGCTGCAGTTCCATCAATCCCTCGGGTTTTTTATCTACCCGCCGTCCACCGCTGCTGTAACAGCATCTGCTCTTCATCTCCCCCATCCTCCAACTTCAAGCTGGGGTTACCCACTCCACTGGGCTGCACCTCCGATCCCCCCCATGTCAGAGTGATGGAGAGGGGTTATCAGCTTAAACACCATCCTTCCCTTCCCCTCCTCCAGGGATGAAGCCTGGGAAAAGAAGGCAGGCCGGAAGAATTGATCTGTTACTCTGGTTGGAATAAAGTGGAAGCTGTTAGTTTGATGGAGAATGGGAATTTCCTCTCCGAGCACGTCTGTCAAAAATGTTTGAGAGGGACAGGGCTGAACATAACTGTAAATCACATGCAGAGAGCAGGAGACGCTGCTTTATAATGATGTATTGTTCATGTCCAGTGTAGCATTAGTAGACTAACAGAAGCTTTAAAATACTGATGTCAGTAACATGTCTCCGGCTGGCTGGGACGAATGCTTGGACTATTGCATTTCAGGCATTCACGCAAATTCAGGTACAAGTTCTCCCTGGAGATTAGAAGCTGTTTACAAGGAAAACAGTTCATCCTTTGGATTGCTTATTACTGGATTGCTCAACAGAGTGGTTCTTTTTAAACCTACAAATGCTGATTAATTTTAATGATGCATCTGAACAATTCTTTTTCCTTGGTGGAGAAAGTCCAAACATAAATTAGTTTTCTAAGAAAGCATAGGGTGCAAAAGTTGGTAATTATTGAATATTGTTTCCAATTTACATGAAGTTAGAATAATACGTACAAGCTGAAATATGCATACACCCCCACTAATATTTGAATAAATGCCCTTAAGCAAGTTGCAGAGAAACCATATCTTCTTGTAGCCATCAGAGTAAGCCATCTATTATTTATGGATGGATATTTGATAACTCTTCATCTAAATTGGCTGGTTTCATGCCACAGACAAAATTTTTAAACTCAGTCAATAGATTTCCCACAGGATCACAATCTAAGCCATCAAATATCCACTCAAAACCAGTGTTGAACTGTGTCTGGTCCCATTTTCCAATTGGAAAACTTAAACTTCTGTCTAAGTTTTGCCCATCTGATCCAATTGTTACGGTCTGATTAAGGGAAATTAATTAGGTTGTTTGGGAAGAATCTAAAAATTACCAAAACTCTATTGTATGATAAACTACTATGTACCAATAAATATAGCAGTGGAACAAAAAAGAGGACTACAACCAAATACTTCACCTTCAACTAAAGTCAACAACTAGATGATTAAAACTTGGACACAATTGGGTGTTCCAACAAGACAATGATCCTAAATTCAGATCTGACCTCATTTTAGACTGGATAAGACACACTAAGATTATTTCACTGCAAATTTCTAACCAAATATTAATGAGATGTATATATATATATATATATCTTGTATGCATAATTTGACCCTGTTTAGATCAAAGGAAAACCACAGTAAATTCCAATGTATGCATCCAATTGTTGGTTCTAAAGTTATTGTCAAACTGAAGCTGTTTGACAATAACTACACCTCCTCAACCTCCAAAAAAACATTCAAGTGTGTATTTTAAAATCCTCAAAAATAATAATATTCCAATGATGAGTGTTTGTAAACTTCTAACTGTGACTGTATACACTCCTAAAAAAAAGGTCACTAAGTTCTGAAGAGAAGCCAAAACACACTTAGCTAATCTGCTTGATCTAGCAATTTATTGACGATGAAAACTTCAAAAGAACTGAAACTCGAGCCGCATGCGTCTACTAAACCATGGCCAATGCAATTTCCACTGTCAGGACAAGGGAGGGGGTTCATATGGGAAGAGCTTGACCACCGCATGGGCTTTTATTGGCTACAGCCCTTTTGGCATAAAACTAATTCACCCTCGATGACAACCCACGACGAAGGGGTCGAAAGACGAGACGCATGCTTTTTACCCCCCACTTTATTAGGAGACCTCTCTGTAACAGGGTTATTCATTTTCTACTTTACCTCCTTCTTTCCAACATATAGCACTCATATAACATGGTTCCTTTGAAAATCCATCACACACACATGTATGCAAGAAAACACCAATCAAACCAAATATTTTATGTTAGCAGTTTGGAATTTATATTGTTTTTAGAGCCACCATGCTTTATTCTGGCAACAGAGATCCATCCCTCCTGTGGCTGCAGAGCCGTGAGGGCCCCTCATAGAAAAATGCACTCAAAGCTGTGACACATGCAGGAAATTAAACACAAAGCTCCTTTTATAGATATATAAATCCTTATTATCCTGTCTGTATTTAATTCATGAACAGACAGAAGAAAAGAGGATTCTTAGCATGACAACAGCAGAGATTTCGTCTTGGTTAACAATATTTGTCATTTGGCTTGCAGTGATATCATTTAATGAGTTGTTTTGTTTGCTCTATTTCTCTACATTTTACATTTTACTTTACATTTGCTCAATGTTTATTGCTGGCCACATGCATTGCCCCCTCTGTTAAAGATATTTCAGGCTTACTGCCAGTGGTTAAAAACGCTAAACACTTTCAATAAGTGACATAAATGTGTCAGGTAAAAATTATTTCACAGGAAATCTTACCAAATGACCAGTTCTTTCTTTCACTCAAGTAATTTTTTGTCAGGCCCATAAAATTCTGGTGATCAAACCTTTCTCTTTTTTTTTTCTTTAACAAAGTTTAATATGGATGTAACGTAATCCTATAGGGTTTTTGGCAAATATCCTTACAAAAGCAGTCTACTCTTTTATGATTACAAAATTAATTTCTTCAGAGCGTCCAGACACATGTTCCACCACACTACAGCACTGAGACTGCATTGTAAAGTTAAGTGTATACAATTAGGAGGTTTAATACATAGTATACATCTTAACAGTGACGTATCTAAAACAAGACCTTAGTGTTGCATTCGATGTAGTTGGTCTTAAAATCCTGATAGAAAGATCTGTAAAGGGGGTAGTGTTGTCTGGTACTGTGCTTAAATTGGACATCTATTTTTGGATTTTACTTAATCTGAGTGAACAAAGGTCTAACATGTGTTCCTCAAGGCTTCATTCTCCGGCCACTTTTATTCAGTATTTTGCAGTTTCACATTTCTCAGATTGTGGAAAATTAAAAGATTTCTAAACATCCATCTGCTGATGACACCGGGCTACACAGTACGTCCATAATAAAAATGAGCATATAGGTCAGAGTTCACTCTAAATTAACTCAGAAAGGATATTAATGCAGCATGTGGAAAAGTTACCATGCATTCTAAATCTACAAAAGACTAAATCCAGCTACCTCTGGCGTTTGCTGTACGTCTCTATCAGAATCCTGAAAACAAAAGCTGAATCTGTAGTATTATTTATTTCTGTCTTTTTGTGCAATTCTTATATTTTGTGTCTTTAATTTAATTTTCTTGATCTATGTTACTTTTATTCTTACAAATCTCTTTCATGTATGAATGATGCTATACAAATAAAGTTGCCTTGCCTTCCAACAACCGTGTCACAGTTCATTTTGTCAAAACAATTGTTTCTGATTATGGTGTTTTTCCTATCTGCATTGATGTACTCAAATTAAAGTTAGAAACTTTCTAAAATATTTCATTTTGATTTTATGCTACTATCATAAACAATGATTCATTTTTTATCCCACAGCTTTACCACGAGTTCCAATAAATGTGGACTTTAGATCTTCATTGCAGCTCTTCATGAAAGATAAATGATACATTTCTCTCATGCTCAACCAGCTTATTGTCCCAGTATAAAGCTGGGATGGTGGTAGAGCACCAGGGCGCTCCACATTGTGGTGAATCGGGTTTTCCTGGTAGACCCAGGCTTATCAGGTTTCCCTGATTATGGGTCAGTAGAGCCCTCCTGGTTCCACTTAGAGCCCTGTTTCATTATTTCAGATTTATCACTGCCCTATTTGCCAGTTGCCATTCAGTTCTCCAACCATATGTTCCTAAGTGTATTTCATAGCATCTAATAATGAATAAACTGAGACATTTTAAGAAACTGCAAGTTGGAGCTGTTCCCAGGCCGCAGGGATTAGGGGGCTCTGATGGGGCTGCTGGGTAAAACTGATGTGGTGCCCAAAGGGGAGACAGAACAATCTCAGTGGAGAGAACGCTACTGGATATGCTCCAAGTCATTGCATGGCCCAAAGGCCCGCTCTGGCAGCCATCACCTCCTTCTTCTCAGCATGGGACTGCACAGTAAACCTTTTCCCAGAGGGCATTCCAGTGACTAAAGAAGTGCCACGGATGATTTCCAAATCTTTCCAAATCTCTGATGCTATTTTCCCCACTGAAATTTATCCTAGTCAGGCAGAACATCGTGGCATCTTTATCTAATTTTGCACAGCCTCTTGGTCTGCCTTTTCCTGCTCCTCTAAATTGCAGGAATCAGGAAAAGGGATTACACACAAACATTAGGTACTGCATCTAAGGATGGAGCCGAATTAATCAAGTTTATGGTTTTGCAAATCATTTAAAAATAGCATTGCAAAGAGCTGAAAATGCTTTCCCTTGAATTAATTTGTATATTTGCTACACAGACTTGGAAAAACAATTATATATTTTTTCTGCTTCTTCATCATTTTTCTCCAAATGTTAGTCTTTGCATCTACCCACAAGCTGATGGCCACTATAAAATTTATCCTGCATGATCAACAAAGTTTAGACAAATACTAGGCTTTCCACAAGTCACAAACTTCATGCCTTTCAAAAGTATTCAAAAATACAAGGTTGTCTCAGGACTGTCATATTTTTTTCACATAGAAATCAGAAACGTCTGGTTTGCACATTTGTTTAACTCAATTATAATCAAATACTTTTAAATAAAATCCAGTGAAACCAAGTACCTTGAGAAATCGTCTAATTAGTAAATGGACTCCCAGTGTGATATGTGATCTCAGCATAATTCCAGCTGTTCTGTGAACTCCTCAGAGGTTTGATAGAGGATCATGAACACAGAGACACAGCAGATAGGTCAGGGATAAAAGTATGGAAGTTGATTTCCAGGAAACCTAATTAGCTATTTAAATATTTTTATGTTGCCTCACAAAATAATTCATTCCCCTTACTCTCTCACAACCAGTAAAAAGATTGTGTAATTATGGAGTGCAAAGGTGAATAAAATATTTTTTTAATATTAAGAGCATGGTGTGCATATGTCCAGCATCCTCCAAAAATCCCTAAGTATTCTTGAATACAACCCTAAATAATACCAATTGGAGCTTGATGTGTATTGCTAGCTATGAAAAAAAGACTAATCCATTTTTAAATATTTTGTTCATGACTTTTATCATCACTGCAAGTAATGGTACAAAATATTGCGATTTAATTCCATATTGACATGCAATCACATTCCTGCTCTGGTCCACCGAAAACAAAACTGAACTCTCTGGTCAACATGAAAAGAACTATGTGTGGCAAAAATAATAATAATAATAATAATAATAATAATAATAATAATAATAATAATAATAATAATAATAATAATAATAATAATAATAATAATAATAATAATGGACATCTTTCAGAACAAATCATCCCCTCTCCGTTCAACCCAATGAAGAGTGTATTTGTATTTTGTAAAGAAAAATGTGCAAAGCAGTTTTTAGTGTTGGTCTATTACAATATCTAGGTTAAAAAAATAAAAGATCACTGCATTTATGTAATGTATGACACATGGCACCATAAATAATAACCAGAGTCTTCTTAAAATAAAAAGGAAAATAGATACAGTAGTGTGTGGTCCTGCACCTTTTAATGGAAGTGGAAAGACAGGTGAGGCTGGCCCAAGAAAGAAGAAAAATGTGAGATTTAACCTACATTACCATAATACCATAATAGAATAATATTGCTGAACAAAGCTGGTATTAGTGATCTCATGGTGGCATTTGGAGATGACCCAACTGAACGTGAGACCTTGCAGCTTAAATAAAAGGAATATCTACACCTTATTTCCCTCTTTCATAAGCCAGACTGAGTTGCAACAAGGCGTTCAGAGAACACACATGCACACAGAGCAGCAAATCAGTGCAGAGGATGTTATTTGCACGTATTTGTGCCTGCATGTGCATACCTGGTGCAGCAGCAAGCAGAAGTCAGCTGTACCTGCACATCAGAAGAGATTACATCAAAACGCTCCCAAAACACGGCCAGCAGCCTGTTCCTCCCTCACACAGGCTTCCTTTTACTTCTTCTGTCATCCAGCAAATCCTCACTCCATCTCCTGATGACTTTAACCTTTCGGTCCCCCCCTACCCCACCTCTCTTTCTTCTCCCTGTCTTTTAGACTTTTGTCTAGTCTGATGTCATACATTTCCAGGATGCCAGCATTTCTTCCAGCTGTGCTGCATCAAATATCACTCAAAGTTCACTCAAACGAATCAAGCTGCGGCTTCAGTGGATGGTGTCTGACAAGAGTTTTCCTTATGCAGGGAGTTTTAAGTACTGCATGGAATCACCAGCCACACTGATTCCCAGATTAGGCAGGTTGCCTAACCTGCCCAGATTGCCTAATCTGGGAAAGATTGTCCCAGAGGCGCCGTTACTCACAAACAAACAAAAATGGACCTGCACCTTTTGGTTGATGTTCTGTCAAAGTAATACATGTCCCACAGGTAAACTACAGCTACAATGGACAGAAAGGTTAAAAGAAAAAGAGCGGGAAAAAAGCATATGGAAATGACTCAACTGACTGAATGAAGCATTTTATTAATAAAGACTTGGCAGAATACTTTTTAATCGTAATGTATAAAAACTAAATCTACACCATAAAAAATAAATATATAATATAAAGTCCATAAGGTGCATCTGGAAACTGGTGGGAAGAGTGTGGCATCCCTAAATTTTCAAACATTTTCAATGCCTCTGCTGCCCCCTAGTGGAATGACAAAAATGAGTTCTGTCCTTTTTATAAACTAAAGCAGGCATAATGCCTTTGCTCAAGGATTCCTATGCCTTTAGCAACAAACTTTGATATATTTTATTGGGATTTTATGTGAACGAACAACAAAGTAGTGTATAATAGTGATTAGAAATCATCTAATTAGTAAATGATTTCTAATTATTTTACTAATAAATATGTAAAATGATGGAAGGGTGTGTAATCAAACTCCTGATTACTCCAATGATACTATATAAAATCCAGTGCAAACAATCACCTTCAGAAGCCACCCGATTGGCAGAAAACTCCAACTAAATTACAGTATAAATCCTGAATTTTCAATTTATCACCCGGAAATTAAAGAGTGTTTCACTACTGAATACAAACCTAAAGATGGCGGTCCAGCTAACATGAAACAGTGGAGATTATTATTCAGAGAAGCAGCCAAGAGGTCGATTGTAACTCTGGAGGAAATGGATGCTGAAATGGAAGAATCTGTTGACAGAACAACTATTATTTGTGCTCTCCAAAAACCTGGCTTTTATGGAAAAGTGGCAAGAAAACCATTGTTCAAAGAAATAGCTAAATCTGTTAGAGGCAGCAAAAGAGGGTGATCTTTCAGTAGGACAAACATGCAGAAAGAGTGGAGCGAGAAAGATCAGAGCACAATCGTGTTAGAATGACTCAAAGTTCAGACATCATATAAATCCAGTAAGTATCCTGTGCCATGATACTCTCCATTCATCGTCTATATATACTCCAAAACACATACTTTGTTTGCAAAGGTTGGTTTCTGCAAAGTATTCAGTACACAGTACACATTAATATCAACAATAGCATTTTTGGTTTTTGAGGCACCCAGTCCAGAAATATACACTTTGTGAAGTACAAGAAGTGAATCCAGTCAGACGTTGCAGTAATAAATCAGAGCTAATAGTTTCTGCATGCTGTAAATCTGTTATGGATTACATTCTGAACTGAACAGCAATGTGGATGTTTCCTCTTTGGATCCACTGTAGCAGGCCTGAGCCTGGTCCTAGTTCTCCTATGGCAGCGTAGCGCGTGCTTATCCCCAGGAGAGAAGGTCTGCAGGGGCCACAGCAAATGAGCCCACCACTCTCTAACACACACATGTCTTCAGTGTGTCTGTCCTGACTGCGACGAGGAGGAAACGCGTAGTCTGCTTGACCTGAGACCAAAACAGGCAGCTCGGTGAGAGAGAGCCACACACAGCAGGCTGGTCCCTCTGCGCTCACAGGAAAGAGGCCAGAGCAGTTAAACTGGGATCGCTCTGTACATTCGCGCACTGAGGACGCGTAGCGCTGGCTCACACAAACACACGTATATGCACAGCGATGCAGGAAATAGGTCAGCTACAGTGCAGGTATCCTTTACTTCCTCTCCTGGCTCCCACAGTCTGCTGATGAAAGGGAATACCCTGATCTGCGCAGACCCCAGCCCAGCTGGCCTTGTGAGCAGCAGCTCATAAAATGCCGTTTCCTTCATAATCACAGCAGCCTTCCCCTACTCTCTCAAAGGACGGTGGCTATTAGACTGCAGAGGGCCTTATTGTTGCAGGGGGCATCTATGGCATCTCTATTACCTCATGGCTCACCATTTAAATACAATAAAAACACAGAGAAACATATTTTGGAGCCATGAAATCCCAAGTTTGGGTTTTTGTCTCCCCCTGGCTCCTTTGTGACTGGTGGGCTTAATGTTGTCTCCTGCTTGAGCTTGCCTCTCATCGCCTTATTGTTTAGATGCTAAATTCTCAAGAGAGTCTTTAAACAGAAGCCATTTGTCATTAAACATTAAAACATATACATCTATAGCGAGGCTGAATGTAGCTTAAGCTTTGTCAACATCTAATCTTTCAGCTGCATTGGTTTTGGTTTGTTGACTCAGCAGTGTGGATTTCCTGCTATATGAGGCGTTCACTGTGTCAGGTAAGCCTCCTGTTCCAAGATAGTTTGGAGATTTCCACTGATGTGATGCATGTCAGTCTAAAGAAACATGAATGTCTCTTTCACAATGCAGTGTGAATCAGAGTCATCTGTCATCTTACTGTGGTGCACACCCCAATTGTTCTCTAAGGATCATTTGCTGATGAGCTTCAGTTTCTGCAGGAGCTGCAAAACCCTTGCACTACAAAAACCCCTCCTGACTCCAGCCAAGACATGACGTCTTATAAACATCTCCAAATCCCTCTTGATCTTGTCTTTGTATGTTTTGAGTTTTCAGGTTTTGTGAGACTGTGATGATTGATTTTAGAGTATTTAAGTGTGTCCTTCAATATTAATTTTGGTTTACTTACTAGCAAGTTAAGATGAATTGCTGTCAGTCACCCAATTAGCCACAGTAAGTTCTGCTGGAGATGTTACATTTATGGTGGAAATGGGTATTCTGACTTTGATGTTTTTACAGTTAGGCTATTCATAAACAGTTTACCCCTTTGTAATAAAAACATGTTTTTATCAAGAAGGGACAGGGACTGTTTTTTTTCCCTTTTCTCATCACATCCTCATCTTATCTCATGTAAAAAAATATGATACAGAAAACGAGTAAACAAGAATTTTTTTTAAATCAGTTTGGCACAATAGTTTAAGTACATAACCGTTTTGATTGCATTAATTTGGTTTCATTGCTTTCATTTAGTTCATTACTTTTTGTAATTTAAAAAAACAAAAATACCAATTCTGAGAAGTATTAGAGCAGGAAAAGTACTTAATTTTACAAAAGAAGAATAACATTGTAGTTTTCTGAGCTTATTTTTATCTCATAATAGCCTGGAATAAATGAACTGCTATTATTCTGATATAGAGATATATTTTTCTTATTTCATGAAATCAAGTGAAGTGATTATTTCTTGGAAAGTGAAAGTGGAACCATAATAGGTGCCCCTATGCTCCTGACACAATGCTCCCTTTACTTCTTGCACAGCAGATAAAAGATTATCTCAACACACACAAGGTCAAGACACAAAAACGTAGGAGTTTCTAAAATAATGATCCTGTCTGGCAGCTATTACCAGTCGTTTGTCATTTGTTAATGTACCATAGATCCTGTTGTTCAGCAGCTCACATGTAGGCCCGTATCCACACTTAATGCTGTTTTAAAATGGGAGCATTGTGGTTAAGTAAGAGCATGGTCTGCTGAACACTGTGACATTCATCTAAATGAGTTCGCATAAAGCTGGGGGCCTAAACGCTTCCAACATAAACATCACCTGGAGCCCCCAGCCTGGGCCCCAGCACCACTTCAACAGCCAACTGGAGCCTCAAGACTTTTGGGTAAACAGGAAGCTTGAACCAATAGCAGAAAGGGAAACTACATCTTGCCAATGGAAGGAGTGGCTGGCTGTGAATTTCAGATGAAACAGGGACTTCTGGGCCCCTGTGATGCAAACCGATAGCTCAAGATGTGGGTGAGGAGACGTTTTATAGTGGTAAGGAACTCCTATGACCTTCACCAGTTCTACGTTCTGTTTGGCAGACTGGAATTAAGAAAAATGAAAGAAAATTTCAACATCAGATCAACAAAAAAATAATCCATTTCCACCACTTTTAACACAAGTTAAAAAGATATGAGTTAAAATAAAAAAGCACTACCAGGGGCAAGAACTAGTCAAAACTCCTCTAGAAAAGTCTTAGGGGAACAAAATGATTGCATAGCAGCAAAGTACAGATCTGACTGGAAAACCTGAGTGAGGATTAGGAAACAAACTGCTGAACAGCCCATAAAATGAAGATAAAAAGCTGGGTTTTCTGTAAGTTGTGTGAGCAGGTTTGGACCTGCCCAGCTTGGATCCAGCGAAGAGGGAAAGACGCTCATGGGAACATGATGACCTGCTACTAGCATGCTCTACACCAGGGGTGGGCAATTAATTTCTTCAGGGGGCCGCATGAAAAATCTGAAATATGTTGGAGGGCCGATCCAGCAATGACTCAAATTTAATCTTGACTCTATTCATTTTCTCATACCTCTTGTTGTAATAAAATATTTAAATCATATTCTTTTGTTAAGAAGAATATTCAGTAAATATTAATAAAACTTAATTTGTGGTTTGGCTGAAGTGAGAATTAATAATTTAATAATTTAATCAAATTAATAGTTTAAAAAAATATCACATGTGAATTTATTTTTTTCTCATCACATCCTCATCTTATCTCATGTAAAATATTAATCAACTGATCAACTGCATATATGAGCAATAAATGGTTTTAAGTGTTGGACACAATAGTTTAAGTACATAACTTTTGATTGCATTAATTTGGTTTCATTGCTTTCAATCAGATTCAAATGAATGGGAAAACAAGTACCACATAGTACTTTAAATACAGCAGAAACTTAAAGAGGTACACACACAAAACTAATATCACTTTAGGTAACATTAAAATAACTCATTACAATATGTAATTACAATATGAAACTGTAATGACTTGAAAACTTGTAAGAACCAAAACTGAAATACTACAAGGAATAGACAGCTTCAAGTATCTTTGTCCTGGATTCTCTTTAATAAACCAACTTTTTTTCCTGTGAGATTTGGACACCCATCTGTTGTCACGCCCACCAGTTTGTCCCAGTTCAGACCCAAGCTTTCCAGACACGCATTTACCTCTACTAAGAGCTCACTCCCTGTTGTTGTCCCTTTCATTGACCGCATGCCAGCTCCTCCGTGATGCTAAATTCTGCATTGATCCCGCGCGAAGATGAGCAGCTGGGCAGTGTCCCGTATGTTACAGCTCTCATCCAAAGCCAGGGAAAAATACCGGTACTCAAAATCATTCACGCTGTCTTTCAGTTGCAGCACCAGGTTCGTCGCGATGTCCTCAATCCTTCTCGTTACGTTTGCGGGGAGAGGAGATGTTCTCAAAAGCGTCTTTATTCTCAGGACATATTAGCACATCTTGCCAATGAGAAGGAGTGGCTGTTTGCTCTTCCTAGCAATCTTAGGGATATGACAAAACTTGCCTTGACTGCAGCTCCTCTAGATGCCAGGCGTTTTGTAAAAAGTGTTTGTTGAGCTTGCAACTGATAGCTACAGTACAGACGACCCAGTGACGTGCTCTTTCTCTGAAAAGTTCTTGTATCTCTTCTGTGTTTGGTCAGAGTGACGGTGGATATTACAGAAAATTTTTAACACAGCCATCAACAAAAACTAATCAACGGCCTTGCCTTTGACTTCAATAAAGAAATATTTCGCTGTCCATGCCTTGTTAAACTAGCATCACCTGTTGCTGTGCGTTAGCAAAATTTGCATAGCATTCATAAGTACAGATCTGACTCAAAACCTGAGTGAGGATAAAACAAACTGCTGAACAGCCCATAAAATGAAGATAAATAAGCTGGGTTTTGTTTGTGGCCATATCTGGCCCAGCAGGGCCTTAAAATGACCTGCTACTAGCATGCTCTACACACACTGCAGTGTTTGCTTCATCACAAAGATTATCTTACACAGTATCTTTCAAAAGCATTTAAACATTTGTAGATGTAGGCTAAAAAGTCCCACATTTATGGTTTGTGAAAACCCGCAAATGGAAATTCTGTTGGCTTTCTTGATGACACTTCTATAAGAAATAACTTCTATATCACACTATGAACATGTCATGTCCTGGTCCTTTCACCTGAGCTGTGGCGTTCTGCAGCTCATTTAGAAGCTGATCTTCTCTGATTAATACTATCTTTGCCCACGACTTGGCTGATGCCAAACACCAGTTCATTGGTTTCCATAATCCTGATCCTCACTGATCAGCTGGTTTAAACTAAGATCAAGTTGAATCCACTTTCACATAGTTTTAATTGCATGTATGTGTAAGGGGGCCATGAAGGATATCAATGTCAGGTTGGGGAGAAAGCTCAGGATTTTCCTCTTCTAGGAACATTTCAGTTAATTTTCAAACTTCCAAGTTTATTTTTCATGAACGCATGGGGGAAAAAATTAATAAAGGTCACTATCCTTCAATCAACCCAACTGCTAATTACATTAAAAAAAAATTTCTGAAAATGTTCAAAATTTGTTGCACTACTGTTAAAAAAATAATAGAAGTACTTGGAAAATTTAGTATCTACTGTTGTACCAGTGGTCTACAACATAAAAAGCTCAATAATATTTACTGGTGTCTGCTGCTGATTTTCAACCTGTGCATGAAACAGAACAGAGCCCTTTGAGTGCTTCTCACAGCTTTGGGTCTCAGGACGTGCCTGCTTTTATTCCAGTTTCAGAAGGGGCCAAGCAGCAGATGGAAACAAGCCTTCAAAGAAATCAATGGAGGAGGCGCAGTGAAGGCATAAGTCTGAGAGGTTGCATTTAGGTGCAAAAAAAAGTAGAAAAGAAGCAAGTAAGTTGGAAAAAAGAGCTATAAAGTCAGGTCAGCTGGATCGGAGTTGCTGTTTTAGGTAGCACGGTGATTGTAAGAGAAAACCTGCAGCGAGGCCCTGCATGCATACAGATGATCTGGCTGCAACAGCTCTCCGGCAGTTATTCATCAAGCCATTAAAAGGAGCACAAACAAGTCATTTGGGAGCCCTGTGTGTTCCAGACAGTTTTTCTTCTTCTTTGTGTCGAGTTTTTTTTTTTTTTCTTTTCTGGAGGGGCAAGGAAGAGAAGGAGAATACAGATCGAAGAATAAATCCGAGGCGATGAAAAGGGAAAAAACGGTTAGACCTGGGCAGCAAGCTGAGGCCAGCTGTTGGTCTGCCTCCCGAGCAGAAAAGAAGTTAATTAACTGCGGAAGTGGCTCATGCTGGGACTAATTCACTTCAAGGACAGGTTGATAAATGAGCAAACATTAAAATTCAGCCTACCTGGGTTGGAATTCGCAGAGTATCAGCAATAATATTGAAAAGACCTTTCTGGTATTATCACAAAATGCTGGAGGTGTTTAACTGATTTTGAGAGACAAGAGTGCCCTCTTGTGTTAACATTCATATAAGCGAGAGAAAAAAAAACCTTGAACACATTTTTTTTACCATTCATATACATATATATTCTTTAACTTGCCATAAAGTTTCAGAATCACTGTTTTAACAATAGACAAAGAAAAAAAAGATAAACATTAAGGACTTTTCTTCTTAGAAAATATACAGTTAAAGACATGTCTACATGCCAGGATTTTCAACAGTATAATTTCATTGTACATATAAAGAAAAGCAGCAAAATATTGTTAAACATGTTGTCAAATGGATAAGACCAGTACACGTCTCCACGATGCCTTCACACAGGGAAAGATTACTACAGCTAATTGCGAGTCCTCCATGTATGTTAGCGAAGCCGTCAGTAGACGTGGGTTACCATAGCATCACTGATTCAGTTTTTTACAGTAGCATGGATTACATGAAACACCACTGGTGTGTTTATGAAACACATCAATACTAAGAGTAAGAATCAGTTGTTTGTTTTTTTAAATCACTAACACTCTAAAATCTTTGCAACATTACGCTGATGATTTGGATCTTCAGGATACGTTTAGCATGTAAAGAACCAGACAGGAGAGAGAAGAACAGGTGGCAATACAAAAGTATTCCCACCCCTTATACATTTTTTGTTGTTGTATTATAACCACAAACTTTAATGCTTTTTATTGGTATTTTATATGACAGATATTAGCATGTAAGTAGAACATAATTGTGCGGAAGGCAAATATATTTGCACAAATCAGAACCAGTCAACTTCAGAAGTCACTTGTGAGACAGAAAACTCACACCGGACATCACCCTGAACACACCTACCCCACAGTGAAATCTGGTGGTGGCGGCATCATGCTGTGGGAAGCCGATCAAAAATGATTAAGTCGAATAAATAAGGAGAAAACCTGCTAGTGGCTTTTAAGAGACAAGAATGCTCTCTTCTAGCTGGCAATCACTAACAAGTCATGTGTCAAAATGGTCCTGTCAAAGTCCAGAGGTAGATCTCTATGAAAGACTTGAAAACAGATGTCCACAGATATTCTCTTCTAATTGAGTTTGAGCATTTTAGATAAGAAAACTGTGCAGGATATCTTTACTCAGGATATGCACAGCGGGTGGAGAGACTCTGAGTTTAATGTTCACTTTCACAATCGTGCTACTTTGTGTTACTCTGTGAAGTATAATCCCAATAAACTGCAATTAAATTTGTGCTTGTAAGATGACAAAAATCTAGAAACTCTAAGGGGAATGAATGAATGAATGAATGAATGAATGAATGAAAGGGATTATTTCAGAAAGCCAGGTTTTTTGATTGTGGGAGCAGCACAGACTGGTTATATGTTTCAGAGGTCTGATTAACAGCTTGATAGCTCTGCTTGTAGCAAAAGTTATTACCGTAACATCAAAAACACAGATGGCAAACTGTTGCAAGTCTCCATAGAAACAGCCAAAAGGATAATAAAAGATAACTGGAATGGATTAAGATACAGCATGTGTCTAATTCATGTCTCCACTATAGTGACAGTTCTCATATAAAACTGATAAATTGGGAAATGCCAGGAGGTTTTGTTGAGTGACTCAAAGAACAAGTTGCTTTTTATGTATTTGTGCATAATCGCATGGCCAGTTAAAGCAAGTTCTCCAATCAAATAATAAAGTCTTAGGTGTAAAATTAAAAGTGCAATTCATAAATCAAGAAAGTCACCCATGGGGCACCACTACAACACATTTTCAAAAGGACAGAGATCATTTTTTTCAGTGACACCCAGAGAGCTACAGTAGTACTCTGAAATCACCAATACCAGCACGGTATTTGTAAAACAAACGTTCAGGGATTTAAATGGAAGCAACATGGAGTGACAAAGAGGTGATGTGGACACAAAGTGTGTTTCTTCTTGGGCCGTTACATGCATCTACACATGAACACAAATGCGCACACACACAGACCGTTTACATCACCTCAACCTCATCACAGCCACAGACGCAGGTAGTTTCCAGTAAAAACCTCACAAGAAATAAACACCTCGCATCTTTTCTCTTCAGCGATGCAGAGATGATGTGCATGAATCACCCGGATGCCGATCCAGAGTTCATTCATAATGATGGCGTTCTGACAGAGACCCGCTCACTCTGTGCTCTCCAGTCCCACTTCCACCTCGTCTTCGCCAAGTACAGCTTCGGGAACGCCTCCTTCCCCCTGGAAGAGCTCCTCCATCAGCTGCTCTCCAGCGCTGCCGGCCCGAGACGCCCACAGAGCGGCGCCCTCCCGCAGGCCCAGCGAACGCAACAGCTGTGCATAGTCCAGAAACGCAGCCTCGATGAGTTTATGTGCAGCGACAGGTCAAGGAGGACACAACACTGCATGTAAACACTTGAGAAAATTCACAATTCTGAGACACTCATCAGAGTGGTGTTTCAATATGTATATTGGCCTAAAATATGCATGTGCAAAACAGAAAGCGACCTAAGCATCATTGAGACCCAATGAGTGCTGTAGTGAGATTTCAAAAAAAGGATATTGGAAGAGTCGTTGGCCTCCATTACCCCAGATTTCAAACAAGCCTCAATGAAGAGAGCAGCGCGATCAAAGTACCTCATACTGCCCCAGCAGGTGAAAAAGAAAAGAAAGACACAGAAGGAGGTTAGAACATTAGCCATAAACCAGTCTCATCTAAGCATTTAAATCAGTTCTATTTAGTCAAAAGCTCTTACCTGTGCAGCATCTCTCCCACTTTGTAAAAGCAGCCCAGGGACAGCAGCACCAGGATGGCTTTGGATTTCTGGTTGACCTGAGGGGAGCACAGGTGTTCTGCCCAGCGCTTCAGCACGTCGGAGCCTTCTGCTGGGCTCAGGCGCACCTGGAAACCCAGAAATTCACACCCTCAGACAACAGGCAAAGCTATACGTACAACACACAAACATGGCTAAGAGTGTAATGTGGGTAAGGACACAGAACTGAGTTTGTACATTTTTTTTATCCAATGGTTTTTATTCTCCAAATTTACAAATTTTAAGATAGATAAAGAAAGACAACAAAAGACAGAAGGAGATAAAGAAAGAGAAAGAGGACGAGAAAGAAGTAAGGATGGATAGATTTTGTCCCAAATTTGCTAAATTCAAGATAGAGAAATTGAGATAAAGGACAAAAAAAAGAAAAAACAAGGAGAGATGTAGAGAGAAAGCAACAAGCAGAAAGAGATGGAGAGAAAGAGAAAAATGATGGATGGTTAAAACAGTTAGTTTGGAGATATAACTCCAAACTAATTTGAGTCATTTCCAGACCTGGAAATGACTCAAATTAAATTCCCGCCTTTAAAGCTATGAGCAACAATACAGAAACAAATTAAAAAGAGCTCCATCTTACTTATCGCCTTCAACACAGTATACCTACTTTCTTCATCCGTCGACCCACTACATCAGCATCTGATCCCATAATGCTGAGTTACCTTAGCGAGCCACGCCGCTCGGTTCCACTCCCCGTAGGTCTGCAGGTAGCGGCAGGCGTCCGCCGCCTTGTCAATCAAACACAACAACTGGACTCCCTCTGCAACAAAGTCAAAATAGTCCACAGATATGTGTTAAGAAGAGACAAACTACTGAGGCTCATACATTCTGCATTTGGCTCATTTAAACTGACAAAACAGACCACAGGTTGTAACAGGTGATAATTACCTGCCAGTTTGCCATTAGCAATCATATTGGTGGCCACCAGCTTGATTGTAGACTGTGAAGGGCCCGAGGAGGTGATGGTGGTCACTAGGCAGGCTTTGAGTGAATCGCAGTAGTAGCTGGGGTTATCTGCACTCGTCTCCAGCAGTAACTGCACCGCCCGGTCGGTCTGAGAGACACAAGATGGAACAAGCACCTGAGGCAGGCAAGCACTGGGAACTGTGAGTGGTAATTATGTTTTTATTGTGATTTTAATCTGGTGTACACACTCAGGAAGGTCATGCTGGGTTGTGGACAGGCCTTCATGTGCCAGATTATGATCCATTTACAATTAATCTGAGTGTATGCAAGGTTGAGAAGTGGAACACTGTTCTTTAAAGCTGGATTAAAACAAAACGGATCAGGCCTCATGTTGCAAACTATGTGAGAATTTAGTGTCTAGATTCAAAAACTTAGCAATAGGAATCCTTAATGGCTCTCGAACAAAATGTCAGCCTGAGAAGCAACTTTTTGCAACTTGCTGCAAAAATTATGAAAATTTGTAGATTAGCTATTTTCAAAGTCCTGATCCATCTTTATCCATCCTGCCTTTTAATATGAGATATGACATCATATCTCATTTTAGGGAGCTATGATTTAAAACTTAAGTTTGCAATATGATACACTGTTGTATACAAATCTGGGTAATGTCACAGTATTTCAGTTCAGTTTATTTAGTTTGTTTATTCTGGTCAAAGATTATTTATTTGTTGAAGCAATAAAAGTAACTGAGCTACTCAAGTAGGAGTTGAAGTGTCCCATAACATTCAGAGTAGCTTGGGCTCAATAACAAACTGCAAACTTTGTGCCGTTTTTTTCCTGGTCAGCTATAAGTAAATTCAATAAAAGGTTTTTACCCTTAGTTTAGATTCAGACTCAGCCCGATAACCATGAAGTCTGAGAACCGCTGGTTTAGGCGATGGGGTCCTGTTGTACCTACCTGACCCAGCAAAAGGAGCTGGTCAGCACATTTCTTGGTGTGTTCATAACTGGACCTCTTCACCTCCTGCAAGTGAACTCGATCCAGCTGGAACTTCTGTTGAGTGAATCAGGTGGAGAAGATGACTTCCAAATATCAATTTTAAAATGTTTATGAGTCAGAGAAATGTGAAGAAATGAGTCATGAAGTCAGTGAGACAACAGAGGAAACTACAGCACTTAGAAGAAAAACATATATATCTACCATTTTAACACTTCATTATCACAAACTTCAATGTCTTTCAGTGGGATTTGGGACTTTTTTCTCAACGGAAGCTGAAGAAACAAGTAAAACTACTAAATGTGCCTCTCCTTTTACTGACCTGGAAATAAGAACTCTCACACAAAACATCATGGCAAATGTCCAGGTGGTTCTGAGACGGAGGCTGGGGTTCGTCGTTCCCCCCTTCAGAGTTCACGCTTAGCTGACGAGCCTGGGCAAACAGCTGCAGGTAGTGAGACGCCACTGTCCAGAAGTTAAGGTCGGACTCATCCCCGAACAACCTAGAGTCAACCACAACATGTCAGACACGTTCAGGAGAGGGAAAAACCCTCTCTGAAGAATTCTTCTGTTTTACAAGGAACTTTATTTTCTTAGTAATATGCTCACTAATGATTTGAGGTCCTATAACTTTGAACTTCCTTTAACTTATTCTTCCCTTAGCATCATTTAACATAGTACGTCCTGAACATTAACAAAGACTTCACAAAGAGGACAAACCCACCGTGACACAAGGAGGCAGCGCTGCAGAAGACTCAGCTCTGAGTCCTGAAGCACGCTCTTCATATCACTGAAAAACCAGAGACACACATTCAGAAGAGCAGCAGAACCAAAGAGGCTGTTTTTATCGTCAAGGCCACAGAGTACATGCTGCTTTTGTGGCTGCAGTTTCAAACTAATTCAACCTGAAAGGTGAAACTTCATTTACCACAACTTCCAGCAGACATATTGACAGAAAGATACAAACATGTGAATCTGAGAATTTGACTTATAACTTTCAGGCTACAGTTCCAAATGTTAAAACATTCATTGGCATGAATGTCATGTCAATGTTTGTCCTTTCTATATGCATTGGAGCCTCTCGCTTCCAGGGCGAGATAATGACATAATCCTGTTGGTTTTGGTGCCTGATGTTATACTTATTTATGGATTTTCTATAATCATACATACCTAAATGTGCACACACATACACACACACACACACACACACACACATGAACGATTACATAACTGTCTCCAAGCAATTTACAGAGGAAACAAAACTGTTTTGTTGCCAAAAATAAGTTTCTGCCCGGTTTCTGTCTGGATATCTGAATAGTCATCTAGGCAGGACTGACCGCTAAATAATAGACTTGGCTTTAAAGTCCAGTCCAGTCAGAATTGGTCCAGAAGCTTGTTGACCTTGATAAAGCATGTCCATCCAAATGTTAGGGGGGGTGAACGTATATTTTTAAGCCATGTTCCTGTTCTTAAAAACCATTTAGGTCACTTTTTGTATAACCACTTGACCCCAAAAAAACAAACCAATAAAAGCACAAAATTATGGAAATTTAGTGTTTGTAATTTTGAGCCAAAGGTTAAAGAGTCTAGTATGTTAGCAATTGTACGAGCCTTTAAAATCCACAAAAAGGACACATAAAACTTACTTTGACAGTGAGTTGAGCTGCTCCTGGATCAGCCCTTTAATCTCCACTTTTTCACTGTAATCTCTAAAGTGGGGAGATCAAAGAAAGTAAAATGGTCATCTTGGTGTTTTTGTTTTTCTGAGTTTAGATGTTACATAACCATAATGAACGAAAACAGTGGAGTCGATTACAATCAAAGACTAATAGATATGCTGAGGTCAAGTAGTTCCCTGATCATCTGTGAATAATAAAACTGAAACATAATAATGCACTCAGCACTTAGAAAGCTGCCAAAGGGGAAAAAAGAAATAAATAAATTCAGTTGGGCTTTATGCTGACATGTAAGCTTTTTTAATGATCTAATTTCTTTAGATCAAATTCTAAGGAAATTTCTTCTTAATCCGATTTATTTTTTCCCTTTTTATTTTGATGAAAATGCTACCATCACAGCTCAAAACATTGTCAAGTGTGGAGAATTAAAATAAATGACAATACCAATTTAAAACAAAGTTGAATCAAAACAAGTCACATAGAAAGAATTTTCTTCTCTGAGTTTACATCAGTAGTTTCCAAACTTTTTACCAAGAGGGCCCAAAACCTTCTGCTTGAAAGCTTTTGGTGGAGCCACAAAAATTCTATTCTTCTACATAAATATTTAAAACTTAACTTCTTGTGCTTGTTCTGATATTATCTGCTCAATAATAAACTAAACGGCTACATTAAATTGCTACATGTCATTATACAGTCTTGCACAACCGTTATCGGACATTTTTCTTAATGTCTTTCGCCCATGTCTGTTTTTGTGTAAGAGTGGATGTTTCTGCTGTGGAAACCTAAGAAATACTTTGTTTGAAGATTTAATTTCTCTGTGAAAATGTCTTCCTAAAACATAAAAGTAGTGTCTATTTGCATACTGCCAGTGATTGGAGTGAAAATTGCTTTATTATAGAATCAAGAGTTGCACAAAAATCCCTTAGAGGGCTGTAAATGATATTCCTTATTTATATGATGATGATGATGGTGTATTCAACCACAGAGACTTACACCTGAGTGATGTCCATAGTGAAGGTTCCTGACCAGGGCTGCAGGAGAAGGAAAGCCTTAAGAGTGAGGGCAGCCCGGGGTAGCAGCAGGTAAGGACACCACACCGGGTCTGTGAGAAAGAGGAAGGAGATGTTAATCCATTAACCTACCAGAATGTGTCATAATGTGAAGTGCAGCTGGGTCCTGAATGACCAAATCCTCCTTTTAAACATCTCCACTTCATTTCTTCCCATAGCATTTGCTTGCTCACCAGTCAGGTCCTGCTCATCCATGCGGTAACTGGCCGACTTCATGGCCATCTCCAACACTCGGATGCAGCCGTCGTCCGAAGCCAACACAACTTTATCTGATGTGCACCAGTCGATGTCTAGGATGCGGTAGTTCACATTGCGTCCAAACCTTATACTACTGACCATTTGGACCTTAAAAAAATTTTAAACACAAATATTAAATCTATTTTTATTTCATTAAGAATACATTAAAATTTTATTTATTTAACTACTTTCACAATTTTAGCCTTTTTTCAGTTAACAAAAGAAATCATCATTTGAAAATTGATTTTTGATACCAGTAAAGAGGGCAAATACTTTTTCACTATGTGGGTTCAGTTCAGCACCATGAGTTTATATGGTCCAAAGTTAATAATCAAGAAGTTAATCCCAATGTTGCTTCAGTTGTACTGTGATAAGTGTAAACAGGGCCTTACCTCTTTGGTGTCCCAGACTTCTGCTCCGTCTGTGTACATGACCAGCAGCTTTTGGTTCCCCTTACCAGGAGCGAAGCGGATCTTCTTCACCCAGCCCCGATGTGTCGGTATCCCCCTGAGAAAAATCAGCTTCACATATTGAATTGGTTCTGCTACCTCTTTAAACATAAATGACTAACAAAAAAAGAAAGAAATCGACAAGGAAAAAGAAGTTGTATGCCATTCTTTGTAAAAAATGCTTTGTACAAAAAAATCTGTCTGATGATAACAGAGGATTTACAAGTAGAGTTATCTGCACTGGTAACATGCTTGGACAGCCAGGGTGCCAGAAAGGATTCATTCCTCACAATGGAAAACATGAGATACAGAGTAAAACTGTCATTTACTTTCAAACATCTGGGACTTTTTTCTTTGCTGGTTTACCTTGACAAACGAGCTTTTAGGTCCCAGAAGTTAAGGTTGCCATCCACATCTCCAAGCACCAGGGTGTCACCTTTCCAGGCAATACAGGCGATGCTGCCCATGCTACCCTGCAACAAAGGAAGTGCACAAGTTTACCCAGAGCTTCAAGACGCATATCCAAAAATTTTACAAGGCAAACTTAACAAAACACATGAAAGACATTAGCCCAGAATTTAGTTTTAGAATCCTATCTGCTATTTTTTCAGGATTCTTTTGTACTTTTCATAAACAAAGCATTAAGAAAAACTAGCTTTTAAATTTCCAGTGCACAGTGAAGTGTGTGTCACATCAGAAAGACAAAGTAATTATTAAAAGATATAGCAAGAGAGCACACAACAGTAGCAGTGACAGAAGCAGAAGACTTATTGATAGCGGCTGGAAAAACTTGTAGTAACAATCAGATATGAAGCTAGGAAGAGACCTGGAGTGATAGATAAAAAACGTTAAGACTCACGTCAGGAGGAATCCGTGCTCCGTCTTTCACCGTGTTGCCCTCGACGGTGATGTGATAGACCTGGCCATCGGTGTCTGTGAACACAAAGTGCTCCCTGGCAGAGATGGCCTGGCTGGTCTCTGATTTGCTCTCAGCATCTTGCAGGAGACTGTAGGGAAGTAAGGATAAAATAAGGCTGTGATTTTGGTGCTGCAGTCCAGAAATCAAGAGTAATAATTTATCATCATATCTGTTAAGCATAAACACACTACACATCTATTTTTGCACTTCCCTCTTTGCCTGCACTCATTATGTGACTTATGGCTTGAGGTCTTTCTAAGTAACTATGATACTAACTGCAATGCTTGAAAGCTCTTATTTTTGTTAAATATAATGATTTTCCACTAACAGGTAATGTAAACATACCATTTAAAATTAAACATCAGACCAATGCGAAAAAAAACAACAACTACTTTTAAAAACAAAAATGTATCCTTAATAAAAAAGTATGTTCAATACCTGCTTAAATGTTATTTTCAAAAGGTACTGTTAATCTGACAAACGAGACTCATCAGGATTTCTATACTAATTTATTGAATACGAGTGTATATACGTTTAAACTAAATCAATTCGTGCTTATTATTACACTAGCAGCCTGGCTGGAGTTTCAAGTTAATTTCATTGATTTAGTCTGCAGAGTGTTCTAACCAAATAAAAATCAGGAACAAATTGATGAACTTTCAACTCTTACCTGATGACTGAGGACTCAACACTGCTCTGCTCTGCATCTGACACGGTCTGCCTGGCCATGGCCTCCCTCGCTGCCATCTGCTTTTTCTTCAGACTCTTCAGGTTGTGGGAGGGAGACCATTCCTGTTAAAATACACACCTTCAGGTCTCAAGTCTCTAATAACACTATCAGATGTATGCCTTCTTGTACACCTAACGAGAAAGCTTAATGAGCTTAGTATACCTAACAAGAATTTATATCAAGTTGTTTTTTGTACTTATCTTGAATCTGAATTTTTAATCATTTTCTTTTTCATAACATCTCTTCAAAAGGATGATAGTTTACACTTTTTCTTCCCACAGAAGCATCTACAATACTTAAAACTAAGACCTAATTTCAGTTATGTTTTAATGTTATTTTAACGTAAAACTGTCAGAATAAGAAAAAGATCCAGATTTCACTAATATCCAAAACTGTGGTACCAGCGCAGTGACAGTGGGAAAGTTCTTGGCCATTTCTCGAAGAAGTGTCCCTGTCCTGATATCCCACAGCTCCAAGGGTTTGTCTCTGAACACCACCACCAGGTACTGTCTGAGGAGGACAAACATACATATACATCTCTAACCTTAAATGACAGATATTTAAAAACAAAAACTAAATATCTTAAAAAATATATGTTTTCTATTTAATGCTTTAGATGGAAAGAAGTGACTCCTTGTACTCCACAATTTTCTTACTCGTGATGCATTAATATAATAAGACAAGTAGCTGGAACTTGTCTTTATTTACAACATATAGAAACACCTTCTGTGACAAAAACTCCAAGTGATTGACCTAAGCAGTTTTTCCCTCTTCTGAAAAAGAATTATGCTTCATGATGTTGCTTTATCTCACTAACGGCTGCAGTCTTGTAGCTCTCTTATGCTCCACCAAAGCAGTCCAATCACATGTTTACACTTCAATGCTTAGAATACTTTAAAATATTTTCTTTAAATCCTTTTCTTGCAGATTTATGGTTGTGCTATAGATTACAGTCCTCTTACGCAATCTGAATTTAGCAGAGTTTTGACCTTTCAACAGGCAACTCCACACTTTTCTCTATAAGACTTTATTAAACCCGAAGTTTAAGATGAACTAATTATTTGATGTTTTTGAACGGAAACCTCGTAGTCAGCCAAACTTTCTTCTTTATACTATGAAATTCTAATGTATGTGTATTAGCTAGTTAATTGTTAAGTTTCAATTGGAAGGAGGCTAACACTTACTTGAGATGAGACACTTTAATCATTTCGATGGGCGGCTCATCGTTCCCTCGCTCACCTCTGAATGCAAAGCATCGGCCTAAAACAGACAGAAAAAGAGAAGAAAGAGATAATGAGATTAAGAATGTGTGTTAAAGAGAAGCTACTGAGGGAAGAACAAACAATATTTCCACAAACATCTAAAAGAATTGATCCATCTAATTTTTCTTATGCTATTTCTTTTCTGCTATTTCTTTCTTGCTGAAGCTGCAAGGGAAATGAGTGAAATTTAATCTGCAACTCGCTGTGATTCTTTCTCCGCTTTGGCAGCTTTTTATCCACAAAAGTCAGACTTATTAAAAGCATCAAGATGGCCTTTTGAACAGAACAAGAACGTCGTTCAGGGGTGCGCTACTACATTTTCTGATTTGATTCTGAAAAAGACAATTTAGAAAGCAGCTTGTCTAAATGTTAAAGTTGAAGATTTTCCTGGGGTGTATTACCTGGTTCCCTGAGGACTATAATAGGTGCACAAAAACTGAAAATTTTGCTAGATCTATAGTAGTTCTTTAATAAATTTGAAAATTCTTTTTCCCCCCAAGTATTTCAAGTAAAAGAAAAAAAAAAAGTTGATTCACTCCCTAGTGAGACTATTTATGTATTTGTTTTAATTTTGAGTCATAATTATTACATACAGCTTTTTGCAACCCAGAGATTAATTTAGAATATAGAAATTTGATTTTCCTAAAAGGTATGCGCATCTGTTGTATAGTATAGAGGGACCTTGCTCGCTAGACCTCGTAACACATGGACAGAAAGAGAGACAGAAGCTGATGATGTGCACATGTAAGAAACATTGCCATAGCAACTCCCTTGTAAACTCTTATTATTAAGCCAAACACTGAACAGGTGAGATTTGAAGAATCCACTTCAATATCTACAGCTCATGCAGCTTTATTACTCACCACAAACAGAAATAAGGAGACAAAGCTTTGAGTTATTATTCATTTTATTTCAAGTTTAGAATAAAGAAATCAAAGGTGGAAATTCAAGGCTTAGCTACACACTGTGTGTTGCTTACCAGTAGGAAGGTCAACATGCTGCAGCTCGTTTCGCACCAGGCCCATGTTGTTGGGGGAAGAAGTGGCAAAAGACAGAAAGCTGGTCAGACTCACCCATTCGAGCCCCCTGTGGAAGAAAAGCCACCATGTAACGGTCAGTTTGCTTCTTCTGTGCTTCTCTGAGCGTGTAGCGCTAGCTGATATTAGCTTAGCATAATCTGCTTTCCTTTCTAATAAGAAGTGCATCTGAATCAATTCTTCTGTATTTTCTCAGGGACTCATTTCTGTTCAGTTAGCCTCATGGTGAACCTGGTTCCACTTCAAGTTTCTTCCTGATAAAACAGAGGGGTTGTGTTGCCCTGACAACACCTCCATGCTGAGGATGAGTAATTGCTGCAAAGTCAATGACTCAATGAAATTTACTGCATGTAGATAACTAGCTTATTTTTACCAACTTATCTAAAAGATCAGAAAAAAGTTAGGCTTTAGAATTTAATTAGAAGTTATTGGTTCTGAAGTCATTTGTCTTTTGAGATTACTTGCATTGTGAAATGGTGCGAAACAAATAAACCAAATGGAGCAAAATTTAAAATGCAAAATAACTCCATATGCTTTTTCACCACTGGCTTGCAGTGGTGGAACTCTGGATAAATAGCAAAGATTTTACCTGACTTCACAAGAGTGTACACTGAGTTCTTTGTGCAAAAGACCACTGGTTAGGTTGTACACCAGTACAGACCCATTGCTGGTGCCTGTGATCAGAAAACAGAAACAGAGCAGCACATAAGAAACATGACACAGAGTTTCTTATCACCATGACATCTAGATGTGTGTTTGATCAGAGAAAAAGTTACACAATCCAACTGTTTAGGCTCCCTGAGAATGGTGCAGGAAATAACACATTAACTTCACAGATCAACAAACCCCAACTGCTTAAACTCCCATGTGACTTTTGATACATTGAGAAACTCCAGGGAGGTCTAACAGTCTTTTTTTTTCTTGTCTCTGGCTGTTCTTCATCTAAATGATACAGATGTGTGCCTGATATAGTGTTGTAACAATTCATCAAATTTGAGGACCTTGATTTGTAAATTTCCTCGAGGCAAATTATCTGCCTCAAGTCTTCGTTAAATTATGTTTTTATGTTTGTTGTGTTATGCTCAGATGCTTATTTGATTTGCACAATAATCTCACTTCCGCTAATGAGCCGTTGATGAATGGACGGAAAGAAGCACCGCCGAGGAGGAGACAAGAAGTTTAAATCAAAAAAGTTTTGATTAGGACTGTATTTTAAACAATGAAGTGTTTCCTTATTTTAAAAAATTGAACAAAATGGCTTCCTACTATTAATTTTCTCTTTCATAGTTTTCTAGCTTAAGAAGCTACTACAGAACAGGATACATTTTTATTTGATGACTCAATTAATCATAAGAATAATTAATAAATTACTGAAATAATTGTTCACAACAGGCCTTGTCTTGATGCTTTCCTACCCACCTGCCGCCAGAAGAGGCTGATAGTGGTTGATGTTCTTGGTGGTGAGAGGTGGACACATGCGGATGGCAAACGGAGGAAGTGGCAGACCAGACAGGAGGCCAATGAGCAGGAACTTCAGCTGGACCTCCTGCTGGTTAGAAGATGGAGGAAGAGCCTCACCAGCAATCAGTGTCTGACCTGAATAAATTACACAGAAGCCATTTTTAAAACCACAGAAGACAAAAAGTGAAAGCTAAATGCTAAATACAGAGGAAATTTGGAAGAAAAATTGTAATTTCTTAAGTTTTATTGTTTTTTGTTTTAAGTCAAGAACAAATAAAGTTTATTCATTACACCAATGGTTTTCTGTTCTGGTTAAATCCACTGTACTTCATGTTTTAGATGGGTTCTCCCCATCATACCATTAAGTCTTTGTTGACCACTTATTCATTTACATTTAAATTCAATCTAATTTGCCTCTATCAAAAAATTTAAATAAATCAGGCAAATCAGACAATGAAGCTTTAATGATCATTGTCAACATCATATAAAATACTGCATCCAATGTAAATAAAAAAATAGCAGCAGAGCTAGTATATAATGAAAAATAACAAGAAATTTATACCAGAAAATAAGAGTAAGTTTTACATAACAGTAAACAAATTTACTGTTAAAAAAAATAACAGTAAATATGCAAAATTTCCACTAGTTTTAAATGAATGTATTTCAAATTATTAAAACCATTCTTCAACAATGTGAACAGAGTGACTTTTCTGCTGTAAACATCAAACTGCCTCTGTTTTGACATATCAGATGGTGATGGTGGTGTTGTGTGTACTCTTACTGATCATGCTATTGAGAGAAAGATCCTGGATTCTTTTCTGGTTTGGACCCAAAGGAGCTCCACAAAACGACACGGGGGAGTAGAGAGGCGACAAACCAGAACTGAGGAGGAAGAACATCAATCAAAAATTATTTTGTTTGTCTTCCTGCCAAATGAACAGTATTTTTTTATTATTATTAGACTGCTGATCCACTGAGCAAGAACAAAAGGTCAAAGAACAAAAATATTTGGTTAATACAACCCCAGCCCAACACTGAAAGAGAAAGAAAATAATACACTAGGTTCCCACAGTGGAAAGAAGGCTCCATTAACCATAGAAAGACTTTGCAATTCCCCATTGCAAATACTTGACAACAAAATTTTTGATTATTTATGTTAAAATAGAATGACTTTTTAACATACCAATCAAACATAAACTATTCTATAAAAATAGTTCCAGCTTTCACCTACCCTGGATTGGAAACTGACCGCCCAGTGTGTGCTTTCAGCTCCCAGAGCATGACTCTTCCATCGCTGACCATGAGGGCAGCTTTGTTCTCGTTTACAGGGCAAATAACCATCCGGTACGGGCGGACCGTCTTAGTCACTCTTATGGCATCGCACTGGGAGCGCAGGTCATAAACAAGCTCCTGGACACTCTGTTCTGGGTCTGTTAAGGGAGGAAAATGAAAATTTTAAAAGAAATTATGAGAAGGAGATTTAAGCAGGAAGACGTCCATGATGGAGTAAATCAAGAGAAGATAAAATTTCACAAAAGGTTTAGCATCCAGGTACAGTGGATCAAAGATACACAAGAAGCACAGACAAAGGTTAATTTCAATGCAGTATTAGCTGGAGCAACAATACATGGGAGAAATCTGAGTAAAAAATGAGTAATGCAAATGTTGTGTGAGAAATTAGGTGGTGAAGTTCCTGTTTCCATACCCGCTGCTTCCTCTTGTGCAGATGTTGAGCGGCACACCCGCAGCGTGATGCAACCGTTCTCATGCAGACAGTAGAGGGCGTCGCGCTGTGCGCATGGAATTACCTGAGGAAGAAAAAAAATGGTTCTCTCATCGAGTTTAATAAAATAGTAGAATAATGTGTAATTTGTTCATTCAAACACAAACAAACTAAACTGCAAAACATTTAAACAATACATGAAACTTGAAAATTCATAAGCCTTCCTATGAATTTTGAATACTTTTCAACAATTTGCCAAAATTCTTTAACACATTCTAAATATTACGCATTTAACTTGTTGGGTTTTATTATTTGAATGTTCCACAAATCATAACAACATAACACTAAAGTCAACGTCCAATTTGGTAATTGTTGTAAATAATTATTTCACCATTCTTTTGAATCTGGGTCAACTTAAATCCACTCAATGTCTGCAATAATAATAAAACATCCTACCCTTATAGTTGTAACTTATTTCAAGTATCACTTGTAATTTGTGACGCCCTTACTTTCTTTGTGAAATAATAATTATTTACTTGCACACCAGATCGTAAATAAAGAACCACAGATTCAATTTAAAACCTCAGATTAAGCTTATAAGGCTTAAAGTTGAGCAAAGAGAAATATTTTATGTGCTTTTGCCTATTGGTTTTGTCATTAAATAAAAAACTGAAATGAGCTCAAGTAGTGATGTGGCAAATCAAACATAAAAAATGACTATAAAGCCAACACTAGAACATAAAACTACCACAAAGAATATGCAGCGTTGAAGGAAACTTGAGAAAGCGCAGCATTCCCGTGAAGTTTCATGTTGACCAATCGAGATCATTTTGTCAAACTTTTCAGCGATAGCGTATACAGTCCCTCACCTGGGTAAAGGGGACACCTGAGCGCTCAATGGCCACCACACCCACAGTCTGGCTGAGCTCCAGGTCTAGGATTAAAATCTCTCTGGGATAAAGCAGCAGCATGTGGTTCCTTTTGGATGGCAGGTAGGACAGCTGCAGACAGTCGTTCAGCGTCACTGCCTCTGCACTGCAACATCGCACCGCAGGAAAGAAACAAGGTCAGTTATTACCCTAACTTTTCCATCCATGCACTGGAAGACTTGACAGTGAAATAGAAAATTAAAATGACTAAAAAATAAACCTTTGAACATTTTATCACAGTAAAATTTCAAACTTTATTGTATTTTCAGGGATTTTAGATCCAGATGCTGCACACATTCCTCTACTTAGGAAAGGATTTAAACCTAGTTGATCTGTTTACTAAATTAACTTTACAATGTTTTTCTTATCACTCATTCTCTTTTAAAGTCACCAGTTGGAGTGTTACCATGGACCTGTGCCCATGAGCAGTGCTGACAAGTAGTCTCACTGGGAAAAAAACAGGTTAACTGAAGGCCAAGGCAGAAACTTACGTGGGTTTTTCATTGGTGATGAGCACTTTCACTTTATTAAGGGCTTTCTTGGCACCAGTAGGTGCAGGAGTTGCAGCAGGTGCAGGCTTGGTGTGTGCTGGGCTTGCATGAGGACTGGCAATGTACACCTTTTTCCCAGCACTGCTTGGTGGTTTGGAATGGGAAAAATCTGTGATGAAAACAATTCCTTCGCTGGTCAGCACTGCCAAAAAAGAAACAAAACATAAGTGATTTAAAATACATGATGTTCCTACTAATCCAAATCTGTTGTAATTAAGTCTTCCTGTAAGTTTGCATTTGACAATTTTTGAAATGTCAAATAGTTGTCAGTCATACTTTTTCCATAAAAACATGGCACAAAAACTGAAATTTTACCAGCAGTTTCATAGTTAAAGAAGACACTGTTGTTGTACAACAGTCTCATGAAGAAGATGCTCAGGGTTGTCTGTAATTTTTGGGATTTCATGAAGAATCCTTCTTTGTACCATAATCTCCAGAGGTTCCACAGTCATTCCCAAAACAGGGTCAGGCTTCTTTATCAAGTTGTTGAGCTTTTTATGTCCCTTTCTGATGCTGCTACCCCAACAGATCGTGGCAGAAGACAGTACCCTCTCTGCAAGAAACTTACAAAAATATGCACCTTCTTGCTACAACATGAAATAACCCAAACTTCCTCAACAAGTACAGTCTTTTCTGTTTTTTTTTTGTTTTTTTTTGTAGATGCCAATATTACTGCAACCCCAGTCCAGAAGTGAACAACTAAAAACAATGCCATTATTAGACCTACATGCCATGTTAGACGGATCAAAGGGGTCGAAGGAAAAGGAGAGGATATTCTCAGCATAGCTCTTCTTCCATAGCTTGGTTCCAGTGTCTCCATTCCACAGAACGATGTAGTTAGGAGGATGAACGGCTAACAGCAGGTCACGGGACGCATCCTGATTCCACAGCCACTCCAAATCTGACACAGAAAAACAGGGCGGACAAAGAAATGAAGAGCAGCAGGAAAATAAACAGTGCTATGGAGAACAAAAACAATAGACCAATAGTTTGAGGGCTGTCTCTTGTGGTGTATGGCAAATGACTGAGCCAGAGCTTCATAATCAGTTACTTCAAGATCCTCACCCTGAATAGGTTTGGAATGCTCCTGGATTTCGCAGTGAGCTGTCCCACTGACCACGTCCCACACTATGATCTTCCCAGATGCGTCTCCTGAGGCGAGCCGCAGGCAGTAGGGAGAGCTCAAGTTGTGGTAGTAATTTTCTCTTGACCATTTCACCTAGAAGCACAACACTTACTCAAATAATTGTAACATGTTGAGGAAATAAGTTCATGATTGATAAAAAAAACAAAAAAAACACAAAAGAAAAACACCCACACATGCACACAATGCTGCAATTTATACCTGAAAAAGGAGAATCGCAAATCACTCAAGTTCCTGTTTAAATTGTAACTTATCCATTTGGATTTCATTTTGACTTTACATAATATCTAAATGATTTAAAATCAACAACTTAACTCATTTAACTTAGGAAAACTCACCCTGACAACATTTGCTTTGTGCCTCTCCAAGACCTGGATGGTCTGAGCAGTCTTTGGATCGATTATTAGAATACTTGAGTGACATCCCTGTGCTATTAGCCCCTGCCACCCCCTGTAAGACATGGAAAATACACAGGATGGATGTAAAACTAAATAAAAACAACAAAGTTTAGGTGCATAAAGACAGCTAAACCATATGTGACTTTATGGTTATTTGAAGAAGAAGATCACATATATACACGAAATGACTATAAAAGACCTAACATACAGAGTATGTTCACAGCTGGCTTGAAAATGTTTGAATATGTTCTGTAGTTTTATTTCAGCTATGTCTGCATTATGGTTAACTACTTTCAAGGCTATGTTAATAAAACCATTAGTTGTTTTTTATTTTTTTTATTTTAATTGACTTCAATATATTTTGAAAGTCAAAGCACATATCTTTTTTATTTTTCTGTCTTATGCAAAGTTCTTCTGGTTCAGTGCGTTTGATTTTGTTCTCTGTTGTCACAACAAGTCGGGATAGATGGCATGTCATACTAAACCTGGTTTCTCTGTTGCCACATACTTGGTCAAAAAGATTGCTGTAAAAATTGTCAACTCAATGGAATCAGCTGTGATCCCTTAGATAGCATTTTTTTTCCAACTAGCATGACAAGTGACTTTCAATGTGTTGTATTTAATAATGGTTTAATAATACAATAGGTTCCCACAGTGGGAAGAAGGCATACAAAAATGCAAATCTGGATATATCATTGGATCGGATCTGATGGGACTGCAATTCATTGCACTGATATGCACTGAGATTGTGTCAAATTGAATTCTACATATGGATATGAACCGGACTGGAATGGTGAGAAAATGCTTATCGTGAGAATTAAATGAATGTATTTAACTGAATTTGATTCGGTTCTAAGAAATAATGGTAAAATCAGTGTTCAAAATATTTTACCATTTCATTTCCAAAATATAAAGAAGTACATTTGTTGTAAACAACATACGCTGAATAAATTAACACAATGATGTCAGGTTTGACAACAACGAAGAAAAATCCCATAAGGTAGGATTCGGTCCAAGCAAACCTAACATCACATGACACAAAAATGCCCTGCAAGACTGCTTGTTGATAAAATTCTACATTGCCCACACGCGATGGCACTAGGAGGTTTTCAACAGTAAAACCACAAATTTAGTCAAATAGTTTCAATAAAAATAACGATTTTATCTGACAGCCGCAATGTCATTAGCGAGTGAATTAAATAGCAACACAGCAATTATGCTAACGGCGGAAGTGCAGCACTCACCAGTCTACGGCTGTTTTATTCTGCAAATTAAGCGTGCCAGTCAGCGTCCGAGCAGCGAGTTTGATGTTGACAGTGTAAGGAATCATTGTCGGCTGTAAACCTTGATGCTACATTAACATTTATTAACTACAAGCTGCGAAAATTACTGCGCTTCTGGATGTTCGGCTATGGTCTGAATACTACAAGGAAGTGAATAGGAATTCCATAAACACAACCGTGCAGCAACAAATTCCATCGCAGTAGGGTTCCGCAGATGACGTTTTGAAACGTCACAAAATAATTAAAAGTGATGTAAAATTAATTTATCTCAGTTTTTCAAACTGATATTTTTTCTAAACTATTTAAACAAACAAACCATTTTATCCACAATTGAACGGTACATGGGAACTGATAGTGAGCTATATTTTGCAAAAGATTTTTTGAGACATTTTTCTTGAAGGAAAATGTTATAAGTTAATTGACTAACAATGCAAAAATAATGTGTTCTCTTTGTCATTGTAAACAACAAACATATGAAACTAGGTATAGAATGAGAATTATATATACTTATTTCATCACATAGATGCAAGAATAGACATTTTTGGTACCAAGTGTGACTTGACACTTTGTCATCTCCATTTGCTGCTAGAGTTTTTCCCTCTCATAAAAGAAAATAAATAAATTAAAATAACTCTTGTATTAACATAGGCAGTCTCTGGAGTTTAACTGAGCAGCTGCAATCACCAACACTCGCCAGTCGCCATCAGGGAGACTCCGACACAAACGCATCCTATTAGCTGCTCCAGATTGGCCATCCTGCAGCCCAGATGCACATGACCCTTTTGCGCCCCCTAAATGCAGAGATATTGTGATTAAAGCATGATTGGCACATTGCTTATTAATTATAATCTAGGACACATATGCACAGTGGTGGGCAGAGGGCAGGCAGCGCTATGTGCCAGGCCGATGTCACACGGAGGCTAATTCAGGCTGACACGCAGTCAGAGCATAGTCACACACACACACACACACACACACACACACACACGCACACACACACACACCTACACACACACACACACACATATGCTACAGCATTCCCCCGACACACGGACGTCACCTATAGGCAACAGAGAGAGGAGGTGAGGAGGGAATGTTGCTCCCATGAAGACTCCACAGCACTGCAGCATAAAACTAAGATCTACTGAAAACCAATAAGGTGCAACTTTATGTAGCTTACAGTATTTGAATATCTGCATATTTAATTTCTATATGCTAAGATTAGCAGCCATAATTATGCAGATGATATACAGCTCTACATTACAATATCACTTTCACTCCCTTTGCTCTCTGTTTGCCTCTCTAAGCCTTCCCTTTGTTTCAGAGTGATGGAGTTAGCTGTAGAAAGTTTCTAGAAGATGATAGAAATGATACACCAGACTACATATAAATTATTCAATACATACTGCCACACAAAGTTTTTCCTTATTATCTCAAATTTAAAGATTTGAGATATAAGTATTTCCTAAGTAGATCCAATGCAAATTTTCAAAGGATTTCATTCATCTATAATAAACCATTCTTTACCGATGTGATGCTACTCTGATGGGAAAACTGAGAAATGCTTTGATTAGCACCAGGTAGGCCTAACTTCTGCCAAATCTATACACATAAAAAAATGTATACACATAGGACATATCTGGCGACATGAAGGCCAGAAGATCCATACAAGCAACACAAAATGTGCCATCCTAAAGACATTCAAGATAAAATTAGACCAAATGCTAGTGTCCCATCTAGGGGGTCACAAAGGTACCCAGGACAACATGGGTTGTCAGGCTCACTTAACTCAGTTAAGGTCTGTGTTTGTGAATCAACAATAAATGAAGAAGTTGGGTAACAATTTCTCCAATTAACTCCAAAGTTAAAATACCCAAAACCATCTTAAAGACTTTTGGAAAAATGTTCTGCGGACTGATGAGACAAAAGGCAAACATTTGAGAATGTATGTGTCCTGTTAGATCTGGTGTATAACTATCACCAATGAATGTCAGAAAATACATCAGATTTTGCTGCTTTAAAACCTCACACCAAAAGAATCATGAAAGAAAATAAGTTTGTGACCTTACGATAATTTCAGATCATTTCCTCCCTTTGGTTCACTGTGAAGTTCACTGATAACTAATTTTCTTTCCTACCTTAAACTAAATGATCGAACAAAGATTTCTAAATGCAATTTGAGATTTTGGAAAATTATTATTATAAAATGAAAATTTCTATGCTTTTGGGAGTCAATTCTGACTGACAAAAACATAAAAACTTTAAAATACGGGCTAATCATTATTTTACCATATTTCCTCTTCCTGCTCCCTTTTGACTCCTGTATAGTAATTGTTGTAAGAAAATGCATTTGCAAATTAATTATGCCATTTTTTAAAATCAAGCGAATTAACTGATTGATTGATTGATTGATTGATTGATTGAAAAAAACTTTGGATTTCTGAAAATGAAGAAAAGGAATTCTCGATATTTATCATGTACTTCTTGCCTTTTGAGCTCTATGTGTCTTTACGTTGCTAGTTAAAACCTATGCCAGCTAGTCTGACCAAATTTTCATTACAGACATTAAATATTGAAGAATAATTCAAAGAAGAATTTTTTTTTTTTTCTAGGAGCTGCAGGTGTGACTTTGTCGTTTCCAGTCAAGTAGAAGCCATTAAATGGACACAGATAAAAACCATGCTGACTGAAGAAAGGTGAACTATGTGTCCCTGGCCGATGAATGTCAAATGAAGCCTATTTTAGCAACAGTCCAGTGATTTGGGGTTGATGTGCCAACTTCTGCCCTCATCATAACCCGACATTCAACATGACATTTTAGGAGGACATCCGTTTCCACGACTGGTAAAGGTCAGTTCTGTTATCCTGTCAGCAAGATGCCACAAACTCTGACCCTGAAGATGGAGGCCAGAAGAAGTAATGAAAATCAGCATGACTTCTGATACATTTTAACAGCAACTAATTTATTAATGTAAGAAATAATTTTTTCAGACGGTCCTAATAATTCTGGCATCCAAACAATATTAGTTAGTGAGACAGGTGACTTGAGGATTGTTAGATTTAGAGTTTCCAAGTTTCCTCCCATCTGTACCAGTGTGAAAAAGATCCAGCAAAAAGTATCATGGAAAAGAGACTAATTTGATGTTAGGAAAGTATAAAAAGTAGCCATGAAGAGGATTAGGCTTCTTTCACTTCAGTGTGACAGCTTACAAAAAACAATGGAAAAACCTTGAGAGTGCTTTCAAACATTTTCTTATATTTAGCTTATTTATTTTATGGACAAGGTATCATGGTGGGGAAGAACCGAAAATGCAGACAGGCAGGAAGGAACAAGAAATGCAAATTTATCTTTTGAGGTGAGGAAATTAACCAACTACACAGACACAACATTTTTCAGCTAGGAAAATAGCTTATTAAACAGTTTATAAACTGCTGGCAGTCAGGAGTTCATGAGCTCATAGTGTGTGAGAACCACACATTAGTCATTTTGGCAGCAGGCTCCAATTTTAGATTGGTCAAAACAAAAAATAAGTTAAACACAGATTGAAGAGAGTACATAATCTATTGTTTTGGACAGCCTACATACTTGTAAAGACAATACTTCTGCATAAATAATTGTACTAAATGCCTGAAAGTGAACAAAAGCTGTATCTTGATCTTAAAAACAATTTGACCCTGGAGTGACCTTGAGAAACACCTCTGAGATTGTTTTGTAACTACAAGTGAGGACGTCTATTGTCTAAGGATATTACTCAACGTTAAGAAATATTGAGGTGGAGAGGGATGCTTAGAAAAGATGTTTCTTGGCTGAACCTGAAATTCCTTAGGGGCTGGTTTGCTGAACTTGGACCAGAACTTGGATTTGTTTTTTGTGGGTTTTTTTATTATCTTTCGGTGCCATCTCATTCCCTACTCTTCTCTCAGTGCAACCTTCAGTCCCACTCATCCACCTTTCTTGTTTCCCTTACGTCACTCGTTCCGTCTCTCATTTCTCTCTACATTATTTCCTCTGCTTTTCCTTTTCCTCCTGTTCTCTCCCTCCCACCATCTCCTCCTCTGCAGTCCTGCTGCGTTCCTTCTTTATTTACTGCAGAAACTGCAGAGTTTTCCAGCGCGCCCCGACACTTTAGGCTCTGATGGATAGGCCTGCCAGCGGACAAGTGTGATAAATGGTGAGGTGATGGATAGATCTGCTGGGGCAGTGGAGACATCACAAAAGCACTTTTGCTGTTTCACAGCTCTCCAACAGGCAGCGGAAGGGCCTGAGGCCAGCCATTTTGTGCCAAGCCATGGGCCCCTAATGGAGGAGCTAGGGTCTAATGAGGCCATGTGATTAGACAGCAGAAGGACGGGGGAGTGACAGATGTGGGGCTAGTAACTTAACTCAAACAGGAAGAGTGTGACTTTGCTAAAGTTGTGGAATGAGGGTTGCACAGGGATGAAGTGGTTATGGCTGCTGGCTCATATTAAAAACTCCCCTCTCAAAATCCAAACAGTGCCTGGCCATTTTTGTTGTTGTTTGCATGTTCTCCCTATGTGGGTGTAGGATTTCTCCAGGTACTCTAGTATCTTTCTACAGTCCAAAAGCTTGCATGTGAGGGTAATTGGAGAATTTAAATTCCCCCTTAGTGTAAGTGTGTGGGTGAAGTGCTGTTTGTCTCGTGTGTATCAGTGCTGTCAAGTGATGGACTTGCAAATTGGATTTGCTTAGATTTGGGGCCCCTCTGCATGAGGTAAAACTATAGAGTATCTTTGGTCGTTGGCCCATTTTGTAAACACTAAATCAATCAATCAATCAATCAATCAATCAATCAATCAATCAATCAATCAATCAATCAATCAATCAATCAATCAATCAATCAATCAGTAAGTGACCAAAATCAATATGTTACAATTATGTTTCAATTTATTTATTTTTTGTTGTGCATGTATTTCCAGAAAGAAAAATAATCTCATAGTATTTTAGCGTGTAATATTTTGTACAAACTCATAATAATCCTGTGGAAACATGTTTGCCATTAAATTTAGTTGTGATCTCCCATTTGGACCAAGAAACATAGAAATATGAGAAATAACAATCCAAGATCAAACCATGCTATCTCTTATTGACCTCTTGCTCGTTGACATTCCTTCCAGGAGTCACAAAAAGCAACTTTAAGTTGCTTGATTATCAGGTGTTAAATGCCCTCCTATAGAGTATGAACTGATGCATATATGCTATGAAACATGCCCTGGCAGACAGCTCCATTCTGCAACAAAAAAACTAAAAACTAAACAAGCAAAGTTACAAAGAGGTGAAATGACACCAGCTCCCAAAAAGTTCTTCCACTGCAAAAATATGTACAAAATGATTAAAGATTTGATAAAATCTTGCCTTTGCTGTTGGTTTTACAGTGAAAATGCCAGTTCGCCTTTCACCATTGGCTCATAATAGATAGCATGAAGACCAAAATGGTGAAGTGTGCTTATTACTGGACTTTCTTCCTAATAACTTCACAATCTCATAACCACATGGATACACATAGGTTACAGATGCCCTAAATAAAGCCAGGCAGGTTTGATTTATTAAACTGACAGCTCAACTATATCGATTGTTGCTGTTTTTCACAAAGAAAATTCAGTGAAATAGACCACTTAAGGATACCTAAAATGTTTGACTTAAAAATTATGTTGTTTCAAAAGTAAATATGCCATATACTGAGGAAGTGTATGTAGACTTCTAAATTTGGAAAAGAAATCTGTTATCTATGGAATAGAAATAATTTGTGAGAAAGCAGTCATGTCTGTGTCTCTATGGTGTGCGTAAATCCCTGGTTTCACCGTCAAACCATCTGAATATGTTTATTTGCTCTTCTACTTATTCTCCACAAGAGACTGCTGTTGTTCCATGTTTAGGTTGTGACGCTGCCACTTCAACACGGCTTTGACTGAGGAGCGAGTGTGAGTGTTTGTGAGTTTTAATTGCAGAGCTGAGACCAGCAACAGAGAAAAGCAGATCTTCTGCAGGTGCAATGACAAAAAATATCAATATTAAAATGAGCAACATGAACCTCAGAACAGTTGTAATTGCCTAAAGAATCCTTCGAAATTGGACCCTCTCTGTTTCTAATCACACATTGTACCACTAATAATGAAAATAATCACTTATCTATTCAGTGGGGCAATCAAATTATAATTTGGTTATTATCATAATCAATAAAGATTTAGAAGTGAGCCCAGCTGAGCATCGCTGCAAATGAGCAGCTCCTTGGAGCTGTTTTAAGTCAGTGAAAAGCTGAAACTGATTTTCATATAAAAGTCATTGTCATGGACACATCAGGATATTTTAGCACTCAGAGCCTTTACATATGATGTGGGGAGGGGTACTTCTTAATAAATCTAAACAACCTTTGTGAGAAATGTGTCACTCCAACTGTCATCCACCCTTGCCAGTTCCGCCTATAAAAATACACTTTTCCAAACACCATTCTGATATCATTCCTGCCACTTATGAGATTGAATGTTTGTAATACCTAATAGCTCTGCTTACATGTGACGATCATAAACACGTCAGTCAGCTGACGTTTAATAGTGACAACTGCTTGGCTGCAGGTAAACTACTATCAGTCTCCTACAGTTACCTTCCAGGCTCTCAGCTGCCCACTTTAGTAAATAAGCAGAATTTAACTAGAATGCAGTTTACTGCTTGTGACCTTCTTTGTTCACCAGATGAACCTCTTTAAGCACAGCATCATAATGAATTCACACTGGAGCCAAAGCCAAACCAGTACCCTACTGATGATGCAGAGGAATTTTAATCTTCATGCTTATTAAGTTTTCATATAAAGACTCAAACACAAAACTCAAACTTTTTTATTTATTTCAGTTCAGTTCAATTTAGTTTTTTTTTTGTTTTGCTTATTTGGTTCTGTTTAAAACTGATTTTTTTTTTTTAAACTAAAAACAACTGAAATAGTAGTTAAGCTAATTGTTTTGGTGTTCTTGTCTTCCTTCGACTTCGTGCCTTAAATCAGTATGAAGTTCTACGGAAAATTAAGATATTAAATAAAACCAATTAAAACATTTTAACAAACGTCGGCCTACTTAAAATGGATGTCCATACATGGTTTAGTATTCACTCAATACTTTGTCAAGGCTAGATTTGCATGAATGACTGCATAAGTGCAGCAAGATAAGAAGCTAAGATGCCTGCGGCTTTTCTGAGATGCAATAGAAGCTCAAGTTTTTGCTTTAATAGCTCCCTCCAGCGTGTTTCTGGTATCTCTCATCTTCATCTCAACAATACTTCAGAGATTATCTGTGAGATTCTGCTCAGGCCAGTTTACTGGCTTATCAAGCATAGCAAGACCATGGTCATTTTTCCAGGTATTGGTATGTAGCGAGGGAAGGTGCCAAGTCCTACTGGAAAATGAATGAAAGCATCAAATCCATCAGGCTTTTAAGTAGAGAGAAGATCTAAAACTTTCTAATAGATGACTTGACAAAACGGAATGGACCAACAGAAAACATGATTCCCTAAATCATCATAGATTGTTGAAAATTTTATGTGGATTCCAGTGTGTGGAAATGGGATTTCCTAATCAAATCTAAATGTTATTTTTATTTGAAAAGATAAGGAACAGTCTAGCAAGAATGTTTTTCTTTTATTCATTGGCACATATAAGACGCTTCTGAAAGTTGCCTGGTTCTGTAGTGCCAACATATGTGGAGTGCAGCAGTTGTAGCTCATGTCCTGAAATAATCTGAAATGATCCTCTTGACTCTTGATGCACTGACTCCAGTCACAATCCACACCTTATGAATCTCCCGCAAATTCTTTGATGGACTTTGCTTTATGGACCTCTGCTTTATTGGGGCTGACGTTGTCATGCAGAGTGTGTACGTTTTTCTACTCTTCTTTTTTCATCCACTCAATTTTCCATGATTTAGCTAAGCCTACTAGTTGTAGGAGATTGGGCTCAATTCCAATATTTCAATGTCAAAAATTCTGTAAAAACAGAAATTATACAATATCAGAGGAACTGAAGTTTCAGTCTTCATTCACCATAAGACGTAATAACTATTAACATTAACTGAAAGGAACATTTAACATACATCAGATTGTACGTTAAATCATAACTACTATTTATTACACTTTTTAATTGAATTAGTGAAATGAAATAACTTTTTGATTAGATTTTAATTAATTGAGAAGATCCTGTGTCTGTGCAATACCATGGCAACAATAGTAAGCTAATGGATTTTAAATCTATCTGATCTATTCTCAATTAATGAGGATACAATTCTGTTTTCCTCTTACTTTTTCCTTATGTATTTAAAATAACATGAAGATGTGGGATGATTCTACTACAAAAATTCTTCTGGAAGATTTTTTTTGTTTGTTTTTAAAAAATTACTCAGGTGAATCAAAGTAGTTACCATCAACCACTGGTAGGATGGTAATGCGACTCACAATCTGGTGGAGGTCGCTCATACTTATTGTTTTTATTCTTATTCTGATTGGGGGTCATAATCTCTTTTTGTAAACAATCAACTAACTCAAACAGGAAGCAGAACTCCAATGAATGAAAAACAAAATCTTAGGTATGTGTGTACATTTTGTGAAATACTGCAGTAGGAGTTGTTGCTGCAGAGTTTTAATGCAAGGAATGTTAAAAAAAAATACATTGTTGCCAACATGTATTGCTATGTAGGGTAAGGGTGTCTAGGAAGCAGAGCAACTAACAAATGTCATTGGTTACTATTACTACCAACAGGAAGATGGTTAATTTAGAGGTGATGACATTCCCAGTTCAAAGTGTTTTCCCAGCTTCAACTTCTAATTCCAAAAGCAAATGGGGAAGCAGCAAAAGGAAGACATTAAGTAGAAGAGATGTAACCCATAGGTAAAATGGACAATATTTTTTAAGTAATATTTAGGGCAAATGCTTATTGAGAAAAGATGGCCTGAAACTCTTCAGTATTGTAGACTTTATGTGTGAGCATTTCACCTATAGGCAGTTCAAATGTTTGGCAGATACGTATTCTAAAAACACAATAAAAGCATTTACTATCCTGACACCTTTCCTGTTTGTTTCTTCCTCTTAGCGTTGAATTGTCCCTTCTTTTCTCCCTGCAGCAGCCCCGTTCCTCACCTGAGCACTGGTGGGAAGACACACACAACGAGACACTGTCACACACGCACGCCACACATAGAGCCAGATGAGGAGGAAACTTTTTGAGGTTTCTAGCTGTGAAGAGAGCCGCCTAATTAAAAAGATCATGAATATTCATGAGACACTTGTACTGCTGCAGCTAATTACATATTCAGAGAGGCTCGGGCGGTCGCCGGAGATGGTGTGAGTAGCCTGATTCAACTCAGGCACACTGACAACTCAATAAAACCAGAGCAAAAACGTTTCGCTTGTGCACATGTCATTGGCATGTGGACACAAGGGAAACCTGCTGACTCCACATCTACATTTTTGTATCTATAAATGAATAGAAAACATAGTGAAAGCTTTGAATATATATATATATATATATATATATATATATATATATATATATATATATATATATATATATATATATATATATATATATATATATATATATTTATTTTTTTTTTTCTGAATCTTTGTTTTACTGCAATGCTTTGTTAACCTTTTTTTGTAACTATTAAAACAGATCTCAGTTTATTCACCAATAACCATGACCTGGTATAAAATTCTCACAGTATGACAGCATTGAGTAAAAATACTACAGCTTCTAGGTATTTTCCCAAATTATAAAAAAAATCTATAATATGATCCATTTTTTATTAATATCATTATTACTTAAAACAAAAACACAACGGTTGTCTGTCTAGTTTGTGTCAAGCAAGATCACCTAAACATTTTCTTGGCATGTAAATATTGGGTCGAAAATCGAACCTTGAGGAATCCAACACATCATCTTTGCTTGCTCAGATTGATATACATTTAAAAATTGCATTTTGTATTATACTTGAAATTGGTACTTTATCCATAAATCTGTCATCAGAAATGGACAAAATACATGTTCTTTTGATTTTAAAATATTACTGGACAAGCCTCCTTTTATTTCAAAAATATGTAACACATAAAAAACCAAGGCAAATGTAATAAGTAGTAAGTTTAGAAAAATTAAGACAGGAAGTGGAAAATAATGGGGGGAGGGGAAAAAAACAAGAAAGATGGAAAGAGCAGTGTTGGGAATTACAGTGCAGAGTCTGATGGGTTGGCTAATCACCACTTTGCCCTCCCTAATGTGGAGCCCCTGTGGCAACTGAACATGTTTTATTCACAAACTTATTACATCGCAGTCCACATCCGCTGATAACTGGCTGTTAGTGCATGATCTCAGTATGATGGAAACATATTCAAAACACATAGGTATAAACTAATATCAGATAATGGGATATAAATGTAGGCTCCTCTGGGAATCAATATATTGGTTGATTGAAATACTAATAATTAATTTACCAGTTTCAAAAATTAGCTACTTAAAATATATTATTTGATTAATAATTGCACAGCAATGTAAATACAAAAATGTATTCTTGAAAAAATTGTCTGTGCAAATATTGGGCAGTGGTGAAGAATTGCTGATCACACACAATGGTTTTAATTCAAACACATTCTGGGTTTTTTTTTAGCATAAATGCCCTTTTTAAATCACCTTAACTATGCCACTCCAAAACCTTCATTTTAACCCATAAAGAGGTTCACTTTTTTGTACACTTTGGATCATTGTGCTGTTGTACAAACCAAGTACATTTGAGCTTAAGGTGACACCTTGTTTTTCTCATTTGACAGACAGAATAGTTTTCTATAAACAAAACAAATCATGCGGCATCGCAAAAAAAGTCAAACTTTGTCTCTTGAGTCTACAGAATATTTTCTGAAAAGCCTTGAAGATCATCAGGACATAATTGATAAGTGTCAGAGGGCTGTGTTGTTTCTGAAGGTCTGCAGTTCTTTAGATATTCAGTGCTTCTCTGACCTTCTGAAAAAGTTGAAAGTAATTTATTGAAGTAATTTTTCCCATGAATGGAAGGTCTGCTCCTGAGAAGGTTCATCCCTGTTCCTTGTTTTCTTCAGTTGTGGATAATGTCTCTCACAGTGGTTCACTTTAGTCCAAAAGACCTAGAAATTTCTTTGAAAACTTTTTAAGACTGATAGATGCCAATACCTGTTTCTTATATGTAATCAGCAATATTGAGACAATTTTTTCAAAGAATGTGGTTGATCACAGTAACTTGATAGTTTGTCAAGAATTTGGGGTGTAATTAATTAATTTTCTAGGTTGACATGGGTGGCTTTTCCCCTTTAAAAAGTAAATAATTTTTTTAACTGTATTTGCTCTGTTTGGTTGTGTCTATAATCCAAAATTGAAAAGAATGTAGTTTGGTTTTGAAATGAATTTGTGGATTCAGGTAAAACATCACTTCATCATTTATAACCAAGGACCTTATTTTAAGAAACATAAGAGGGTAGGACAAGGACAAAAGAAGCGTAAGACAGAATACTCCCAATTTAAGATGGTTCTGTAAAGGGCAATTTTCATATTTGAGCATGCACTAATTATTTTCGCTGTTAGTGCTGATGTGTGTCAAAGTCTGCTTGTCTGTGCTCACTGGGCATTTTGAGGAGGACATGCTGGCCATATGGAAAAGACAATGAAGCAGAGTAATTAAAACAGAACAAAGAAGAGAAGCACTGGCACCATAATTAGAACACTGATTAATCAGCTGATAATTTTATCTTGATTAATGTGACTGATTTTCTCTTCATTTTGACCCTAGCCAGTCAGGCCCAGTCCAATTAAATTTAAATTATGCGTCGGAATCTGTCCAGTTCTCCTCCCCCTCCTCAGTCCCCAAACAGACACTTTAATATAAAACAGCATGGGGTAAGGCAAGCAGCTACATACATGCAAGCAAAAATACTGAAACTTTCTCTTTTTTTTACCTCCTTCCTTTTTGCACAGGCATAACAGTTATTTATTTTATCCCAACGTCACAACTATCTTATCAAGGGGAAACAGGAGATGGTGCAACACTGTTTTGAAAGACTGTAATAGCTTTAACTAAAGCCCTGCACAAGGCCAAGACAGTCCTTTAGCTATCCGGTGGTGATTTAATGTGTTATTCACAAATAAATTTGTATTTAAAATGAAGACAAATTGTTGCGTTTATTGCGTTAAAGTGAACTTCCTTAAAGTTGTTAACTGTTTTACTCACGTCATGCATGTCGACCTATTGAACAATGTGTCTTATATGGATTCACTGCATCAGCATGGGGTGATTTACTTTATTACATACTTAATTATCTATAGATTAAAGTTTCATGTTGTATACACAATCTGGGTGTTTAATCTTCATCAGTGCACAAAGGGCATTTAGTTAAGACATTTAAAGGAAAGTTGAGAAATTGAATGGTGTGATAAGGACATTAGATTGGACTATTTCTATCCTCTCAGGCTTCCTATGTTACTCAAATACACTTCACTATCGCGCATCAGATTATCTTTTAGATCAAACTCCAGAGTGTCACTGTCCTGAAACTTTCAGATGCATCCCTGTTCCAACACACCACTAACATGCTGTGTTCCGCAAATGTGTTTTATTTTGTCCAAGATCACTCCAGCAGGAAATGATGGAGCATTTCATGCTGCTCAATGGTGAAATTTTGTCCTTTACAAGCATTAGATGTTATGTCCTAACTTTGCTTAAAGTACAAGTATCTGGTTAATGATCATTGTATCAGTGTGATTGATTGACCAGCAAACTGAGCAAATGGACAGATGAGCTGATTGATCTGAGAACACTAAGCAAAATATCAATATATTTCCAATTGATTTAGTAAAATAGAAATAATATTCAAACTTTTTATGACCTTAATAAAACTATTGTTCTTCAATCGCAAGACCATGTTTTGTAGCAAGTGCTGCATCTTCCCTTTCAAAATGGACTAAAAACCCTTAGAAGGTCACCAGTGATCCTTCAAAAATTCATCAGGAATACCATCGCCATTATCTCTCTGTTGAGTAAAAAATGTCTTTATAGTTGGTGAGCTAGGTTAATGAGAAATAAAAATGGAAGGCAACGGAGCAGATGATGCTTAGTTTGTGATCCTGTAGCCAGTGTTTCTCCTCTCTTATTTCTGCTGGCTTCACAAACTCATTCTGGAATAAAAAAAGAAAGAACATAGTTTAAAGACTGAATAAAAAAAGGATAAAATGTTGTCTTTCTTTAGCCATACATTGTTCACTAGTCTTCTTTCTGGAAGCCTTTTCGTTGTTGGCCTCGGCTTAACTGACTGGCTCCATGCCAGAGCCTGCTGAGAGACTTTGGGGCACTGCTGCCAATATGTGCAGAGCTCTGCGGCACACATCCTCATGTGGAAGTGCTGGCAGGTGATGGTGGTTGGAGGGCAAAGCTGCTGTCGCCCATGGCTCAGGTCCCATGGGAGAGAGCACGCAGAATGAGGGTGTTAATGCTTTCAGATTTAGTTAAAGGCTGGGTGACAGCTCTGTTACCTGTGAGGGGGCGAATGACGTGGAGAGGAGGGTAAAGGGCACCTCTTTTCCTCCTATCAAACACTAAAAAAATTTCATAAATGGATGAAGAAACCACAAAAGACACTGGATTGCAGAGAAATTAAAACAGAGGTCTATTTTACGTGTTTTAACACTGGAAACAGTTCTTACTGTAGAAATAACACCTCTGTGAAGTCTCAGTCTTTGACATAATGACACTATAAGGTGCTTATGTCAAAGGCAACATGACATTAAAAGCCAAGAATGAACTTGTAAGTTTCATGAAATGTTTTTTTTTTTGTTTAATGGACTATTAATTGGGGTAAATAACTTTTTTCAGTAGCAAGGTTCTGTGAAATGGTTATGAGTATTAGTAGGAGTACATGTGGAGTGTTAGTTCAGATGCATATCCAGGTTTATATACGTAAATAAACGTAAACTGTTTGAACTTTCTTTAAATTTGTGCTCATTTTTATAGACTCTCTTCAGATGAATAAACTAATATTTCCAAAAGGAAATGTTCCCAAATCCATCTGGTTCTGTGAGATGGAACAAGATTTCACAGATCTTGTTCCATTCACACTCTTTAGAGTAGAGTGAAACAACTCCCTTTTGTTACACTCTGGGAAAACATTTCACTCCAGCTCACTTGCTTTGTTCTGCAGATGGCAAATATGTCTCTTAATTAGATTTTCACAGCTCTGTGTTCTTTTGTCTTCAGTTTTAAACATCTCATGCTGAAAATATCTTTCAATCTTGTTCACTCAGTAACATCCTCAACACTGAAGAGTACTACTTTCAAAGCACTTTAGACCAATTACATGCATAGAAAAGAACTAATCCATTTTTTACTGCCTGAATTACTACAGATTTAAACTCTGATATGCCATGTTCTGAGTTTTCTTAATGAGCATTTTGCTGCTGATGTGGTGTAAATTTGTAATGCAAGAGACAAATGAAGGACTATGGGAGGGGATGAAACAACTGAGAAGGTTCTCTCATTCTTTGATCTTTGGAGTTGTAACTTTTGAAGGTTTTCTTGTGGAAGTTATGTAAAAACAAAGTATTGCAAAGTAGTTTCATGCATAACTTTCATACTATCAACCACACACAGAGACTTTTATTATCAGCATTAGTTATGCTTTGCTGAAAACAACTTTAAACTTTACTTTTTAGTTTTTAACATTCCCGTAAGACTGTAGCAGACTTAGAGAAGTTAAAATGGAAAGAAAACATGTCTGTGTCTTTTCTAGATATCAGCAGATTTAACTCTCACTGGTGAGTGATTCTTAAGTGAAAAACTGTTGTCTGTGGTCAGACTCCCAATACCTTCTGTCATAGGACCTTGTGGTACTGTGCCAAGCTGGCTTGGCCATAAATAAATGATGAAATATGAAATGAATAAAAACATGAATGACTGTGGCGATGACTCTGTGTGACAGCTTAGAGATGGGAATTAGGAGCCAAAGCGGCGCTAAAGCTGGGTTATTGGGCAGCATCCCCGCTAACGAGCCGTGAGATTGAGTTTGACACGTCGAAAAACAGGTGCTCATTTATTTCCCAAATAAAAGGACTGAGCCAAAACTCACCTGTCCAAAACAACACATAACAAGTAAAACCTTCGGAGGATGAGGCATTATTCTAAAGCAGCCAAATGAGGGGTTTTGGGGGGGTTTTGCATTGTTTCAGGTATATATCCCAGCCGCTAGCCTGCTTAATTCAGCTTGATGTTATCTCTGACATTCTTCAGATGTTGTGGGATGCCTTCCGGCGCTGCACCGGCATTTTACCCGGACACAGGTGTGACAGCACGAGCAATAACAAGCAATAAGTAATTACCACAGCCGTATCCATATCAGCCCTAAAACCCCAAAGTGTGCTCAGGGTACTACTTCCTCCCTCCCTTCATCCTCTCGTCTTGATATCACTCTTTCCAGCTAAATTACCGAATTGGGCTCGAGTCCAGGGGCCTCGCTTGTGCTGCTGCTGCCCGGTTTCTGTAGGGGAGGGAAATAAAGCCGGGCGGTCCTCTCGGGATGCTCTAATGTCTTTGTTAATTGTGAGTTATGGGGAAACACGGCAAAGGCACAGGGGTCAGGGCTGACAGCAATCACAGTCTTCAGGCGGAATTTGTCAAAACGCTTCTTGTTTATCCTCCTGTCAACGGGGAGGAAAATTTGCATTAGCACAACCAAACCTACCCTTCCCCCATTCATATTTACACTGCTCGTCTCAATGCTCCCTGACTGACTGTGTCACAGGATAACTATGAGCCAGACTGAACCAAAAGTTGGCGGTAAGTAATTTTATTTCTGCTGTTCAAGGAAATACCACATACTCTGTACAGGGCACTACTGCAGTGTTATTTGTAAACAATTACATATCTGACTAATAGAAGTCATGATAGCATAAGGCTATAATTTGAACTTCACAGATCAGACTATAAAGTTCTATGAACTATAAAGACTAAGAGTGTGTTATTGCACTTAGAAAATCGTTGGGACAAACCACAAATGGAGAAAACATAAAACACTGTAGAGAGTATTATCCCACTGATGAAGCTACTTTAAGAGTACATCCATGTCCAAGAAACTGCAAAAAACCTAGAACATTTAAAATTGGTTTCATTAATATATTGATCACATGCAGTATATGCCAAATAGTTTGTAAAACTCTCCACATTAGAAAGCATAATTAGAAATCTCAGTGTTGTCACATAAACTTCAGTTACATGTAAACCAGAAATTCAGTGGCCGTAGAAGTTAGTTTAACAAAGATCTTTGTTAATGTGGACAATGCTTCAGCTGTGGAAAATGGCAGTCAGTGTTGTGAAGACTGTTCAAAAACACTGACTGTTTGAAACATTTTGGTGAATCCAGATTTTCTAACAGATTTTCAACATATTAGAAAATCTGTTTTCAGGGAACATTAGACACTGGAAGAGATCTATTTGTCTGACTGTAGAAAACCAAACCAGCTCTTAAGAATTTTGTTCTGGAAACAACTCTCACACCAGCCGTCACGCTTCTTGAATTGCTTTGCTGGAAAAATTCTATTAACTACTCTTCAAATACTCACCTACCTCACGTACACTCCCCTTTTCCTGTTTTTCCCCATGAATAAAACATTAAAGGGGAAGGAAATGCTTGTTAATGTGAGTTCTGTGTAATTCTCAAAAAGTATCTCAGTGTTACACTTCCATAAGTTGAGACGTAGACTTTACCTTCAATTTCTCTCCATTTCCACACTTGTCTGTACGTCACAAATATAAATAAATGAACCTAAAAGAAAATCAGATGCCCAATACTGCAACACAGTATAGCACTCTATATATCTATACTGTGTTGCAATATTGGGTGGCATGACTGCATCTAAAAATATCAAATAAGCAGGTAATGTCACCCTTCATGGATGACTAAGATATCGCTGCAAATACCACAAGGTGGCAGTCGGTAGGCCAGCTTAAAAAGTTACTGAGCTCTAGAAAGATTTTCTAAAATAAATTGTACCATTTTATTTCACATGCAAAGTGTTGACACGAAGAAAAAAAGACAACATTGCCAGAGATGCAATATGTGTACAGTACTGAGACAATTAAAATCACAATCTGTAACGAAGGGAACGGTCTAATGAAGATGCTCAGAAGGAGCTTCGCTGAACCTCTCTGACCCTCACATGAAAGAAAGCACAGGCGCTAGAATGCCTACAAAGCTCCATCCCAGCCTCTTTGAAGTGGCTGAAAACTCGCCATCTGGCATGATCATCACATTTTCATTTTGACAATCCTTGAATTTTTTACATTGCAACCAAATGTGTGCAGTGGCTCCTCTCTGAATCCTTTTGCATCCTTTGCCTGCAGCACAGCACAGGCATCGGCTGCACAGTTAACTAAGGTTTTTGCTACAACATCCTATACTGAAATTAGTGTGTCTTTGCACAGGCTTATTGATGTCACTATAACTACAGCCGGTTTGAATCAAGTTACACATCACATTAGAATGGGGGAAAAAAAATACATTTTTACAGTGGCAGCAATTTGCAGTCCTCTGAATTTTTTTTATCTGAAGTGTTGTTTTGTACTTGGTGCCTCTGAAATAACTCAACTTTATAACGCTGAAATAACTTAACTTCATAACACTGAAATAACTCAACTTTATAACACTGAAATAAATCAACTTTATAACACTGAAATAAATCAACTTTATAACATATATACATTGATGGCATAGTTACTTTGAAAAAGTAACTTTAATCAGATTACTTGTGTTTTTTAAAGGCAACTTTTATTGTTTGTTAATTTTGGCACCTTTCAAGTTGCTTTATACACAAATAGAGTTTAAAACTTTCCTCAGTTTACTTTTTCAAAATACTGGACTGGATTCAGATTGGATGGACGGCATCTGTGAGCATCAACTCTTGAGTAATGCCACAGATTTTCAACTGGATTCAGACAGACTTTGACTAGGCCACTGTAATACATGAATATGCTTTTATCTAACCATTCTTTATTGCTGCCTATAGTGTGTTTAAGGTCATTGTCCTGCTGGAAAGTAAAAGGGTTTTTTTTAGGCTTGGATTGTATGTAGGTCCATCAAGGCTTCTACCAATCTAGACACAAAAACCACTGAATTTTGTAAATATAATGTGGACAAAAATAAAAAAAAAATTAAGGAAGTGTGAATATTTTTGCAGAGTCATGTATTTATAGCCCTTCTGTTAACACATGGCAGCTGACAACATGAAAATATATTTAACAACTCTCCACTTCCAGTTTACGTTAAAGCTTAAATGCAGCTTCTTAAGTGTCTGCAATGCCGCACCTAAGTGCATCTAAATATGGCTTGGAATGGTGTCGAATCAAATGGTGTTAAATATGCACAGTGACTGCCATCTTACACTGTTAACAGAAGTGCAACCTCCACTAACACCATCCTGTCCACCCAACTTGGCGGAAATCAAGTGTGAGTCACATCGTTTAGCCCTCCTAACCTGGAAACAGTGAGGTGTGATTTTCATTTTGAGGTCTGTTATCCATTCAGGACAAAGGGTGATGGTGACACCAGCCAGTTTCTTTCACAGGATGTGAACCTGCAAGGTCAAGCAGTCAGATAAGAGTTTTCAAAGTTAGGCAAATGTTTATTCTCAAGTTAACATGCAAGTTTCTTGCATGCCAACCTCATCAGTACCAGTACTAAGCTATTAATTGTACTTGTTTAGCACCATGTTTCCAACCACTAAATCCCACACTGAAAAAAAAATCTATTCTATTTGAGTGCAGAAGTTTTTCTTTGGTTCATAAAATGAAGAAATCTGAAACATAACAGAAAATGCCCCAAGCACTACAAATCTTACAGCACAGTACCAGCTAGACTGCTGTAAAACAAAATCAACCTGTGTATTTGGCTGAATGATAACTTTCCTTTCAGAGTACACAAGTCTTGCTTTATTTATAATATTGATGTACTGATTGTCAAACTGGAATGTATTTAGGTCGGTTTGAAACAATCTATGTAAAATTGGACTTGAACTTATATTTCTAAACATAAACAGAACTTATTTGTCTTATAAATTGCCTTAAGATGATTTATTGTGAACTTGTAAATAAAGTGTATTGGATTAAATTAAAAGTATCAACTCACAAAGCCTAGATCATCTCAAGCTGAACACGAAACATGATGTTGGCTCGTTACTGACCTCTTCTTCGGGAATGAGAAGTTAAATATTTTAATTTAGTCTCTTTTCACCTCTTCCACCCATCAATGTCTGTGGCTACCACACTAAATCTTTCATCAGCAGAACTTTAGGGATCAGTTATAAAGAGCAGCTTAGTAACAGGAGTTGACTGTGAGTGCAGATCAAGTTTGGAGGGACACAAACACACACACACGCACACACGCCTGCACACACTGCAGCAGGAGCCAGTGTCTCAGAGTGTGCACGTCACGTACGCAGACGGTCACAGGTGAGTGTCATGTGTGATGATCATTATTGCCATACACCTGCTCCGCTCCCGCAATTAACTTTGCCGATGCAAATGAGCCTTATTGCATCACCGAGGCCGAGCCTCCTCCCCAACAGACGAGACGATGTTCATCTGCTGGATCTAATTAAGGTAATGAGAGAGGGAGGGCGAGATGGAAGGATGGACGAAGGAATGGAGGAGAGGAGCAAAGGAGAGAAATGAAGGGGGAGTGGGAGCAGAGTGGATGGTGGAAAAAACAGGAAAATGAGGATGAAAGACTTTGCGACAATGGGAGGGTGTCTGTTTTTACTAATGTATACAAATACTGTACAGCTGAGGATAAAGACTTTATGTGTGTGTGAGAAAGAGTAATTATCATCCCTTATGTATGTAGGATCTCTTACGGTGGGCCTGCTTGTGTGTGTTTAATGCTGAAAGCGATAAACAGGAGGATAAAAGAAAGTTGGAGATTGGAGGTGATTGCATCTTGTCTTCAAATACACAACATAATATACAGGAAGTTATGCATTAAGATGCACAAACACATGTATATCTAAAAGCTGCAGGGGCACACCAATCCAAACAGTTGAACACCGGCATGAAGACCCAGCTGATGCATTCTGTCAAAACTTATATAAAAATAATTTTAAAAAATAATAAAAAAAACAAAAAACAAAGTGAGCTGTCAGCCATGTTTTGGACACCTCTTTAAATCCAGATGTGCTAGCCCATAACAGCTGAACTTCACAAGTCTGTTAAGGTGCATTTTATGGAGAAGACAATGAAATTCACTTTAGAGCGTATTTTATTTCTTGATTGATTTCCATTAATAAATCCAAGGTAAGTTGTTATTAAAACCAAATATTTTAAAGCGTCAATGATATCTCCTGCCAAGACCAACTGAACTGTTGCTTTTGTGAGACGATCTCCTGGCAGAGAGGTTTATAACAATGGAGGACAGAAGTAAGGAAAAGAATATATAGCCTACCCTGAGAAGGAAAGAAGTTCAGGTGAGTAATTTCATCTGTTTTGTATTCAGCATTGGATTTGTGTTAGGGGTTGCATATACTCTGCAATGACTTTTTATGGAGCTAGTTGACTAGCAATCACGTGACAAAACTGATTCTTCCAAGAAGATGAAAGAAGACGAACTAGGTGAGTTTGTCAGGCAGTTATGATTGTATAAAAATGTAAATAATGTACAAAAGAGGTTTTGCAAACACCAGCAAAGGCTACCGGAACAGGGGCGTTGAGTAACGGCATGATTAGCAGGAGCACCCCGCATATAGAGGCTGCAGTGTGACTCCTGTCCCTGGTTCCTTTGGCCCATACCTAGAAATCCAGATGCGTCCCACATTTTATACATTTTAATTTGTGAAATATTTAAAAGCTTCCCAATTTAGCACCACTTTGCCTATTTTATAAAATCCCAATAAATCACAAAATGTTTGAGGTTGTAACTGGACAAAATATGAAAAGTTTCAAGTATGCATGCATACTTTTTTAAGGTGCTAAGATTAGCTGAATCTTGTCTTTGTCCAGCAGACCTGATACATCCTATTGGAGCTGGCAGCCCTTTATCTATTTAGACCTTTTACAACCTGCTGTGAATTGGTTATATTTCATCTCAGAATCACCCACTGTTTTAATTTTGAAGAAAAATTACTTCCAGCTGCACATAATAAACTATTGTCCAATGTGACATGTTAACTCGCATCATGCTTTTGGATGATTCCTCACTTACGGTTACTGGAAATTTTCCCATTTTATCACTGTCTCTGACCTAATGTGTTTTGCGGTGTTAACGTGAAACTCTGCGGGTTAAAACCCATCAGGTGGTGTTCTCATCTCTCATCAAACAAACCAGACCAATCTCCAAATGCTCCTGCCACCACCGAAGACATCACTGAGCAGATGATATTTATTTGTGTTTAAAAAAAGCGAGGGAAACGTTTCACACAGGCGATATTGTGCCATTGCTTCCACGCTTCAGCTGTTTTCTCCTCCGGTTCTCTTTTCTCTTTGTTACTCTCCGCTGGCTTTAATCTCACCAGCCGCTGTGGTGACTGATTGACCAGTGAATGAGCTGTTTATTGGATGCAAGGGAAACAAATTGCAGTTTGACGTGTTCCCCGAGTTGTCTAATGAGAGTACGGATGAAGTATATCACCCTCTGCTTCTTCTATTCTCTCTCAGCATGCTTTAAACCCAAAACAAGGTTTGGGCATCTGCCAAGGCAATCTCAGTCATTCACATGGACCAGAGAGAATTGTGTTTGTGTGTATTGTACACATGAGTAAAAATGATGAAAAAATGTTCTTTAAATTCTTCACATCCCATGGAAATTTGCTTTGAGCTCTCTGAAGATCAGTTTACCTCTATGGATATTATAAATATATTAGAGATCTTTGATGCAGTAATAATTTTTCCACTTCATTCCAGTTTTGGTGGTCCAAAAGAAAAAAGCTCTTAGAAATGTTGAGAAACAGCTTAAACACAGAATACCAGGGTAACACATATGAGAAGAAATTGTAATTTTGTGGACGTTGAACTTCCAACGTCCAAAAAAGTTCACCAAGCATCTTCAACTTCTATCAGCTGTTCAACTAAACACTAAATACTGTCGTACTTTGAGTATTGGCACAGCGGGAATCATCTACGTTCAGACATTCCAATACTTTCAGGATTCAATACAAATAAAATGTTTTATTGAATCCTAATGTGGTAGACCATCACAAAGTAGCACAAATTGTGAAGAGGGGGGGAAATGACATGGAAAGTATCCCAAACTTTGAAGGTCTCGCATTCAATCCATTCTCATCACTCTCCACATGAACCTAGCCATAGTGGAAGAGTGACAAGAAGGAAGCTGTAGTTTAAAGAAAAACATACGCAGAACTCTGATCAGGAAAGACCAAAATTTTAGTTTTTGACCTGCATGTAAAATACCACACAGAAAACTTCCCATTCCTAAGCCTTTGATGAAATGGTTTAGTTCAAATTCTATTAATGTGCTAAAATGGCCTTGTCATAGTCAGTTAGACCTATCTACCTGAGAGCATGTGGTGAAGAGTTGTATACAATTGTTTATGAATGTAGAAAAAAAAGTTTACAAATCGGAGTAAAATTTGTCATTTTGATTATGTTTATGCAATTTGCTAATTGTCCATTTTATTAATTGACAAACAAGTCATAATTTGCTGGCACAACCGGTCGTTTGGACACTAAGATAGAATTAATAAAAGAACAAAAATATTTATACCCTGCTAGATTCCAAATCAAATTTAAACACTGCACATCAGATTAGAAGTCCCCCTCTGATCAGAGGGGATTAACCCACAGCTGTAATTTGATGGTGCATTCAAATGGTAAATGGACGGAATTTTTAAAGCGCTATTCCAATCATTTTCACCATTCACTGCACCTTAGACCAGAGTCACATTCGCCCATTTGCACTCACGTTTATACACCGATATGTAGACTGGTAGACAGTTTGGGGTTAAGTGTTTTGCCCAGGGGTGCATCGACATGTGGCAGGAGGAAGCTGGAGTCAAACCTACAACATTTTGAGCACAAAACGACTACCGGTACTCTACCCCATAGGAACACCCTTGTATTTGTGTACATCTCATACATTGGATTATCCAGAAATCTGTTTAGGTGATGCAATCTTAAAGGTTTACATCACATGCATAAAAAAACATTTTAAAAAAATGACAAATGTTCCCACTCCCTTTTCAAATTAGTGGAACTGCCACAATTCCTCCTCTCTTCAGCCCTTGAATCAAATACATATGCATACAGTGCTGGCCACATGTTCTGATGAAGAGATTAGAGCATGTTCTCTTCATCACGTTCTGATGAAGAGAACCTGATGAGCAATTTATTACATGCTTAATAAATTAAGCATTTATTTTTTTTATGCTTAAAAATAAATGCTTAAAAAATTAATAGATCTTTTACTGCAGCACCAAAATCTAGCTCTAAACAATTTTGAAACATTCCCCTTTTATTTTGGAAAAACATATTGACAAAATAACTGAAGAGTACACAAGACTGAAGCTTCCAGACCAGGGGATCTTGACCGTTTGTATTTGGAAAATCTCTATTTCAACAGTCCTTGCTTCTTTCGTATGCATTTCTATGCACAAAAGTTTTTCATCTGAATTTGGTGTGGGGACGTGAAAGCTGGTATTTTTTTTTTTTACTTTTTTTGTGTTGATTTGGTCAAGATCGTACTAATAGACTCCAGCAAAGAGGCCTATGTTTGGCAGAAATAGTAGTTTATGTCATTTCATAGTTATATCTGTAATGACAGATTAGGGTTAAAGTTGCTAGACTCTTAAAATATGAAGTATAAATTAAACTAACTTCACTGACATTTATTTTATAGGGACTTCTTTATTTGTTTCTTAAAGATGTTTTCCTCACTGAATAGCTGTACTCAGATATGTGTCTGAGTTTTCTAAATTCTCCAGTTTAAAATTATTTGAATCCAATAACAGATTAAGTTTTAAGGCTTTTTACTTCCTCTTTGCCATGGGTGGCAATAAATATGGTTGATACTGTATATGCATAGTTCCAGTCAACATCATACCTCATTTCACTTTCTGACAATGGTGTCATATCATTCTGTAGATGGAACATCCATGAATATTGCTTGAGAAATGAATGTTTGACTTCTAGCTTCCTGCATTAAGACTTCTCTAACATGCCTTTATTGCTTTCATTCTGATCTCCTGTGGTATGCCTCATTGTTTTAGTCTCATCTCATCAGGTTGACCATGTGGAGTCTGGCTATTTAACCATAAAGATTTAGTATTCAGGCGGTGTGCGTCGGGATCGCTGCGCTCTCATAAAAGCTCAGCCAGAGTCCATCACCAAACAAACGGGAGCTGCGTGTTTTTCTGATTTATTAGACGAGCCCTGCCTTCTTGTTCTCCTTCTCCTCCTCTTAATCTTTCATTATTGCCCCCTCCCTCCCCGTCCCCCCTTCCCCTCCCCTTCTCTCCTTGTGTGTTACAGTGCAAGGACGCATTCACTTTCCAGCAAGTGTGTGTGCGTGTGTGTCATTGTTGCTGCACTGTGTGGGGTGCAAACATGACAAGTTAGTGCGTCACATGACATTCTTAATGGCAATCCGTCTCTGATCTCACATTTCTCCGCTCAACTTCTCCTCTTGATGAAGCATGATGCTTTCCTTTTGTTGCCCTTAATGGAGGCTTAACGTCTCTACTCACAGATCAATATGACTGGATGAATTATTTGCTTCGTGGTTGCTGTTTTTTTGGTGCTGGTTGGGGAGTTTGCTTGCTCATTAGCATGCCATCTTTATTAGCCAGGGCCATCCCTGCTGTATTCTTGTTTCCATGCTTGTGTGTAAGTGTGCTTTAGGTAGCGTGCGCGGAAGTCATGGTGTAATTAATCTGCTGGCCCTCAGCTCTGATTAGGCTCAGATTCTTCCACACAGCTGAACACTCTCCAACCTCTCGTCCTCCTGGCTTGCGCTCATCAACCTGCTGTGGAGTACGCACAGTCAAATCTGATGATTTATGTTTCTGCGAGGCAGAATTTACAAGCGCTGACAAAGACAACAAAGACAGGAGGCGTGCTAGTGCGCATCTGAATTTCTAACTTATTCCTAAAACTTCACTTATTCCTTGAAGATTTACTTGGGGGGGAAAAAATGGTGATAAGCTCCATTTAATTTCCCTAGCAGTGTATTAAAAGTGTGTAGCCTACCACATTTGCAACACAAGCTAAATAAAAACGTAAAGCAATTCCGACATGCACACCTAATAAAAGGAAAAGCTGGAATATGATTCCATTATTATTTCACGTGTTGCCCTTTAGGTGATGTGAGAAGTCAATAAGCCCCTTTGCAGAGATCTAATAAAAGCCGCTTTATACAAATGTGTGGTTAAGTATAATCTTGCAAACAGAAGAAAAGGTCACATATAAGAGACCAGCAGTGGTGGAAAAATTAGTGGGGCTGAAGAAACAAAAGGAGATTGATTCAGAACATGAGCAGCTTGATGAGAGTTGGAAACTGCAGACAGAGAACTCATTGTTCGTTGCAGCCTTTGGCCACTAGTCTCTGCTGTTGCATCAGGAATGAAGGGCTGCACGCCTTTGGCTTTAGACACCCCTTCTCTTGGCTTGTACCTCCAAAGCCCAAGGTCTCGCAGGTGTTGTTTGGTTCCTTTCTAACAAGCCATCCACCGTCTTCACTGACAGCTGTATTTGTGCACAGAAAATTCATTATCTCCTTGTCTCCATGCATTTCTTGTCATAAATCAAACTTTTTTTCAAATAAAGGTTGGAAGATTTTGTCTTGCATCAGTATTTAAATGTTAACTTTTTTCTTTAAATCACATTTTTCTTATCTTAGACACATACGGTGATTGCTCTAAGAGTCTGTCGTCTTATATTATCTAAAAGGCAGCGGATAAATGGGTCACAGCAGATTAGCAGCAGGGACAGACGCTGGATGTGGTACCAGCGAGAGTGAAAATGCAAAAATAAGATTTAAATAACACACAGTTGTCTTCTGCTTGGGGGTTCTTAACTGTCCTTCTTCGTCTTGTGAAACCTCCCTCTCAAATGGACTGTGTTCCTGTGTTAAACTGGAAGAATTCAAAAGATTATTGACAAATTTCACAGATTAATATTTGGAAGTTTGATCAGAGGAAGAAACTAATAGTTCAGCTCACCTTAGAGTAATGCTCCCATCACACAGATGGTGACTCAGTTTGCAGAGGTGGATTCAAGTAGCACTTAAGACATACAAACAAAGACTTGAGCCTGCATGTAAGCTCCACACCACAGCTTTGACAGGTGAAGAGCTCCGTGCACATATTTTACTGTGAAAGGATGCGCTTGATTTATTCGCCAGAGACGTTTGCGGCTCACAGGGTGTTAACTGTTCGTAACAATCTGTTCTTGTTAGCAGCAGCTTCATAATTATGACCAAATGAATGTTTTCCGGCTGCACTCTGGATTCAATGACTGGGTCATTTCAGAACAAAATAAGCTTATGAGCTCTGACATCTCACTCTTTTGCTGTTGAGCTAGCTGTATCGCTACAGACATTTCTTGTGAGATTCTCACTTGTTTACTTACTATGTTGCTCTTCACTTATGATTTTGGAATTTACAGCATACCTTCGAACATGTTTACTGAATATAATTGACAATAATGGTTTAAAAGTTATATTTAAATATGGTTTTCTAAAAGTCTCTGAAATACACTCAGATTGAAACAAAATACAAACCTATTAAAGTCATTAAGAAGTTCATGATTAAAACGTTTTAATCGCTTTCTAAAGTTTGTCTTTGCACATAAATGGGTATGTATATTTCTAATAAGACATTCCCTGCTTGGAGATTTGACGATCATAAATCTTATAAGGTTCAAAATCCTTTCAAACAGCTCAAACTACTTTTTTAAGTTTTACAAATTAAAATTTGTGCAGGATTAACTGATAATTGTTTAATGTTCATGTGGTAAAGACAGAGACAGGACATACAGGATTTAAAATCTTAATCTACAGTTATCCAATGATATGAACAGACTAAGTGTCATGTATTTGATGCAACGTGTCTATTTTTAGGACTTTTTGTATAGTCGCTTGACTTAGACTTGTCTCTCAAAGAATAAAGATGTGACTTGGACTTGGCAGGACTTATGAAAATCTCTGGTATGAAAATAAAAAACAAAAACTTTAAAAATAAAAATCAAAGCCTCATTATGTTCTATAACACATCTGACACTGTGTCAAATAAAGTTTGATCACCATCTAAACTAGGAAGACAAAATACATTTTGACTTTATAAAACTGTATATGAGCATCTCAATGCTGAAATGCCCAATGTATTGCATAATCTCATTACACTGTGCAGACAGTCTTAGCTAAAGAACATCCCAAATGCTAATTTGAAGATTTACGATACTCATTGCCATTTTGGATTCTGAAGTCTGGGTTGGTCAGAAATCCAATTCAGTCAATTCAGAGTTTTTAAATTAATTCTTCACAGAGCTTTCCATGCTTAGTGAATGCCATCAACACATTACACAATTTGAATATTTTCTAGTAGGTTTCTATGGCAGTCCTTTGAAATGTAAATCTGAAAAAAATGCTTAATCTTCTTTGGGATTTTGTACATATAATAGTCTGTTAATTTATGTTTTCGAGTACCTCTAGATCAGACATTGCTAGTTTTGATGGATAGCATATGCTATTGTTACTTCTACAAAGTTTTGTCTATCATCTTAAAATCCTGCAACTTAATTTTCACCCTGTATACAAAGACTTTGTATCATATAACAGTTTGTTTTAAACTCCTTATGAAAACATTTTGTTTTGACCTGAGAGTCAGATTCACTTATTTTTTAGTCAGAATATGTAAGAGTTAGCGAAACATCCAAAGCAAACTAAGAACACAGTCTCTACAGTAATTACTTGGTTGATGATTGGCAATACGACTAATTGTTGTAACTAGATCTCTGCTGTAGCCAATGTTACTTGTGTTATTTCTAGCTTCTTCATAAACCAGGACTGGAGATACATCTTCTTCTCTGCTATTTACATTTTTGTCCTCTTGTGACCACCCTTTTGTTTTCATTTCTACTACTGAGGAACATGATGATCTTTGCTGCTACATTTTGTATATATATAATGAACGATTATATATCATTATATATAGATCATTATTTCTATTATGTCTTTTTGTTGCTGTTTTGACTATTTTTGCTTTATACAAACCATACATGTGTGTGAATAAAAAGTTTTGATTGATTTTGTGGCATTAGCATTCTATATTGTACATAAGAAGCAAGACAGAGGAAGAGTAACGTAAGAAAAAGCTTTTGTACTTGGTGTCAAAATTAACAGGCAGTGCAAAAAAAGATAAAACATGCAGGTTGCACTAAAAAGATTGATGACAGAACTAAAGATGTTCTGATTTTGGGTGGAATGACAATCCTCACCTCTAAAGGGAGCAGAAAATTAGATTGTGAAAATTTGGTGGATGCTGAACCTTGGTGTGTGGGTTGGCTACCACAGGCCTTGTTCAGAGTTGTTTAAATCAAAGAAGCACATTACGCTAATAAAACACTAATACAAAATGATCATGAACCCAAATAACAGAACAACGCACTGAAATCCTTGCAGTCAAATCTTTTTCCTTTATGGAAATTGTATGTTGCTCTCTCAATTTTAGTTGACAGAACATTAAAAAACAATCCATGTCTCAGACATCATTGAAATAAAATTTGATGCAGAAAACCTGTCGTTTTTTACTTTTGATGCTACTATACTACTCTCTAATTACAGTCTAAATACAGAAGAATGTTTTTTTAAAGATTTTTTTTTTCATCTTTAGCAAGAATTGGGGCAGTAACTTTCATAATGATTTCATGTAACACATTTTGGGGGGAAAAAATGTGAATAATTCAGCGTTGCATCTTGCAAGTTAGGTTTTAGAGAATGGGTTTGCACAACTTGATGCTCTTTGGATTTTCCATCTGCCATGAGCTTGAAAGAAAAGACCAAACTGTGAGATGATAATCAGTACCTGCAAACATCCTTTTCACACCTCTACAGTCATATCTCGAGCAAAACACAAAAGCACCTTATTTAAAGATATGAGTCTCACCTGACATACAGAAATCTGACCCGAGAAGTTTATTTTAAAAGTTAACTTTCATTGGCTTTTGGAATGAGAATAAGGAAAAAGAAGAAGTCGTACAAGGCAAATATCACACTGCTCTGATTCACCATGTGACCAAATGCTGAGCCCAAGTTGGGCCTAATGAAGTCTTTAATTTGGTTATAGTTTATTAATGTCACAGACACTCCGCCATTAATCATATTATAACGCCCCGAGTGTGCGTGTGCTTGCAATAATGCTTTCATACCCTGCTTGTGTGCTATATGTGTCTGTGCTTGAGCATGTGCCTGTGTGCAAGGGGTCGTGCATATTCGCACACAAGTCAGTATGGGTGTGTGTGTGTGTGCGGGCATGGGCGTGGGTGTGTGAGTGTGGATGAGACACGTAACCATGAAGCACACCGCTCTGCACCAGCAATAATATCGCATACATTTTAAAGGACCGTCATTATCGCTGTGGGTTACCCCGCAGCCCCCCATCACAAACCCCACAAACCATTTTCATCCCAAACTCATTAATATGCAAACTTATTCAAATGAGATTGTAATTAAGCATCTACTGAGTGGGAACCCTTTTCATGATAATTTATGATAAACTCCTCGCCACCTTTGATTGAGATTGATTTTTGGTGCAGGCAAGCCGACCTGAATACAAAGCTACACCTGAGAGAGAATAACACTTTTAAAACAGCAAACTTATTTCATGGCTGATTGTGCCACAATCATCTTGGAGGAGTAACAAAGATCTATTTGAATAATGGATTCCCACTGTGCACAGCCTAAAAAAACAAGAAAAGAAAGACAGAATGGAAGAAAGAAAAAGAATAGGTGTATCTGTTTTTGGCATCAATAAGACAAAGTGAGTGTGTGCAATTGTCTGTTTTGTAATGGAGCCTAGCCAAGCATAACTCAGTTTAACCAGCTATTTATTAGAGGGGATTAGTCTTTTCTGGAAAATGCTCCTTAGAACAATATTGATCGTTTTGTTTTATTGTGGAAGGTCTTTTGTCTTAACAGTGATTATCAGAAGTTCGGGTTTTTACATGCGTCATCATATTGTTTACTTTATGAAAAGGCAAAGTTTTGCAGACCCAACATTCCTCTTTCCTTTAGGTTTTGCCATAAGGATGAAATCTTCACCTTTTGTCTCCTGAGGAGTGGAGCACTTGGGTGCTGGCTGCTATTTTTGCAGCCAGCACCATTCATACAGTGTCAACTAATATTAAAAATGGTTCTGGATTTTGACTGAAGTCAAGATTTCAAGTTTTTCACAGTCGCTTTCTATGTTTCCTATTGGATCGCATTGGATGCCACTAGAGTTGGTGCAGCATTAGAACAGAAAACTTTCCTGTCAGGAGTTTAATTCTCCTCTTTTGTTTGCTATCTAAAGAAAGTTAAAACTAGCAGTTTCAAATTTTTCTGTTACAGGTTGCTATAATTAGTTGGGTTTAATGACTTCCATATTAACCTTGTTGTTTAGTGCCATGAACCACCTGAATAGACTTGTAATAAACTCTTTGACAAGTACTTAAAAAGATAAAAATTGAGTTCAAATACAGTACAGACCAAAGGTTTGGACACACAGGAGTGTCCAAACTTTTGGTCTGTACTGTATGTCTTATGACAAATGAAAACTCTCCTAAAGGAGTGTGTCATAACTCAAGCATATATTCAACCAACTTTAGATCAATAATAAAGTTAAAGCATGCAAATTCATTGGAATGAGAGCTTTTCTGTGAGCCACTAACCATGCCAGATAACCCTAAACACATCATTTATAGAGTCCATTCTTACCCAAACTAACCTTTTCACATAATCAGCAGTAGAGAAGGACATTCTTGTTTATCACTTGGTATTGCTCCACACTTTCTACTTGAAGACAAGACTTTGGTAAAACTGTGTGTGACCCAAATCAGCATCCAATCCAGCATTTGGGAAGCAGTGGTTTGGATGCAGATGATAATTGCCTTGATAATTAACACTTTGCGAGTACCAGTGGGGGATGAAGAGAAGGGAGGCATTGTTGTTTGAGGAACAACATCAAAGACAAAAGGTAGTCTCCAGCAAATGATAGCTGTGTAATTGGCCTGCACTACCTGCAAACCATATGACCGTACTCTCCAAGCTAGTTAAGATCCCCAGGTGGGGAAACAGTGGGGCCGGATCTCTCCATACCCTGTAGTCTGTATGCACACACAAGCGCAACACACATACACATTCACATGCATGCTTAAATTGGGGAGAAACTTTGAGATCAACATCAGGGATTCTTTTGTATCAGAAGTTTATTGTTTATCGAGGTCTGAGCGATTTGGGGATGGAGGGTAGGTGGAACTTGGGACGAAACAAAAGAAAAGCAAAGCGTTATTTGTTTGTGAAGCTCTAGTTTGCATATGGAGCAGATCAATACCCTCTTATCTGCCAGAAGTGCTTCTTTGTTGTTGTTTTTCTCCTCAGAAAAGGTGGTGCATGTTGGACGCTTAGTGGAGGTAAAGTAGGTGAGTCTCGTTAGTGCGAATGGCTTGCAGGCCAGCAGCTCATCTCCTGAGTGAGGTGTTTGTGAAACTGGTTCAGGTGACGCAAAATATGTGAACAGGTTTCAAAACCTCCTTTTATTTGTCTGAAATGTTTTCTGTTTTCCAAAACTTAAAACAAAGTGCAATCCCACTCTGATGCCCTTTTTATTACAGCTTCATGCTGATATTCAGTCCCAAACACACAAAATCAAGTAAATCATGGAACTTTCACATCTAGAAAATGTATCTTTTTCTACACTCTTCAGGTTTGTATATGAAAGTACAGACTCTCAGTGTAAAGGCACTACCTAACCTGCAGCAACATCAATTTGATATGGTTAAAACAAAAAATGGCTGATGCTTGTGTAGCCACAGTTACCTGTAAAAAGTAATCCAACTACTGATTACTGATTAGTTCCTTAAAACGTAACTTAGTTACTTTACTGGTGACATGATTTCAGAAGTACTAAATTAGATTGCAAGTTATTTTATCAGTAATCTCCCCCATGCCATCACCATCTACCTAAAAATGAGAACAGGTCTTGAACACACTTTATTGGAAGTTCATTTTCAATAGTGAAGTCTATGTTTCTCCTGACATTTCAGGTTTAAGAATATAGTTTGAATATCTGACAAATTTACACAAATATGTTTTTTTTTATATCAGGCTAACTGGATGTCATTTATTACTGGGTCAAGAAATAAAATGTATTTACATTTTCTACCCCGTGTTGTGCTGAATAATTTCTGAATCATCAGCTAAACCCCCCCTCAGGAGCAATTAGAACATGAATCACGACACATTGTTACAATTAAAGACAAAATTAGTGTTGCTGGGTGTTTTGGTTGATTTATGACTGCTAAGGTCCCTATGGACCAATAAAGGAAAATGTTAAGTTGCATGAGGAACTCTGGCACTACAGAATTACATCCTGTTTTATGCCTACTATACTCCATCAGTAGTTCTGACTTTTAACATATGAAGCTCCTGTTTTGCTTGAAAGAAACCAACAGTGGGTATATGCATCAAACTAATGCTCTTGGAAGTTACTGATGTCATGTGTGGGTGCTTTATTGAGTGGAATGCTACAGTAAGCACACTATATGGGATATAAGACAGATCTATATAGAAAATAATTAATGAAGTCTTATGTAAAGTCAATGAAACCAATGTTTTATATCATATCAAATCAATAGTGCTCCAGGACAGCCAGGGCACATAAAATGGCCATATTATTAGGTACACTTTTCTATTACTGTATTGGGTCCCATTTGCCTTCAGAACTGCCTTACATTTTTAAGGCGTGGATTCAATTCAAGTGATTGCAGTGCACCCTATTACAGCAATTTGTCAGTGCAAATGCTGAATGCATATCCACAATTTGCTTTAAAAAAAAGTATTTGTAAATGCAGAGGATTTTGGAAAACCATGTATTCTTGTCTTTCCGTAGCATAGATATAGACCACTATTTGTATCACAACAAATCCCAGTTAAATTTTTCTAAGTTAGTGACCATGATGTAAAAAAAAATGTGAATAAATGCTGCCAGTATGTGCTTAAACATTTGAATTCACAGGGAAGAAGCTGCTAAGTGGATGCAGATTAACCGAAACGAACCGTCATAAATCCAGACATGCATGGAGTCCCTTTAGAGCGCGTCAATATTTGCATAAAAGAAAGCAAATCACAGTTAAACAGCAACATGTCTCCAATTTTCACTTTGCTGGGCCACATCAAGAAACGCAAGAACCAAATGATGTTTGGTTTGGGGTTTTACATTTCAATTTAGCCTCAGGCCTGGGAGCCGTTAAAGCCTAATCTGAATCCTGGTCAGTGCTTGCTCCCTGGAGCAGAAAGTATGGTTTTATTAGCATCAAATTGTACACAAAACACTTACACACACACATTGGAATAGACACAACCCACGCCCAATAACGGTGAAACAGCATCTCATTATTGGCCATTAGATTTGTAATACTTTCATTTGAACTGGCACTACATCTCATATTCATAAAGGGAACAAAGTCACAGCATGAAATAGTGACACAGCTGCTGATGGGAGCCAAGAGAGTCAAGGCAAGAAAAACAAATGATTCATAAAATGAAATAGCTTGAAAATGTCGTTTTTGATAAGGGTGCTAGACGTCCATAATTACTGCTAAAATGTAACGCCCACTAGTGTGCTAACAGGTATGGCTGTTGAGTGTAATTAAAAACATATACAGAATAAATGGATTCTGTTTTTATTGGGGTGAATATGTAAAATTTTAGAGTTTGCGTGACAGTTTGAGACAGAAAGAAATGGTATAAAGTGTTATAACTTGTCAATCTCTCTAGTATGTCATTCATACTGAGCATTTCCTCCGGATGGACACACCACATTAACCAGCTCATTATCAGCCTCCCACCATATGGACTCAGACCGGGTTGGGTCAGAGTCGCGACCGCCCGGATCGTCTCCCCCGTCCTAATTAGGACAATTATGCCATCTCCTTCACAAGGGCCAGTTACACCAAATGGTGTCGCGCCCTCGCTAAGATTGGTGTCAGAGATCCCAGTCTATGAGAGGTGGCGGAAGGACATGCTGCAGTGTCATTCGGCAAGAGCCGCCGAACCCGCTGAACAATTACCCTGTGTGAGAGGTGGCAGAATCAGAGCAACAAAAGAGAGATCTAAAAAGAGAAACTGGATGAGGGGAAGGTGAAAAATAGAAGGCGGTGAGGGTCAAAACCTGGATCAAAGTGACATCAAGGAGTCAATGAAGTTAACACGGTTGACTTCTGGATCTGTTTGGTGTACAGCAGTGTCCTACAGAAGAGCAAAGAGTTTATTCAGCCATTTAACACCTGCTGCTCCCAATAAAGTCAACAGCCTTTACTCTTTTTGAATCCAATTAGGCACATAGTTTACATCAAGCTATGTTTAGTTATTCAAAGACAGATGGTGTAAGTTGTATTTTGCAGCTGAGTAGAAAATATGGACCTCTTTTCGAAGGGATATCGTTAAACATTGTTGCTTTAAGATGGCAGAAATGGTTTATGTCTACATACACTTGGAATATATAGATGTGATCTCCACTTAAGATTTTTAGATTTAGACCCAATTATTGAGACCCTGAGATGCAGCAGTTTTGTTGTAAATATACTGTTTTGGTTCTTTGGATATGGCTGACATCACTTCCAACAGGAAGAAGTGGAGTTTTAAAAGTTTTTTTTTAACAAAGTTGCATGAGTTGTACTGAACTGTTCAAAGACAAAACAAATCACTAGATGGTCAAGCTAAAACCAGTACAGTGTCATGTAAATGTTTGCCTATTTGGAGATTTTTTCTGTTATTCTTTATTTTTGTCACATATAATACATCTCAAATGAGTCATATCTCCCAATATCTTCCAATAGGATGAGGGTATTTTCAATCATTTAAAAATTGTATTTTCTATTTACTTGGGTTACCTTGAAATTATATCACCAATTGTCCAAGATGTAACCATTAAAGTGTGACTAAAAAAACACAACAAAGGGAATAAATCTCTAAACATGCTGATTTGCCTGTTGCTTATGAAAACATTAGTTCCATCTAAATGTAAATCTTCCATCAATCCAGTAAATAATGGAACAAATGTCGATTAAAAGCCCAAACTGAAAACTCCCTCATGGTCAATGAATAAGGCTGAGATTTCAACCACAAGGCAAAAGATTTATTATCAAAAGTTACCCAGGTTGCTTTTTAAATGAAAAGCAACCTGAGCTAAGGCAAAAATGAAACCAGAGTAGAAATGAATTTAATTGAACTATTTGAAAATAGCTACATAATTAAAAGCATTCTGTAGTCACTGTATGCTGGCTCCGTTAATAGCAGGTATTAAGGTAAGATATTGGCTCTTTAGTGCAGTAATTAAGACACATTCATTGTAAGTGTTGCCCATTGATCTTCAGACAAAACGGTGCACATGACTCAGGGCTGATCTTCACTGAAAAGCAGTCCCAGTTCCACATAGTTTTTCCTGTACTTTTCTGATGTTCATCCAGTGATGCTTTATTTTCTTCCTTTCATAACTGAATCTGTGAGACTTAAATTAGGCCCTGAGAGTATCGGCAGTTCAACAGCCTCAAAGCAGGTGCATCCTGATGGGCATTTTTCTGTCTCCTTTCATCAGAATAAAACATTTCTGAGAGCTCAGAGTAAAGAGAGAGATGAGTGAGTTTGTGTCCATCGCTAGCTGGTTCCTGCATTACGTTCTGCTCCCCACCTGTGTCTATTACCCAGTCGAGGTATTGACCATGTTGTTCAGCAAAACGGAGATCAAACCGACTTACAACAAGGACGCCTGAGTTCCTGAAAACAAACTGGTATTGATCTGTGTGAGTAGCTTGAATAAGCAGTATACAAGAGGCTGCGTGGAAGGTCCAATCCAATGTCACAATCCTGCACTCCTGCCTGTTTCCACAAACACAAGCTGCCTGTTATTGACTAGTAGGATAATTTCTGTGAAAGGGAATTCCACTTTCTGTGTACAAAGAATATATTAACTTCTGTAAACTTAAACTTATACAGTGCTGTAAAAAGTACTTACATATGGATGTTTCCTTTTTTGTCACGCTTATGTTTCTAAACCAAATATACAGTAGTCGACCGCAGCAATTTTGTAAGTATAAAAAATCGTTTAATAAAAGAATGATTTCAGAGAAAACACATATCACTGAGTAGCCTAAAAAATAACACAGACTTTCTAAACTTGTATCTTCAGAATACAATTGGTAAATTTCAGCCACCTCAGAGTTTCTTCTGCAATGAACACTGTCAGAGTCCCCCGGCTTGATACCATTCATTTTGTATGAACAGAAAGAAAAAAACTTTTATTTTTATTTGTTTTACCTTTATATATATATATCACAATACAGGCATAGCGAAAAGAGTTGGTTTGATTTTACAGAAAACTGGTGGGCTCAGTAGATTTTTCAAAAAATAAATTTTACTTGCATAACTCCCGCCTCCTAGACCTCTACTAAAGCTATTGGTTATTGAGAAATGTCTAGTTATACGTGATTTGCTGAGCGGTGCCGTGGGAGGGACAACTTCCGGGAAGCGAATTGTTTTCATTTTCAGAATCTCTAAACGCCGTGACCTTAGTTTATGCCTCCCAAATAAGATTTCAAGACGTTTTGTTTCACCGAATTGTCGTTAGGATTGCTAAGCAATACGTAAAACTGACGCTGGTTGGGTTCTATAACCTTCGGAGGTGCAAACTTCAACAGGTAAATAGTTTTCCAGAGCTCTCTGTTTTCTAATCGACATAGTTTTGATTTTAATCTGTATCTCGAGAGTTTATTTGCCTGAACCATCATCTGACATCTGAGCTGATGGTGAATAGTAGTCGATATGATCACACTTTAAACTAATCTAATGGGGTTGTTTCATGTTGCTATTAACGGTCTCTGACCTAAACACTGACATGGAGACTGAAAATAAACGATATGGGCTTTTCTTCCTAATTTGCGTCATTGTGGGGAAATCATATGATGGACAGAAGTTTCGATTTTGTTCACCCCTATCATTAAACAGCTGGTACAAACACCTTTAGGAGCATTAACTCTCATTTTCTAAATAAATTCAGTGTCTAACATCGTTGTGGGTAAATGTTAGCCACCCACCTCCTCTTGACAATACTGCATTTCAATCACGATTAGGTCTGGTCTTTAAGTAGACCATTGATTTACCAATCCTGTTGTAGATCTGCAGTTTTTTGAATCATTGTCCTGTTGATGACACAGTTTGGCCTCAAGTTATCGGACAGAAGGCCTCACATTCGACTCTAATATACAGGAGTTTATATTTAACTCGGTGACTGCAAAATAAGTCCAAGTGATCACCTCTACAACTCCATGCTTGACATTTAGGCTTCGGAGTTCGTTCTGAATTGCTGTCAGAAAAGTCAACCAGGCTTCTTTTAATAAGTTATTACCAATTATTACCAATGATTGTAGCATAATTGATATATTTAGGATAGAATTTTTCAGAAACTACTTATATCTGTGTGACTTTATAGGGACTATTATAGCCAAAAATCTCAACTTTTGTATCAGCTGTGTGATACCAGAAATCGTCTGCTTCAATGCTACCATATTGTTTGTTCAGAGAGAAGAGGCTCTCTTCTCCATCCATTTCAAACTTGTCAGCCTTTTTTACACTTGACGGATTCAGGTGAAGTCAGATAGGCCTAATAACAACCATTCACTATCTCGCTTTAAAATCTGTCCTCAGGCATTAGATCAATTACTTACCCATTTGACAAGCAAATTCTCAGCTGAACAACAAAAACAAACTCAACTGTTCTACTGTTCTTTCTGAAGCATCACATGCTGACTCAATCACTTGCACCGCATTATTATTTAGAGCTAAACAAGCTTGAGAGTTACCTGAGTTACATTATTGTGGAGTTATTTTGACTACAAACTCTTTCTAAGCCAAACTGTGTAGTTAATAGATGTGATGTCAGGAAGGGAATAAGAAATAAATAATGTGAGAGACATGAACATTTTGACCAATAACAGCTCTACCGTAGTAAAATCATGTAACAGCACACTGACAACTCTTTACTGTTGCAAAATTAAAGTTTCAGGTGTTTATTAAAATCTATTTATTTATTGTAGATTATTAATAAGATGTTTAAATGTTTTAGATTAGCTGACATTGATGCAGATTGTGATACTTATGTATTTATTTATTTTTGTCAGTACCAACTGGGCAAGGGGTTGAGCAATTAACCACCCTGCACCCCAAATCTGGATGGCCCCCAACCCTGCCAGGCATCAAGAATATTGACACTCACTGTTTAAACCAATACTCAAAAGTTACCTGTTATACTTTGCGAGATTTTATTACATTTTACAGATATTTTTTGTCTTTTACTGTGAAGTGTCCTTGAGTAATCTGAAAGGTGCTTTTAAGTTAAGTGTATTATTAATAATATTTTTTAACTGGTTGCCTTCTGGGTAATAAATGACTTTTTGAAGCCTCCAGACTCTCAAATTAATGTGTCCCATAGCAGGTATCTGTCCTTTTGATTGCGTCTACTGCTGGACTTAGGATAAGAGTTTTGTGAGAAGCTTTTTTTTTGTCTAAGTGTTCTGTGACCAGCTTTAACATTCAGGATGCCTTCTTAAGGAAATGGAGTCTAAGATGTAGGACTTCTGAGAACTTCAATCTGAATTTGGGGTGAATTTGTAGGGATGTTGCTTATTTTTCTCAGGTCATTGATGATGTCTTTTGCCTACTTCAACACTGATCTGTGGTTTCATTTTTTAGGCAGTAGTTCTGCATTTTGATCTAGTTTTTATAAATAGATAATGTGTTTTTCAAAAGTGTATGCGACTCATCTAATTATAAAACTTTATTAGAACTCGTAGTTTTTTTTATTCTTTCCTGTCAAATAAAATCCTGCAAACTTACTTTTTGTTATGACTAAGATGTATTAAGCTTGTCTTAACTTTGAGAAATGTTGTTTGAAACTTTTTCAGCTGTAATGGCACCCCCAAAGAAGCGTGCCTTGCCCAAACCCCTCCCAGAAGACTTCATACTGACAGACACTGAGAAAAAGAAATGGAGGCTGGGGAAGATCATCGGTCAAGGAGGCTTTGGACTGATTTATCTGGGTAATAATTAAACTGTTTATTTGAAAACACTTTGTATATGCACACATAACTTCTTTCTTCAGTTTGGATGTATTTTCTAATGGTTTGTAACCATTTCTTTGCAATATTGATTAGCCTCCCAGGATATAAGCAGGCCTGTTCCATCTGACACAGACTTTGTCATAAAAGTGGTGAGTGCACAGAAAATCAGTACGATTCTTTGTTGAACTATAGCTCTCTGTGAATGCATCAAGAAATGAGTTTTTATGCAACATAGCACAGATAAACTGCAGCATATTAGTGCTCTTTTTTATTTTTATTTTTAGCCTCACAAAACACAGCCTGACTTGGTCACTTTCAGAACTCGCATAAGAAAAAAATTAAATCTTAAAAAAGAAAAAGAAAAACTGTGCCTGATTTTTATCCTTTCTTCTTTTTTTACTTGAAGGTGTGAAGAAAAACCTTAAAAAGTAGAAATGTTGGTGTTATTGTAATATTCTTACGTATATCAAAGCTGTGATGAAAAGACCCAAGGTACAAAATGGCAAAGAGGTGAAATGATAGGCATCCGGATCAAGCTAATTTATTTATTTAGTTCTGTTTTGTAATTGTCGAGGATGTATTTTTCAGGTCAAAATGTCATTCTATCTTTTATTAGTTTTTACAAACGAAAGTTATTGTCGCAGCTCTAGACTTTTATTTCAATAATCAAACAATGTCAACACGACTTCTGGAGGCAATTGGTTGTCCATTTAATCATCCCACTCACCAGACTTTATTTTTAAAGCCATGTGTCCTTTTTTCCCACTTTGCTGTCTTTCTATAACTTCTATGTTTATCACATGAAATTCCAGTGAAATGCATTCAGGTTTCTATTCGACAAAATTGAAAACAGTCAGGGGTTATGAATAATGAAAAATCAGAAACGAATAATTAATTTGTACTCATCTTACTAGAATGTTTCTTTTTTAAGATAAAATCAGTCACTTGAATTGGCCTATCTGAATAATGTAGTGTTTTAACTTTTAATGAAAAAAGGGCCAACACTGTGTTTGTGCTTGCAGGAGTATTGTGACAATGGCCCCTTGTTCTCTGAACTCAAGTTCTACCAGAGAGCAGCCAAACCAGAGAGCGGTGAGTAGCACAACCTGTCCCGCGTCCCGGCAGCCCGCCGGGGCGTGAGTGTGTTTGACTGATGAAGTGGCTGCAGACGCAGAGGTTTCTCTGCCTGGCACGCAGTAATTAATAACAAACCAAAGCAAACACGCACCCCAGTGGCAGTTGGGGCCTCCTCTCTACGCTTGTCTGAGTTCTCCAACGCCTTCGTTTGGAGAGGAGCAAAGGAGAGAAAACCACTCACTTGTAATGATGCCTGGGCCTCCACAGAGCCCCTGACCACCTGCCAGCCTGGTTGAGAGCCAGTCAGGCCAGCCGCCATCAAGCTTCTGAGCCGGGCCCACCACTTTGTCTGTGGCCTCTTTGTGTGTTAGCACCCTTCAGCCTGCTGCTTGTGTGCTCATTTCCTTAGACATGCAGGGTCAAATCCGTTGTTTGAGGAAAAATATTGTACTTTTATAGAGTTCGACATTTCTGTCAAACACTGTAAAAGACTGCATGGGTCATGACTGGTAGAAATAAGAGAAATAAGTGAATAAAAAGTTCTATTTGGCAGCTATTTCCTTTAGACTAACTCCAGGTAATTTAAGCAGGTCGCAGGGCCTCCTGCTATGATTTCAGATTTTCTATTGGCAAACTGTAAGAGTATTTTAACAGAAGTGTTCAGTTATACAAACTCATAATTACTTCTCTTTTGTTATTCTTTCAGTGCAAAAATGGAAGAAAGGAAAGAAGCTGAGCTTTCTGGGTATCCCGACGTACTGGGGATCAGGAGTGGCCGAATACAAGAACCTTCGGTAGATTAATGAGTCCTTTTGAAATCCAAACAACATCCACTAAATTAAACAACAGAATATACAGTACAGACCAAAAGTTTGGACACACAGTTGTGTCTAAACCTTTGGTCTGTACTGTATATATATCTTTTTTACAGTGCAATAAAAAGATGATTTTTAAAGAGGAAAAAACTTTCTGCAAAATGTCTGTCAAAAGAACAAATGTGTTGCGCAGTTAATTCAGAGGAAAGTTTCTAAATCTAAGCCATACTACTTTTCTTTTTACTATAAAATTAGCAACTCTAGATGTTTGGCAGCTCTTCCATGACAGTGTCTGTTGAGATCCAACACAGGCATGCATCATTCTACTTAGGGGAGGGAAGCCCCAGAGGTATTAAAACTGAGACTGAAAAATCAGGATTATTCCAAAATTGATTTCTGACTTTGATTACGTTTGTATTGCTTTTTAAAAAAATCAAATATGAACTTATTTTGACCACTTGTCAATAATTGTTTTGGAATTTGGAAAAACATTTTAGTATTGTGTGGAATAAAACAAAGATATATTCATTTTATTTAGATATGTAGGTATAAATAACAAAATAAGATATACTAAAAAAACTATTTTGTATGTAAAATTATTAAATAATAATAATAAGGGTGTAAATAGATCAGAAACACGGCTAGAGCAGCTTGAGTTTTGGTTAAACGTTTACATCCACTCATGAGCTCGATTGTCATTTAATTTTAAAATGTAATGATTTATTTGAATCATTTCAAGCCACTAGCTTTATTTGAAATAAGTTGAATAATCAATGCTGTTCCATTTTTATTACATTATTGTTGTGCAATGTTAATCAAGATGAAGCTTTTCAACGAGGAACACAATACCAGCAGCATTTTTGAAGGCTGAAAGATTGTCAAAAGCCTGTGTTTGTTTTTATTGGGTTCAAGCAGAACATATAGTTGGTATTAATAGTCAGTCTGGTTCCCCTCCCACTCAGGTACCGTTTCATGGCCATGGACCGGCTGGGTTGTGACCTTCAGAAAATCTGTGAGCACAACAGAGGTCGACTGAAGAAGAGCACCGTATTCCAGATTGGTAAAAGACTGGTGAGGGACTTATCATGATATCATGATATCCTCTTTTCTTTGGTGTTGCAGTAATTAAGCATGGGTCTTAAGTGCCACAATTTTGCTCTGTTTCCTAAGAGCAGTGCATGAAATTGATCGCAATGTAATGCTGCTGATTGTGTTTTGGTGTCTGTGTCAGGTGGATGTTCTGGAGTATATTCATGAAAACGAGTATGTCCACGCTGACATCAAAGCTTCTAACCTTATGTTGGGTTACAGAGACCAAGACCAGGTCAGTCACATAGCTGATTGGTGTTTGCTGAATAAAATCTAGGGTTAATTCATCCTGTTTTTCTTCAGGGCTCTGTTTAAACTTACCAAGCTGGAAGTGACATTTGCAACATTCAGGGCTGTTTCTTGTTGACTGCTCCAGGTTTACCTTGCAGACTATGGACTCGCCTATAGATATGCCCCTGATGGAGTCCATAAAGAATACAGGAAAAACCCAAAGAGGGCCCACAATGGAACAATTGAGTACACCAGCCTTGATGCCCACAATGGAGTTGGTAAGCCATACAATTAGTGTGAGGTGGGATGAAGACAGGAGTTGAGTGATAGACCTCTGTTCCACATTGATATCTTACCCTGTTGAAAGAGGGGTTCTGGATTAGAATTAAAATTTGTAGACACTCTGAAATATCATTTTAAACAAAAAATAAAGTAAAATCTTGTTTATTTTACAGGAGTAGTTTAATAATATTGAAGTTAAAAGTTACAATTTTCACTAATAATGCTATTGCAATAAATTATCAATTTAGTTTCTGACTTTTTACACTTTTTACCCAGATGTTTGTCAGTGTGAGGCCATATATCAAAGTTAACATCAGGCTTATTTATTTTATGGGACAATAAATGACTTGTTATTTCATGGTATCTTTACTGTAACCTGGTTTACTTACACTCTTTACTTCATCGCTCCAAATAAAATGGTCTTTTTGCCCTCTGCCTCCACCAGCTGATATAGGGAACACATTAACTGGCAAATTGCCTACATGCTCCCTTTTCTCATTGACCATTGATTTTCCCATCCATGCCCCCCACTGAATTCCCCAGCTCTGTCTCTGTTCAACAATTCCCTAATTAGCTGAAGTCATAACCTGCATCTTGTATTCATCCTCCCATTAATTAAGGGCTTTGATGTTTGGTTAGCGTGAGACCTGAGCTACTGATAACCTCTGTGCTCTCTACGTCGACCAGCTCCACTGCTCAGCAGTTCGATACTGTGGGTTTGTAACAACTCTGACCGAATAATTACCATTTTAAGGTTTCTATTAGTCATTCAGCTTTACAAAAACTCTAGTAAGGAAGATACATCAGGTGTAATACTGCACTGGGAAAGGAAAAAAGTGCCGCTTATCAGCAGTTTTACAATCTTTCCTTCTCAAATGTTCTTGCTTGTAACTTACTACAGGTGATTAGACCCTAAGTTACAATTGATGAAACATCAGGAAACCCTCCTGTAAGAACAGGAGTTTAGAGTGTAATCTCGGCTTTAGAAGCAATCTCTATTGAGTGCAGCCGACTTGTAATTCACCACAGTGGGGGATGATGGCTCGTAATTAAAAACTGTAATTTGATACACAAATTGTTAAAGCTTTCAGTTAGATGTTATTTGCACCAATTCTGACCAGCATTGTTACTCTGATGCTATGAACCAGCACTGCCATTTCTCTCAGAAACTGCATCACCAGAATACTTTTTACTAGGGAGCGATGTTGATGTTGTTTTGCAAGTCTCACTTTTCTACACACAGTCAGTCTGTGTTTTACTCATGATGATGTAACAGCGTGACACTTACATAGGTGTCGAGGTATTTCTCAATGACACTACCCGTCATTCTTCATAAACACTGGAGTCCGTATGCATTTAGTTTTTGCAGTTATTTTTAAGGTAATAGATGTTTTTAATGGAGAGATGAATTTCAGTAGCAGAGGAGAAATATGTCCTCACCACATTCATATCTTTTCAATTGGTCACCTCTTCACTGTTTTGAAACACAATAAAAAAGCCTGTTTTGTCCTTAAATCGTTCAGTGTTTAAGTTTTCTGGCTGTAAAATTATATTTGGTCTTTAAATTCCTTCTTTTGAGCCTTATAAGGAAATAAACCAATGCTCCATCTGGTTCAGTGTGTGCTTGTATTGTAGCTCTAAGAACAGTTAAAAATTGAGACTTTCAATGTACAGTGTCAGATTCTAGCTAATGAAAGCTTTATAATGTGCTTTGATATTTTCCTCTTTAAAAATATGCTAAGACACAGACAGAACATGCTCAAGAACCAGACTCATATCTGCCCCTCACCGACCCGGTGGCATTCATTCCCACAAAGATGTTGTCAGGTTGGTGATGATGAGCCTTGGCGAACACATCCTGCTAGTGGCAGACCTATGTACCCAGAGCTAAACGGTGTAATTAGTGCCATTTGGTGGGCGGACAGCGGACTGATGACCGTCTCCAAACAACAAGTCTGCAAGGCAGAGGGGTTAAGAGTGCGACACAGCATTGTGCTTAAGGGAATCTGAATAACAATAGGAGATAATTAGCAGCACGGCCAACGTTTTCTCAGCTCGCTGTCTAAAGCTGGATGGGAACACAGCCGGTTCGTTGGATGTATTTATGGATTGTTTGTGTCCAGGTTTCATAGGAAAGCTGTACATGCATACGCAGGCATGCTTCTTTTTGTTGTCCTTTGCCATTCTTCATACGAGGGCAAAGTATGTACATAAATATAGAATAGCAGACACATAAAGTGGCATAATGAGGAGCGTTATCGCGCCCAGAGCGAACGCAGAGGGCAGCAACGTTTAATGTAGCTGTTGATCTTTTTAATTGTTAATCCATTATGTTGCTCTGGGAATTGGACTCCGTTTTCCAGTGTCAGTATCGCGTGTATTTTTCATCTTTATTCTCCTCCAACAGGCTCTTGGAAGCATTAAGTCGCTCTGTAATCATTTACAACTATAGAGAGCCTCACTGTAATGCGGACATAATACATACTTTAAATTCACAAGGACAAACAGACCTGACCCTTATTATCAGCATTATTAAGATCAAGTAGAACAGATGATGACAGTATCACGTTTGGAGCTAATACATGTTGACTCTTTGTTTTTCTTTCAGAGCAGGTTTTCACAGTGCTGTAAAATAATTCCTACCTTACAGACTTCTTCTGTCTTTGCTCTTTTGTCATAGTTAAATGTTTCAAATAATTAAAAAAAATTATTACAGTCATAACAAACTGTAGTTTAAAAATTATGCTTTTTTTTAAAAGAAAAAAAGGCAGGGGGAGGCTATCTAACGGACCCTGGTCCTAAGTGAAAAAGTAATCTCCACCCACTCCCCTGTTTAATAATTAATTTACTGTGATCTACTATTCTTTTAAAAGCTGAGTTTATTTCACTGCCCACTTGAAGTTCCTTCATTCCTGATGAATGAAGGAACCAGTTATATAGAAGCTGACAGCTTGAACCAGGCTAAAAGTTTCTAAAAATCAAATGCATCATGCCCCATTGTAGAGAAATTCAACAACAGATGAGGAACAACATCATGAGCATTTATGAATACAAAGTCATTTTGAAGATGCTGGCAGTCCAGTGAACCACAATGCGAGCTGTTACCTCAAATGAAGAAAACATGGAACCTTTGGTGGTTTACCAAGATTGACTCATCCTGGAGGTCACAATTAAATGTACAACATCTAAGCTGCTGAAGTGACCTTCCTTCTTAGTCTTGGCGGACTGAGAAAAGAAGGGGCCAGTTCTTTTCTGCATGAAAGGAGCCAGTTAGGATGGTTTGAGGATCTTGAAAGGATGCCTTTCTTGGGAGGTGTGTCAGACATGCCCCATTGCAAAAAGGCTTTAGGGCAGACCAGGACTTAATTGAGATATTGTGTCTTTATATCTCATTCTAGGGATCTTTCAACCAAACTAGAGGATGTAGCTGGAATGTGGGAGGTCAGCTTAAACTGTTGCTCCAATGACTGAGTCTTGGAGACAACCATTTGAAATAACAGATATAAACATATATTCTGTCATCAACCATATTTAACCAGCATTTTTTAAAACTTTTAGCTTGTTTTATTGAATTTATGGTTTGGAGCTAACATACATGTTTGTGATTCAGGCACGTTTGTCCCGAACATGTGTCTGAAACACACTATTTCACTTGGAGTTGACAGTCATTATTCATGTTGAGGAAACAACTTGATTATGCCAAATCACAGTACTTTAATTTCACAAATACGTCAACTTAAAATCAGTTTACCGGCGTCATAATCTGATCCTCTGTGCGAGTGGCCACACTTCCTCTTTGGACCAGCCTGCTGGCTGACCGGGTGAGGATCAATGCTGGCAGCGGCTCAGGCAGGTGATTTCTCCTTTCTGTTGGAGTCAGTCGATAGGTAATTTCTCCCTAGACATGTGGCAGCCTTTACTGTATTGAGCTACTAAAACTCCCCAGGCTCAACCTTACTGGACATGGTCACCAAGTATTGACAGACCTCACACATAAGTGTAAATCCATGCAGTCATTTATATGCTCACCATAAGATGGGAAAAACACACTTATGATTAGTTGTAAGAGCTCCTAGTGCATAGGAACCTACAATGGCCTGATGTCAACAATTTATCTTGGCATTATGTTTAATTGTTTAAATCTTTGTTGTACACACCCAGTTTGGTTAGTAACTGTTGTCAGTCTCAATGTCACCATTAATTTAAAATGCAAATGCAAAGATAATTAAGTTAAGACACAAAGAGTTCAGAGTTGCCATATGCTCAGGATCTTCCTGTTGATGTGAAACTAGACTTTTTAATAAGTATCATCTGCATTTGATCATCAGTCAATCCATCAATAATTAAACTGTTGAAGTCTGGACTGGATATCCTACAGAATCTCTTTTCACCACAGGATTCTCTAAATTTAACATGCCGTTTGAGGTCCAAGAAACCTTTATTCTAGTTATGGAAAGAGAAAAAGAGCATTTTCAATGGTTTTTGGCTTTTCAACCTTACAAGGGTTCCTACTACAAATGTATGAAATTATCTTTATAATTTTCCATGTCTGGAAAAGTATGAATTTACAGACTATTGTTTTTTTTATCTTCTAAAAGAAGTCTTGAATAAATAAGTATTCCATTGGTATTAGATCAGTCATCTTTAAATTGCCACTTCTCAAACTCACTTTTTGTGAAAATATCGACTTGCATAGTTTTACAGGGCAACATGAAAGTTTTTCTCTGTTTTAAGAGGTGTTTTTCCCAGTTGACTTTACAAACAGAATAAGAAAAAAAAAAACATTTCAGTTTGTATTTAGTGGGAGATTGTTAAGTCCAGGTTTATCATAGATATTAAAATGAAACTGATTTAACATGACCCCTGCAAAAAGCAATTCAAATAAAAGAAAAAAAATTACCGTAACAGAACTCTGACTTTTTACTTCTGTCCAACATTTTCTGTAAAATCTTTGTCATCTGAGTCTTAAAGTGTAGAATTTTGAAATGAGTTAATCTTAGACATTAGAATTAGACAAGCATTAAATATGCAGTATATTAGTGGAGTACTTGTTCTTTTAAACACAGTTTGTAAACTTAATCTGTAAAGACAGGTAAAAATAAAAAATATGATAAAAAAGTAGCCAATATAAAAAAAAAAAAATTGCTGCTTTATTTCTACCCTCAAAGTTGCTAAAATCTCATCTTGCAAGTGGATTTATTGTTGCAACTCTATTAGTTAGCAACCTTTAGGTTGAAGACCTTTTCTTTTCGGTTTTATAGCGCCTTCAAGACGTGGTGACCTCCAGATCTTGGGGTTTTGTCTTCTTCACTGGTTATGTGGGTCACTACCCTGGGACAACGTCCTCAAAAACCCTACTCAGGTGCAAGAGGCCAAAATCGAGTAAGTTGTCACAAGTGCTTATTTTGGTATTTGGGTAGGTTTATGTTGTTTCCAGGATGCAGCAGCTTTATTTGTGTTAATTTTAAGTTTCTTAAGTAAAAGGTGAACAGGAAAATGGTAATAAGAACTATGTTTTTATTGTAAAAAAGCATTCCACCAGCATGATTCTGTCCCCACTATGTTTCATGGTGGGTATGATGTGTTCACATCTAAAATAAAATGTGCCTCTGTGTCACATCATATTTCTATCCATGGGAAACAAAAATCCTTGGATAACTATTTAGAACATTGTTGAATCAAATAAAAAAATATAAAAATTACAAAAATGCCTCACTTCCAATTTTCAAGAAAGATACAAACTGCTGTGCTTCTTGTATTTTTTGTTAAAGATCCTTTACACTGTTTTGTTTCCCTACTGAATGAATGTATTCAAAATGAAGGTTGGATTTTCTAAATTGTCTTTGTGAGATAATGATAAAAAAGATGGATTAACTTGGAATTCTTTTTGCACATCTTTACTGGATCAAATCCTAGAGGCTATCAGAGGTATTTTGATTTAAAACAGCTCATGGCTCCTTATGGCAGACGTTTGTGAAACTAGATATGTATATAAGTATTACATCTTACCATCCCTTTAAATTAACTCAGCTTCTGGTTCTGCGGTTTGTAATACTGATCTATTACAATGATTGCAGGCTAATATCTTGTGCTCTGCAGCAGAGCTGTGTAAATATTCATGGTCACTAATAATCCAGGGAGTGTAGTTGACCCCAGATAAGTGTTAACACTCTGTGTGACAGCTTGCTTTAGCTGGGATTTAGCTCCCCTTTCCTGCTGCCTTATTCTCATCCTGCTTTTTGCCCCTGAACTCTGTCTCTCGCGTCTTTGTGTCCTCATCTCCTCCTCATTTTATTTCCTCTCTTAGACTGATGGATAATCTGCCAGACTCGGTTCAGCAGCTGTCAGGGAGTGGAGCCAGCACAGGTAAGCCAAGGCTGCAGGGCTGCTTGAGGTTACAGGACATCATTTAGACTTCTCAGCTTAAACTGAGAATTTGGAAGTAAGACATGAAGCCAGCGGAAAGGAGGAAATTCATCTCTGTCTAATCTGGAGCTGATCTTATGGGATCTAAAGAAAAGGTCACGGTTGAGGACACTTCAGGTAGGGGGCAGGCATCGAGAGGACACATACTGCGCTGTGAAATCATGTTCAATCAACTGCATTTACCAATCAGGTAATAGAAACAACTGAATCATGATCAGTGAAAATAGGCTCAATTTTGAGTTTGGCAAATTGTAACTATGCTTTTATAGATGTAATTTTTAAATTCCATTCAAATTCAAAGATACTAATTCCAGAAAAAAAATGAAAGGCTGCCGTAACTCGTATCTTCAAAGAGCTGTGGATGGTGAGGCTGTGGGCATGAAGGATCTCCAGTACTGATGTGTCTGACTGACTTCTACCACAGTTTCATAACAGTTATGACATGCTAATAGCTCAAATTTTGGGCAGCAGAGACATAATTTAACATACAGAACACTGCTAATCCATCTCACTGTTTTTTTTTTTTTGCTCCTCTTTAGATTTCTGTCTGGCTGTGTGGATAGATAGTCAGGCAGAGAGATGTTGGGGATATGAACCTTGTCCATTATGATCAGTTGAGGAGACAGTTTGATCTTTCTCTTTCTCTCTCTGGTCTGCGTCCATGAAGTCTCCTTTTAATTGGGATTTGGCGTTGTGGTTCAGGTATTATTTGAGGTGCTCATCAGCTGCTCCCAGTTGTAAAAAACTAGACCTTGTTTGCACAGTTATGCATCATGGCTATCAGAAAATAAAAACGTAAGAGAAAACATCCTTCCAGCTGCACAGCATCTAAAACCAGAGGGAGAAACTGTCCAGACATGCAATGCCTCAACCAAAAACATGAAAGGAAAAAAAAAAGTCTCCAAAAAGAACAAACTTTTTGGAACTCATTTTAATTTTCCTTAAACATGATTTTTACCTCTGAAAATTCTCCCCTGAACCCACAACCCTCCTCGGTTCCCTGCGACCCCCTCGGCTTTCCCTTTGTACCAATTAAACGGACGGCTGTCTCATTGACATGCCTTTCAAAGTTAGTTGTATTTTATCTCCTGTTTATACGGAGAGGTCACACCTTAGTGATGGCTCGGCATGTGATGTATGGACAGAGCGGCACGCTCATCTACTGACAAAGCCAGGCTGCCCGCTGCAGATAAGAGCCAAAGGATGCATCAACCACCTGAGTGTGTGTGAGGGAGAGATACAAGTTCTACTGCAGTGTGTGTCATACACACCGCCTGGCCAGTGTGCGATCCATCGAGGCTGACAGTGTATGACACAATGCACCTCCATAGCTGTACGCTTGCCAGATGTGCTGTGTGTGCGGAGATACATGGCCCGCCTGTGTTTTATCTGCAGCGAGAGACCTTCAGGTTCATCCTATGTTTATTGCTCTCGCCTCACTTCTGAAAATGATTTCATACATAGGAAGAAACATCAGAGAATCAACATCCTGACTGCAGTGAAATTCTGTTAAATGACTTCATTGCTTTGCTCTGACTTGATCCAGAGTTATATTATTAACTAAATTATTTTTCCATTAATCTTGTTTTTGATGTTTTCTGCCATCATCAGATGAGCTAGCTGAGTTTCTGATTTACGTGAGAACTCTGGACTATGACGATAAGCCTGACTACAGGCTTCTTAAAGAGCTGTTGAACTGTCGTGCCAAAGGAGGACTTGACCTGTCTGTGCCTGAAGGTCACCAAAGGTCAGCCACCAAGGAGTCTTCTAAAAGAGAGAAGGTGAGAACAAAATGAGATGATTATCTTTATGTGAAGTGTCTCCTAAGTAGTCGTTGCGGCATTTTGATACATATCAGGATCAATACCGCAAGATTCATACATATCGCTAAACTCAAATTGTCATTACTGAAAACCATCAGAGTTTTCAGTAATGTTTCTTTTCCCACTTTTAGAGGATACAAAAATTCACCAAGAGCTTACTGATTAAATTCTCATTATGATCCCACCACGTCCAAGCCCAGGGCTTTCACCACTGTCTTTGAACATATCAGGATGCAGTTCTGTGCTAGTTTGTCTGCACCATCCTTCTCAATTCTAAATTAAAGAGTGGTGACACTTATAAACTAACCAAATATATTGACCGGCTTTTAAAAGAACATTAGGGACCAATATAGAGCTGCAAGCCTTTTATTTTTCTTCTTTCACAATCTCCTCCTTTGTGAGATGGAGAACAGGCACAAGAGGAGAGGAGCAGCAGAGTACATGTGCATTACTTATTTCACATGCAAATATTTAAGTTTCCAAAAGGCCTCACAGTTGCCGAATAAGACACTCTATTTGAAGTGAATAACAAAATGACTAGTCCGACTTTAAATGTTTTTCCACACATGTTGGAAATTATGATCCATATGTCAAAATCAAGTGGTATTTTTTTCTAGGGCAGGGTTGTTTTTCTTTTTTTTTTCAGATTTAATAGACTATTACTATTGTTGGAGAAGCTACTCTTCTAAAACATACAAGATGTCTGCTCTTGAGGAAAGAATTTGGCCACCCTGGGTCTAAGATTGTTTTTCCAATTTAAAATGAGTAACTCTGGGTTGCATTTAAAAATTGAATTCACAAGATCTGTCTCCCTTCACAGAGCTGTAAATCTGATCTCTGGTGGCAGGGCTTTTCTCCAATGGCCTGAAAGCTTCAAACTCAGTATTTTCTTTAGACATCAAGTGACTAGCAGAGTCAAGCAGGTGAACATAATCCCACCAAATGATTAGGCTGCCATTGCTACAACCTTACATCCTCCATATCCCAGTCCAAGACTCCAAAATACAACCATTACGATAACACACCAACAAGACAACAGTTTTGTTCTTGCCTAGTCACTCCCTATTTTTTTTATCAAATAATTACTTGCTGCTACATGAAATGTGTTGCTATTAAGTAGAAGTTAAGGTTTGGAGATCTGGTGAGGTCACCCTGCCTTCTGTTTAGTACACCCTTATACACACACTACAGACTTAAAGAAGGATGTGCTTAATGTTTCGCCATAATTAAATTTTTGTATTCATTCAACAACCTCACCGCTGGCCGTTGAAGGTTTTTTTTGCTGAGTCTCTTGACCTCAGAGTGCAGAAACGTGATGGCAGTGAAAGGCAGGTTTAACCTTCTGGTGACATTCCCCTCTCCACCTCTAAGAGGAGCACGTCAATGAAAGATGGTCAGACCTGATAGTGAAAGAAGACTACATCCCCCCTCCTCTGCATTCCCCAGAATCACTTCTTGACCCTGCGTGGCCCAGTGACCGCCCTCTCAACAGCCCAGTGAGAAGGAGCTGATGACACACACTTTACCTGGCAGAGGGTATCTCCAATTATGCTCCTAATTTCCTCTCCTCTCCTTGTGTCATTTCATTTCCATGCTAAAGTGCTGGCCAGTTTGATCCCTTGTTAAACACAAGTGGCCATTTACTGACGCTTTAGTGAGGAGAGGAAATGTCAGCGGAGATAAAGGCCACAGAATCGTCTGCCATTACTGTTGGATAAATATGATTCTTTTATGGGTGTTCACAGTTTGAAAGTGAAGGAGTGTTAATGAAAGCCAAGTTGAAGAAAGTTGCAAACTCCATTTGTATTAATATTTCAACTCTTCTTGAAGCAACAGAAAGGAGGAACAGCCAGAGGTTCCTGCAGAGCCAAGCTGGATGATGAGGAACTGGAAAGCCCAAAGTCCAAATCGGCGTCAGCGCGCCACTTATGGGGCCTATCCCTCTCTAGATCCAGTGAGGTAAGTTAGAAACAGACACCATAGTTTTTTGTAATCATTGATTTCATTGTGCCACAATTCAATTTATTTGTTAGGTTCTTAACAACACCCAGTGTTTATGTCAAGTTAAAAGTTCACCTGTTTCTTAACCGAAGTGGCAACTATGTTTTTCGCGTCTCCAAAATTTTATTATGTAGGAAAGTTGTTTAATTTTGAAAAATGAAAGAATTTTTTTAAAGTAAGAAAGAAGGTGAAGTTATGCAGTAAATGAAACTTAATCAAAATGGGGACAACTGCATTGAGGACAGTTGTGTCTGCATGTGGCAAAATTGACTGGCCAGTTTTAATGGTCATTGTCCATTTGGCTCAAGTACAGGTCAGATGTTCATGAACAGCATATAACTCACCTACAAATGTTTTCTACAGTTGCACAAATAATAATTACTCAATAATTACTTCAGTTTTTTGGCTTTTTGAGGGGAAACTGAACGAAAGCCATAGACACAACCGAACTCTACGTATTTATTTACACCAAAAACCAGTGATCACTTCACCAGCAGCATGTTTTTACTTCAACCTGCAGGGTGACTGGGGTACAACAGCAAGAATTAGTCTTTATTTCAGTCTTTAAGATTAAATTAGTTATTTTAACAAACAATATTTCAATCTTCTTTTTGTTCTCTTCAATTTTATATGCAGTACCTAAAACCAGTAAACCAAACCTATTCATCAAACCGTTTGCCGGCTGCTTTAACAAAGAATGAGTCGAGTGAAATGAATCTGCAGTCAGATTTTACATGTAAAATACTAAAAACCTGCTGTTTCTCCCCTTTCCTCCAAGAAAAAAGAGGTTTCTCCTCCTGGAAAATATTTACTGAGGCCGAGGCTCGCATGTATGTATGAAGAAAAAGAAAACAGTGAGGAGGAGGATGATGTGGAGAATGAGAAGGAAGAGGAGGAGGTGAAGGAGAAGAAGGATGTCAGACCCAAACGTATTCCTGCATGCTACCTGAGAGGTCCTCCCATTGGCCCAGCAGATCAGACCAAACAGGTGTGAGGCCTGAAGGCTCACCGCCAAACGGCTTTTTGAGACTTTCCTGAATCCTTTTTTAGACGACTGTTCCATGCTACATCTTTAAATGACCCTTGAACTCAGAGATACAAATTGATCCCAAAATCTATTTTTATTTTTGTTAGCTGTACAAAATATGTATACATATTCAACATTTTTTTAACAGAGAACTAACTCCAAAAGACCTGACAACAAAACAGACGAGCAGACCGGGAGCACGGCGAGACGAGAACATCAACGCAGCCTCCGTGGCGGGGCACGGTGTGACAGGGAGAGACAGATGCATGATGGGGATTACAGAGAATGTTGGGATAAAAGGCCGCATCAGAATGGAGGGCGGTACTGCCACATGTCAGAGTGCAAACCTGCCATCGTACAGAGAAACTCCTGGAAGTCCAGGTTTGTCTGTGTGGGATTCATCCTTCTGGTGGGAGCTGCTTTTTTGTTCGCTGAAGTTCAGTTCAATAGCATAAGTGACTTATTTAGCAGGTAGAAGGTCATTTTCTTTTCATGCTGCTCCTCAGGTCTTCTGGGGGGCCATTTTCACTGTAATAGGCTGAAATACAAAGATAAGCATCACATTGTTGTAATTAATGAATTATCTGTAAAATTGAAAGATGTGGAAAAAAAAAAAATTCATGCACAAATCACTAGAACTCTGACTCAGTTCTAGCTACTAAGCTGCATGTGAAGGCACTTTGAGAAGACAAAGCCAGATGATGAATGGATCCATATGAGTAGGTGCTGAATATGTATGCGGCGCTGAAGCCGGGCCTTTGTGTCAGCTGCCTGCGTCCACATACCTTACTGCAATAAGGACACTCTCCAAAAACAAGGCTGAAGCTCTGCCTGCTGGAGGGGAGCGCTCTCAGCCACTGGAGGAAAGAAAAAGACTCGTTGATCTCATCGTCACCTTGGACATGGTGACATTAGCGTGTTTCTACGTGCACAACTCTTTTATATAAATATCATTTTATATTCCTGTAGAATATAAGATGGTTTCGAGGGCTTTTCAGAGAACAAGGGCTCCTCCTGCCACCTTTCACCAGATCCTCAGATCAGAGAAGCAGAATTTGAGTAAATGCAGAGGAAATACAAGCGAGAGTTTATTCTTCTATGCTTTGAAATCGCACCACTCTACCCGAGTGATACCTCTTTACTTCTGAAGACTGAACTTCAGCATTAGGTGCCAAACTGACCAAAAGATGCTAAAAAAAACCCCAATTGCTGTGGTCCTCATCAGTTTATTAGATCTCATCTGGATTTGTTACACTGACCTTCTCTGCCTACAACTCCTGGTTATATTTAGAAACCTGGAATCATTGGTATATATTACTGGGTTGAACAATGACTATTAGCTGTTATTAGAGGTGTGCCGATCGATTGGCCACCGATCACACAAACTGATTGTTTGTATCTCAGTTCGCAGCCTGCCTGTGATTTCCTCTTTCCTTCACACTGCGAAAGCACACTGCATCAAATCCTAAGCAATGTCACGTGGAACTTCAACGCTCAGAGTGAATGGGGACGTTTACGTGTTGCAACGGAAAATTACGTCGGGGGTGAAGCATATCAAAATGCATCAACACAACAAATCTAATATGACATTTAAGACACTTGACCGGTGACTATCTAGGCTCACTGCAGAAAAAAAGACATCCAGAGCGATCAGACAGCAGGTAAAGCAGCACACAACTACCAACACTCACCCGGAAGAGCATGATGGTCAGAACACTAAAGAAATTACCAGAAAATAAGTTAAAGTCAACTGCGCCGCGCTACTGGTAGTAATATTTCTTAGACGTAGCGCTGTTCAACCTCCACCCTCAGTGAACTCTTGAACCAAACGTCTGCTTAAAGCTGCAGCATGTAACTTAGACAAACAAAAAATGATTTTACATATGTATTAAAGCTTACGCTATGTCCTAACATGAGACAGATCATCTCTGAAAGAAAAAATGAGGCTCTTTTGCCTCTTTTCTGTGTCCTGCAGAATTACTCCGCTCAGTCAGAAACAGCCAATCAGGACCAGCACTAAACAATTAGCCGTGCTCTCAGGAAGTTTTCATTTAGTAACTGCATTGTTTATTTTGATGCAACCTGCATTTAACTTTGAGTGAATGTCTGTTTTTACATTATTTGATATAGGCAGAGTTGTGACATTTATTTGACTAATAGCAATAATTTAGGGTACAGCTTTACTGTTAAATATTATTTTACTGATTGCAGGTTTTTCTGTTGTGCTTTTGACTTAACAGCTGATGTATTGTGCCTGCAAGTATTTTGCATGTTTATGTCAAAATTAGGTGAATGTATTACCAGATAGCTTTTTAATTTTGCCAAATGACGTAGTAGCCTTTATACCTGACGCAAAAAATTAACAGCCAATTCAGATGATCGGCAGCGATTGGGGATCGGCCCTCATAGGTGATTGGAATCGGCAGCAAAAAACCTGATCGGAGCATCCCTAGCTGTTATAGCTAGTGATGCCACTACTGTGGACTGAGTCATGTCCACAAAACCATACTGTTCCACTATGAGCATGAATTCATCACACAAATGGTTGTAGCATCCTCATTTTTTATCCAATTTCTACAAAGTGACTTAAATTATAGCTTAGAAAATAGCTGATGTTTTGATTATGAAATATGAACCCAGCTATAAGCCTTGATATTCTGAGTATTTTAGCAACACTTATTGAAAAATCCAACTGAATGTATCTCTATTTTTGTTTAAATACATAATAAATTGAAACTTGTGCAACCAAATATTGTTTTGAGCCATTGCATCCCAGTAAAATGCATTAAAGTTTGTGGCCATAATGGGACAAAATGCAGAAAGGTTTGGGTATGAAGATCTTTTGAAAGGTGTTCTAAATCCAGGAGTCTTGGTGACTGAGTCGATCTGTTTCCATACCTCATAGAGACAGGCCTGATGGAAGGGCTGGCCACAGCGGGGGTCATTACACACTTGATCTGGGATGGCGTCTTCAAGCCGATAGGAGTAACAGATGCCACACTCCACATTGAAGCTCTGCAAACACACACACACAAACCCAGAAACATCCAGTGGCACCTTCCAAAATGTTCTGGTCACTCATGGAGTCTCTGAGCACAAACATACTAAATCAACCTCCAAACATCACCTGCAACACCCACTCTGCACTCTGTTGCTGCTCCACTATCACACCCTCAGGGCACTCTCTCTTTGCATTTCTGCGTAATGAGAAGCTTCTGTTTTTGTTTTTTTCCCCTCTTCCCCTGGAGCCATCCATTAAGAGAGAGGATGGCAGGTTTAAAAAAAAAAAAATAAAAAAATCAACATCTGGTCAACCCAACTTTTTTGCACTCCTCTGAATGTTAATGAAGCTGAGGCATTAATCACCGTGGCGACAGCAGATAAACACAACGCCCTTTCAACCCATTCGCAGAGAAGGGAGGGAAAGGAAGGATTTTTTTTCTTTAAAAGAAAAGGAGAGATAAATGGTTTTGCGTGATTAAAGCGGTTTGATAGTGAACAGAATTCTGCCATCTTTGTTATTCTAATGATCTTATCTGTAAACAACCCAATTAAAGGAGCAGTTGTGCCCACCTCTAAAAGAAAATAAATAAATAAATAAAAAACACGGAGAGAAAAATATGGAAATGATGGAAAGAAAAAAGCAGTTGTGTACATCCGCCCGCTTAAAAGTTGAACATGCACAGCTCCTGGAGCTAATCCTGATGAGAACGGACATGTTTGAAATGGAAAAGGGTGCATCTGTGTGACATACAGATTTTTCGTGGGTGGCCGGTGACGGGAATTCGATCTCCAAAACATCCCGGAGGTTGTTCAAGACGCTGGAGTCCGGGTTCCTGCCAGCAAACCACAGACAGCTCCTTCACACACTAATTAACCACATGCAAATGAGCCTGCAAAGACACTGAGGGATGATTAGGACACTTTCACCACTGCTACACAACAAGGGGGAGAAAAAATGGAAAGGCTGCAGAGCATTGGTTTGTTCACACAGAGGGAGGGAGAACTTCCTGAGCTCTGGAGCAAATGCTGCAACCTGTGGTGAAATTAGAATTGAAATGAGGAGTAATCATCTTTTCTTTGCCTAAAACCCTGAGGGATGATCAGATTATCTCCAAGCAGCTGAACTGGTTCCCACTTCAGCAATGACATGGCTTCTGGAGCTCCACGCATCCAGCAAAGCACAGAATTGGCCCCATCTCACAGGGGCATCTCAAATGAAAATCTATAATTTATTTCAGTCAACCTCAGCAAAATAAGCAAAAATAAAGCTTGAAAAATCCTATGAGGACATTGGTTGATCAAGTCAACATTTATCTTTTTGGGTTTTTTTTTAATTCAAATTTAGATAAACTCAAATCAATAATACTTTTAAAAAAAATCTGTATTGACCTAAAATAAGTTTAAGTTTGATTAAAATTGTTATTTCAGTGCTTTGTTTGGCAGCTATGCTGAATCCAGAACACCTAAACAACCTGGGGTCCTGTTTGAGACCCACAGGATAACAAGGTGCTGTTTAGATTTTCAATTGAATGTGGGTTTATCAAAAAGATCGATAAGTTTTACAAAAACTCAAGCTTAGATGATCTTCTGTGAGTTTTTTCCATTAATTTATCAGACCTGGAAAAAAAATAAATTCAAACTACATAATTTTCAAGACTTCCTTAGAAATCTGGATATAATATATATAGGACTAAGCAATAAATCAATAAAAATACTGCAATGGGCATGTGATCAATATCAATAGCTAATATGTGAGATAGAATTCCTCTGAGTCAGAACTGCACAGCATTCTGGGACATGTAGGCAGAGGAAAGGCCTTAGCCACTTAACATCTCACAGCCAGGTAAGGAAGATTGGATCTCAATTTACTCACTCACTTTTTGGTTACCTAGCAACAATAACTTACCCTGTCATACCTAGCAATGAATAACTTACCACCTTGCCTCATAACTGCTTAAAAATAAGTAATTGCATGGAGTGAAAACTGTGGATAAAACAGGAAATGTCAGGAAAGTTTTGCAGTATTTCAGGTATTAAAAATAAAGAGCCAATCAATAATTATCAATTGACTAACATTAAACGCTAATAGTATAAGTGTGTCCAGCCCTAAGGAATATATATGTTAATATAGACAGCACACAACAACCTGGAGAACAAATGATTGTGTCGTCAAACTCACCACATGTGCATGTTGGCATTGAGTTTATTCCTCAGCGGCGTCACCACTGCAACAACAGAACAAAAGGTCGGACATGGTTCTGGACGTGAATTCTGATAACAGCTTTAAATTTAAACTGAAGTTTGTCATCACAGATTCAAAGCACCTGCAGATTCTCCAGGATTGTCTGGAAGCCCCCTGAGAAAAAAACAAAGTTAGTCTGTCTCAAAAGAGCAGCCCTTTGTCCCCCTTCCGTCTGACGGCGCCTCTACTGTCGCATGTGAACTCTCGCTGCTTCCAGCTCCGTGGGGAGCGCCGTCTCCGTTCACCACTCATCACTTTCATATTTGTTTTTCCTACATGCAAAAAAAGCAATATTTCTGGGTGACCTTCCGTATTTGAGGGTCGCCGCCCGCCTCTCGTCACGGCGGCTGAAGTGTGCGTGTGTTTAATATCTTTAGAGTTGCATTGCTAGGCAACAGGCGAGGAGTTGCACGACCTTGGGCTGACAGAAACAATGGTCGACAATTGACGTAGGCTTGAATAGAAAGCAGAGGCTCAAAGCTCGCCCCAGCCGGCTGTGGTGAGTGAGAGCGTGACATCCAGGAAGACAGGTGGAGATCAGAAAAAGAAGTTGTTTTTTTTTCTTCTTTTAAGCAGTAAAAAAAAAAAAAGAAAACAGTAGTCTACTCTCTGAAGTCATCCTTAATGGGTGATTAACAGCCATTAAAAGACATTGATTAAAATCATAAGGGTTAAAGGTAGCGTTCTTTTGTAAGATCAGTCATTTTACAAAACAACTTTCTGAAATACAGTTTAAGTGACATTAACTTGCTGACATCCATTACTTACAAAATAAATATAGTTTTATTAGAATCATAATTTTATTTTAGACAGTGTATTAATAACACTGAACACAAGGATGATTACAAATTCAAACCTCTGTCACCTGAAAAACATTTCCAGGATTAAAGGACTAAAGTTCTAACTAGATCTAGAGAAACTCATCACTGCGTTTATCTTTAGTTGCATTGATTACCGCAACAGCTGCAGCTGTTCCAGAATGCTGCAGCTTGCAACCTCATTAAAGCTAGGAAAATAAACACGTCATCCCAGTTCTAAAGTCCTTACACTAACTCCCTATAGCTCAGAGAATAGATTTTAAATATTTCTGTTAGTTTATAAATTGCTCAATTGTTTAGCAACATATGACAGATCTGCTGCTGTTGTATCAACCCTCCAGACCACTCAGGTCAAACATGGAGAAGCATCATTCAGATTCTATGCGCCACAAATCTGGAACAAACTTACAGAAAACTGTCAAAGTTTCTTTAATTCAAGGCTTAAAACCAATTTGCCTAGTCTGGATTGCAACTTTTCATTACTTCTCTTTATTCTCCCACCGTGATATAATGTTTCTTTTTTTGCATGTTCATTGCGTCATGTTTTCATCATGTGAAGAATTTTGAGCTACTTTGTGGTTGATAAGTGCTACAGAAATAAACTTGACTAATTATTTTAGCACCTCGCCTCACACAGGAAGCAAAAACCTGCAACCCAATTTTAGTGATTGAGCTTTTCGAATATTTATAACCAAGAAAAAGGTACAAAACAAAAATCACAAACAATAACCGGAGCAGATTAACATGACACTTACTGCTGCTAATTTTTATGACCGATTTTACTTTTGATGGTTTATATAGGCTGCCTCTTTCCTAAATCAAAAATATAAGTCAATTATTTATTCAATTATTTTGATGCTACAGGTTAAAATTGATATATTCAGAATTTTCATAAATATTTTCTATATACATCTAGACATTTTTTTGTTGTTTTTAAAATATAATTGCTGCAGAACCAGAAAAAAAATACTTCTGAAGACAAGAGTGTTATTAAACATGGCAGGTGTAACTAGACTCTTTTCTCTCTGAGTTTTGCTTATAAGGCACAGATTCCTCTGAAGGAAGGTGTAACGTTCGGTATGCTGCATGACCTCCAGGCAGCAGTAGTAACCTATTTATAGTTCCCTGCAAACTGAATCATAATGAGAGGATGATTCAAGCTTTAATACATTGTGTCAGTTGTTGGAGTGTAATGCAGTAGATAAACTTGAGTGCATACTGTGAATTCTTGACTTAGAAGTGAAACTGTGTCTGTGGGCTCCTACCCACCATGATCGGCTCCCAGCAGGCAGCACTCTGGCAGCATCTTCGGGTGCCGCGGATCCACCTCCACCTTGATGGAGACGTTGTTTCCTGCACACATTCACATTCAAAAATGCTTTATAGATCCCAAAGGGAAATTAAATAATAACTAGATGTGGGGCTGATGGGGACGGGTGTGTAATTCAGCTGCATGATCCCACTTAATGTGGGTTTAAAGAGTCAGCATCCTGTCCACTGACTGAAAAGTATGGAGCAAAGAAGAAGTTGCTTCTTATGACGTCACAACCAAATCAAAATCTTTCTAAGGAAGTCAGAGAAGTAAGATCCTAACTCTCTTTGATCTATTCATATTTGCAGCAAAAAAAATTCATTGCTTTTGCTTTCAGTTTCCATCAACAAAATATCTGCTGCGACGATGCAAACTTTACCTATGGCGATCCGCCTCATCGTGTCGGAACGGCTGGGTTTCTCCGGCTCTAGAACCCAGGTCTTCCTGTCGATCTCATCCAGGACATCCCAGAAGTCCGTCAGGGACTCCAGAACCAGCAGGAACTGGCTGTGGAGCTGCCCTAGAGTACTCTGCGAAGGCAGAAACAGCACATGGGTCAGCGACAAAGTGCTGCAATACTGAGAGACGTGCCATCAACTGAAACATTATCCACAACCAAACCGATCAAAGTAAACAAGAAAAACTGGACTAAATATGTACAAGTAAAGATTTAGTCAAAGTTAAACACAGAGGTGTAGGTTGGTGCAAAAAGCTTCTGCCGTGACATTTTCAGATTGAGAGGAAAGAGAGCGTTTAAAACCAATCGGTTAAAAACTGCAGCAACTCAAGCTGCAATAAACACGCTCACATAAACACGAGCTCTGAAAGCAAAGAAAGAGATGCTGATAGAGGTGCGGGAGAGCAATGCAGATGGAAGGAGAGGGAAAAAAAATTAGGGGAAAAAATGAACCAAAAATTATGGGTCATTGTGCCAGCACAGTGCACACAATTAAGCTTCGTCCAGGTGCTGAGAGCCTCAGCAATTACAGCCCAATTAATGCCAGCGCTATGATTACAGTTAGAGCCCAGGATAACTACTCGAGGCCCGGTTCAGCTGTTACTTAAATTCCTGCTCGATCAGAGAAGAACCTGAGTGAGAGCTGAAGGCTGCAGAGGATAAAAGGAGTTGAGTCGGAGCCGAGCGTTGCTCCTTGGCTGTCTCAATCAGTTCTCTTTATCTATGTATGATGTCTCTCCCTGACCTCCATTCAGCTCTGAGAGCAGAAATACTGAAGATGCAGTTACATCGCTCTGCTTTTAACCCGATTCAACTATTCATCTCCTCTCTGATGACCTCAGAAGCACAGCTTTGTGTTTTGTTTTTTGTTTTTTTTACAGAAAGTTATCTAATGTACTTAGAAACTAAAAATGAAACATAATAACTGTCAATTATTGCATTTAATTATTTTCACAAAAAAAGTACAACAAAGTGTTCATAGTATTGTCTGAATTTACTCTTTTCAGTCTAAAACTTTGTTTATGTCTTAAATCTTTCACCAGAGACAAGAAAACTTTAAAAAAATTTAAATTAAGACAAATTGAGAAATTTCATCACACCTGAATGTTTGGTTGAATGTAAATTGGTGGTTTAGATAATTTGGTGGTTCTTTTGAAAGAGAAGTAGGTCGACAACTGGACATGGAATAAAATATAGAATAACAAATTCTTTTCCATATTCGCTCTGAAGTCATCCAGACGTAATGAAATATTTAAACTCGACACTTCCAGATTTTCTAGAGTCAGACTGTCTTTGTTATCACATGTTTATACACCAACTCTATCTTCCAATATGCAGTTTCTGGTGGTTGACATATGGTAGAACCTGCAAGCACAAAGGACATGAACAACAAACACACACACACACACACACACGAGCACGCACGCAGGTTTATTTCTCTTCCACATCTTGTTCCTTACAAACGCACTGAGTGGCACAGCTTGGCCCTGTAACAGAGCAGGCAATAATTACTCATTCAAATGAACATGTCAGGGCTGCCGACAGACAGGCCCTTCCCCCTGCACACATAACACACAGAAAAAACACACACTTGGCAAAGTTAAGACCATGCACACACGCATATATGTATGCACACCCAAACACACGCACACACGCTTCATGTCGCAGAGTGGGAGAGATCCATCAACGGCCCAGCAGGCAGACAGACTCCATACGGTAGCGCTGTTCTAAGCTGCTCCTCACTGTACGCCTGCCATGTATCAGCTCTCACACACTCGCACGCACGCACACACACATTTAGCTTCTCTTTCCTCTAACCCACCAACTCTCTGCCTCTCTGACTTCTTTTAACAGCTCTTACTGACATATCTCAGCTCAGCTCTACACTCCTCACTCTGCAATCAGGTTCTTGACTTTATTACACGCCAGGAAGAACAGTGCAGTTCAGTGCTCCATTTGTGTGTGCCCGTGCGTGTGGGTGTGTGTGTAAGCGACACAGACTCGGAGGCAGTGACAGAGATGAAAGAAGAAGGACGACAAACAACAATAACGAGGGAAGCACAGGGACACAAAGAGCCCACAGCTGGTTCTACATCAAAGCACCTTTACGGCAATTATAGCGGACTAAATTTGAGGGGCTAAAAGGAAAAGTGTTAATCGAGCAGGTGGAGACCCGCTTCGTTACATTATGACTCACAATGATTCAAGGATTTCTGTGGAGCTCTTCATTTTCTCCTCCTCCTAAAGGCCTCAATGCATATAAAACTATGAGGGAGTAACGATGCATTCACCTCATCAGATTAAAAATTACACATTTTTGGATGGGAACAGCAGAAAAAAGAACATTTGTTGTTTCCATAAATAAATCTGAAAACACTTAGATCCGTTTCACACCTACATTTCATGATTAATACTCAAACCTGGGGCTTGAGATTTCCATTCAGATGTGAGAATGCGAGATATCCTTAACTGATCTGTTGAACATTTATGATGGTTAATTTGCTTTCACCATTCAGCTGCAAAGACCAAACCATGTAGAAATGGGTGTAAATTGTGTTTCTCTTAAAATTGGGCTGTTGAAAAAGCACACACCTCCAGATTGCACCCACACTCAGCTGTGCTGCTGCCTAGGAGCCCAAAGTATTTCAGAATAATTCAAGCATTTCTGTAGCAATACAGCTTACAAAACAAGACATTACATTCACAATGTTTAAGTAAAAAAAGGACAAATTCACTGCTAAATTTATAATTAAGACCAATACAGTAAAATTATTTAAAGATTTCATGGATCACAAACTAAAAAACACACATTTGTTCAGTTTTAACCCATCTAAGTATTATAAACTGTAAACTAGAGTTGACCTAATATCAGTTCAGGTTCAAACAGCTGCTCAATATACACTGAAAATATTTACCAGAAATCTTTTTCATACATGCATATGTTAGGTTTAATAAACTATCAAATATAAAAACCCTATAAAATCAGCCAATACCAGTTTTATTATGTATATTTCAGATTTTGAATAAAAAGTGGAAACCTTCAAACCAGACACTCTGCATCAGTCTCTAAGCCAGCTGTGATGTACAACAAAGTTTTTACAGTCAAGTTTTTCTGTTTTGCCTGTCACAGTTTAAAAGAGATAGACCTCCTCTACTCTGGATGAGAAACATTTGAATTTGAGGTTTTATTTACGGTTGTAGTCAGGACTGTTTGACCTGAAACCAGACAAAACCGAGATTTTGAAAATGTTGTTTCCAGGCTGGTTTCCAGTCCCATCAGCCAGTGGGATCTTGTGCTACGAGTTCATGTTCCCCTTTAGCAAAATGTTCCAACATTCTCAGATTGGCACAGTTAATTTTGACTCAGTTTTAGAGTATTAATAAGGTTTAGGAGGAATTTAGTCCACTGATTTTATTCAAAGTCAGGCTTTAAATACAAAATCTTCCAAAACTGAAGAGTGGATGAACAAACACTGGATGGACTGTTGAATAAAAGAATGATGATGCTTTTACAGATGGACGGTTGCTATGCTTAGAGAAGACAAGAAATATTTTTCCATACTCCATTTTCATTTAAATGGCCTGTTTCACTTTCCCATACAAGAATGTATCCAGACTGAAAAACAGATTTTGATCACATTCCATAATTTTCCAGACTTTAAAAAGCCAATTAAACTGTAAAAAATGTCTGGTTCTGAGATTTAAAGTTATGGTCAGGTCTACAGTATACTTCCTATATTTGCCCTCGCCTGAAGCAAAGAATGAGACTAATGAAACTTGTTCCTGCAGAGGAAGATGCGTCTGTCCGGTACAAGTCTTAAGAAAAATCTACATTTCTAAATCTAAAATTTCTTAGATTGTCAATTCCTAATAGAAAAAAACAAAACAAGTTTCAAACAAAATGGTTTTGGTGATGTAATCACACAAAGTCATAACTGATTTTAGTCTTAATGTGCACACTAGTAATACTTCTCCTGTTTAAATTCAAGACATATTAGAAAAGTCATTATTTCATTAATTAGAAATTTATTTACTCGCACAGATTCTCATCACCCTTTTTTTATTATAATGGAGTGGATTCAGTAGAACTAGCTTTGGCCTGGTTAACGTGATGGGATTCAGAAAAATGAATGTGTATTCAGAAAAAAATATCTGAATATTTTCAGATATAAAGGTGGTGCACCTTTTGGCAGCAATCTATACCTGTGGTGTCCAGGTGATGGTCAAAGGGACTGGCAGGTCAGCTGAACAGTCAGGAGCCTCCGCTGGATGCTGTGGACGCAGCAGATGGAGGTATCAGTCAGAGAAACAAGTGAAGAGTTTAAGTCAAAACATGTTAGGGAATTAGATTGGCCCAGTCAAAACTCAGATCTGATCTGATGCATAAAATTCTAATAAGGTATTGGAAAACTTTGGCAAATCCTGCTGGTTATTCTATTTGCTTAATCAGCTCTAAAGCTCAACAAACTTTCCAGATTTTAGATATGGAAACACATTGATATGTTATTGTTTTCAAATGGTTCAGTAAAATAAATGCTATTTCACCTTTTCTTTATTAACTTAGAGGAATACATCTTTCTGGCAGCCTTTATTCATTTTAAAGAACTAAGCAGAGTTATCTCAGATTTAACAAGCTGGTCAAACCAAAGTAGAATCTCACTAAGAAGCTTTGGTAAACTGTCTCAGTTCACCTTCAAAATTACGAAACTCTTTGTCCTTCCCCAGTCCTCCCTCACTCCCCAGTCATCCAAGCCTCCATGCGTCCATGCCAGTGCCGCCTCTTCCAGAGCTGTGTCTGGTGAGGAATGACCTGGCGCTGGATCTGGGGGAGGCAGCTGGAGGCCGGGAGGTGCCAGAGGGCTGAGGAGGGCCAGGTGGGCAGGTGGGCACAGTGTGGGGTCTCACAGTCCTCCCTTATCCCCGGTGGACGTCATCCCAGCTTAGGTAAGCACCACCTCACCATGACACCGTGCCCACACTTTGCAACTCTGAGCTCCTTCCACTCCTGCTGCCCAACAGATGCCTTCATTGACTTTCTGCATTAAGAAAACTTTTTAAAAACTATTGTACTTTAAGCTTTAACCTGTATTGTTATCCAAGTTAAATTTAGCTGAAATTCAAAGTAGGATGCCTAATGAATGATATGAGGACATCGAAACTCAAAACAAAGTCTAATTTTTAAAGTTTTGGAGGACTTTTAAAGTTTCTAAACAAGTCATAGAAAAAAAAAAAATCAAAGGGAGCAATACTGTTTTATCATTTAAAAAAAAAAAAGAATCAAAGGATTCTTTTAGATTCAAATTTTAAAATACTGATTAAATCAAACCAAAACAGACCTTTATGAAAAAAAACAGAGCTAAACGTGGATAATTCTTCAACTCAAAATCACAATCAGCCAGCAAATAAAACTCAACCAATATGGTATTTAAGAGCTAAATTATAGTTATCATAACTAATGTATATATATAATAATCTGGTTGCAATAGACTGCTTGGATGCAATATTTAGTAGTAAATTATGTTTCCCGTGCCATGCAGAACCAGCATGCCAATAATATATCTGGCCTGTTGGATGGGCTTTCACTGCACCTGAGGCCTACAATGGATGCAGGTCTTTAATGGCTGACAGGCAGGTAATGATACAAAACACAATATATAACATTATTTTCTAGAAATCTTCACAGAGCATACTTATGCTGCAAAACGGGCCTTATTCTGAATTTCATTGAATTTGAACAATGGTTGTTATGGTCATTCTTTCTACAAATTTCAGTGTCCGAGCGATTTGCAGTCCCTAGATATTGTTTGTTTTTATCTCTGTTGCCATTTATCGTTCCTACTGGCAACCCAAAATGGAGTCAAGCAGATGATGTAAGAGCAGTTGGGAAATCTTCTCTTACAACTTCATAAGGTGAAGCCCAGTTGACTGCAACTCACGAGACAGCGGTCACCTCAACAAGAAATATTGGGATGTTTCAATATCGTCTTATATGACGAGCTCTTGTTACACCCTTAGTGGCTGAGATACTAAAGTTTAAAAAAAAAGAAAAAAGGTCATAAATAAGTCAGAATATTCACAGTATTGCAATTACATGTTTTCTGAGTAGATCTGTGATCCTCTCCCATTCTGTCTGCATTCATTCACATTTACCTACTTTGGTTTGCATTTGTATTCCTCTTCTGATCCTCCTAAATAAAACCAACCAATTGCCTTCAGAAGTCAATATATTACTAAATAAAGTCTACTTGTGTGTAATTTCAAGGCTTATTTGGGGACAATTTGAGAACAAACAGAATCAAAAATATTAGAAACAACTATTTTGAATCAGGTTTGCATATCAAAATGCAAAGAGTATGACATAACGTTAAACATAAATATAAATGGCTGCCCACTTAAGCTGACAGACTGGACAAAGAGATGACAGGAGTGGCAACCAAGATGTAACTGTAGAAGAGCTACAGAAATACACAGCTTTGTTGATTGTTGACTGAACAAGCACTAGTCACTCATTCTACAACTCTAGCCTTTTTTGGAAAGCATGGCAAAATGGTAAAATTGTTGAACGAAAGCCAAAGAAATTCCTGGTGTATTTTGATAAAATGCTTGTAGGAGACACAACAAAAATGTGGAAGATAGTGATCTGGTCAGACACTAAAATCTGACCTTTTTTTAAATCAGCATCCAAAACTGTAACTGTGGTGGAAAAAAACTAATCCTCTCTTTTTTTTTTTTGGCCAATGACTAAAGTGCAAAAATAAACTGAAATGAGAAATGAAATGAAAGCATTGACTGACAGCAGCAGTTATGCAGATTAGTGTGAATTTATTGGTTTTCTCTGTGCACACAGGAAGGTTTCTCCATCCTGCTGAGGTTTGTGAAGAGATGCATTATCTGAGTTACATCTCAGTCACAGCAGGTTATCGTGTCTCTCCACATCCTCTCCAGTCTGACCTACATTTAGGGGCACAGATGTAAATCACAGATTCGCTATCATCTAAATGAATGTTTCCCAGTATGCAGTTTTGGAGAAGTTGGCCTGTTGTGATTTGGACTCACTGCAGGTCGCCTGATGATGAGCAATTTTTTTTGGAGTGACAGTGATCAAGTTGCTGTAAAGTTGCTGTGAGTGGCTCACCTTTGACTTGAGTTTAACAGTGAGAGTGTGCTTCCTTCCAGAGGAGTCGTCTGCCCTCAGCTTCAGTGTTTGGAAGTCCATGTCTATGAAAAGCATCCTGAGGAAGGACAGAGCTAATTAGACCTTCGCTGTTTTCAGTGCCCAGTCTTGATGTGCATTTTTAGAGGCAGAGGTCCTGAGGCTCACATGGAGACGTGGAGAAAGTGAGTCGTGAAACGTAGGTTTAACCATAAACGTAATTTAATAATAGAAAACTCAATTTCACTAAAAACAAAAAAAGCTACTCAAACTAACTGAGCTCTATGTGAAAGTAATACTCCCTTAAACCTAATAACCAGATGTGCAATCACTACTTCAATGACTCACATCCAGCTTTTCTTAGTTCATCAGTCTTTTACATCCTTCTGGAAGAATGTTGCCCCACTATTGTTTGCAGAACTGGTTTAATTCACCCACAATAATGAGGGTTTTCAAGCATTGTAAACCTGTTTAAGGTGGAACAGAAAGCAGAGCAGAATGTTATAAGTACAATGACGCCACCTTGACGGAACGCTACACATAAGACTGATTCCTAATGTGTTCTTGAGTTTGTTAAGATCAGGTAGGAAGTGTTTTTGCAGATCTTTTAGCCTACTCAGTGTTGTTGGAAAGTTTCTATTTAAGAGCTTCTTTGATTCTGCAGGTCAGGCAACAATGAGGCCTGGGTGCGGCTAATGTAACTGAACTCGGCTGTCTAGAAATGTGGTTATAGAAGTTAGTTTTTGGTCTAACAAGGGAGGTGATTATACTTGCACATAGATTTAGCTGTTTTGGATAGCTTTTTACTTTGATACAAGAAACCAATGCTGCTTTTTTGTATTTATTAGGAATAAGATTATCTGGAGGGAAAATGGGGACTTTGAATGGTTTTTTTCACATTCTGTTTTCTTTTTTGAAATTTAAACAAACCTAGAAAATAATTAAATTTCACACGCGAACAGGAAATAATTGAATAGGCCATTAGGACAGGCACTTTACTTAGAAATGAATTGTCATTATATTGCAGTGGCACTTACAGAAGTGGACTTAAACTGCCAGAAAATAATGTGTCTCTGGGTGACTTCAGATTTTGGAGTCATCCCATAAATCAGACTCTTCTTCATGTCCTAAATTAAATCTATTAACAGGACAAAATGCTGATGTGGCGCAACCATTCACCAACACCTCTGTCAGATTTACGACACCATGACCGTTTCAACGAGTGATAACCAATCAGACGTCCACCTCTGAGCTACTGAGGTCGGAAGAAAAAAAACTGATCTGAGACAAAGCATCTAAACAACCCTTGTCCAGATTTACAGTATATTACAATGGTGCTCTGTGATGAGGCTGGCAGAGTTGTATATCTAGCCAAGATTTACAGAGGGAAGTGAGAGATAAGTGATGTTCAGACACATACTTAGGGACATGATGGAACGACGGGAGACAATGTCCATTTGGGTTCAGCTCATAAAAATGATCAGGCCTCTCACATTGAAAGCCACAGAGAAGGACAACAACCTACGACAGCATCAACATTTCAAAGACAAACAGTAACATCTTCAGTAAGTCCTCCAAACAGCCACAAAGTATAAATTTATGTAACAGGCAACAAATCCACACCAGTCAAGTAGAGGAGGGCAAAATGGACTGAGAATTTTATTAAGATATTTTGTGGTACTATCATAATGATAAAAATAATGATGGAAATCTATTTATTACCGTACTTAATTTTTAGCCAACTGTATGGCTGCAACTGCATGGCACAGAAATCATAGTGTCAAACACAAAAAATGTTAAATTGGCTTCTTCAGGACCTAACTTAAGATGTTTGATTTGTATCACTAAACTGCCCACAGCAACAACTTTGAATCATATTTTTCAAAAATGGAGAAAATAATATTTTTTTTTTAGAATGTCAGTTTTGTTATTTTGTGTTTTAATAGCATTAATTCAAATTTGTTCAGACTACAACAAATCAAAATTCTTATAAGTAAAAAAAAATCATAATAAATGATGCAATAAATGCCCACCACTACTTTCAAGATCACTTAACAGATCAGAATAAAACTTTAAATGAAAACAATGTGATAATCAAATTTTTCTTTCTTAGTCCAGTGGTAGCATCATTCTGTGGCTCTGTTTCACTGTCAATATGACCAGTTCATTGAACAAAGCAAATATAAGTAGATAAATTAGGCTAGCATTAAGATTCTGAAATGACATTCCCAAAGCCGCTTTAAAAATTGGAAATGAGAGTTTAAAAACCTGGCCTTTGCCAGCAAACCAACTAATTAAAAATCAGAGCAAACTGGAGAAGAAAAGAAAATAATTATGTCAGTATTAAAGCCCCTGGATGAGTAGACGGCTGATTGCAGCTGCATCAAAAACATCCACATGTTCATTTCCATTGCTACAGGGTCTCACACCCCAGAGACCAGGGACAAGCTGCCACCCCGATGATGGAATCAGCATGATAGTCCGACCTCTTGCTGGGAAGACTGATGAGAGCTTCCCATTTGCAACTCCGCAGCAATGTGAGCTACTTCTAAACCATGCAAATTTGTGTGTGATTCTCTATTGTACTCTGTGCATGTTGACAGTGTGATTCATGAATAGTGCGATCAACACTTTCTGCATGTTTTATCACAAAACACACATGTAAAATGCAAACAGAGGGCCTTGGCATGTACAAATGGAGGGCACAAGAAGAGATATGTACTAATTTTATACTGGATTAAGACGTGGAGATTCACCAGTCTGGCTTGTGGTGTTATTGTGGTAACCGGGACACCATCATTACTTAGAAACTGTAACCTGGGAATTCCCAGAACTATTAGAAATCATGTTTGTATTACAGGATTAGGGGAGTAATTTATTAGCTGGCCTAATAATGTAGGAAAAACAAAGATGAAGGAAAAAGGCTTGTGTTAGTAGACCTAGAAGGCCCAGCAAAAAACACCAACACAGTGTGACGGAGTGATAACACCACAATCGGAAGACGTGAAGCCCTGCATGTTCTCCAACAGGTTGTGAACACGGAGCACCAGCTGTGCCCATAATGAGCCCACGAGCCATCAGGGTCAGGTTTCTGGTGGAATCAAGTGATAGCAGCTGACCTACTTGGCCCCATTTTCCATTAATTAGCACATTTTTCATCACAGGTTTGCCATTCACAGCCTAACAAGATGACCAAACTAGGAAATGCCAAATAAAGGCAAGTGGAGGGGAAGAGAAGACTCGCTTTACCTGGTCCAATCAGCAGGCAGAATTACAGCTGAAACCCCCAGTGGCTATTAGCACGGCACATACCAATTAAGACGCTAAGCAAATCTCGAGTGCTTTAGAGATTGAGGCCCGCTGTGTATAATGCTTTCTAACCGTAACACCGCACTGAAAATGATGTCAGTCCCATTTCTAGCATTAAACATACCTTCACCCCCCATCTCCTATTAAAACCTGAGAGTCTTCAATTAGAGCCATTTGCATTTTGCTAATATCATAATTGCAGTCGTGGTCATTAATAGGAAAGTGGAAAATGAGTGTGGTAGTCAAGGATTAATCCGAGCTGAGGGAGAACACATATCTTCCTGCTAACTGCCTTCTCCTGACGACGGTATTAGCTGGGCTCGTCAGCGCACGAGAGCTGAGCTTTATTAAAGGCGACCTGGATTTAACTGTAACTCAATAACTAAAAATAAGGAAGTCATTAAGAACCCCTCGTTAATGTGGGCGTGTGTTGTTGAAAGCTACAGGAGAGGGAGAAAAAACAAGAACGACTGCTCCATTTAGCCACATGAGGCAGGGAGGTTTTCATCACATCAACTTGATTCTACCTCTGGGGAATAAACAAGAAATTTGAAAAACAATGTTTGGAACTTTCCCATCCACTGTTGGTTTAGAGTCTTACTGTTGGTTTAGATTCTTAGCTGATATGAGGATCAGTTAACAGAATATGCTCCATCAGCAAGTAATTCCACTGACAAATTGCTTCCACAGTGTCCTGGGACCATGTTAGCGGGAAATGGAACCATGTTAACAAGCTGTTCATTAAGAAAAAAATTATTGTTTTGATATTAGCTGATTTCCTTTGCAAGCCAAAACAGTTATCTAAAGCAGAAATTAGGTACAAATTGATTCAGTGGAATTTCATAAGGTTGCTCTGAAATATATTTCTCTGAAGCTCCTGAAAACTAGAAAATTACATTTTAATTGTTTTATTTTACAAAGATATCCAAATGTAAATGTGTTTGGGTTAATACTTTAGTAATTTTAGAATTATTCTCTAATTATTATTCAAATTATTTTATATGATTGGTATTTGCATGGGTAAGGGGTTAGTGGGTATCGTCATGTTGTTGCTGTTCCCTACATATAAACTACTTCTGAATCAGTGCTTCTGTGTTTTTTGTGCATCTACTCTGTATTCTCAAACCCCCCAGTCAGTCATGGCAGACGGTTGTTCACACTGAGCCACGTTCTGCTAGAGGTTTCTTTCTGTTAAAGGGGAGTTTTTACTCTCCATTGTCGCTACATGCATTAGCGATTATCTACTGTCACCACAAGCTCCTTCAGGAGCAGTGAATGCTGCAAGTCAGTGACTCAATGCAATTTGCACTTTAACAAATACTTCTCATCTCAAATTATGTTTGCCCTAAATTGCTATCAAATGCTTCTGGTGAAAATAAAATGTCAGAGTATCATAATTATCCCCAATATTCCTGTTTGCAACATTTGTCTAAGTTGCTTTTCTTTTGCTTTTGTGTTTGTTTTAAATCTACCATTCAACAAAAGTGGACACTCATTTGTCTTGTAAAAAACACCTCATTTAATATCATCAGCACCTGAATAATAGAATTGTGATTGTTATATAATTTTAACTTTTTTGACTGTGTTGCCTGAACAACTTCAGCCTCCACTGAAACTGTTCAGTGGGAACATTTAATGCATCTGTTAAATGACTGTTAAAACTAAATGCTACGTTTGAGCATTTTGTTAACACTCCTTTAATAATTTTTCTATACTTACTTATCCCATCCGACAGTCTCCATCTCAGATATGAGCTGGGAGTAAAATCGAGGAGGCGGGACGGAGCGACTGTCTGGACATCGATTTAGAGCCACTTCCTGCAATAAACACGCAAAAAGAGCAAATCATACCGCTTCAAATTTATTGACCAAAATCATGTCACCACAAGCCAAACTGTGTTAGAGCCACTTTCCTCTAAACCACTTTAATCAATTGAATTCTCATAGGATCGTTTAATAACATAAAGAAACAATCTAAGGTCTACGTGTGCATCTTTTGCTTATAATTATACATATCACATGTCATCCTTGTCCTTACCAAAACGGTTTTCAACTCCAGAATGAAACCGCCAAGATCCACGGACTGCTGCAGCCTCTGTGAGAAAGACATCCTTGAATGAAGGTATAATGAAGTGACACTGTCTATTTTTGCTTTCCTTCAGCCAGCCGTTCAAATCAAACACAGTGTTTGTGATTAATGCGTGCTGCCACCCGTTTAAATAATTAATGATAGCTTAAAGGCTGTGAAAATAATGAACTTTGCAGCCCAGGGTGAAATATCAATCTCATCCAAATAACCCTGAGGGGCCCACGTAACAAATGCGGACATTTTCCAGGCAATGTTAATTAAACAGTGGGGGGAAGAAATAGAAGGGCACAAAGAAGGCAACATGACATGGCGATAAATACACAGGAAACGACAAGATATTAATCAGAGATGACAGACACAACGTTTCACTTGATACCGTGATGCCACAAGCAACTGATTATACATTTACCTGCTTCACTATGTGCTCATATTCACGCAACAGGTGCTTCAGCTGCCAACAGCAGTGCAGCCTGCAGAGACAAAAGTTAGGAGCAAATGCAGCTTCTGTGGTTAGAAAAACACTCCCTATGAAATCAAGCTGGGCTTTAATGCAATTAATAAAGCAAAGAGACGCTGTTAGTACCTGGCCCGCTTCAGTTGGAGATCCGGGGGGAGGAGTATTCTTATTCTGAAGTCTCTTTCCTAGAGAAAACATACTTTGAATGTAATGTGATGACAACACAAAGTTAATCATAAGTCTGGAGTGGAAGGAAAAAGGTTCCTGGCTTTCTTTTTTCACAAACTAAACAAAAATCTGAAATTGCAATTAGTTTAAAAAGAATTTATTTTGGGGAATCCAAGCAAAAGGCTTGAATATAGACTCCAACCGTTACAGATGAACTGTTTGTTTCAACATGGCCAAATAAAAGAGTAATGCAAACTTTAGGGGAACCTCACATCTTCCATCATATTCTGTTGCTTCCCTGTGATTTGACGAAATCAATAAAACAACTGCAACAGAAAAACCTGTCAAATTTCCTAGCATTCTGTTTACATTATTTCAGTGTCTTCTATGACGTAGATGCTTAAACAGGTTTGCTCTAACCGAGAAAATATTTTTATTTATTTTTTACGCGAGAATACCCACCTGTACGGTTATAAACCCATCATAGACTGTTTTCTTCTTGTTCAGGGGCAAAAGCAGCGGATTATCGCGTATTAAACTCTCCATTGTAGTTTATGCAACTTTCAGCTGTCGAAGAATATCAATGTCCAAGTGTTTCCACGCAAACGTCAGTAATCACACTCACGCATGATACGAGACAAACTTTCATTAACTGGGTGAACTACGACAGGCTAATTTGCTATGCTGCACGTAATGCTGTTAAAAATACAAGAAAAGCCAAACTGATAGCAAGATATCCGCTTCCCGCCACCAAAAGCAAAACAGTAAACGTCACCCAGTTGCCTTCGAGGGCCTTCGAAAAATAGCGGAATTTACACTTAGTCACAGTGTTACATTTCGAAAAAGTTGTATTGATATTAATACAACTTTTTCATATCGAAAGCTTGATCATGCCAGAGAAAGCAATGTGATGTTTCCATTTTATGTTAGTCCATGCCAAATATTTTGTTGCATTCGCGTTAATTCGTATATCTGAATTTAAGTTGAAGACGTTCTATCGTCCCTTTTCAAGGTCCAGTTCATGCCCTCGTTTCACCACTTTTTTAGTTCCTAACCTCCGTATTAAAAATAGCATGTCAGGTTTTTTTTAGAGTACTACTATTTGGAAGAATTAGGCAGGTAAGCATAGCAAATTCCTGATTTTGGATTCAATTTAAGCATATATTTTTTAAAACATTCAAAAACATGCACGATTTTTGAATTACAAAAAGCTGCTTCTGTAATGTTCCTCGATATGTCATCATGGTTATGCTAGCTTTTTCTTAGAAGACAGTCGGTCTGTATTTTTGAGGACATCGCTACAAAAACGCTAGCAGAACAAGGGTTTGCCAGTGGGGCAGGTGTCATTTAGGATTTGCAGCCAGAAGGGTTTTGGGTGTTAATCCCAGTCTGGAATCTTCCATGTTCTACATGTGTATTCTTTGGTTCTGCATTTACTCCGGCTTTCTTCCACAGTATAAAAAACATGACTGCTAAGTTAATTGGCCACTTTAAATTGTCCTTATATGACTGTGTGTGCATGGTTGTTTGTCCTATGATAGACTGACAACCTGTCTATCGTGTACCCCACGTCTTGCCCTCAGAGTGATAGAGATAGGCAGCAGCTCCCACATGACCCTGCGATGATAACCAGTACAATGGATGGATGGATGAGTTGCCAGGGATCACCAGCTTCCCAAGTAAGCACTGTGACTTCAGGCAATGCTCTATTTGACTTGGAGCTCATGTCTACAGTTTTCATGAGCAACTGTAGACATGAGCAGTTGCTACATGAGCAACTACCATTTCTAGGCTATGGCCACTAATATTGTTCTTAAAATGCTTTCAAATAGTAAAATTCTCACCATTGTAAGCATTTCAAGCCTAAGTGATTGTGGCAACCTGGGGGTGGATGGATTTTCTTTTTTTTTTTATGAAACCTAAATGTAAGATATTAAAGTTAATATGGGATACCGACAACGCCACCTGGAATAACTACAGGAAAATAGAATAGTAAGGACACAGGTAAGTTCTACTGGAAATGAGACAAGATTCAAATAGTTTTACAAAAGTTTATTAACTTCAATATTCTTCCTTTGTTTAAAAGTAATCACATGATGTTTGTGGTGAATTTATCAATGTACATTTTGTGAACTAATGTAGTAAAGATCTGACAAGAGCTTATTTTTACTGAAACGAAAACTGCGGGGAAAGAAAATGCAATTTCTGGATTTATTTTGTAGTCTCAAACACACATTCTCACATGCTGCATTCCTCCAACTGACTTTCATTACTATTCCCTGCAGCATATAAGTTCACCTGTCCCAGCTCCCCTTCACATGCTCCTACTCTTGTGGATCACAGTGTCATCAGCTGAATCTATAATCCACTCAGTCTTTTGGTTGATCTCTTGTGTCAGCATGTCCATCTCTAGAGCAAACAAGAAGGGACTCAAAGCTCACCGCAGGCTTAATTTCACCTCCACCTTCAACCCACCTGTCACTCCTACCTTTCCTCTCACTACTAACTCACCACAACTGGCTTAGAAAGCACGGTACAAGAAATTCAAAAACCCATGGATTTAGCAGCCATTTGAAAAAAAAAAAAACAGTAAAAGGAAGGAGACAAATCTGATAGCAACAAAAAAAAAATCCTTTTTCTTTCACAGTATAAAAAACTTCTGATATTTAGACATCTTATACCAGGCATAACATACTAACAGGCCAAATTTTGTTAAACTTTTTAAGTCTTGCTCATATCTTAGTACCCACAGCACATTTAAATATCATAAATAATTTCATAAGAAACACAGCTATTAAAAATACATTTAAATATGACTTTAACAAGGGTCAAAGGGACACTTTTTAGTTTTACATCCTTTTAAATTTGCTATATTGCCTGTGCTGCTTAAGTTTGATGCACTAATATTGGGATCATAGACATTGGACCTTCTAAACTCATATTCTATTTTGTGAGAAAGCTTATTGATAAACTAGTTTAACCAATATTAATCTACAAAAATATTCAGCTTCATAATCTATGGGGAAAAAACAAACCCTTTCCTCCATAGCGAGCAATCTTTTTCACACATTTAAATAAAAATATTTGTCTATATTTCTAAGAATTAACATTTATTTATTAACCAAATATAATTATATATCATCAGATATGTTTATTAGAAATAACTGTATGTTTTTATTGATTTTCTTTAGAAAAAAACAACAAAAGAAAACCCAAACAACATAGGCTTTTCAGAGGTTACTCCTCACAGAAATTGGACATTAAGCAGAAGAAAACGGCATTAAGTTTGAAATTGTTGACTGCTAATTTCAGCTAAAACCACACCAGTGGTAAATAACCTCTCTGTGATTTTACATCTTTCTACTCCAAGTAAGTGATCAACAGATCACATACACTTACATGGAGTGATCTTACTTGGAAAGAGTAAGAAATCAATAGTGATTTCACAGAACCCCTCTTCAAACAATTTGTACTATCAGCCTTGTATGAGCTGTTCATACAAGGCTGAATGGATCAGTCCGATTATACAATCTGAATGCCAAAGATTCAGATTGTATAATGCTTCTTCAATGTGTTTTGAATAGTGTGTGTGAATTGCAGTCTCAGGCTCTGGTTTACACGACAACACCAGGACTGTAAAATGCAAATGGTTTGTTGCATTTTGTCCTCTCATTTACACAGAAACCGGGTTTTGGCTGGACATAAGGCAAAGATTTGACAACAGGATCCAGAGTGAAACTTTTTAGAATGCTAATTATGTCCATATAAATACAAACCAGAAATGTTTGGAGACGATGACATCAATTGTGTCATCTTGCGCATTAAGGCCCAATTTTCATCTGCAAACTACACATCATCAATGGCGGACCTCCAGGTTCTGTCTTCACTGCGTCACCTCTTAAGATTATTTGCTTTGTCGAAGTAAAACCTGGCCTTTTTTGGAATATTTATGCCTTCAGCGAGAGACCGTATGTGACAAATGATACGTTCATCTCTATACATGGCAGTGTTCACCAAAACACGACTGTTGATCAGAAAGTTTTCAAAGCTTCCTTGCCTCTTGCTGGCCTGGAATGCACACTACATCATTTCATCTTCTCCTTGAGCGTTTCCATGCCTCTGTTGAGTAAGAGCAATTTCTTCTTTTCATTTACACAGCAGAAAACATTTTTGGAAACGTGAAACCAGGGCCTGTACTGTATGGCAGATAAAAGTGGCTCCCATTATGATCTTCTACAGCTGTAGCACATCTGCCTCAGGGTTCAACTAAATTCAGAGATTTTATTGTACATAGAGCTACTGTTGCCTTTCTATCTTATTCCATGACTGAAAAAAAAAAATATTCGATCTAGAAATGGTTTTGAGTGAAAAGAGCAGATTAAGAGTTTTTGAAATGCTCAGTCCACCCAAACAAATATGCATTCAGTCTCTTAGATCCTTTTCTGTATTTTGAACTTCATCAGGTTTCTCTCACCACATTCAGATACCGAAATGTGCTAGAAACTGCTGCCCTGTGATTGGCTGATTTTCAGCAAGTGATCTAAAGCACCTCCTGAAAGTAATTTCATAACCTGAACGCTGACGTTCAAAGCAAATGTCCTGCTCAACTTTTCCTTACATATGGCTAATTAAACTGCAGAAAATGCCTCTTCTCATGCAATGGAAATTTATTACAACAAAAAAACATTGCAGTATTGCACACTTGTCCTTCACTTTCCTTTTGAGCCGGTGTTCATTCCTGAAGCAGTGAGCGGGAGAACACAATGTGTGATTATACTCTATAGAGCTGGTGAGGGGAGTGTGTCAAGGCGTGCATGATGCCACACAATGTGCCTGGAGAGATTGATGTTTTTGTCATCCACCTGCTTCAAAGCTGTAAAGAGCCAGCTGATGCAAACAGAGAAAAAAAAACCTAGCAAGGCAGGCTCACAAACAAAAGAGGGAGAACCTCACTGCTCCTTCTTTGCACATCTGTTTTGGAGGAATATCTGATGTTTCTGACGCGCACAGGGCTCGAATGAGCACTGAATCTGGGTCTTTCGCCTGGGAGTGGGTAAGTGCCGACTGCCCTCTTTTCTTTTAGAAAATAGGTCTTTTTGTGATTATTGTTTTTTTTTTTTAAGGATTTATCTCTTTATGATGCATCGGCACAGCAGCAGCAGGGGGAATGCGGCTCCCTCACTTTTTTTTCTCTCTCCGTGGCTCGTCTTGTTCTTTCTCGCCACTGAGAGCAAAGCTGCAGCCGTGCAGATCGGCCGGCTTTAATGGCATTCCGGTTGTTAGAGAAAAAAAAAAGGGCGTCAAATTGAAGCGCGAGAAGCGAGCAGAGGGGCAGATGCTTGCAGTTGGTGAGCTCTCTGCCGTCCTCTCTCCTCGCTGCCTGCCTCTTTGTCTGACCCGTCGCTCTGCCTTCCGCCGCCTCCGGTGCCGGGCTCCGTCTGCGGGAGGAGTGATCTATGGTGCTTTGTTTATCACTGGCCATGGTCACTTCTCTGGAACGCAATTGGCTGGAACCACGCCGTGTGGGTCCTGCTCCCGTCGTCTCTTCCTCTCTCTCTCTTTTTCTCTCTCTCTCCCCCGCTCTCTCTATGAAGGAAGACACAAGCCAGGGTGCCTTGTCCGACGTGGGTTTTCTAAAAAAAATCTCGTTCTTTATTTCTTTTATTCACGCTGTTGTGTTTTTTTCTTTTTCTTTGCATGTGTCTGAGTAATAATAGGACACATTGTTCCCCTGCACTGCCGGTTGATTGACTGCCCTGACAGCAGAAGAATTTACGCATGTCTATCATCTTGTGTTTTGTTCTTTTATTTTGTTGATTTAAAAATCATATTTTAGTTTCTAAGCAAAGATATGAGGGCTTAGAGCTTTTATACTCATGCTACTTTAAAGACGTATTCTTTTACCAAGAAGAATTTTATTTTATTATCAGTTTGTAATTTTTGTGACTTTTTTCCTGCTTATTAAGCCAATTTTAGTTCTATAGTTGGACATAAGTGCTTTTCTGCATTTATGAGAAGTCTCCATTTAGGCACAAATTGGCTGAAGCTTTCCATCTTGTCCTTGTTTGGACAGATTGTGTGTTTCCGTGTGTTAGTGGGTCTCTTTATGAAGTCTTGGCCCTACAGGATTACAGGCCTCACATATAGGGTTGGCCTGCCTGCTGTATGACACGAGTTGATGGGATTACAGGATGGCGTGGTGTCTGTCCTGTCTGTCTCTATTAGTGAGGGTAGCTTCATTCTTCAGTTTACAAACAGCTTTACTTTAAGTCTCCTGCCTTAAAATTGTATTTGCACTACAACATAGTATGTGACCCTGGCTATTTTCTGAAATAGAGCAAAAAAAGCAGCTTTATTTTATATTTGAGGAGATCTTTTAGGGCTCATACCAGCTTCTGTCAGACAGTACGCCTCAAATACCTGAATCACCAAAGTATGTGTTCAGAATTTATATTTTCTGAACATAATTTGTTGACGTTTTCTTACCATTTATTTTATACTGTGTATAGTATTATTTGTATTTTATGTTTACGTAACATTTGATTTCTCATATTGGGCTTCATTCTTCTTATCTTAATCTTACTTTTGATTTGTTTATGTATGTTAATCTACTTATGTTTATGCCTCTGGGTTAATTTTATATTTATGCTCTGTGTTATATTTCCTTAATGTTGCATTTGTTTATATTGCACTTGTAGCTTTTAATTAAGGTTATATTTAATTCTTATATGTATATGTTACTTTTGTTTACATGACATTTAATTTATATGTGTTCTTTACAGTTGATTCTTACATTTAATTTTATTCTTTGTTTTGAATGTTGTCTGTGATGTAATATTAGATTTGTTTTTGTTTTTTTTGTTAGGTGTGAACTTTGACCTGTTGGTTGTTCGTAAGCTGAGAGCCCTTAAATCCAAATGAAATGACCAGATTCCTGATGATTTATGTTTTTTTTTTTTTTTTTTACATAATAATAACTCCAATGGTACCTCAGGAGAGACCATTTATGGCCCCAAATTTGAGAGGCAGGATAATTTGAGTGTATTATTTTGACTCTGCTGCCTTGTCAGGAGGAGCGGAGCCTCAAGCTTCCTGCAGGAAGATCAATACATGTAGTGAGTGTGTGTATGTTTATCTCTTCTGTTTCTTCTAACCTCCTCCTCGCATCCAGCACTTTATTTTAATCACCTCAGGAACCGTCCATGCAACACCTCTGTGTGCTCTTAGTTAAATCAGTGATGGCCAAATCTATTGATACCATGCAGGCAGTTTTCATGATCTAAGCCGGGAGGAAAACAAACGCAGAGATGCGGATGCAGCGCAAGTCTACTTGAGCTGATTAGTGTGTGAAGTGTGCTTGTTAGGCATACTGTGAAGTGTGCTCGTTATATATCCAGCCCTCACGCTTGATTACCGCCCGCACTTGACAAACCGACGGCTGCGTGCCGAGACACTGCTGGGATGAGATGTGTCCGGCGACTAATGGAAATATTAGTGGCTTCTGTTTTGAAAACATGATATTCAAAGGGAAATTAGTTGAAATTTAACTAAGCACACAAGCAGTTTTAAATACCACACTTGATACCTTCCAGTAATCTTTATGTGTTTTTAAAAAAATCTGTTTCATTTATTTCCATCTATTTTTCTTCACCCTTTTCCCACATTCTTGCATTTGGCAGTTAAAGTAGTGCCAGCTGAATATGTTTTTCCATATGCTGTATTATTGGACATGCTTCTTTGTCTTGCATTCGCTTCAACAGAAATCCCTCAGTAATTGTGTGATTGCATCTAACGCCGGATTGAAAATGCAATGTGAAAAATTTGGGGGAGGGTGAAAAAGCCTGCTGTGATTCTCCATCTGGTCTACGCAGCATTGGAATGGACCATCCTCCTTTTGCCTTTACCATGCCAGCGCTCGGAATAAAGCTTCACTTCAGAGGATCAATTCTTGTATTATTGAAGTCGGTCTCGGCAGCGCAGGCTAATATATTCCACATTGATCCCCACCAAACCTTCTACCCAAAAACCTTTATTACCATCCCTTCCAGGGAGGCTCATGTTTAAAAAGTCGTGTTGGGCAGAGAGAGAGAGCGAAAGAGAAAAAAAGATTTTACAAAGTGACTGTAGGACAAATAAGCCCATAAACTTAAGTATTCACATTTCAGTGGGAAGGAAAGAAAAGGGGAGAATAAGGAGTCGGAGTAGCCAGCAGGCGGTTTGAATATCATTAGCGGCTTTGCAGGGAAAAATTGAAATCATAAGCACACGGAAAGTAGCTGGTAATTAAAACTGTCTCGCAGAAGCAAGGTTTTTATACCTGCTCGGGGAAAGGGAATGCAAGTGTTTCTTCCAGGGACGTAGATCCTGAAGGTGCACAAATTTCTGCTGTTTGACATGAAGCAGATCATATGAGAGTGTTTTTTTTTTTTTTTAACCCTTATCATGAGTCTGCGTGTTGATTCGTTGCTTTGTTTGTGACTTGAGCTCTTTGGTCTGCAGGTGATGTTTGCTATGAATGCTCAAAATGCGAGTAATGTGTGTATTCATAAAGCCAAAAAACCCCATAAAAACAACAACACACAATCAAACACGTTTTCTGCTAAACATGTCTTGATTTATGCGGCTCGTGCACGAGCCACGCACACCTTGATTTAAAATCAAACCCTGAAGCCCGTGTGCCGGCCGCTTATTGAAGAAATTTGCGCCGGTGAAGCCAGTAGTTGAGGACATTAATGATCTGGAGCCACTGGGGTCTGGTGCTCTGCGCCCACAGGCGATCTGCTCGATCCCCAATCGATAGCTTTTTATTAAAATTGTTTGTGAGGCAACACAAATCCATATTGTTTTGCCTCGGACTAGGAGACCATGTGAAATACGCTGTAGGTATTTATATATTTTTTTCCAGATGAGAGCAGAAAATGATTGGTTGATATGCATGAAGTAAAAGAAAGGGGGGAAAAACTGCAGCGGTGGTTTGGCATTATTGGAATATCCATTTCAGCATTGATTTTCATAAGAGATGCATTTGTGATCATCTTATTTTCTCTTCCCTCAACAGCGTTGAATTACATATCATATTATCCCTGGTATTAAGGCAAAATTAATAACACAAGTAATTATAATACTTATGTCTAATGATACGCTGCAAGGGGCCCTATTGATTCAGTCGAGATGCATCGAGGGGAAATGGCTTGGAGCTTTGCCTGACGACAGGCGCTGCCAGCATGGAGCGGGAAAATAAAGATCTGCAGCAGCACGAGATGCACTCGCATCGTCACTTCAGGCTTTAAATCCAGAAGTTAGTAGAAGACAGAGGAGACTTTATAACTTTCACTGTTAATTTTTATTTTTTTTATTTTATTTTTTTATCAAACACACTCTTAAAACTTCCATATCATACTTTATTGCTGGTTCTCTCAAAAATCACAACACATGCATGGTGTCAGCTGATCACATCCTTGAACATGACAGATTTATGCAAATGACGCCTCTGGGGCAATGACAAGCTGATTTCTTTGCAATAGACTTGATCAGTTACCTGTCTTAGACACTTTAAAAAATGTACTTTAACAAAATATCAATCTAAATATTTAAATGGCATTGGTCATTTATACAATATTATAATGTGGTCAAGAGCCACAAATGTTAGATTCTAATGCTTACCCCAATGAGGAATTTTTGCATTTGTTATTTAACACAAATTAAATTAATAAATTTTCTAAAACTAATGATTTACTGACACATAAAATGTACTTGTATATTTTTTGCTGCATTACTTCATTTAATACTATTTTATTAGAAACACATTTGTTTGAAATTTCAATTTTTGTAACTTTTTTCTTGTTTCCGTTTAAAGACATATGAAAACTCTCTTCTCTAAAGCTTCCATCTTGGACTTTTTATTTTAAATAGCATGTGTCACCTGTAGTACTTAGACCTCCCATGTGAGGGCATAAAACAAGTACAGGATTCAATACAGCAGGTTTTTGTGGAAAGCATATCAAAATGCTTAGATTTATTCTATCTGCATCAGTTTTTGGCTGTTTTACAAAAGTTAACGTTAGGCATTACATTTTCTCAAATTTTGATCACATTTCTAACTTAAGCAATAAATGAAATTAAATAAGAAAAATTAATAAAGAAATTAACTGTAGTGCTCTTAAAACCTATAGCAAAAACAAAAGAGTAATGCTTTCATGTACATGAACATATTCATTGTAACCTATTGGGTGACTTTCTTTTCATTTTGTCATTACTTTCCTGTGTGATTATGCTTCTAGGTTTTCTTTGTTGCTTTTTCTTGTTAGTCTGTAAAGCTAAAGTTATTTTCTTTGTGTTTTTAGTACCATGACTAGCCTTATTAGTAATATAAAACAACAAGACATGATTTGAGCCCTGATCAAAGAATACAAAGTGAACCTGATTTGTTCTTGCAGGAAGATGCAAGAAAAAAAAATCATTCTGTTTTAAGTCACAGTCAAGACAGAGTTGGCCATTTTACCAGGGAACATGCGTCAGGATATATCTTCTGTGGCCCGGTAATGTTTCCAAATCAAATTTGCATAGTTGCAACAAAACTCGTAAAACTCCACGTTAACAGATTATAAAAAAAACCTGACTACCTGGAAAGAAATTAGAAAAGATTTAGTAAGGAGTTGTGCCCAGAACTGTTTGTACTTATTGAATTGCATTGTAAAGCCAGGTTTTTAGAAAAATACACTATTAACCTATTCATAGCAAAAATATCTATCTTAACTCTAAATGTGACTCAGATTTTAGAGATTATCCTTTAAACCGGGGATTTAGATTATAAATCCCGTTCAAAAACAGGTAAAATTTATTTTAGGTGTTTTGAACTTTTGCTTTAGATCTTGTCCCGGTGCAGCTTTATGCCTAAAACCGAGGTGAACTTTCCTTCAAGTTTACACCTTATTAGACTTAAAAAAAGAATTAATTTCCAGTATCTCTTTGCATTGCTTTGCCCATTAATCAACTGTTTGTTGCTTCATTGCACTTTGAAAGACATGCAGAGCTGTTGGCTTTGCATGTAAGGAATCATGGTGAGGTGAGAGGCCTGTGGCCTGCAGTGGCATGTTCTCACCAAAAGAGGGCAACATGGTGTCAGAATTGTCCATCCCCTCGCCCGCTTTACAGTATACCACCCTCACAGCGACTGCTGCTACCTCCCTCTGTTAGTCCAGGGCTCGATGTGTGTGTGTGACTGGGTGTGTGCGTCTGGTGTAAGTAACTGTACATTTTCTGTTACGCCGGCAACAGCTCTCGTGGCTCCGTCAATCACCAACCCCAAACTAAACAAAGATGACCACCAGGTGGAGGCCACTCAGTGGACAAAGTTCTTCACACTCAAAGTGTCATCAAACTTCAAAGGAGCAAAATTTTAAAATATAATGTTTGGGAGTGGGGGGGTGAAATTAAATAAGCCGCTTCTCGCCATTTGATCCCGTCCTGCAGACTTGGTTTGATGTTTGATGCTTTGGGCCTTCCGACAGGCGGAAAACCTCCCGCAGAGCTACGATTTTTACTTTTCTCCATCTTTTCATTCAGTCTGTAACTATTTTCTCTTTCTGTCTAGTGATAAACACGATGGCGGCTGTTTATTGAGATCATCAGGAGCAGTAATAGATCTCTCTCTGTGACACCTTTCGCCATCCCTTGTTTTTGGTCTGTGCAGCCCATTTGTTCTGTGACGTGACAGCGTTGATGGTAGGATGACAGATGTGTTACCATGCTCAAACTCAAACTCCCCCTCACCTCCTTCCCTATCCCCTTCCTCCTGCACCAAAACAGTTTGGGAGTCGAGCGCAGAGAGCACAGCTGCATTGCTCACCTCCCCTTCTGGAAGCCTTTTCTCCTGTCCTCCCCTCTGGAGGAAGGAGCAATAGGCCTCTTTGGCACACTGCTGCCTCTTTGTTCCCTGCCAGGTTGCCTGCATGGTCAGCTGTAGTATAAGCACCGTCCAGCAGAGGTCTACAAGTCCTGCTAGTCACCACGGTGTGGGGTGCATGGGGGGAGGTCACAAGGACTTTTACTTCACTAACAGTAGCAAGGTCTTATTACTAAAAATATAATTGGCTTTACATGCAGCTGCACTGTTGAGGCTAGGACTCTGGTACATATTACTTTAATACTGGCTGTAGACTTTAACTACACCAGACATGGCGCAGAAACCTGGATGTAAAATCTATTAAATTACCTTTATGTTTTAAAAAATATGGAATGTGCGGTTTAAATGTAGGAATGCTGCTGTTCTGACCAGAAGGTCAGACTGCACTCAAAGTCTGGTTCCAGGCTGTTGGGGGCCATAAACAGAATTTGATTTGGGGGCCCTCCAACTACCGTCAGTCGCCACTAAGAACAATCATCCATGTTCATAGACTACTATGATCCCACTGAGCAATAAACCACATTTTTATTTTGAGGCTGCAGATATTTCTCATTTTGTCATGAGTTAATGTAAATATGTTGTAAAGTCCTTATGTAGCCCAAATATTTCATTAATATTTAGGCCAAACCGTTTTACCCTTTTAAGCTGATTTAAGCATCTCACAAGATCAAGTACGTTTTCAAAAGAACCTTAAACAAATTCTGTTAATTATTGACAAATGGCAAGAAGCAGAAATCCAAACTAAGCTGGTTTTATCCTGTCTGTGATCACTTTGCTAGTTTAAAATACAGTACAGACCAAAAGTTTGGACACACTTTCTAACTGAATTCAATGAGAAGGTGTGTCCAAACTTTTGGTCTGTACTGTATGTCTAAACATGTATAAGTAGTTCACAGGCATCTAAACTAAACTTGGAATATGTTTGAAATGAAAGGGAAACATTTTTCAACTTATAAATTCACTGACAAACATATAAACAAGTAAAACAAGCAGAAATTGAACTGAATTTGTTTTTGAAACATTAGTGACTTTTTCTTGTAATGAATCCAAATAAAATTTTGTTTCACATTTGCCTCGGAGACATTCTGCCAGAGCTGTGTCATCTCAGTCATCTTAATTTGAAGTGACAGTTCTTACTAAAGAAATAATTAAATTCTTTCTCTTCTTAAATAGACAGAGTCCAATTTCAAGTCATATATCATGATCAAGGTGTAGATCATGATTTCTGCAGAATGTTAAATCGACTTTGTCCACACATCAATATTATTACTGGCTGCACTGTGGAAAAGTTGTTAGTTTCTTGGCAGCAAGAGAGTCCTTGGTGTGAATCGGTATTTATATAGAGTTTGTCTGCTTCTATCAGTGCATGGGTGGATTCTGTGTTCTCCAGCTGGTTTATTAAAAACCCCTTAAAGCGGTGGTATTGTATAAAACAGACTTTTGATCTTTATATCATGTTATGATGTTATTCACTCATGAAAAGCATATATACCGTGTTGCTTTGGTTCTTTTTGTGCATGTTTGAGGAATCCTTGAGTCTTCCATGGCAACCATTCAGGGCTCCCTAAACACTTGCTCTCATGTGCCGCCTATTTTCACAAAGCTTCTCCTCAAAGCTGCTGTGCCCAAGCCGTGCTTGTGCCTCACAGAGCCCCCCTGCCCCCCACAGCTCCTTCAGACTAGTGGCAGCAGCAATTAGCAAACAGCTAGTTGAACACCACATCTGCTAAGCACATCATAAGACAGACTTCTATTTTAAAATGACCCCCCAGCCCCAGGCTAAAATTTGTTAGGTATAGGATAGAAATGACCCAACAGAACAGAATGCATCTTTCTGTTAGAACTTTTTTTTATTTTATCAAAAAAGTTATAAAATCTTTTGATAAAAATTTTATAAATTATCAAAATCATTTTAGGAAAAGGGTGCACAGTGGCACAGTTGGTAGAGCTGTTGCCTTGCAGCAAGAAGGTCCTGGGTTCGATTCCCGGCCCGGGGTCTTTCTGCATGGAGTTTGCATGTTCTTCCTGTGCATGCGTGGGTTCTCTCCGGGTTCTCCGGCTTCCTCCCACAGTCCAAAAACATGACTGTCAGGTTAATTGGTCTCTCTAAATTCTCTCTAGGTGTGAGTGTGTGTGTGAATGGTTGTGTGTCTTGTATCTCTCTGTGTTGCCCTGCGACAGACTGGCGACCTGTCCAGGGTAAACCCGCCTCTTGCACAGAACGTAGCTGGAGATAGGCACCAGCAACCCTCCCGACCCCATTAGGGACAAGGGTGTTCAGAAAATGGATGGATGGATTTTAGGAAAAGCTCATATTTCTTCCCATTATTGACATAGTTTGAACCTTTTGTTTGCTGATGTAGGAAAGTAAGGTATACAAGGTATTATTTTTTAACAACAAAATATTCCACTCATAAAGGATTTTTGAATATAATATTCAAAAATCAATGATCACATAATTTGTTCTGCAAGAAATTCATATTTGAATTTCATGAGTGACACTTTCAGTGTTCTTGAAATAACTAGTGATGAATATCACTGATATTGCAGAGGTTCGGAAGCATTTCTTTCTGAAAACAGAAACAGCAACACTTTTTCACTAGTAAATAATGAGGGTCCTATATCTCACTTCAACAGTAACTAAAACTAAATCCTTCTTTGCACTCTCCCATTCCCATTCATTCTTATTGGTGCTGACTATCATTCACTGTTCTCGTTTGGAGCACACAGGACACAGAAACTGATCAGTTGTGGTGACTTAAATTTTGTGGCACTAGCTGTTTATGTATCACATGATTTAGCTCTTCTACCTGTTTCCAGGGTGATGCAGATACTTTGCTTTGGTCTAACTGTACAGTTTTGGGATTGCTGTTCTCTTCGAGATGGGATGTTGTATTGAACGAGGCACTGGTTCTGCAACTAACTTTGGATTGATGCAATTCTGCTCAATACAGAAAAAAAAAAATTTAACACTAGATCAGGTGGATTAATGTAAAAAAAAAATGTATTTGATAGAGGTTAACTGTAAGAAAGCACCTGGAACATTTGTGTAAATATCACACTCTTAAGTTGATCAACATTCAACAATTAGTCATTAATTGTTGCCCTGCAGGCATATTGCACAATAAAAAAAAAAACAAAACAACAAAAAACCCCTCTGATAACTTCACTGCAATATTTGGTGGAATAAAATCTAGTACTTTTATTTTTACATCACTGTCCGTCAAACACTTGTGTATTTTTCCTATATAGACGTAAACCAGAGGCATTTTGACCCAAAACAGACTCGTTAAAGATCGACTCCTGCTGTTATTTCTGATGTTTTGTCATACGGACATTTAGACGTGCTCAAGTCTTCATTCTGTCTGCCCATCAGGCACTACACATTGAGCTTGTATGCATATTTATTGCTGTTGCCTTTATTGTAGAGCATTTTGTTAATTGATTATCACATGCATTGGCCTTATCACCATACTGTTATTTTGTAAATGAATATTCAGGAGCGATTTCTCCCCTGCCTGCCTCTGTAGTGCGTTATTTGTGGACAAAATGTGCAAACACTGGGAACAACAAGGCGGATTACTTTTCTGCCTGACTGCCTAATTACATTTTTGTGCTCACACCTATACAGTACAGAGACGCAGCGTGTATTTATTCATACTGGAGGAATAAATTCACACAGTCTCTGCCGGCTGCGATCTCCTGCCAGGCATCTGTCTGTGAAGTGGTCCTGTCTCTGTTCTCCTCCTGCCTCCTCTACTGTGGAAGGCCAAAACCCTCATAATCAAGAATAAATGCAGAAAAACCTACATTTGTCAATACAGTAATTTCTGGGAAAAAATCATTTAAAAAGATAAGCTTACACAATTTTGCATAAATTGAATATTAGCATAAATTAATATTAATGTTTGAAAATCCTTTATTTTTGAAACATTTTGAGTTGTTTTATTGAATCAAGTACAATTTTGTCTCGTTTCTTGAAATACAAATTCTCCCTTTTCATTTTTATTATTTTAAACTTATCTAGAAATAATTACGTGCATTTATGACCAATAACAAAAAGATAAGTCAGTGAGAAGCATCAAGATCCGCCTCTCTCACATCTCCCCTCCCCGCTCCACTTTTGGGAATGCAAAATCTGGAGACAGGAATGGAAAAAGAAAGCATAGAAACAAAGGTACATGTGGAAATAAAGAGAAAAGAAACAAGAAAATGAGACGGGTAAAATAAATAAAAGGAGCAGTTAAATGAGCCCAAGACAGGAATAAAAATAATCACTAAAATAAGAAAACATATGTGTGAATCTTCTTTATCATTTAAAATAGGATCAATAAGTAAATCATATAGTTAATTGGCATGCAAAATTTGCATGCCAGAGTCTTGTAGCTCTAATTTAAAATAAAATAAAAAAAAAAAAAAATAAAATTGCATGCTTTAATATTAAAGTATATTGTTACAGTTAAAGATTAAAACATTGGTGTCAATTTTTGCCACATTCTATCAATCTAAAATTATTTAAAGTGATGATCTATGGTTTTTTTGTTGCAAAAAAATATATTACTTAGCTATTTATTAACTCTAGTATTTATTCTCAATTAGGTCCTCCGTATTCTACAGACAACTAGCTAGATGTAGAACGTTAAGAAAGGAGAGAAAGAAGTTTTAATTGTTCCCATTTCATGCATACACCCCTCCCTCCAAAAAATAAAAAAAAAATAAAATAAAAAATCCTCCACCCGGCGGCTCATCCTCTGTGTGATCAATTTGACTTGTTTACATTTATGCACTGCCGCCATGTTTGCGAGGAGACCTTGTCAGGAGGAGAAAGGGATGGAAGAGAGAAAAGAAGAAGATGGGCCAGCAGGTGGGGAGTGATGAGGGATGGAGAGACAGAAGAGGGTTGACAGACAGAGGATGGGGAGAGAGGTGATTTATCTGTGACATCCTGGTCTTCATGTATGTAGATGCCTTGTGAAGTTTGCAACGTGCTCACTTGGCTTGTAATGCACCGTGCACCCGTGACTCAGAGGAAAAAGAAAAACACCTCAACGTGCACAGTTAGTCTGCAGCAGATAATCGCGCTTGGCAGTACATGCTCCGCTTTAATTTTACCATAATGACAACGAGAGGGGGCAAAATGATACTTTAAAGAGCAGAGGGACAGTGGAGGCAAAAAAAGGAGGGTGGTGTAAAAAAGTGAAGAGAAGGGTAGAGAGAGAGAGAGAGAGAAGCTGTGAAGGTGATTAGTTGTACTGGCAGATCTTGGCGGTGGAGGAGGTTGGAACACTAATCCTTGCTTTGGTTGGAGACATTTTCGCGCAGTAGGTCCCTTCTTTCCGCCCCCTCTCAATTTTAAGCCCCGTGTCAAGCTCAAGCCCTTCTTTTCCAGCGCTCACTTGCTCTCATTTCCTCTGCCTTCTGGCAAGCCTTGCTATTTATAAGAAAAAATCATTTTTCTTCTTCTTTCCTCTCCCTCTCTCTTTCTCCTTTAATTCTTCTCTGGCGTGTTTGATTTTCTGCCCTGCTTAGAAAAGGTGCCCAGATGAGTGGCAGCCAGCCAGGGCTCGTTTCTTCTTTGCTCTCCCCGCTTCCACATGTGGCTTTTAGCAGAGGTCGTCTAAACCCCACATGCATGATTTACATAGAAAAACATGGGATAGTAGCTCTTTTTGTCAAAATATCTGATTAATAGCAATAGGAAAACAGTCAGAACAGAAGATTAGTCAAAAATTACTCCCAGTTGGCGTCAACTTGGCAAGCAAAGGCAATGCACAAAGAGCTACCCTAAATCTGCATTGATTTGATATTCTCCCTTGATGAAGCCACGTCACCAAATCAGTGTCCAGTGTTGCTGCTTCAGGACTTGGTGGGGGCGGTTTGTCCTCCCTCTGCCTTATACATGAAGCTGAATTTATCCCTGAGGCCAGACTTTTCTCACAACCACTTTTCTTCAAAACTCAACATGGCTGCCACACTCAGAAATATTTTTTGGACTTCTGGTAGTTTAATCTGTTAAACACATGGTGCTGTTTATTAAGATTTATGCCTCTTTGAAGAGGACCAGATCTTGTTGATCGAGGAAATAACCATTGACAGAAGTGGTAGAATACGTTTTGGATCAAAATTAGTTTCTTAAGTGATGATGCAAATTATTTCTAGACCCAGACTTCAATGAGAGATTTTTTTCTGAAAACTATTACATTTTACTTGACCATTTATGTTTTCAGAAATGTGCATGCAGATGCAGCTGCGTTTTTTTGAGGGGGCTGGGGGTTGGGGAGCGTTCAGACATTTTCTTGAGCATCCAGCCACTCATTTGAAATTAAGTGTTTTCCCTCAGACTACATTGTATGAGGCCATGTGCTGTTTGCATATCAAATAAGCTCAACATGCATTCTGCTGCGCTTCTCCCCTTGTGCTTGTTCTCAGTCTCGCTCAGTTGAGTAACATAGGAGGTGCTTGTCTGTAGATCTGCAAGAAAAAATGAAAATAAATAATCATTTTGAAGAGCCAATCAGTAAATTCGCTTATGAAATTCGCAAGGCCAACCTCTGTTGGCGAAACAGCTTCTACAGTGTCTGAAAGGACTTAAAATGAGTCCCACTGGTTTTCCAACTCGCAACTGAAACATGGATATGTGAGGCGTGATGTCAATTACAGATTTGAGTTCTGACATCTGTGGTTTATGAAAGACTCCAAAACACCAGCGCTAGAGAGGAATTTGACTTTTACTATTTCTTTCAAAGTACTTTGGACATAGTTGAGTTTTTATTCAAACAAATAATATATTTTATCTAAACATCTGATCAATAGTAATAGCAAGACTGTGTATATGCAGTCTGAATAGAGTGAAGGTAAGCTAAGAATGATTCCTAATAAAGGTCATGCCTTTGAGAAAAAGCAGTGTCCGAAGTATTTTCATAACCAATTGAAACAAGACACAATAGTTGGAAAATTTAGTTTAAAAAAAATAAAATCTCTTTGGAGCATTACCTGTACAAAAAAAATACCATTGTTTCCTCATAATTCATACATTGTTTGTTTTAATTATGTATTAGTTATATTTTCCTAATGAAAAAAGGATGTCATCCTTTCTCTTATCAAGAAGAAATGGACTGTTTTTCTTGTGCAAAGCAGGACAGCTGTGTGCTATACCAGATATTGCAGTTTCCTTAGCTAATAAAAGAAGTACCATTACAACTTCCTCCTCCAGAGGCCGGAAGACAAGTATAAAGACTAGATAAATCAGATTTTTCAGGAAAAGTTTATTAAAGATGTAGCGTTCTCATTTCTTTCCTGCCATTTGTTCTCACTGCAACAACAGATTTTAACTTCAGACAATTTCTGCCTGCACATTGATGCAACATTTCCATCAAAAAACAGAAGCTGACCATTTTGGTTGAATATTGACTTGCATCACAAGGGTTGCTGTGTAAATTGGCCCTCTGCCCAGACATTAAGCCATAGACTTTTTTACACGATGACACAATTTATCCAGTGCTTTATTTGATTGTTTTGACTGGATTACAATTGAAAGCATCTTATTCCACTCTCTTATTGTAAATAGCTTCCCTTCTTTCGTTTAATCTGTTCAGCTATCAAGGGAAAAGAAAATATACTGGACCCTGTTAATACAGCAGTGTGATGTAAATATATTGACACCAAGATAAATAATCATAGAACTTTTCTCACCTTTAATGTGATCTGTAGCCTGTAAAATGCAATTTGAAACATGTGCTTGCATAGGTGTCCACTTTTATGCACCTTTGTAAGCATCTCTGGAATTTATTACAGCATTCTTTGTGTTAGTCATGGCACATCTTAATAGCAATATTTGGGAACTATACAAAAATATGCACCAGATCTGTGCACACACAGCTGTCCTTAGATCACACCACAGACTGTTCATTTGGACTCTTGTGTGGGATCTTCTTCTTTTGTCAATCTGGATATGTACTTTGAGTCCTTGTCATACTAAAAAATAAGATTCTGTTATTTGATGAAACTTTGTATTTTATTCTCAACATTATAGAGACTTTTGATATGTTTTTTGTAAATATTTTGCATGGTGTGTATGTTTTTTATTATACGAAATTGCTTTTTTTGGGGAATTTTGGAATATTGATTTCACATAATAGGCAATGCTTACCAGAAACTCCTGTAGCTCCATAAATGTTGCTGTAAGCCTATTGCTGATCTAATATTTTCAGCATTTTTGCAGGGTGGTTCATTTCTTTGAAGTAAAACTGCACCATATTTTCTGTCCAGTTGTCTAATGCCTTGGAAATTCTTGTATATCCTTCTTCTGACTGGTCCGTTTTGAAAGTTCTGAAATTCTTTATTTTTTTTCATCTTGATTCTGTTTAAAAATAATAATAATAAATTATAAAACAATGCCAAAAAATTAAAAGTAGGCTTTTTATAGCCACTGTGCTTAGCTCACTCTGTTTAGCTTTAGTACTTTTGCAATGGTCTCAAATGCATGCAATAAGTAATGTTAATCAGGACTAAATACTGTATATTGTAGGTTTGGCCTGCTTTACTGCTTATGAAGAAAACTGCACTTTTCACATTTACATTTGTGCCAAACACTTCGGGGGCCTGTCAGTGCCGGAGGCCAGATATCATCCAAACTGCCATTGATTTGTTTGTCCTTTGGCTTTTTTCCATGGTTTGGGAAATGAATCATGGCTTTTTTTAATGCTGTTCGTCTTGGCATCGTCTTTTTAATCCATACAATCCTCGTTTTCCATAAATACTAGGGCCAAACTCGGCTTGGACGCACTTGTAATGCTGAGTGCTTTTGTTCTCCAAAGGATGACAGGCGCTCGAGGTGCTTCACGCAAACACACATACACACATCCTTAGCCTCTCTTTCAGAGGTAGATTAAATTTAGTGAATGCACTGAAAAGATATATGTCCGTATCTGCAGGGCTTCGAGTTCAGATTTCCCTGTGTATGCACAGCAATAATTAAGTTACACATAAATGTTTGAAAGTTGGAACTAACCCGTCAACGGTTTATTCCACAATTAAAAGTTTTATGTTATGGCTTTCAGTTGCTTTTTGTGTCATTTTTTTGTCTTTCCTCTGCAACAGAGTTTAAATAAATTTTTCTGACCTCTGAAAGGCCAAGATAACAAAGGGTCAAATTCTAATAGTCATAATAAAAACATTTTATTCCATGATAAAATATGTTCCACTGGATAACGAGAGCTTTGGGAAAACAAGTGCAGTTTTTTTTTTTTTGGTGTGTTTGTTTCACCATCCTGGGAGGAAAAAAGATGGATAAGAAGAAAAATAATTAAGGAAGATTAATGAGGCATCTGGTCAAATGGTGAAGTAAAAAATTAAACCTGAGCGACATAGAGGTGGGGTTCATGGAGTGCTGAGCACATACGTTGATCATTTGAGTTAATGCAATTTTCATAAAAAGCTCTCTCCTTGGGCAGTTCTTCTACTGTAAGTCTACATTATAGTGCATTTAATGTATATATACATTTTCTTTCATTGATTCACAGCGGACAGTGGTCAAACATAATTATAGAGTTGCACTTTATCAGCATAGGTTTAGTAGGAGATGTTCCAGGAATCGAAAATGGAGCTCTGGGGAACCAAATAAGATCTCAGACCAGTGCAGCACAAAACCAGGTCATCCCACCTTCTTTACCAAGCAAATGGTTTTATCAAGTGGGTCAAACGTAGAGAAAATTGAGTTTTTGGTGCATCAATGTCAAGACGTGCTACATTCAAAACCTTTTCTAGTGCAGTTTTAGTAAAATGCTGTGGTCATAAACCTGAATTAAAAGCATTAAAGAGATTATACATTTAAATGCCAGTTATGCTAGATTTTTGGCATGGATTAAGTATTGTGATCATTCAATAACTTCTGTGACCAGCAGAAGTCAATGTCAGGAATCTAGGTTTAATATATTCTCACACACAAAAGAAGACATAATGTTATATTCGCCAGCGCTAAACCTGCTATGAAAAAGAAACACAGCTGAATTGATTGGTATTTGGACTGTGGAGCTGGTTAAACAACAAATTTATGCAACTAATCTCCATGGATTAGAATCCATTTTTGGCTGCCCAGGCCTCAGCTGCCTACAAAGCTTTCTGAAAGAAGACCACTCATTATCTAGAAGATAATGTGTGATGACTTTACAGCTTTATGCAATGTTAGGAAGCACCCCTTAGTTTCAGATATGCCCATTGTAACTGTAGGATCCAAACTGTGGCAGGAAAGAATTTTCCACACTATTATGAAATCACAATGAAACATTGATGCAAATCTGGATGAATTCATGCCTATATGTTGCTTAGGCCAAATTCTGACCCTACATCTGAGCTTCACAGCTGAAATTGAGACTCTTTCAAACAGGTAATAATTTTCTCATCTATTATTTTACAGTTTCAGTGAGAAATTGCCAACTTAGGCCTTAGTTATATGTTCTTAGGTGAAATAAGTGGCACCTTGTGGAGTCTTCTGTTGCTCTAATCCAGGGGTGGGCACTCCTGGTCCTCGAGAGCCGGTGTCCTGCAACTTTTAGATGTATCTCTACTTCAACACACCTGAGTCAAATAATGAGGTCATTAGCAGGACTCTGGAGAACCTGACTGCACTTGGGAGGTGATTCAGCTGTTGGATTCAGGTGTGTTGGACCAGGGAGACATCTAAGAGTTGCAGGACACCGGGGCCCTCGAGGACCAGTAGTGCCCACCCCTGCTCTAATCTATCTGCTTCAAGGTTTCACACATTGTCAGTTCTGCCTTGCCTTCTTTTTGGGTTTATAACAAATCAGACCACTTTACCCATTCTCCACTGACTTCAACAAGATATTTTTGTCTACACGATGGCTGCTGACTAGATTTTTTTCTCTTTCTGACAATCCACTCTGTACCCTAGAAATGGTCTCTGCAGATTGGCCTTTTCTTTAATACTCGGACCACCTGATTTCAATGTCACTTTAATCTCCATTCTTTCCAAATTTGACATTAAAGGTAAGACAGCCAAAGGGACTTAAAGAATGAAAGGTTAAAAGTCCTGCAGAATGGTCACGAATGAAGGTTGGTAATGTAACATCTTTCTCAGATTTTTTTTTTGGACAAACAGTAATTAGCTTCTGATATTAAACAGCAAAGCAACTTTTAAGCAACTACCAGTTTTTAAATGGGTAGTGGACAAATCTTGTTATCATAATCTGTCAGATTTGACCTCATAGTGCCTCATACTGAGGCACAAAAATTATTACTTCAATTTAGTGGTGATTAATTTCTCCCACTTCACCGGTTTTATTCTTTCTCAAGGAACTTTAGAAATGCCACCACCCTCTAAATCAGGGGTGGGCACTCCTGGTCCTCGAGGGCCGGTGTCCTGCAACTTTTAGATGTATCTCTACTTCAACACACCTGAGTCAAATAATGAGGTCATTAGCAAGACTCTGGAGAACCTGACTGCACTTGGGAGGTGATTCAGCTGTTGAATTCAGGTGTGTTGGACCAGGGAGACATCTAAGAGTTGCAGGACACCGGGGCCCTCGAGGACCAGTAGTGCCCACCCCTGCTCTAAATGCATCCCATAACAGCAGAATGAGTAAAAATGTAGACTGTTCTATCATTTTCAAAAGGAAGCATTGTATTTGGAAATTTTGTTCCTGACTCTTACACCTCCTTTTCTGGCCCCCAAATGACCACATTGCTCCTTAAGTCTCCATCAGGCAATGTCAGCCGAAGCACCGTCCATCTATGGCCCGAAATGAGAGCTGGACGGTGAATGGAGTGAAACTTTTAGAGCTGTGTGTCAAAGGAGGTGAAAGAAGAAGGACGTATAGAGAGAAGGGAGAGGGGGGAGAACAGACTGGTTTAGGAAGAGTCAGTGCTTCATATTAATGGGAAGAATGAAGGGAGAGAACATCGAAGGAGGACTGTGGAGGAAACAGAGGGAGCATTTAGTTCTGATAGATATTGATAGAGATTGTAATGAATGTGGTGAGGGCATGGCACCCTAAAGCGCTGCTGTGGTAATGCAGGGTGACAGTGTATTTGTACTAATAACCCCTTAAAAGTGGTGATAAAATACTCCACTCCCCTACTGGAGCCTCTGATGGATGAGCTGGGAGTAATTAAACTCCATTAGACTGCAGGTCCACTTACCGTACATCTATGTGTGTGTGTGGCGGTGTGTGTGTGAATGTCTTAAAACACCTCTCTCTTTAGGGATCAGGCTAGTTGAGGTAGAAGGGCAAGTGCACAACCATTGTCTGTGTGTGAATGAGAACTCTGCGCTGGTGTGCAGCAAAACATATGCTTCTTTTGGAAAAACCTGCAATGTGACACATACCCCACATCACTCGGATCCATGACGCCAAGAGTACACGGGCTTCTCACTCCGGTGAATTCCCAAAGGTTGGGAGTGCACAGTAGGTGCAGTGTCAGTGTTGTTGTCATCCGACACGTCGCTGTGTTTTGCCGCTGACAGGGAGGCGCGCTCCGTTGCGCTGCCGCCGCTGTTGTTGTTGTTGTTTTGGTTTTTTTTTAATATACCATAGGAGATGTTTGACTCTACACTGAGCCAGGGGAGAAGCCTGCGGCAAGACCACCTTACCAGACTCTCTGGGAATAATGTTCCTGCCTCTAATGTCATGTTTTCACTTGGTACTCACCCACGCACAGTGCGTGCATCTGGAAAGACATACAAGTGCATCTCAAAAATTAGAATAAAATAAATAATAAATAATGATGTTGATGAATACCTAATCCCAATAAGAATATATATATATATATATATATATATATATATATATATATATATATATATATATATATCAATCTGGAGGACAGAGAAAGACAGCAATTAAAAAGGTTTATTGACATGCGTGAATTAAATTCCTTTGGCGTTCGGGCCCTGGTCGAGGACATCGAGCTGTAAATTGCATTAAGCTCGGATGAGCATTCCCGATGCTGATTAGGAATGTCATCCCCTGGAGTCGGTACACTGGTGGTGGAGGTCGGAGAAGGATGGGTGTCCAAAGAGCCAGGAGAGTGGAGGTGGAGGCGGGGCGGAGGTGGGTTGAGCGCAGCTGGAAAGCGGAAGATGCCATGGATGGAAGTTCTTATCAACTGGGGCTTGGTCGGTGATTGGCCGTGTTGTCACTTGGTCCAGCGTTGAGAGGTCCATGACCATGAGCGAGACGCGCCGATTGGATGATGCAGGTGGTGCTTGAGATTCTACAGTTTGAATTTGCGCCAAGGCTTCATCAACTAGTCATATATGAAGTTAATTTATTTCAGTAACTGAATTCACTAAGCGGAACATGTATTGTAGATTAATTACAGACTAATTACTCTCAAGCCTTTATTTCTGTTAATTATGATTTTCCTCTTACATTTAATCCAAATGACATTTAGGATTAAAATATTGCATCAAATCAACAAAAAAAAATATATATATATATAAATGAGGGCTGAATAAAAATATGGTTAATACCTGCTTTAAGATTGTTATTTCCAAATGTACTTTTAATCTAACAAACGAAACTCATCAGAAAATATATTTAATTTGTTGAATAAGATTATTTGCTTTTTGACTTGCTTTACTAAAAAATTTTTTGTGACATTCAAAGTAATTGAGATGCAAAATTAGTGTGACGTTAAACAAAAGAGTTGCAATGCAAAGCATCGAGTTGCATTAAAAATATTTAAGTTAATATAAAAAATTTAAAAAAATGCATGTGTGTCTGCAGTGCATTTAATTCAAGAGGCCCTGCATCACCATGGCCTGCACCCAGACAGGTCCTGCTGCTCACCAAGTCTCCGTATTTAATGACCCTCCTGGGATGCCTTACCTGATGGGCCAGCTCCGAGCCAGCGTGTCCAGGTGCTACAACATAAGCATTTCATTAAAAATTGAAGCCAACGTTTTGGACTAAAGCTCAGAGTAAAAGGAGAAAGCGAGGATAGACTGGATGTGTGAAAAAAAGAAAAAAAAGAAAAAAGGGCTGCACATTTCTTGGCATGACTCCAAAACTAAATGTATGTGAGCCGCCTTCTTACTGTTCTTCATGTCTGTATTGTTTCCTCCTTCCCTCGCTTCCCTTTCCTCTCTCCTCTTCCTAATCACACTGACTTTATTTGACCTTTCAGTGGCTAATTAGTTGGCTCGTGGAAAAGGATTGTGGGTAGTATGTCTCTCATGAAGATGACGATGGTGATGTCGCTGTGTGTTTTCGTATGACTCGCGGTTGTGCCTGTGATGAATTCAGTCTTTTTGGATCACTTTTCACACCACAAAAAAAAAAAAAATCTGCTTTGAATCAGATCAACTGTACCTGTGTGCCAGAAGCTAAATTTAACTAATGATAAGTTCATATTTCTTTCATTCTTGAATTTCAAGACTTAATTCTAAGATTATGCTGCCAGGACTTAGCAATAATTAAGCGAATGGGCATTATTTGTGTTATAATGGGGATAGTTGATGGTTTTAGTTGTAATGAAAAGCACACAAATTTATTTTCTTATTTCACTCAGTACAATGTAATTTGTTTGTATGTGTGCATGGTGAATTGGATGGAAAGGTTTTTTTTAAAAATATTGTTTTGGTGTGTGAATAGCCGAATATGACTCAAGTCTGTTCTTTATGTGTTGACGTGTGCCTTCACGTGCAATGTGTTCCCCATTTCATGCATAGAAGATTTAGGCTGCTCACACATATACACACACGCACTGGTGCTCGCACACACACACACACACACACACACACACATATGCACACAGTCGAGGGGAGTAGAGAAGTGGTAAATGCATGTGAAATATCCACCCACGTACGCAGACACTCTGGGAGGAAGAACCGGTAAAAGCAGGTGTGTATGTGTCGGATGCTCAGTGGGATACGGTCAGTCCATCAGTCTGCTGCCTCATTATTACAACAAACATATGTTGTTTCTGAGCAGAATAATTAGGTGAGGAAAGAAAGATTAATAACAGGTTTCTGCAAGAGCTTGTATAGCAAGTTGGTGATTGGAATCATAGAGGATGTTGTTAGAGAATATGAAATATTCTCGATGAGTACTGCTTTAGCTGTTTTAGAAATTTTAGACCTGTTAGGTTGAAATGAGTCAACAAAAGTAATGACAATATTAAATACTGAAAAAAAATAACAGAAAAGTACATCATAAAAATATTCATGTAAGAATAAATTATTATTTTTCAAATATTAATTTTCATGCTTTGAAAACCCTGTTATAAAATACATTATTGAGCCAGTTTTGTTTAGCACTAAAATTATTTAGGAAGATGTTCTCAATTTTATCTTTAATTTTTCCCCTCCCCTGCCTACTGCTGGAGACTGTTCATCAGAAAAAGCATATTTTTTTCTGATCAACAGTTATGAGGCAACTCACCTCATCCTCACATGCTGCTGTGTTCTTTATTTGTCTTGATTTCAGGGCCTGTTTTGAAATATTTCCAGTTGCAAAAATCTCTGGAAGTCGTGTGTTGAACCCTAGATTAATGGAGTCCACTTTTTTATTTTTTATTTATTTTTATTAGTAAACCTCATTGTAGCCCGGCTACCTTAGAAGTTCATTAGCTAACTTCTTCTTGGTAAACCTTTCTGTGTAATAGAATAGTAGCAACTAAATAAATGTCATTACATATGTTATACAACCAACAATAGATTTTACCATTAGTTCTTTTTTGTTTTTAGATTGTGTAACACATTTTTACATTTTAGTTTTAACTCTTGCTCTCTCTCATCCTGCGCCTGCTTCAGATGTTCAGATTTTTACCCCAACACCTCAGCTTCTTCTTTTTTTTTTCTTTTCACTTCAGACCCTCGCTCCTTTGTTGTTTTAGATGCTACAGTCCCTCATCACAAAGATTGATCACTTACCAAGCAAACGGCTTTGCATGAAGCACGTCTCACTTCAGCTGGTACAGAGCGCTCTGTTCCATCAAATCACAGTTCATCTCTCTGCAGCCAGTCAGATGCCTCAAACAACAACAACAAAAACAGAATACTTAGTTTCTTACCCCAACGCCTGAGAAATACCTGCTGCTCTCCATGCATCAATTAGGTGCTGATGTGAGGAGAAAGGACAATCTATAGTTCGGAGGATTTATTCAATTTGCATCCGTAATTGCGTGCAATTTACAAACTCATTATTTTACAATTTAGTACATTTAACAGCAGCTGGAGGGCAGATAATGGTGAGGCTATAGGGGGCCCCAGATGGGCATCCCAAACATGATGCAAAGCACAAAAATAATGATGTTCATCTGTTTGACTTTAAAAACTCAAATAGTTAGAAAAAAAAGAAGAAAAAAAAAAGAAAACTGATGCAGGAGATAAGGAAGCTTCTATTAATGCAAATTAATTGTATTTTCAAAACCTGAATAACATGTGATAAATGAGCGGCACCGTATTGATTGGTCTCAACTGAGTTTTGGTGGAAATATTCGTTTTAATTATTAATGATCAGCTTAATTTTTATGAGCGCTGTCCTATCAGCATCAGAGGCCATGATAAATCCTGAAGACATTTAAGCCATTTCAACTTTCTCAGCAGATTTCTGTGGAGCCGCTTTAGTCTGTGACACTTTGAAGGTGGCGTAGCAGTGCGACCTAACAGCCTCTGCACCTTTATTACATTCAGCAATTCAACAAGAGCCCATAAAAGAGTCGCTTTTCTTTCCTCTCTTTTTTCTTTTCTTTTTTTTTTTTTGCTGAAAAGGTGGGCGGCTTGCAGCTTTTCAGGCCCTTCTGGAGTCTGGTTTGATCTGTGGGCAACACGGCCTTGTTAAGCACTAATAAAGTCCAAGGATTTTTTTTTCCAGTGTATGATGCCGTATTTAAAATTGGATTTTTGTGTGCCACACCACACGAATTATTCTGTGATGGCCTCTCGCCTCCTCTCCTCTCATAAGTGATTGTTTACTGAGTGCTTTCCACGTTTTTTTTTGTTTTTTTTTGTTTGTTTCTCTGAGCTTGTAAGTATAAAATTTTAATTAGGAACACTGACAGGTCTGGCGCATGATCCAGAGCCTTGCATCCATCACAGGAAGAAAAAAAAGAGGGGGTTGGGGGGAGACGGAGAGGGAGAGATATTTTCTTTCTCATCTCTCTCCACTTCCACGTCCACCTCCTCCCTCCCGGATCTCCCCTCTCCTGACGGGAGCACCGGACTTGAGCAGCAGGTGCCATATTACTGTGTACAGAAAAGCAATTAGCCAGCATATTGGATGAATGAGGAGTGCATTAATATTAGCAAGTGCATTTGTCAGTGGCGTTTGATGCGAGTCCTTTTCTTTTCTTTCTGCAACATTAAGATTGTGGCGCTCATAAATTCACTGCTTAAACCGCCATCTGCTGCGCTGTCAGCCCACACCGAGGAGAGAGGAGAGGAGAGGGGAGCCATTTATTCCCCTCTGTCTCTCTCACTGGGGAAAGAGAGTGAAAGACAGATAGATAAGAAGAAAATGCATTCATTCCCTCCCTTTCTTTGCTTTTGCTGTGTTTTTTTTTCCTGTGCATGTCCCACAGGGAATGTGGAATGTGTATTAGGATTTATGGAGATGCTTGGCGCGCACCAAGCGACCGTGCTCTTAAATCTGGCTCCTTTCCTATTGTGTGGAGCGCTACCTTCTGCTTACCGACACACACGCAGACACAATGTTCCTCATTGTGCTCGACACAGAGATAAATTCCTCTGTGCATGCCAATTCAAACAAGCCTAAGGAATAAGTTGCAATGAACAGGTGGTATTGTCATCGTAACTCAGGCGAGGTGTGTGGTTGGAGGTTGGGCCTCATCCTGACCTCTGTCTGTATTTTTTATTTTTTTTTGTATCTCTTCCCTTACACATAGCTTTAGCTACACATAAATAGCCTTGTGACATTCTGGGACTTCTACCACAGTCAACAAATAAAAGTAATGTCCAAAATGGTATTCATCTTGAGCAAACATCCAACATTAAGCCACTCTTTTTGTACTAGTACACCAGCAGTGGTGTAAAGACTCTATCTTAACTCGTAAACAGTCATGCTGCTGTCAGTGCTCTAGAAATTTCCCGTTTGAGCATGCTGCAGGATGGAGGAGATACCAACGAGAATATAGTCCTCGATGTGGCCGTTGTGTGTTTAGTTCCCAACTTTGAGATCTCTGCTGCAAGTTTTCCCCACTTCTTTCTCTGCCCATTTCCTGTCTGGTAAATGTGCATAAAGGCCACTAGTGAAAAAACAAAACAAAAAACTCTCCTCATCGCTAACACCTTATTATATATCAGAAGTGTTTGATGAAAACAAACAAATAAAAACCCACTTTGTGTTAGAAAATCGGTGTTTAAAGGACAAATATATTCTAGAGCAATAAAACCTGTTTAAGGTTTAAAGTGTGAATCAGGGATAAGTAATAGTGGGCCTTTTTATTATCAGGAAATAATTTCAAAGGCACTTTTTGACAACGGTACTACCTTTGAAACCTCTCACTCCCTCAAGGAATGAAGACAGTTGTCTTTATGAAACAAAGAGACGTTTTTAATTTTATTTCTGAAAGGCCACTGAGGTCAGATCCATCTGAAAAGCTTACTTGCATATTATTATCCTCTCATAATTATTAAACTTACCCTTTATTTTTTATATATTTAGTTCTTTTATTGTTAATTTAAACCAGGAATTTGCATAATGTTGTTTGCTTTTGTCACAACTGAACCTTTCGGGTTTCACGCCACTTTCGGCATTTTGTTCCATCAGCTATGTTGGGGAGGATGCATTATCATGCATGGATGCATTATTGCATAAACCTATTATCAGGTGCATTATGTGGAATTATTTTTAGAGACGAGGGAGGAAAGGCATTGCTCTTCACTCCAACCCAGCTTTTCCAGGGCTGGCAGCAGTCCGGATTGTTTTCTCCTGGGGCAATCGTTTTCATGTCCAGGTATCTTTGTGTATGGTGTGTGCACATGGGCCTACTGGTGGGTCAGAATGGTAGTCGACATTACCACATCACCACACACACAAGTCCATTCTGTTCAATAAGAAAGGGAAGAAACATATCATAAAAGTGTCGGAGAAAGATTACTGTCACACGTTTGTCACAGATACTGTGAGCAGAAGGGGGTGGGAATGCCAGAGGTCGGATTAACTCAACTCGCGGTAAATGCTCTGTGGCCTAATCTGAAACTGGGAGGTGGTGGGTGTAGAATAGAAAAAGAAAGCCACACATTGACATCTTGGAACATGAATAAACACATGAATGCTACATACTGAATTGTTTTAAACTCATTATCCATATCAGATAAAAGGATTTCAGAGACGGCAATATCTAGTTCTGTCAGCACAAGGTTGCATTTCCCGGGCCTAGACACGACTGGCGACTCAATGCAGAGGGGAATCATACTGTCACCTGTTTTAAAGTGAGTCTGTCCACAGCTGTTGTAGCCAGTCTTCCAGATTTGGCATATTGATGCAGACACACATGTGGACAGGTGTTGAAAAACTCTACCACTGTGCTGTCTCAGGAGGTATAAGATATGCAGACACAGAATGCCACTGATGTGGTGCTGTACCCCTGGGGTCCTACAAATTAGTACCAGATGTGACCCGAAGTCATATATGATTGCTTCCTACATCATGATGCCCGGAATAGCACCTTTCTGTCTCTCCACAACACTAACTGGACTGGCCCTTTACCCTTGGTGTCGCCAAAGATGGTTTATTACTGAGTGTAATGACACCACTCATCATTAGTCCATGCCCCCTTGTTACACCATCACTCCAAATCAAGCTCTCTTTCCTCTGATATTAATAGGAGCAAATTTATGGTGCAGGGAATTGGTAGTTTACTGATGTCAATCTTCAGAAATTGGTGCAGGATAACATGGGATGATGGAAAGTGTTTCTGTAAATGTGTCTATGTGGTTGACAGGGATATGTTTGGGTATTTGGCAATCTAAACAACAAACTGTTTCACTTGCAGGAGGCATGTATACTTTTTGAGGAGTGTTTATCAGAAGCAGTTTATATGGTTCTTCAATAAATACTTAGTACAATAATAAGGCTTTCAAATGGCTATAACCTCATTTATACTCAGAAGACCATCCCCAGAAAAGTGTGTCACTAACTCAGTGACCACTTTGTAAAAGGAAACAGAGAGCACAGTTAATAGTGCATTTACAAGGTGCCCGCTGTTTCTGATGACTAATTTTACTTGGGTGCTTTGGATTTGTGAAACTCAAAATTATTTACATAAAATGTTTGCATGCATATTTGCAGAAATCACTGCCACATTGAGACCATTTGTGATGTGCATGTAGAGCTGGGGATTTATTGCAATAAACATTTTTATATTTCTTGGTCTAAAACAGTGAAGCCAACTCATCTTTGTTAATCTTTGAGTTGGCTAAGCTAACTCATCTAATTCACTTAAATCAGCTCATCTGGATGGCATCACTGACATGTGGATGCCATATTGTGTCTGTCAGGGCCGACTGGTGCCACATGGTTTTGAATCGTTAAAGTGGTACCTCTTGAAGTGTTCTGTAGTCAGCACTTTGCATGTGTGAACTTCTTGACTGCTAGAGTCCCCCATGGACTCGCACCATGTCATGTGCAAAGAATATGCAGCCAGCTTTAAACAGTTATACACAGAGGAAGGCAAACGTTTTATCAAACCCAAATCAGCCGTGCAAGAGCCTTACATCTGTGTTGAATCACAGCTGATCGACCTTCCCAATCGACCATTTTGGCCCCGTCTAAAATGCTCCATTTCCTGAGTAAGCTCCTTTCACTAGTAGTCATAACCACTCTTGTTTCTTTTTCATTTCTTCTACTTTCTTAGCAGCTTTTCTAAACACTGCCTCTGCCAGGTTTAGCTGCCTTGTCAGTGGTTCGGCTGCTCGAGTCTCAAAAACGGCCACATCTCTGGCCTTAAGAGCTGATCAGAGAGATAAGCACATTTATGTCAAGCTCGCTTGCTTATCCACAACGTAGACAAATACATAATGTGTAGGGCTCGAGTTCAGTCCAGATTTATGATTACAAAATTTCATCCAGTCTCCTGTACATCCTTTGAAAAGAGAAAGGGGGAGTAGAGTTCAGATAGACTTGCCACAGTGAGCCGTGTCCTGAAGAAAAGACAGCTTTCTCTTTTACCGCTGCTGGCCTGTCATGTTGTAATTCTCTTTTCTTTGACAATTTTATTTTATTTTTTTTGGTTTAACGCTCTTTTAGGCTGGATATTTAATGAGCTAACTCCAGTTATCTGCACAACAAAATTGCTTATAATTATGACAGTGCTCTTGCCTTTAAACCCTTGTTGATAGGAAACAAATCTGAATGTCAATAAATAATAAAAATCAGACAAAGTTCTTCTAAAACTAAATGCTGAGTCAGTGGATGATAGTGGCAGAAATAATCAGAGTGCCATTGGACTGTAAGCAGTAACTACTGGTCAGTATTTGGGTCATATTACACTATTAAAAGCAGATTTGTTGGACTTTATGTGGATATCTCACAGGTAAAACTTGTCGACAGATCACACTTTTTTGACTTATGCGTAAACAATTTATTTTGTTACTTTAGTTGACGCTGTTTGTGTTGGAAGACCATACAAACAAAGGCTCATACTGCTGGATTCACCAAGGTCATTGCAAAGAAAGGAGAAAAGGAAGAAGTGTGTCACAAGTCTTTTGATCTTTTCTAGACGTCCATGCACTCACACTTAAAAGCAGCTCATCTGCACTCCGGTGGCCTTTAAGCCCTCAGATATATAATTTTCTTCAAATGGGTCTTTTTGGACTAGTTTTTGTCTGCGTCTCTGCAACCCTCCTTCAGTCTGAGCTGCCAGCTCATTCTGTCGTGCTCCATCTCTCACAAATCACACCGCACAATCGGAGAGGGACAATTTGTCAGCTGTATGCATGAGTAAGCAACAGAATTCACCATCTATTACTTTGACTGGACAGTGGAAGGCAAGTAGAGAGGACATATGTGGGCGTGTATGTGTGTGTATGCGTGTGTGTGCCTCCCCTTAGAGAACCAGTTGCAGATCAGACGAAATGCCTCTTTGCAAAGCGGGGACATTTTGGCGGTTCATCATTTGTACATTTTCTGTGGTTTGATGTTTGAGTTGTGTGGTTTCAGGGTTTTGGATGAATAAGCCTCGGGGCAAATTTGTGTTCGGCAAAATGAAGAAAACACAGATATCAAAGTCATCCTTGAGAGACCACAAGCCACAGAGCTCCGTGTTGACTTTTGTTTTCAGCTTTAGCTATATTGAGAAATTATGTTTTCTGAGGATTAAGAGCTGAGCCTGCTGTGTAGGGTGATTTTCTAACCATTCACTTGTCCAGCAGGCTGTAATGAAATGAATCTTCGCTGCCCCGGCTGCTTGTGCACGCTGCTATTAAAAGCTTTCCACCTGTGAACCATTTGGAGACTTAGCAGTAGGCTCCATTCTGTCTCTTTAGCACATATTGGCTCAGTGTTAAGGCAATTTTTTTTTTTTTGCCAGCTTTAGTTTTGGAACTGTGTCATGTTAGCAGGCAGTCGCATATTTATCTGCTGTGCTGTGATTTTTGCAAGTACAGTTTCCAGTACTCGCCTCCGCTCATAGCAGCAGTTATTTTTGCACCATATGTGTGTGTAAAATATCTAATCTTTGTGTTTCTCCTGACTGCTAATATTGGTTTCAATGGATATAAGCTTCAGAGATAACATATCCCCATAAGCACAGGAAGGAATGAGCTGCAGGGAGACATTTCCAGCTGCTATGACACAATTTTGTTTTTTTTGTTTTTTGCGGTTTAAATCCCACTATTCTCTCCTGTGTTTTCTGTAGGCACGATTGAGGATTTTTGGATTTACTTATTAGAACAGAAGTAAAACTACAGGGAAGGAACAGGTTTTAGAGGCCTAAGAGAAACTGTGTTTTTTTATGTTTTATTGATTGAAAAGGCCTCAGACTTTTATACTCAAACAATATCTCAAGCTTTGAACATCTGAAAGAGCAGTGCTTCAACCATTGAGAAATGCAAGACATATATACCATAACTACAGACCAACCAAAACATAGCTGTCCTCTTAAACTGGGAGCATGAAATAGAAAACCTCTCAAAACCAACTATGTGAAAGCTGTCAACAGTAAAACATGGTAGTTGCACCATCATGCAGGAAAAGGGAAACTGGTCAGAGTTTCTAGATTGTGGCAGCATGTTGGATTTATTCTTTTTGTAGATTTCTGTTCATAATTCTTTGAGTTGAGGCATTGTATGTTTGGGCAATTATCCCTTCTCAATTTTAATGTTCTGCCACTTTAAGTACTTTTCCTCTTACTAAATAATTTTTTTCATCTTTATTTATTCATGGTGTCCAATTGAGTTGCAAATGTTCCCAGGTCCTGTGGCTGCAAATAAAAGCCCGGATTATTAATCCTCCCCCACTGCTTTTTTGTATGTTTGGGGAAATCCACTCTTCTGAAAACTTCATTCATTGTTTATGACTCACTGTTAGATGCTCTGACAATCATCTGATAAAACTATCAATTCAGTGGAACCCTCCTGCAGGTGTTCAACACATACCAACCCTTTACAAATCATGTAATTTCCTAATTAAATCCAGATCTGATCATTATAATGCTGCATCTGAACTATTTTATGTTGTTGAGATTAAATCCAACATGTTGGTGGTTAAAGACACATTGTTCTTGGCTTTAGCTTCCAGCTAGCTAGTTCATAAACTTACTGCATAGGTAAGAAAAAAAAAAACAGACACTTTTGCACCTATAAACAGACACACACTGACACAGAGCCCTTTCTTTACACACTCATCTGCAGCAACACACACATCTGTAGTGGGAACGGCTTGGCCACAGGCAGTTTGCACATTAAGCTAACCTTGATCAATAACCTGCTATGGACCTCGGCAAAATCCACTGTTTTCCCAACTGCTGGTTTTCGATATCACGGCTGTTTGAACGCCTTAGCCACGGGCCAGCGGCGTGTGCAAATGTGTGTGTGTACAGTATGTATTGGTGCGTGTGTGTGTGTTGGTACGTGCATGTACAGCTGCTGCATGATTTAACAAGAGCCCGTGAGCATGTGCAGATGTGTATGTGTGCACTTTCCACATCTTTGTGCATGATTTCTAGCATATTTGGACGTTGGTGTTTTCTCGCGTGTACGTGTGTGTTTGACTGAAGCCTCGGGGTCCACTGTGAACGGTGCTAACTGGCCCTCTGAACTCTTCCCTGTGAAGAGAAAGGAAAAGCCACTGGGCATGTACAGACGACAGTGTGCCATTTACCTGGGCTGCGCATGGTTTTTAAAACTGGCAAGAGGGACTTCCATGCACACACATGCACATGCACACACATATAGTTGGGAGGGATACTCTTGCCTTTTGCCTCTAACGCAAAAGCACACCTTTGCTCCCTCGCCTCAAACACAAACACACTTCAAAAGTTTTTTCTTTCATTTTTTTCCCTTTTTTTATTTTTGGAAGCGATGCAGCCAGTGCTACCCCTGCGTTTAAAGAGCCTAAGCACTCTCTTCATGTGCCCTTTTCTTGCTTCCTGCCTCTGCAAAAAGGCCCCAGTGCGGCAGCAAAACTTACTAGTTTACATCCAGCTGTACAACTGGCAAGCCAACCTTTTGGCTTTCCAAGGTGTTCATTTCACAGTGCTCTTTTTATGCAGTAAAGAGGGGCCGTGCATTCGGCCCTTGCTACTTCTTCTTCTTCTGCAGCTTGGCACTGAGATGAGTAAATGGAGGAAGAAACAAGCAGTGGTAGTTTTTGGCTGTGGAGGGCCAGATAATTGTTGAACATAAGAGAAGTTTATCAGATAACTATAGCAACGTGTCAGAGGTTTGCTGCTTTCTCCAGTAACAAGCGTTCAACTGATTTCAATAATCACTGGGCGGAGGAAGGAGACAGTCCGGCTTTTCTGATTCTGTATGTGTGGGTTCATTTGTCTTAATGCACCTGGCTGGATTTGTGTGTGTGTCTGTAAATTGGTGGTTGAATACAGCTGACCCAGATGTGTTAAGTGGGTCATGGGAACAACGCCGCCCACACAGTGGAGGTTATGTGTTGTACTGTGTGTATGTGTGCATGTAGATGGGGTTAGGACACTGGGGCAGTGCCCTGATTATGCTAAGATTAGTTTTGGGAATTCATTTCCCCTCCATCTGAGCTTTACCACCCCAACCCCCATTTCTACTCCTTTCACATCATTTAAATAATTTGTAGTTTCACTTTTTTCTATTGTATTGTTGTAATAATTCAATCTTTAAAATACCTTATTTATCACTTTTGACTGGACACATATTCATTTGGATCTACCATTTTATTGGCATCCCTAATAGAAAACCCTTAATTTTTAGATGGTGCTTTACATGGGAATAAGGGAGATTCAACCCCATAAAAAGGATTTTAATCTCCCTTTGTCATAAACATTGTACACATCTATTCATTTTGAGTGTTCATAGGTGACTACAAAAAAATTTTATGTGCATGCGCTAAAAGGTGTCGCACGTGATTCATTGGTGTCAATAATATGATGTCCATGCGATGTGGTGATTGTCAAAATGGAGATTTTGTTCATACTCCCTCAGTCTTGTTTTGTACATCTTGCTTTACAGATCTAAATATGCAGGTATTTTCTAGAACATGTTTCCTCTTTCAGTATTTTTTGCATATGAAAACACTTTTTTCCCCACAACAGGTTAAGTTTGTACAAATCTCAAATAATAAAAATAGAATTTTCACATTTCCCCAAAACATTGGCAACTTCCTTGGTGAAAGTAATCACCAGGGAAAAACCCAGACGCCATCTAAGCAAGTTTCTCTAGAGAAAGCTTTTACAAGCATGATAGAATTAAGACTAATGGAAACAGATGAAGCAACTCTTAAAGCTTCACAAGCTCAAGGTTTCTCCCCCTTTTCTTCTTCCTTCACAATAGACAAACAAATTCAGTTGTAAGACGTGAACAACGCAGAGCAGCTCGCTTAATAAAGACTCCAAAAATCTAAAGAGTAAAGTGAGCCAGTGATTGGCACCAGATATCACAGATCTTGACATTACATTCACCATGTAACATTTGCGAGTGCCTCATAACCATGACCCACAGTTTCATTTATTTTTAAAACTTGAAGAACTTTGAACTTATAATGGATAAAGTAGAAAGGATATTGAAAGGTAGACATTAAGATGAATAGGAAAACTGGATTTAATATTGCTGCTTTCAACAAAAAATACAAATGATCTACATCTTTTTGGACTCTTAATGCAGAAAGATCAAGGTTGTATTTTTAGTCTTTATTTACAACTGTTCACCTGAAAGACTTCCTGTGTTTCAAATCACTTTAAGTTGGAGAATTTGCATCTTTCTTTTCTTTCTCATCTCAATTAAACTTTGAGCTTTTCTGCTCAGCTCATAACTTAATTTTTGTTCATTATTTCAATGGTTCTTGTGAATGTGTGACTGGTAATTGTTTTTTCACTTGTTTTCGTGGGCTAAACGGTGTGGAGTTGTTTGCAATAAAATATTTAATCAGGTCCTCTTCATTATCCCTTATATTTGCTTTTTGCTTTTAGTCGACTTTGTTTTTCTTTTTTATCTTCATTCATGAAATGTTTCAATCTATTTACTTCTAATTAATTAAATTACAAAAATAAGTACATAAATTGATGGAACAAACAGGATCTATTAGGTTTAAAATGAATACAATGACTGCAAGGCAAAACAAAGTACAGAACCGCTAACCTATTTCTCTTAGCTGCCAGTAAGTCAGACAATAGAAGAAAACATAGGAATGTTTTCTTTCTTTCAAGAAGCAAAAGCAAAAAAAAACAAAACAAGAAACTCTTTTTGATCACTTTAAGCTGAGAGCTCGTCTCTCTTCACCACAACAGACCAGTGCAGCGCTCACGTCACTGAAGTCATTGCACCAATCTGCCTGTCAATCTCCTGCTCCGTTTCTCCTTCATTCATTAACAAGTAGCCAAGATACTTAACTCCTCCACCAGGAAAACGACGTCGCCCACAATCCAGAGGGGACTCTCCCCTTTTCCATCTGAAGTCCATGGTCTTACATTTGGAGATGAAAATCTTAATCCCAGCTGCTAACAAGCGATTTCTCAGTTTTGCATGCCTTATTATTGGCCTGTAAACAAACAGTGATTCACTTTTCTGAAATTAATAAAAAGTCTGAGTCTTAGGTTCACTCTGAATTTGTAAGGCTTAAATGCCAGTATTCTTGTAATTTTCTAACCTTCTTGTAAGTTCATATCTACTACCTCTACCATCTACTTGAAGCACTTTACTGTACTTCAAGTATATGACCAATTTATTTGAAGCATTTTACAGCTTTTCTGTAAAAAGTAAAAAGTTCAGAAAAAATACTGTTTCAGTAAAAATTTGGAATCTGTCAGCTGGGAAAACCCTGATTGATGGATCTCCTGTAACGGGATACTTCTTCAAAAAACACTTTACAAAAAGCAGCAGAAACACATAATCCAAACGTTATTTTCCTGTGCCATAAGCATGCCAACCAGCAAATTTAGCTTGTTCTTGTCTGATACTTCATTAAAGTTAAAATTAATCCCAGGTTTATGCTTGAAAACCTTGAGATGTTTCGCAAAGTGTGAAGGATAAAAGAAAAGCTATGGAGTTTCAATATAGGAACAGTTCTGTCTGTACATCTCCCTTTAGAACAAAACCACTGCTGAACTGAATTCAGTTTTGATACTGCTTTAGTCAATACAGCCATCATTTTTTTCACAGGCTTGTTTCCATCTATAACATTTGACCTATTTTAGAGATAATGTATGTTGTTCATGAGAAGAATATTTTGCTCACACCATCTTGCAGTAATAAAAAGCTGTGTTTCATCCAGAAAACTGACTGTGACGACCCATCTTCTTGTCTCATTTGGGTGTTTTTCTGGTCGTGTCCCCAGTGTGAGTGAAAACGGGGCCCAGAGCCACGAGTTGGGAGGAGAGATGGCAGCCAGGGTGGCACGCTGACTGGAGGAGCGCCAGCTGCTCTCAACCAGGTAGGGATCGGTGCCAGCTTCGTCTCCGTTTCACACCCTCCTCCCTGTGTCTGTCTGAGTCAGTGGCCGTCACGCTGGCTGACATTCAAAGTTTGTTACCCACAGAACAGAGTCACCGCTTTGTTTCCATTACTTTATCAGTCACCCTTCACACACAGTCTGATACAGAAACAGTGTTAGTTGACCCAGACCTGGTGGGTGAGTGTGTTATAGCTGAGTAAACTTTTTAAGAGCTATTTACAAATCCTGATTGATTGTACATGGGCTGAAATAAATTAAATTACAACACTAAAATGGGTTAGACTTCATTTAAACAGCAGTGTTAATAATAAAGATAATACCATTAATTCTACACTGAAAGAAAGTTATTGGAAGAGAACTTAATGAGTTCATATCTTTTTCTTACTCTGTTTAAGTCATCTATATTTTATTGACTCGAAAAACAAGATTAACAATTCACTTTAGTGCGGTTTTTATTTAACTTAATTGGTTTTACTGAAATCTAAAATGCTGCTTATTCTCCCAAGGACCCTAAACTTGATTGTTTACCACATCATTTACCATTTAAGATGCAACTATTATAAGCTTAATGCTATAGAACAGAGCAGTAGAAATGCCTTTAATGTGCTAAGTCGCAAAAATAAATATTTAGGAAAATGCAAATGCAAGTTAGAATTGTGGGGCATACAAGTAATGAGCATCAAGCCAGCAACAGACGAAAGACGTTCATATTTGAGAGGGAGAATGTGCATTAAAGGGAATATTTCATCATTCTTGAACGTTCTCCCTTTCAATGTTCTAAGGCCTGTACCTTACATAGTTTGTCTAAAAGCAAGTACATTAGAAAGTGTTAAAGAAAAACAGTATTAGTTAAGCACCAAGAATCCCAAACTTGGATTTAATTACATAACAATATGACCTAAGAAGAAAATCAGTCTTCAGCTTAACGTCGAGTTTGGAATTTGGATTTTTTTTGTTTGGTGAGGAATTTGGGAGAATTCTTTTCTGTTTCAGCTCAGAGATGTAGCAAACCGGCACTGTGCTGAGGGATTTGAAAGTGCTCCGCAGTGAGCCCAGTTTCTCTATAAGTGAGAGTGACGTTATCACTCTCATTATCAAACATTTTTTGTTTGATAATGTTTGAAAACATTGTTTGATAGGATAAATTCAAAAATTACTCAGGTTGAATGTAGTAAATTCTGCTGATGTTCCGACCAGTAGTATTACTCTGATGGCCACAAAAAAAACACACTTCAATTTCTCAGATGAACTGTCAACAGAAAACTTTCAATTAGGTAGCCACGCAATAAATATGCAGGTCGTTATTGCATCTTTATGCACACTTTCAGGTTTTCTAGTACAAGAAAACTTGAAAATGTTCAAAAGTAAAAAAAAAATCAAATAAAATTATATATCATTATTATTGTTCCACTATCTCCTATCAATCAATCAATCAAACTTTATTTGTATAGCACATTTCAGCAGCAAGGCATTTCAAAGTGCTTTACATCAAATCAAACACAAAAATACAATGCAACATAGAATCAACAATAAAAACACAACATAGTCAGATTCCGTCAATAAATTTGCAATTGATTACGTTTCGAATACAACTCTAAACAAGTGGGTTTTTAGTTGAGATTTAAAGGTCTCCTACAATTTTTAGGAGTTGTGTACTAAAATAATAATACTAATCCTTGGTTCTACGTAGCTTAGGTTATGTGTTTTCATACTGGTATAACTTTAAGCTTAAGAAGAGATATAGCTGTTTGTCTGTGGAAAGAAAAACAAAATGAACCAAAAAGTTAATTTTTGGCTATGAACAGCGTAATGGCACTGAAACAAAGATTTTGTAAGACTTGATAAAGATTTCACAAAGAAGATATGCAGACACTTGTTACTTATTTGCTTATGTTAATTCAGGGTATTGCTACATTATTGCCCACATGGAGTCTAACACGGTTTCGACGCTGCCAAAGGACAGTCACTGTAACTGGCTGCAAGACAGATTAAGAACATCAGGTGTTTTAATGCTCTGGCCAAACTGCCCTCGGCTAACACGCTCCAATGTTTATACGGCTCAGCGAGAGCCAAGCGATCCTCTCAACATGCAGGTCAAAAGCTATGAACTCAAGAGTGGGCAGTTGCCAGGGAACATGGAGCACACGGCCTGCCAATTGCAACAAGCCTGTGGCCAGACGGCGAGTGCAGAGAGTTCAGGAACAGCCAAGTGGTGTCCAGTGAGGGTCCCACGGCTTAGTGTTGGCCAAACAACGCCTCTGGGTGGGATGGACCAGCTTACTACTGGATATGTTTCTGACCAGCTTACTACTGGATATGTTTCTGAGTTTATAAACTGGGTAAATAGGAGTCAAAGCCTGTCTTCTGGGGTTTTTCTTTCTCTGTTTATTTGTCAGCGTTGGTCATGAGAGGGTTATGGTGTATTGCTTTCTTGTTTTTCTTATCAGTTAAGAGTTTAAATGACTACACATTTATCAATAAAAGACACAAATTGTTCACTTCCTGCTGCTGCCATTGGTCTGGAGAATACAGGTGTGTATGGGCCCAGTGCCAAGCAGGAAGGACATCAGCAATGAGTTACTGCCAGTCAATCTGAGAAGGGTTATAAGAACATTTCCAAACAATTTAAATTGCACTTGCCTTCCTTGAGTGGAAATCCTTCCAGCAGTGAATGTTTTAGCATATTTAGTCCAAGCTCAGTGGAATGACAAAAAGCTAAGAGCTGTATCTTAGACTCTATAAACCTCAGTTAGCATGTTAAATGGTAAAAGGAATGACAGGGCAGGTTGGAAAATGACAGACAGATTTGAAACAAAGGTTGTCTTTACCCTATTCTGAATATGGCAGCTTGACTTGGGTTTTCAAAGTTTTATTTAAATGAAACCCCTGGAACATGGTAGTGGTGACGATTCGGGCTTGTTCCCTAGCTGTAGGATCTGGGCAATTTGCAGACACCAACTACTCAAGTGTCAAATTTGAGGCTTTGTGAAGGTTGATCCAAACTGTATAAGTAGCATGGAAATAATCCCAAAAACAGCAACAAATCCACAAGGAAATGGTTGAAAAAAGAATATCAGGATGTTACTCAGTTAATATCCAGATCTTAAGCTGATTGAAATGTTGTGTTGGTAACTTGATTGAGCTTTGCAAAATAGAAGTCTATAAACCTTAAAGAACTAAAGCAATGAACTAAAAGCAGAACTGCAAAGAAAAGAAGACCATAGTTTCTCCATAGTGATAAATCATATGGAAAATAACTACTTCTAATCATTTCAGATAGATCACTTTTTCTTAAAAAACAAGCACATTTTAATATTATGAATTCATTTACTTGTTACTCTTCTTAGGTGATTTGAACCCAAGATAGGGAAAGCAGACAATGTTTTGTTGTAATGGTCAGGACTGGAGTTTGAGACCCCTGGTGTAGAAGAAATATCTTCAGCCAACCTCAACATACAGCACAGGTACCATCAAGCTAAATAAAACAGCATACCCTTTCTTCTCTACAGGCTAAGCCAAATTTACAGCCAAGTCCACTTACAGACCATGGGAGGATAAACACTCAATTTGGCCGAATACACGGCGATATGGCCAAAACCATCCTAAGCCTCTTCATGGCCAAAGGCATTTGCATCCCAGACCCACTCATTGGGGAATCATCTTGTTTAGCTTTCCACCTTTCTGGAACAATCCTTTGGAGACAGAAACGGGAAAGAAGGAGCGGAGGGAGGGGCCGATGTAAAGCTGGACAATCAAATATCGCAGTGTTTAACACTTCATTTTCAATCCCTGCCGATCCCATTCTCTGCCACTGTTAATTGCTGCTCTGCTACCTGCCACTAGTGATTTCTGAAATGACTTCTGAATTGAAGCATATGGACGAGGAGCCGCGGAGGGAGCCACGAACGACTTGAGGAAGGGTCCCATTAAATAAGAGCTAGCTAATTACGTTGTCCTCACTTTTTGTCCTGCTCTATCCGGGTTCTTGCTGCCATTCATATATCTTTCTGTAATGAGTAAAGCCAGGGCCTGGCACCTGCGCTCGGTAATTAAACATATAAATTCTCCCCTCACAGAAATATGTGGACTCACCAGGATTGATTTATAGTGCTCGCTAAATTACACTGTTGAGCTTATTTTCACTGGCGGTGTTCTTTCAAAGGCGGTAGAAGAGAGTGAGGTTGTTTTATCACTTCAATGGGAGACAGATTTTTTTGTTATATAGTTGTTAGATGTGCTTTTTTTCTAGTACAACTGTGAAGTTGATGATAGTAGAACCTAATAGGAGGCCTTCAGGATTGAGGAATGAGCGGTTACACCACCACAGCCAAAAACAGCAACACAAAAATCCTTTTAAAGTATATCACAGTCAGTATGGTTCCAAGCAATACACTTCTAAGACACATTTATGGTTCCTTGTGGTTAAAGCTTTTACTGTATTCATCCATTTTTCTTTTCCTCTCTTAATTCGTATGCACCCTATTTTGCTAGATTTCATGCTAAGTTCTCCACATATTGACATCATTCTGCTATCAATTTTAAGTATTTACTGAGATGAAAATGCATGTTAAGTTACAGTTTTCATACTTATATGTCTGGTTAGTGTATATCAACTTGGCACTTAATTTGAGATTTTTGCAAAAACTGAGATTTTTGCAGTCTCAACAGCCATTGTAATGCATAGATGTTTGATTGATACGAGTTCACTGTAGCTCTGGATGAAGGCTTGTAACAGTTGTTCTGAAGGTAAACCACAGCATGATGCTGCTTCCACCAGCATGTCTCACTGTGGAGATGGTTAATTGTTTTGGTATTCTTGTTGCTGTTTGCTCACCAACAGATCTCTAAGGGTCTTCTCATAACTACTGGATTCACACTGAGATTAAATTACATTAATAGAAACTATTTGCCAATGAAGTGACTTCCAAAAAAAAGGGACCGTTTCCACTGGCATGAACACATATTTTGGGAGACATAAAAGAAATACATCCCACCTCAGTAAAACAAAAATGTTTAGCATCTTGGTCTAAAACAATCATAAATTCAGCACAATTTACTGTATTTTAAAAGAACAAAGAATTGGCTGAAATTGGTCAGAATTTTAAACAATTTCATTTTTTTTATGTTTCCTTAGAACTATTGGTAATGAATATATGATGCAGACCCACCCCACAGTTAGATTTGATAAAACAAATTAAATTTTATTGATATCAGTTTTTTCCCAGATGATAAACGCAATGCATGAATTGCCTGTTCTCTAGTAGAATTGGCAGAAATTGGCTTTGGCCAGTGAAAGTTATACAAAATTTGCTGCAAAACTACAGCTGTTGCATCTGTGAAACTACAGTAACTGCAGCATTTAATTGCTGAATGAAACAAAATATAAGTGCTAAATTATGAAAGCCTCAACAACAAATACGGTTCAAAAATTACATAGTACGCAATACAAAAGTATGGCCACTTTCTGTAAATGTTTTTGTGCTCTAAGTAGATTTGCTATGTTGAATCTGTTTAACATCTCAATAACCATGTGTAACCTTCATTCCTTTTTCTGACTGATGGATGCAAAAAGACAGCTCAGTTTTAATGAGTTGAAATACTGGATGTCACAATTAATTGGATATATTTTATTTGGAATGGAATCCAGTGCTAGAAAACTGGCATCTTGTTAACCTCTATTTACTTGTCAAACCATCACCTCATTGACTTGCCCATTAATATTTTTTTAATGTGACATTTCTTTCTTTGGTTTACACATTTTTGTATGGTTTTATGTTCAATTTCTCAGTATTTTTTTTCTTTTGGCCAAAGCCTGCAGCATTCGCAGCATTCCTGACACTTTTTGTTAATAACTCATTGGAAAGTTAATGAAAACAGCACTCAGGCATATCCGAAATGATTGTGCTCTTTGTCATGCTAATAAAGTGAAAGATGTTGGTCCAATGGGTGAATGCGTGCACATTACAGGGAACTTGTGATTATATGTGCCTGTTGCACCACATTCCTTTTACCTCATTCTATCCTTGTTTTCTGTCACCTTCTTGTTCTCCCTGACAGATGTTTTAACATGAGGAAGGGGTTGTGAGACTGAATCAAATGGGTTCTTGAGCTGTTAAATGTAAAAATACACTTGCCACTTTTTAGGTGACGATTGAAGAAAGATGAGCAGATTCTAAAATTATTTAGAAATTATTCACATTTTTTGTGGCACAAAGGTGTGCAAAGATGTGTCCAAACTATGCAAAATAAGTCAAAAATGTATTGCTCAGTGCGCCAGATGCTGATTTTATTTTTCATTCTCTTTGTTTACCTGAAGGCATTTTAATATTTGAATCCACAGTTCTTCTGCTTTCATTCACATGCTACTAGTTTTGTGCAGACGAAAGTTTTCTTGCTGGCTAATATTCACTGATTCACCTGTTTCATGGATTTTTATGTGGAATGTAACTCCAAATTATTTGTGGGACATCCTCCTGAAAATTTGTCTATTTATTTATTTGTTTGTTTGTTTGTTTGTTTATTTATTTTGTGGAGTATATCTAAAATATTAGGAAATGAAGCTTGGGGAGCTGGAACGCCGAAGTGCAATGCATCTTTACACAACATTGGTTGGGGTTTGGAAGACAGCCAATCCAGGAGCGTCAATCATTTTCCTTGATGCTGATTGGCTGTACCCCAAAGAACAGAGAAAAGGAGACTATAAATGCTAGCTTCTGTGGAAGGGCAAAGATAGTTTCTACTGTGTGTATTATTGCACAGTGGGAAATATTTGATTTTTGGAGACATGAAAAAGGAAGTTATAAGCACGTTTTTAGGAATCTCACATCTTTGCTTATATTAGCTATTTAAATGTTTTATTTGTGGCCCCTTGGTCTTTGCAAAATGACAACAATAAGCGCTTGTTTATAGAAAGTTCCATTTGAATGGGAGATTAGACATGGAAGAATTGTTCCACGTTCAAAAATGCTGTGTGTTGGGGGAAACTACATCCACACATCACCCTGACTAAACAATCCCATGGTGAAACATTGTGATTGCATCATCAGCCTGTGGGAAGACATTTATTCACGTGAGAAAGGGAGATTGATGGGAAAATGGAAGCTAAACACAAGGCATTCTTGCAAAAATAACACCTAATAGAGGCAGGGAACTTACTCATTTATCCAGCTTTACAATGAAAGGGTTTAAATCCAAGCATATTCATACCTAAATATATGAATATGTTCAAGATTGTGTAAAGAGGAATGGGCAAAGGTTCAATCTCTTGTCTTGGTGGAGACAAACACAGAAAAACGTTTTGCAGTGAAAAGTTGTTCCACAATCAATTCAGAGAGCCTCAATTCAAATAAATCCTACACTTTTCAGGGTTTTATTTGCCAAGTACCGTAATGTTGAAAAGTGTTTATATGTTCCCTTCCATTCACCATTATCCTCTATTTTGTGTTGTTCTATCACAAACATTTCATATAAAATACACTGGAAATTGTGGTTGCCACATGAAAAAATACAAAAACGTTCATTTAATTTTGCAAGGCACTGTGCGCTTTCAGATTTCTGCTTAAGACATCAGCCTTCCTTTTTCATCTAGAAAGAATAAACTAAATTCTTGTAATGTTTGTTGATTTAAAATTGTAAAACAACCCCTCTGTCTTTGATGACACAGTTAAGAAGTGAGGAATTAAAGGAAAACCATGGGCGAACTGTTCTCGTATTATGAGTTTCATAAAATTATGCTCGAGTCCCTGGGAGAAACGCCTGATTTTATCCCTTTCATCCCTTTTCTTAGTCCAAACTGAGGTGCTGGGTGGAAAAAAGGGGGTAGAATATCCATAATAAAGCTGAAATTTGCATCATTATCCCGAATCATCCGAACCTTTTTAAAAGCATGAGGAGATAGTTGCTGGTGTTTTACATGAATTTTGGCTGTGAATACATTTGTCAGGTCGAGCCTCTCTCACAAATGCATCATCTTTTTTTTTTTTACTCACTCACACACTTTATGCAATGATGGAATAAAATGACACAGTGTGAGGAGCATGAACACTCCTGCAGATATTAAAAATGGAAAAAAATTCCAGATTTGCATCCGTTTTAAGTTTTGGCCATGTGACCCAAGTAAATGCACATTTTGCAAAATGTCCGTCTTACGAAAATCCAAGAGACACTTTTGTCTATTTTGGGATGTGACCTCCGTCTCACACTGCAGCAAGCTGACAGCAGTGTTGAGAAGACATAAGCATGGAGTGAAAATGATAAAAAAAAATCAACATGCTTTTCAAGTTTTGACAGAGAATGTGACTGAAGAAATCAAATGTTGGTTGCTTGCAGGCGGTTTTATTGCCTGATCCATGCTAATGCTGGTCACACGTTCCTCCAAAAATAGACAAGGAGGGAACGAATGAAACAAAAATGGTCTCAGGTGGATGTCAGAAATTTCTTTCTTTTTATGTCTTCGCAAATGTGACAAACTTCAATTATGTGTTACGACGCTGTGTCCTTGTAGTAAAACTACGTACGAGATTTCTGTCACATGTGAGGAAAACTAATCACAAGTGTGAACAGCAGAGACCGACCAAGGACTTCATTTCTTTTGTGAACATCCGTGCAGCCTCATGTTTGTGTGTGTGCACTGGGGTGTAAATGCAGACTTCCCAGCTAACTGAGGAAGAGGCGGGGGGAAGACATCTGTTTGCCTGGAGGTGGGGGCAGGCTCATCTTGCCGTATGTGTGTGTGTGTATGCGTGTGTGTTTGCGTGTGTGTGTCACAAACACACTGCAACCCAAATGGCAGCAGGATTGGCAGCATCTTCTGGAGTCCATGTTGAAACAGGTAACTGCAGGAGAAGGCGGAGGGAGGGCACAAAGACAACAACAACACTTCACTTAGGCCTAATTAGGAACTGGCATGGTCAGAATCTGTGCAATATGTTGCACATACGCCTCTGTGGTTACACAGTGGACTTTGGGTTGGTTGTTTGGCTCAGTGCTCATGAACGGTTCTTTGAATAATGCATGGTAAGCATTATTAAGCATTTTATTAATTATTTTTGAATTAATGCTCTGCAATATTTGGTTCTCAAATGTGAATTTAATGTTGATTTTCTCTAATCCACACAAATTTAAAATTATGCTTACAAGTGGAATTGTATACATCTTCCTTTGACTTTTCTTTTCATTAATAAGGTTCGTGCTTTTTATGAGAAATAGTACAAATTCTTTAAAATGATTGATTTCTGGAAATAGAGCTGCACTTAACCATAGTTCATGTATTTCAGTAATATTAGCCTTCTTTATCCCTATTCAAGCCTTTTTTGATGCGTGTTTGGGATCATTGTCCATTTGGGACATCCAAGCAAAGATTAATTCACCTAACTCAAGATCAAAATGCATAAGAACAACCCAGGAAGCAAGGCTACAATAAACTGGAATATGTTGCATCCAATATACCAGTGTTACTTTCCATAGCAAAGTGAATTTAAAATTAAATTCGACTGACGTGGTGAAATCCCCATTAAAACAGGTGTCCCAACACACATCAAAAATTGTTTTAGACTCTAGAAAGGAGACTACTATTAAGCTTCTGGAACGGCTTCAGTCTTAACAAATTAGGACATTTTTGGACAAGAGCAGATGTTTGTTGATGGCTACAAAAGTGTGTTTGTTTCCCTGCAACTTGCTAAATGATATTCAACTAAATATTAGAAGTGAATTATATAAATGTTTGAGCCAGGACATATTTCTCTGACCCTCTGTGATTAAATTCAGTAGTACAAGTAAAATCAAACTGTTAAAAAAAATCTTTGGTTCATACTTGTGCTAATGATTTTAATTAAGCAGGGCAGGATATGAAGCGATATGTTTATTATAGGTTATATTTGATTAATGACTTTTCTTTAACCAGGCTGGTTGCAGAAATGTGAACTCGGCTTTGCATATCTGCTCAAAAACATTGACTTTAATGTAATGCATGTCCTTCCCTACCTATATGATAGAATAGAAGGGACTATGGGAAAAATACTAATAGTTTTTGAAATATTTTAAATTAAATATTTTACTTATCACCTTTAAGGGGAGGGAAACAAAAGAACAACAAAGAGTACATAAAATCAATAACAGTAACTGGTCCAGGAAGAAGAACAGGTAAACAGAAACTCTAAACTGGGAGCACTTTTTATGATTAAGAGAAAAAAAAGATGACAGCAGAAGAAAAGGACACAGCCAAACATAAGCCAGCAGTACGTATCATGTTAAAACTTACTCACTTGTAAATGAGGTAAAGTTTTTTTTTATTTTTTATTATCATTTAGAAGAATAAAAATAACATTTCCTGTTCTGTAAGAATCATTTTAGAGTCATTCTAACCTAGTTTAAACTAACCAGTTTTCATCAATATTTAATTTTGACACTGGTCTGAATTATTGATATTGTCACATATTTTTGGAAGAAAGGTAGATGTTCATGTTTTTTATGCTAATCTGCTGTGTTACTGAGGACCTCTGTTTTGATTGTGAAACTGTATCATTTTTGTAAGAAAAAATATATTCAGTTTTAAAAGAATTTAGCCTATTGCTTGTTTTGAGTTTAACTTCTAGGCAATCACATTTGGTTTTTTCACAAATTTGAGTGATTCAATCAACTGTTGAAACCAATTAAATAATTAAACACTGTATATTTTCTAAGTTACTGAACAGACTAATTTAACCCTTCATGTTATATTGCTGTTTGTAGAATTTTATATTATTGCATAATTATAGTCATTTTCCTACCACTCATTTGAATCCTTATGCTGGACTAGGAAGTGAATCTATTGGCACATCAGCCGCACCAAGATTATTCACTGGCTGCCACTGGCTTTTCCCCTGTCTTGGGGCAGGATTTTCTGTAAGCACCTTTAGCACACTCAAAGTTCCTTGCCAAGTTCCAACCCCTCCAAGATCTATTCCTCAACGACCACCAACCCACCCCCTTCCTAGTGAGGAGGTCAGAGTTCCTAGTGAGAAGTTGGGGCTACCCTTGAACACTTTGACTTAGACTATCTTCCTCTCATTCTAGTCTCCCAAAGGCTCGATCCAGGGTTATAGGGGGAAGATGCAGAAAGCTGCTGGCGAGGGCAATACCAACTTCCAAAGGCATTTACACCCCTCAGTTACCTCCAAATTCTAACACTGGGGCATTTAGGATCTTTCTGTGTAGCAGGAAGTAAGAAAAGGTTCTAAAGAGTTCTTGAAGTCAACTACAAAGGGAATAAAGATTTTCCCAAACCGTTCAGGAGAGGTCATTAGTATTTCCCTGATTTTTTAAAATAATTTTTCGCTTCCAACTTGAGGCTAACAAACTTTCAAGTCAGGTCTGAGCTGAGATGTGTTCTGTAGAGGAAACCCTTTGCCTTTACCTTCTGAAGCCATTAAGGGTGTAGTCACAGAACCAAGTTGATGACTTGGTGGCTACTTTAATATGATCCACAACTGTCATTTACTGGTCCTTCATTTCATTTAATGCCTTGGAAAGTTATTCACATCTTTTAACCCTCCTGTTGTCCTAAAATAACATTTAGTGGATCTTTGGGGAGTTTTAACAAGGTGGCGGGACATTTTGACCCGAGGACAAGGCATTTTAAACATGCCTTCATATTAGGAGAAAATACAACCTGCTACATGGTTTTAAATAAATGTTTTGTAAAGACTTTTAATGACTGAACGGTAGAGGACAGGTCAATGCAGTTCGGACTGACATATTCAGGAAGTGTTTGCACCAGCAGTTGGACTCTCACTGGGGAGGCAAAGCCCATCATCATATTAGTGTAACATTAAAAATAATGCACAATGACTTTTTCTGATCCAATGAGTTGACTGTGTTGGATGCTGTGGTTGGTCAGTTATATGGGTTGTTTCTACAATGGAAGCAGAATGGTATTTTTTAAAAACACAAACTACCATATTGTTAGAGAAGCAGACAAGACCTAAGATAAGTTTGGAGGACTGGGTAGATACACAGCTCAGGTCAGTTTACATGATTTTGGATTCCACAGATCTAGCTTTGATGGAGGATGAGCAATGGCAAAAGCACAAAATCTCCTACTTGCACGATTGTTAGATGACCAGAATTAACTTAAAGAAATATATAACATTCCTTGAATTCTGTTTGCAAGAAAATACCTCCCTTTTTGCTATACCTTGTGAAAGCTTGAGGGAGCTTAAAGATGGAGGTTTATTTTTTGGACCTAGAGGCAGAGTGGCCATCAGGAGTTGTTGGGACCATTGTGGAAGGGTGAGCCTGAGCAGACTAAGAGCTTGAAACACTAAGTTCTTGCTCAACTCTCAGGCTGGGGTCTCCTTCCAGGAAAAATAATGTGTTCTAGGGAGCAAACTACTCCAAGATATTGATGTCGGACTAAATGAACTTCTTCCTCATTGATTTACACGGGTGGTGGGAACATAAAATGGAAATGATAAACCTGGCTTTCTTGACTAACAACTTACCAACATCCTTTCCTTTGGTTTTTCTCCTTTCACATCCTTTGCTCTTTTATGTAAACTGCACCAAAATTGCTTCATTGATGTTTTCTAGAGGGCAGTAAAGCATTTGAAAGCATATTGGCTTGTTTTGTCTCATCAAGATGAAGGATACTGTGCTTTCATGATCAATACAGCAGCAGAGAATTACTGTTCAAGATGCTGTTTGTGAGGCCGGCAGTGCAGTCACACAAATCTGATATCTGGACCTATCATCTCATCAAGCCTTGGTTTGGTCCAGTGGTGGTGTCTAAGGAAACATATGTATAGAAAGCTATAGTGTCAACCATGTCTGATGATTAAATATAATTTTATTTCAGTGCATCTCTCACTGTGAAAAATGTGACTTACACTAGAGGATACCAATAAGAAAAGAAGCATGAGTTTGTTCATTTCTAATCTAAACAACCATAGTGGGTAAAGAGTCTGTTGTAGTGCAATAAAACATAGCATAGCCCATCTTCATTACCAGTTTCAATTTATTAATCTCAGCTCATTTGTCCATGTTAATGTCAATGTGGACTTAAAATGCAGCAGTGAAAATCAAACAGAAATATGGGGGTGGGGGAGCTTTTAGTTGCTAAAGTAGGAAATGTTTTTGTTATTAATTATTGACCATTTGCATAGATCATAACATACAGTATGTAAAGATATTTAAACAACTGCTGCCCTGGATCTCCAGTGCATAGTTGTATATTGGCATGAGGATTTCCAAGGGCGATATGATTTTTTTTAAAAATGTACAGTCATCAATCCATGTCAACTTTTTGTCTTCAAACAGCTGTCAAAATGCTGTCGGTTTTGACAGCATTTAAGAGCAGTAACCTCGTGCTCCAAAAGCAGTACAGGTGCTCTCCAAGTAGAGTGTTTAGACAAGTGTACCTGTCCAAACATGAACCTTTGTCCAAATGCAGAGGTTCTTTCATCAAGCTATTGAGAGAAATGAGTCTGTTATGGATCAGAAGGAGAAACTTCACTGTAAATGTTTGAGAAATTATGTCATCATTTTGATCTGTGCAGCCCTGCACATTATTGCGCTGGACAAAGAAAATATACATTTATACAATACCAAATTCCTATAATGTGTTAGAAAGTCTGGTTTATGGAAGCAAAGCATTGTCTTGATATTGAGCAAGCATCTTCTTGGCAGTCTAGAGCCTGTTAAATAAGTTTAGTTTAATTTGTCTTGTCAATCAGCATAGTAAAAATATGTAAACATCTCATCACATGTATCATTATTTTTACTCTCTCTCTCACAGTAAAGGTATATTAGGTATGTCATGCATAAAGAACTCATCCTTATGTCCAGGGCTCCTAATAATAGCTTACCCTGTTGCAGCAATTAGATGGTGCTTCCCAAGACAGGCTTGACATTGAGAAGAAATATTGTATAGCTTTTATATGGGAAGCTCTTGTAATAACCCTAGTGCCTTCGATTACGCCCAGTGATGTTCAGACAGGATGCTGATGAAGGTGAACTGTCACTCTACAGAACCACGGCATCTTTAAGAGGAAATAGAAACAATCTGTAAGCTAAAACAAAAGCAATCAACAGCAATATGATTGACAGGACCCCTGGGTGCCGGGTCCCCATGGGACCAGGTCTGCCTGTCAACCCATCATACTGATGCAGAGTCATTGCTTATTGTCCTAAACAGACATAATTACACTCAACCTAACATTATTAGCCAAGCAAATCATGTAAATATGATGACACCAGGGAAATTTTGTCACTTAGGCATAGTTGTAGAACCTCAGTCAGAGTTGGAGTTGCAATATGTTCCATGAAGGTTAGCTGATCACACTTCAGTATAGTAAAATGAGGCATAAACGCTGAAAGAGTTTAGGCTTAGCTTAGCCTTTTATTATTGCCTTTATGCTTCTTTTCAGCTATATAAAAAAATTTATTCTTTTAGGAATTACTCAGAAAGCACAGTTTGAGAGCCTTTTGTATTTTTATCTTGCTCATCAAACCTTTAATCTTAGACGATATTGATGTTCAATGCACAATATCTCACTGGAATGTTGTCCAAAGTTAGAAGGTGGAAAGTGGAAGAAACAGAGATGTAACTGTGATTACTGAAATACACGGTGCAGCAAATTATAATGGGAGTACCAGCTTTAAGTATGAGTCTTTGTACATGTGTGTTTGTGGGCATCTGTCCTCATTGGCTCAGCATACCTGGGCACACCAGGGAGCATGAGGAATTCGCTTGGCTTAACTAGAAGATCTACCTGTCGGTGTGCTTCCTTCCGGGCTGAAGTGGCTAGTTAGCATACATGCTTCCATGCATGTGTATTTACCCTGCTTGGGGTGTCTGTACATGTGTGTGTCCCTGCATGTGTGTATGTGTGTGTTAAGGCCTCATCTCAAGTCTCACCGGAGACTTGTTGTCTAAGATTAATGAAGGTCACCGGAATCCTCCAAAGTATTCCAATAATTAAGGCTTTGTTTATCAAAAACAAGTTATATTAAGAGCAAAAAGATTCATGGTAATTATTCATAATCTTAACAATTCAAGTGTAGCCACCTCATTTGTGCCTTTAATTCTTCTTGTTAATGTTTTGCATAAATCTGCATAATTGCTTGAGATGCCTGTTGTATTTTTGACAGCTACTCAGTTCGTGTGCACTAAAGGGTATCAAATGTGCCGCGCACTGCATGCTAAAAAAGTGCTTGTGTGGCTGGAGCACCCAGAGTATATTTCAGCCATCAAGCCCCGCCACGCAGGGCTGTAATGCATGCAGAGAATGGGGTGTTTTTGATCAAATGAAGAAACTAAATGCTTCTACCTTTGGTAGTTCGATTGAAAGCTTTCATAAATGAGACAACGACAACAAAATCACACTGGAGAAGAAGAGCATCCTAAAATGAACCCAAGCTTTGAACAGCTGGACCTAGGGTGCTGGGGTGAGTTTGGCTATAAAATAAAGGACACCCTTTTTAACAAGTTAATGCATTTTTCCCCCTGTATTAACAGAGGTAGGCGATATGCATTGGTCAAAATATTGAATGATTACAACATCAGCTGCCTCTTGATGAAACTTGTTTTGAGCTATTTCCTATGGATCCAAAACAACTGTCATGTTACTGTTGTCTCATTCTGCTGCATTTTCACTTAACAGAAGAAACTATGACCAAAACAAAACCTTCTAATTGAAAAATGATATATCAGTATGTTCTTCAAATGTTGTTCTTGGTTCTTTTGTAACCTCCTGGCTGAGCTGCTGATTATTGTCTTGGGATGATTTGGTCTGCTGACAACTTCTGGGAAAGTTTGCTATTGTTTCGTGTATTCCCAGATTTAGGATTGTGACTCTGTGTGGATTGCTGGAAACCTGAAACCTCATAAATAGCTTTGTAATCCAAATGATTGTGATATGCACATGACACTTTGCTTTGTGAAATCTTTTAGCCTACTTCATGTTGTCTGACCACTTCTGTTTAGGTAATGTTATGGGTGTGACAAGTGGAATTGAACTCAACTGTGCAGAAAATTTGCTTTATCACAGTTAATTTGTATTTTAAGCAAGAATTACTTTTAAAATTAAAACAAGAGAAGTTGGTTTGGATAGCTCTGCCCCCATAATTATTTAAAAATGGCATGCTTTATTTGCGCTAGTTATCTTTGTCTAAAATTCAATTTTTTTTGATGATATAAAACATAAATGTCACTAAAAAACACAAATAGATGTAAACCAAAGAGGAGCAGACACTTCTTTTTCTGTAAAGTGAAGCTGTCCGATTAGTACTTCGATATAAGTGATTTAATTTAGCCTCCCACCCTTTCTTATTTGCTGTTACTTAGAATGCGGCAGGCATGGACATTAATGCATGCATGATTGAGTTACTGTGGGTGATGATTTTAATAAACTGACACAATGAGGAGGCAACAGGTCAACACTGTTTGGATTCATCCTGCGCAAAGGTAGAAAAGATCTGGTGATGATGCTGAAAAAAAACTAGGCCACACTTTACACCATGTTTAAAATAACAACCTGTAGCCTGTTTGTCATCCACTTCTTTCCTGATGTTTTTGCACAAACTTTGCATATATACATGAGTAGACAACTTCAACTCTCTCTCTGTGTAGTGTGTATTGGCCACTGTGTCCCGCTCTTCTTTGTAAATCGCCCTTCTGCCCCAGCTTAGAGAAACATATGGCTCTGATGTTAATTGAAATGTCTAATAAACTAAAGTTAAGAAATGGAAAAGGATGTAGGAGGAGAAACAAGAGACAAAGAGAGGGCAAGAAAGGAAAGAAGTTTAAAAAAAACATGCTGAAAGCTTCCAACTTTCTTTAATTATGTTTACCCAACAGGCTTTGCTTTCTCATTTAAATAGCAAAAACATCTGGCCACGGTGCGCCACTAGCATGGCAGCGGTAGTCAAGCAAATCTTGTGGAAAATAATGAAATTAGATCCCTAGTGCTGTGACAGTGGAAGGGCAGAAGACATCCGCTCCATGTTAATAAAATTCCCATGAATGAGTGAATACAATTAGGAAATTGTCAGTGGTGGCGGTGAACTTTTGTAATTCACTGATGTTTGCATTATTCGATTAAGGCAGCAATTTGGACTTGTTTATTTGCGTCTGTTGTGGCTTTTATTAATTGTGACCTAGCAGTGATTGGCCTGCGATTAAAGCAGTCACATATGATGTGGCTGGGAGTGAGGGATGGATTGCTGAGTTGGCTGATGAACGGTAAGCTTTTGATTTTTCATTGTATTGTTTTTTTTCTTTAATGCCTGTGAATGTGTATCTGGGAAATAGGAGCAGTTTTGAATAGGTTTGTGCGTGGTATATGCATGATGCATCATCTTTGAACACAGGCAATGGAGATAATGTCTCTGTTTGATCTTAAAATTTGTAAGAAAATAAATCTAATTTCGCCCTTTACTTTGCAATGTAGTGATCCAGCATGTTATTTTGTAAGTGGGAGGCTGTAGCCACCCCCTTGCAGTGGATGACAGATGTAGCAAATAAAAATTTCCCTCTGAAAATTAAAGAAGCTTAAAAGAACATTGTTTCTGTTGTAGAGGAGGTAAGAAAATGGCGTAACATTGATGAGAAGCAACTGAAAACTCCCTTGAGATATTGCTTGCACAATGCAGATAAATACATGATTTATTATTTTTTCCCTATTTTCTGTTTTTCAGTCAAGCCAGCAATGGTATATCAGCACATCTAGCTTCTACATAAAGGTAGGTTCAATAGATAACTAAGCCTTTAAAATTGCCCATCCCCAGTCTCTTGGGTTTAAAAATGAAAAAAGATACTAATTTCCATGTAGAGTTTTGTTCTTTGTGACATCAATCAGGAAAAAATTACTAACATTGTTTGATGTTATAGGGAAAGGGGGAAAATAATGCCTAAATCAGTTAATGAAATAGAGAAAAGACGGCTCCAATCAAGTCAGTTTCAGCTCAATATCAATGACGTATTAAAATATATCGTAAATAGAAAATTTGTGCTTGTTTGTTGTGACTCTCTTTGTAAAAAATTATGATGGGGGGGGGCAACCCAAATGCAACTGTTTAGGTGCACTTGATCTTCAGTTACTTGAGTGAAGTCCTTACAGCAGTGTTTACTTTTTACAGTTTATCTATACAGACTGCAGTTCACTGGCGTAATTCACTTCAAATACTCTTGGTCTTTATCATCCCACTCCTGGGGTCTGCTTTCCCTTTGTGAGTGTCTTTTGTAAATTTGAAGTAGCATCCCTCTACCCTTCTTCCGCTGTGCTTTCAGAAGAGGAGACTGTGTTTACTTTAGAGCTTCAGACAGGCAAAGGAAAGGATTACATTCGTGGAAATGAGTTGTCTTTTCAGGAGGTAATAACGGCTTTGGGCCTGAGAGCTCGACAAACACAACGCGGGCAGAGCGGATAGGATGAAACATGGGAGATCTGGAGAAGAGAATGTGGTGTGTGTGTGTCTGCTGTGGATGTGTGAGCTCTTAAAGGATGGGTCACAGTTTTACACGCACATTATTTGGCTGGACATCTGTCCAAATGAGAGAATGGTATTGGATTCTGTTGGTATGTCTGGGTGGTGGTGCTCCCACCACAAGACTCCTTCAGTCTTTAAAGCTTCAGTCCACTTGGAAGTAATCATTTCCATCCCTGTTGCTTGATTAGGTTCATCCTGTCAACACAACTGTACAAGATTTTCTGACAGCCATATTTTTGCCTTTCGTCTTGGCTGCCCTCAGAACTGCCTTTGCTGCATTTTATGCTGACTTAAAATGTCTTGAAGTTTGGAAATCTTCATTCTTGCCTGCCAAGCCAAACAGAGCTTTTTAGTTTCCCCCTCATATGAACAACGGTGACCTATTGACTGCGCAGTGGTTTGCCAATCACTTTGGGCGCTTCAAGACAACACAGGCCTTCTTCTTTTGCCTTAAATCAAATGTACACCCATGCAGAGATTTTTTCTGAGCCATTGATGTTTGGACAAATGCTAAAATGCATTCATGAATTATTTTTTACATTCATTCGAAACAATTTCCGATTGCATTGTCCAAGTCTGCAGCAGAGGTAAAAATTTCATGATATGTAAGACTGATGTTACTTCCAAGCTAGACGGTTTCTGGTTGGCAGGGGTTTTCTCAATACTGCCATCTACTTGTAAACTAAATACATACTCATCACTCATCTACATCAGTACTGAATTTCATCAACATTATGTGTGTTGTAATTTTAACAGAATTTTACATGAAAAAACTTTAAAATTCATCACTCTCCCGCTCCACTCTCATGATAGCATTAAAGTAATAAACAATGGAGCTCTGTTTGAGAAATAGAAACAAAACTGATGGGTTATGCCTACCATTAGGGGTCTCTGGTTGATCAGTTTTACAGGCTTTCTATGTGCTGCACTTGATGTTTAATGATAGAAACATATGTAGGTGTCCTGATGTGGCTTGAATGTGTATTCCAGGCAGCATGGAGGTGAGGGGCAAAGGGGTTTAGTTAAGTAAGAACCACATACTAGCAAAGACATTTTGCCATGTGCAGCGATGAAGCCATGAAATCACCAGGCTTCTTGCTATTAATGGCACCCGAGGTATGAAAAGCCAGGGGACTTATAGTTTCTGCACATTTCATTGAGAATATCATTAGTCTGAGATGGGAGATTTCCTGGAGGTGAGATGTTGAGGTAAAGGCCTGCGTTTGTGTGTGTTCATTATGTGGGTGAGTCTCTAAGCATTTACATCTGTGAGGAGAAGAGAACTGCGTACAAGTATCTATTTGTGAATTTTTGTGTGTTTGTATGCTTGCACATAAATACGTGTGCATCTGTGTGTGTGTTTGTGTGTGTGTGTCAAAAGACAGATGGGTAATGGCCCCTGTGCAGAGAGCGGGGCCCTGTGTAACGTGCAGCTCTGATTGCAGACCTGATTACCTGCCATATGCTAGCTGAAGGGTTGAGGGCCGGACCAAATGAGAACAGTATGCAAACGTTAAAGCAGCGTTTTTATAGCGCAGTCATTATACCCCCGCTCTGGCAAATGAAAATGAGCATGGCAGGGAGGGAAAATAATGAAGTAATAAAAAAACGGACGGGTCACGGTGCATGGCCGCCACCTCCCAGCTATAATCCCAAGGAAGGGTCCCCTGCTATGATGTCAGTAAAGCGCTGCTTTGAGCACAAGGTTGGCTGTCTTCCACTGGAAAGTTTCCAAAGTGGGAAGTTGGCACATAAAGTTCAATCTGGGTCTTTACTGAAGTCAGAAAATCAGAGTAAAACACGTGTATTTATGTGTGGAAGTTTATCTCCCCGAGTGTGACGTGATTATGTTCCTATTAGCCTTTTTGTTCTTTATTATTCATGTTACATACAGGTCTAACTGACCTTGGAAGACAATCATTGACTCTCCTTTGAAAACACTTATTATTCCAGTATCCTGTAAACATTGGATCTCAACAGACACCTTTGTCTCTGCTATTTAAGGTTGTCAAGTCCTTGTCAGAAAGTTTGACATTTTCAACCTATAAATCTTAACAGATCCTAAAAAGAGATGTTTAAAGCCAGACTTGTTCAGCCTGTTTGATCGACCACAACCAGGTCTCAACCACATTTAGACATCAATAGCTCTGCCCAGATGGCAGCCGGTTGGAAGCCTGGTGAGGGTAAGAGTGTCAACAAACCAGTTGGGTTCTCAGTTCAGTTGTTTCTCTACAGCAACACATCACATAACTTCACATTAGGGCTCAGTACCTCTGTCTATCTCCTGCTACATCCCTCAATCACTCATGGGCAAGACACAAGTAAAGTTACTTTATGGAAGCAATCCACATATTTCTGGTTGAGAACTTTGACCTTGGAATTAAAGGAGCTGACTCTCATCCTAACTGTGTCACAGTGCGCCAAACTGCTCATGTCCACCAAACATCATTAGTTGAAGAAGCCAACGAAACCACATAATATGCTAAAGCAACGATGAGACTGAGGTCCCTTATCACCTTGATATCTTGTTCATGAGCATCATGAACAAGATATCATGATGTTTAAGTTGTTATAATTAACAACAAAATAATTCATTCATAATTTGGATCATCTTTCCTCAACAAAATATTTTAGCTTTTTTCTCTTAAGTTTTAAAATTTCATATTATTATTCTACTCTATTTAGGGCAAACACAATATATTTCTATTCTTATATACTAATCTGGTTGTAAATTAACACTCAAATGAAATTCTGTGCAGTTCCACTCAGCGTGCTGTATATGTCAATCGCGTGCCGTGTTGGGAAAAGAAAACTGATTCCCATGTAAACCCTTGGGACTCCCACCTTCCCGCAAACCTGTTAGAAGTGTGTCTTAGGAATGACTTTTGTGGCCAGGGGCTTCCCATCACTTTTCCGATTTCCCTCCATCAGGAGAAAAAGGGGGACTTGTGCATAATCCTAAAGCCCATTGTGGCCTAGTTAGTGGGAAGGGAACATGCCTTTCCGACTGGTCGTGCCTTTGTATGTGGGTCAGCTTCATTCAAATTCTCTTTCATTCCAGTTCTTCTTCCGACACTGTGGCCCATCATTAGCTGTAATATAGGTCACCCCAGGCTTTGTGAGGATCCAGCCCCATTTGCATTCTTGATTCAGAAGTCGCAGTCATGGGGTGACTGTAGGTAGGAAGGTGGGAAGCTAAGGGGGTAAAGATAGCATCAGAGGTAAAGGCAAAGCTTTTATCACTTTTGATGAAAGGATGGGGTCAGCCTGGATACATACTTTAAAGGATCTGGTTGTTTTCCCAGTGGAGAGAAGATAAAACGCCTATAGTTTCTGGATGAAATGTTGCATGATTCCACTTCTCTTCCTATTGGAATAAAAATAGATGAGAAAAACAAGGATGCTGTTGAAACAACAGTCTAAACATAAGTTTAAACTGGTTGTTTTAAAAACATCTGTTTAAAGGAAGTCAACCTCTTTTAGAGTGTGGCCTTTGACATCTTCACAAGAAAAAAAAAATGGGGCATTCAATGGGTCCTTGTAGCAATGACCCACAGGCAAAATGAAGCTTGTATCAGTATTCATCAGAAACACATTAATATCTGATGTCAGGAAGTGTCAAATGTGACTTTTAACAACTGCTACAATGAAAATATTAAAGAGAAATTTTTATGTAATGTCAGGGGCATAATAATTATCTCTAAGTGCCATAATACCTGTCCATCTATTGTCAGTTTTATTCAAATCTCACTTTGCCTTTTATATGCAGCTTTCTTTTCATTTTGCATGAAGAAACTGCATTTTCAGAGGTCATTAACAGAAATCCAGTGTCAGAATCAGCAATTCAGCAATTAATAAGTTAATTCAAATCAGTTGGTTTTCTTCTGATCAGCTTGTACTATCCTTGATCATACTGATTTGTGGCTGTATTTGGACAAGGATTAAAAAAAAACAAAAAAAAAAAACATTGAACTTTCTGTTTTTTATAACTTAAGCCTCTACTTTTCTATGTTCTATGGTCAATGTTGGTCACACAGCTAAAATCAAAGGACTGTCAAACAAATGGGCTGTTCTGTCCTTGTATGACCAAAGTAAAAACTTAAAATTGGCAAAAAGTGAGTTGGACTCTGACAGATTTTATATTTAATAGCGGAAAGAAGGATGTTTGGCGTACGAATGTCTGGATTTTGTATCTAGTTTTGGCAAATTGTGTGATTCTGATGGCATCTATGTATTATAATCTTCAGCTTGTACTACAGGAGAGTGGACAATGGGAATCTCTGGGTCACTGGGTCTGATGTAAGTCATTGTCTCTAATGCAGGGGGCCTTTTCTAATGCAGTAATATGAGGGCTGCTCCAATCTGTAGCAGGGGTGAAGGAGCTCAGGCAAAAAAGCAAAGCTCTTTATTTATCACCACTTTGACTTATCAACTCTCACCTATTAGAGTTGGATCGTTACCAAATAAATTCCCGAAAACAAGCAGCTGAAATTTGCTTCCTCTGTAAGATGGCTTGACTCACGCTTGGTGATTATTCTCCACATCAAAAGGAGGTTGTCAAGGCAGAAGGACTAATTTTCCCAACTGGCCTTGCAACGCCTTAGGATTCCCCAAAAGGATCTGAAGATTGTTGTTTCTGAGGAGAAGGTTAACCCTGCAACCTGATCTACGAAAAGATGATGGATGGCTAGATGAATGGATGATTGATTGATTGAAGACACAACACCTTTCAGTTGTTCTCTTGTTTTTCCACACTGCAAGGAAACGATCACATTGTGAGCTTCTGTTGAGAATAGACTTGTTCACATCAGAAAACACATGGCATAGATCCACACAGACGATCGTGTGGCAAAAAAAGTACGGAAGTTGTGACTTCAATTCAGTAGCCTGAAGTCTGCAGTAACTGTAGTGTTTAGTATGCAGAGGAAAGAGAACATATTGACATTTTTTTCTCCTTGGCAAATTACATAGTTCCACCTTAATTGTTATCGGAGATGCTATCGTGAAACGGATGCAGCCCTCGCTTCTGAACCTACAAAGGCCTGACAGTGGGGTGAAGGGGGCAAAGGAGGGGAGCTATGCAAAATACGACCTATGTATAATTAATGTTTTCCCTTCTTCTCCCCCTTGCAAATGACCCCTCTATCCTCTTCGGGATGGACAGCTGGTGCCACAGTGTCTCTTTTGACCTCTAAGGGCTGCAGTGTTAACCTCAGATACCAGAGGTGAGGAGAGAAAGGGCAGACTGTTAAGAGAATGCATATGTACAACCTGTCTGTTTGAAATTAGCTCAAGCACTAGCGGAACAAGTCAGAGTCGGTCCGGGAGGCGGGGCTAATGACATAATTGCCAAATAATAAAGCTCATGATAATTTAATTTTACAACAAAGACATGCCCGCAGCAGCGGAGCTTACAAGTTTCACCACCACAGAGAGCGACTATGTCATTCTGCAATCTATCTGACATGAAGTATAACAAACCAAGAGAACAACAGAAACATCAAGCTACTGGTCACTAATGGTGAACCAACACAAATTCAAATCAGTTCAGAACCACGGATAGTGATCGGATTATTTTGACTCTTTATCAATTTCAACTCAGAGCCTGAAGCCTGGTTGACTCCTTGAACCGAGCACACAGCAGCGCGCGTTGAAGCGGTTATGCAGAGGCACGCGCCGCATGCGCAGTGTGTCGCAGCACCTCGTGCACCTCTGGATGTTTGTAACTCGGCGCTGATCGCGCGCGCGTTCACACAAACTGGGCAATCTGAAAAATGCTCTGCCAGGTGGCTCCGATGTAAACCTTAACTATAAACGTCGCACTGCTGTCTTGGCTCAAAAACACGCTCAACCCAAAATGTTGAAAGCGACTAAAACTCAGCCTTCAGTCCCTGACATCACCGCTGTACCACCGACAGAGAGAATAGGGGATGTAAGCTAGGCGGCTGGGCTGATACAATTTACAATCAGTCTATAGTTAACTCACACTTTGTGAATAATGTCAGAGAACAACCTGTAACTGGTCCGGCTCCTTCGCTGGGCTGGTTGTTTTGGCGGGTCTGAATCGCTGCCAACAAAAATGTCCGGTTCATCTCCAAGACGAGGAACAAAATATGCGTCCAGGTTTTGGCTTGTCCTTGTGCTCTTATTTACATCCTTTCCACTTTGCAGCTCCATGGAGCTCCACTCATGTTAACTTAGTCCGTAAAAATGCTCTCTATAGTTTGCCATCTGTTGCCAAGAGACTGATGATGACGTTGGTAGACGGCTGGTGACAAGCTTTACCCACAATACACTTGGAGACAATATGGACGATCCACTTGTAATTTTGTGTGTCATAAAGTTAAACGTTAGAATGAAAATAAAGCCAGTCATGTATGACAACATTTTATTCAATATTTTACACCCACTATGTCACTAAAATTAGTCGGTCTTGTAAAGTTTTTAGTAACCATGAGGCAACAATGACTGGGGCAGCCTGCTATATAATCCACTGGGGCACCTTACTGTATTATTACTTATGCACCTGCTTCCCATCAGGCGTGATAAAGGCTTGGATCCATGAAGTCATATTCTGCCTCCCATCCTCTAGGCCCGCCTCTCAGGTCCCCTGAAGCTCCGCCCCCGAGCCCAAGTTAAACATATAATAGAACTTTAAACTACCTAACATGGTGGACTCTAGTTTTCTTTCCTTCTTAGTGAGAATTTTCTTACTTATAAAGAACCTAGAGTACACAAAGCACACTCACACTGGGATGACTTTTGCACTCCCTCATCATTTCTCTCTCTGGCTTCCCTGTCTCCCCATTAATTGATCCAAACAAGGCTAAGATTATCTCTGCTTCTGTGCAAGGAAAAAATGCTGGAGTCACTGCCATCTCTTTCAAGATAGCAGAAGACGAGACAGACAGAACTTTGGCTGAAACTCCTCTGTCGCCTTAATTCCTGACGGGAAGCATGTTAATATCGCTTCACCCCACCCTACCCTAAACCCTTTCCCTCTTATCTCCATCCGAAGCCTCTTTTGATGTCCCAACTCTAATCAACTTGTCCGGGGCCGAGGGATGTGCGCCTGACACGGGACAATCGGCGGAATCTAAATCGTTACATCTCCTCTGACATTATGGTGGCATTTTTGTCGTGGCAGAGGTAAGAAGAGTAAGAATCGGTTCAGTAGGGACCGCAGTTCTTTCCATCAGTGTGTGGAGGGAGGCGGGGGTTGGCGAGGTGGGTGGCATATTCATATTAGTGTGGAATTAGGCGCCTTTTTAGATGTGCAGGAAATCCAGTGTTGGCGAGGAGAGCGCTGGGGTCCACACGTGTCCTTATCGGGGGATGGCGGAGGCCCTATTCATACCAACTGCTATCAGCATAATTCTTTTTGACATTTCAGATAAGCATCTTAACGGAAAGCTCCCAACGAGGCAGTCGGGGGAGTTGTCAAATAATGCATAAATCCTACATGTTTACTAGTAAAATATCAGCCTTTTAAATATGTGTCAGGATATTGGCTTTTATCGGGCAATCTGCGAACCCTCATCGCATCCGCTTCCCATGTCTTGGCTATTGACAGGGGTTAGGAGTGCATGCGTGTGTTTCCACCGAATGACATCTGCTCATGCAATTAATGCATCAAAAGATTGCACACCAGCATATGTTAGTTCTGTTTGCTTCTAACTAGTTTATATTTTTACTGAAATATTACCTGAAGAGGCTGATTAATTTGCAAATATGTGACTGTATCAATGTTCTTTGTTTAGTTGTATTCTTTAACAGACGTTGTCCTGTTTGTACCAGGTTTTAGCTGCGAGTAAATTCAATTAAATTCCCTGGGCATTATTGATCCACCTCTTTATCGGCTATTTTTTACTCAACCTGAGACATGATCCAAATGACTCAAACTAAAGTTGTATTCAGTTTGGTTAAGTATCCACAGGGCCATTATATGGCAAAATGTTCAATATTTTTTCATTAATTTCAAATATAGGTGCCTTAACATACAGTGCCTGATAGAGGTATTTATACCTATTGATCTGTAGATCATATAAACTATGCAGACTGTAAAGTGCATTTTGTTTTCCAAATCAATCATGGCTTGCATTTGTATTCAGCCGCTCCGTCTTAAAGCCAGAATTTGTGGCCTTTATGGGTATTTCACCTGTTTCTTTGATTAATGCTCTCCATGCTGTCAGTGTAGGTGGACAGGTATGTTTTGGTCGGTTTGCAGTTGTGCCATAGTCTTTCAGATGATGGACTCAGCAGTGCTCTGTGAGAAGTTTGAAGCTTAACATATTATTTTATAGGTTTTCCACAACTTTAAGCCATGTTTCATTTCCCTTCACGTCCAGTAATACACTACTTTGGGCTGGTCTATTTAAAGCCTTACTAAAATAGAACAAATTTTGGTTAAATGATGTGGCAAAATATGGAAAGTTATAAGGAGTTTGGGTACATTTGCAAGGTGCTCTATATGACATATTGTAATACAGTTAATCAAGGCTAATTTGAAGGCAGAAATGAAACTTTTTCTTACATCATCTACATTCTAATATAAAGGAGTCTCTAGGGACCTATATATAATTGTTTTTATTTCTTAGCACCTTGATTGACATATGGCTACACTTGGCTTCCTAGACTGATGGACATGGCATATAGTACATTTTGTAAATGATTTTCTCTAAACAAAAAATCTACACAGAAAAAAAAAAACATAAAAAAGATGATAAAAATGTATAAAATAAGTGTTTACTTTAAATACTAACCTTTCCATTAGAATAAAAAAGGTTTTGTACAATGTGATGTTATACAATGTTGTTTTAGACAAAGGCGTTTATTCTGCTTAGCGTTAAAAAGAAGGGAAAAGATGAGTGACTGAACAAGAATGTCACTAATAGTACAGAAATAATCAACAGAAGACAGCTGCCATACATGCATGCTCATATGTTAGAGGGCTGTGGCCAGTCAGCCACATAATAGAACAATCACTCTGTCACTCATCCTCTGTTATTCCTGTGACTGCTACTCCATTTTAAAATTACACACACACACACGCAAAATCTTATTTTCTTTTGTGCTTTTTCTTTTCCTGTCATCTTTGTCTCTTCTGTCCCACTCTTTCTTGTGTTCCTCTTTCAAATCTGTCCACGGTCAGCGTTCTGCTTTATTCCTTCCTCACGATGCATTGTAGGTTTTTGGCACGTGACCATTTTAAAGTGTCTTTGTCACTTCTGAGCTCATTTTTGTCTTGTGGACACCTGGTTTCGACAGAATGCAGTGATACATCAGAATAAATCGCCAAACAGTGATGAAAGCAGTCAGTTATTTCTGCAGCTTAATTTGAGCATGAGTAGCTTTGGGACTATGATGCTTTAAGATATTGTCAAGTGTCAGGTGAAAGTTTAGAAGAAGAAAAATAAATTCACTTAAAATGACAAAGACAAAATCAATTAAGTCCACCAGGCAGATATATTGTAAATGTCTGTGTTCATTGTCTGTTATCCGTTTCATAATGTTACATAAAGCATGTGATGGTTGTTATGTTATTGTAAGTTAGGGCTGTTATGACTTGGACAAAAATGATAGGCCAGTGCCATAGTTCACTTTAATTGGTGTTTATTGTGCTCATCTTAGGTGAAAACAAGTTGAAGAAGATGTTAGTATTTTCAATGGATGTCCAGTCAGATTAAAAAATCGACATAAAAATGTCTGTCATTTATCCTCACAGGCCCCACCAAACAAGAAATTAAATATGTGTGCACGTCAACACGACTCCGTCCTCATGACAGCTCCTCACTCATTTTATATGTATATAACACAAAGCTGTAAAACATAACTACTAGTGCACTGTTTTATCTGCAGTTTAGTCCAATGGCCATTTTTTAGGTTTATGTGTAAACCTGAAATTTTTTAACAAGTATACTGGACCCCGTAGTGTTTCTGGACTGCATTTCCTGTCCTATCACTGCTTTAATAAAAGCCAGAGCCTAACATGGCAATATTTTACTAATTTTATTAATAAAACTCAGCTGTCGGTCTGTTACATGGTTAGGCTTGTTGTCCTGGTAGGAGAACTTCCACCTCATCCTCTAACAGACTTTCTTCCTGAATTACCCTCCATTTAATTCCATCTATCTTCTAAACAGCTCTGTGGCATCTTTAGCATCTTCCACGTTTTTTTGCTTTTCTTTACTTAGATGGTGGCAAATTTAAAAGGGGCTTCTTGTGACTTTCTCTGAACATTTACAATCTTTTATATTACTCTTGCATAATGGACAAATAATTGAGTCTTCTGCCTGAGCTGTGGTTCTATACTCACGTGTTACCATTAACTTCTTACCTACTTCTCTATTACTGCTCTCCTTGCCTGGCCAGTCAAACTCTGAACCTTTTGTGGTTGTGGTGGAAGCACATCAGTTAGGGGTGTGCTTTTGTTTTTTTAGCAAAATTGTGTTACCTTTTGTTGATATCTCTTAAAATCCAAATAAACACATTAAAGTTTGAAATGTTACAAAATTTGAGCGTGTTAAAGCGGCAAGAATACTTATAAAGTCACAGTAGAAATCACATATAAGGTGTTTTAATCCATGGATATTGAAACATTACTTTGCTTATTACTTGAAGCTTAAAATCCCTTTACATTTTTAAAGGCGTTAAAGTCAAAGAGGAATTTCTTGTCTAATTATTTAGACATTCAATTGCTGAAGAAAACTTGTTTTGTTTAGTTTTTAGCTGTATGTAAGCATTCCTTCTCAGTCTGGTGGCATATTTTCAATCATTATTAAAATGTCGGTAGTTCAAGGCTCGCAGGATTTAACCTCTGCTACTTTTGGTGTGTGATAAAAGACGAAGCCACTATCAATCTTTATTGTCTGGCCCGTCCTGTAATTGCATTCAATAGTCCACTGATTCTCTTGTCTGGACTAATGTCGGGGAGCAGAGGGGAGCCACATGCTCTACCTACAGCAAAAACACACGGATGCAGATAGACACTCAGGTGTGCAAATGCACAGGTCAAGTTTTTATTGCGGAAAGCAATTGGGGAAGGTTTTGAAGAGTGATAAATGCACAAACAATATGCAGAGTAACACAGGCAGCGGGGAACACTCGGCCCCTCCTTGATAAATTGTTGACAGTGTATATTGTGAGCAGCTGTGCGACCAATGAAGAGGATTCATCGTCTGGTCAGATTGTTTATTTGATATCGTTAGAGTATGTGTGTGTGTTAGACGGTGATGTCACCATCAGGGTAGGGCACATATTAAAATTCAAATTTAAGCAACCCTAAGGAAGGAGGGAGAAGAGATAGAAGGAGGAGTGGGAGAGCTGGAGGAGTGCCAAAGTCTTGATTGGATCTGAGTGAATAGTAAGGAGGCTGACGGAAAGGGAAGAGGGTGGAGGAACCTGGAGAGACAGCCGGCATGAACAGGGAAAAAAAAAAAAGAAGTGTGGGTGTGTTGTTTTAATATCCTCCTGTAGCACTTCAAGCACATCCTAATGAAATCCAACGGCGGCCTTTTCCATTGTAATTTTCCATCCCCCGTTGGAGTTTACCGGATTATGAAGTGCATTTGTGAGCTTCTTTTTTGTTTTGTTTTTTTGTAGGTATGTATGTGTGTGTGAGAGTATGAGCTGTTTGATTACATATCACCCATCTTCACTGGGAAACCTGCCGTGCATTTTGCAGAGCCTCACACTGTGGACGGCCTCGATAAGACTGACATGCCAGGCAGGTAATAGATTTGGGCTCATCGTCATATCCTTGTGGAGCTCACAAAACCTGCAACCCTGTGGATCAAGCCAGAAGAGAAGCAGCCATTTGATATTGGTTATTCCATCACTTCTCCCAAAACCTTCTTCATATACAAGATATTTTTAGGGACATCCTGCTCATAGTTTGTTTTTGATTGACCAGGTTCAGGGTTACAAGGACGCCTCTTTGTTGTTTTACAGGAAGCTTAGCCTCAGCGGTTTCAATGTAATGTAATTAGCATGTTGCTAATTAGCATCTAAACTGTTATGTACCCGATAAAATACACAGACCAAATATTTTCCTGTGAATAAAAGAAATGGAAGTTGAAGGGATGCTAAACCCAAGGCTGAATTCAGAGTCACAGAAAACAAACAAAAACTCAGCTGTGACCTGGAGCAGGATAATGGGGAAAGTAGGCACTTTGTGATTTAACACTTCAAATTAACCTTCTTTTTGCAATGTTTTAGTTTTGTTTTTGTCACACTATGAATTTTAAAGACAAAAACATTTATAAAATAAAGTATTACAAATGCTGAGGAAAAATCAAGTTTTTGTAACAAAAAAAAAACAAAACATAAGGAGCATTTAGATATATATATTTGAAGTATTACAATAAAAATGTCTAATTGTAATAGAAAAAGAATGGTGCTGCAACATTTGATAGTACAGTATTCCTTATTTTTTACTTATTTGTTGTGGAGTATAAATATAAATAATTTAAGGAAAACTAAGTTTTTTTGAGAATTAATTACATATCTACGTGAGCTGGAGATGATGACAATGGACTATAATTTTTTTATCATTTTGGAGTAATATCGGTATATTTCATACTGATATATTATATCGGTATGAAACCGATACCTCCATTATATTTATTACAAATATTAGAAAAAATGTAAATTTATTTAGAAGATTAAAATATTTAGTCTACAAAGCCCACAACAAGCACTATTAATATTTTTATTTAGTTATTTTGATATAGTAAATGCTATCAGAATATTAATAATAAATATGTTCATTTATTTATTACTCTATTTAATTATGTTTGCTTATTTTTATAAAAACTACTGAAATTGTAAGAATTTAGGAAACATCTTGGTGTGAATATTTCATCATTATGTTGCAGTTATTGAGGTCTTTATGATTTACATATGCTTCTGGTAATAGCCCTCATTCTCTTTTATCTTGATCCAACCCAATATTCCCAGGCCAGCTGGCTAACACTGTTGTAGAACCCAGTTGAATTGTTTGTAACACTGGCTTTGTCCCCAACCAACAGTCATAAAAATCATGCTGAATTCTCCTCAGCATGACAAGCAAACAGTCTTGGCACAGATCTGCGTGCTTCACCGTAGGACTGTGACCATCCACTTCTATGTCCGCTCTTTATATTGATGTCTGTGTTCACGGATTCTTTATGCAAGCTTTTTTGTGCGTGCATACATTTGCATGATACACGCATACATTCAGTGTCAGTGGAGCTTGCAGCTTACACACTGCATACAGTAATACATTGCTGAATATCAAAGGAAATTACCCTTCACCTCGGTGCATGGATCTTAGCGAGTTCCTTAACCAGAGGAATGGGCTTTGAACCAAGCAGATTCCCCCAGGGCCTGTATCCCAGCCCCTCCCCGGAACGCCACGCCGGATAAGGCCCGTAATTCCCACTTTTAGGTTTCCATTAATCTGATCCTGACACAGGGGAGACGGGCTGCTTTGCATATCGCCTCCCCAAGATGGAGGGCTATTTACATGATCGCCTCCAGATTGAATATGATCAGTAGCCCTCCTCCTCCTTCGCCGTCCTCTGGAACTGGGATGGTGGGGGGAAGAAAAAGAAAATGTAGATTTTTTTTTTTTTTTCAGCTGGTATTTGCAGCATTATCATGGATGAAATATTATTCACTCAGGTATATTCACCATATCGTTTCAATATGTCTCAAGTAAGACTTGATGGATACATGTTGCGGATATTACGAGTTCCCTTGACGAACAGCATTTTTTTCTTTTCGTTTTTTTTTTTTTTTATGAATGTGACAGCAGAGATGGAAAGATCGACCCATTTATCATTGCTCACAGATAGCGCTAATGTGAGGAGAACTATACCGGCACCCCCGCCTGCCACCCACCTCACCCCTTCCCCAACAAATGTGAGGAACACCAGTGAACAGTCCTCCATTAGAAACCACGAAGGCAAACCCCCATGTAAATGTATCTGTAATGAACGGCGCGTACAGGAGGTGCATTATTCTCTTTCTGCTACATTTATTCCTGAATATCAAATGAATATGATAAATGTGGTGCGAGGGGGTGGCTTTTGAGGGGACAAAAAAGGGGGGGCAAAGTAAGCTGAGGATATGAGATGAGTGATATTGTTATTACACTGTAGACGATGAGCAGCAGAAGTTGAGACGGTGCAAGGCTCTCCTGCTCTTTCCCTTTGCGAACACTTCACTTGCTTATATGTCTGTTACCATCCGTCCTTTCAGCTACTTTTAATTCACTTTATTTATTTATTTTTGCTTTTGTTTCTATTCAGCAGGTCTGCATATCGTGAGCCAAAATGCAGAGAGACAACAACAACAGGAAGGGGGAACAAAAGCAAGAGAGCAAACACTGTGTTCACACTGTGTTTAAAGCTGTGGTGAGCAATTCTAACCAGATGCACATAATCCTGGAAATCTATATGAAGCTCAACTTATTTTAACTTATTTTTTTTCATTATAATCTCATTTCACCTATTTGATTTTTTATAATTTTTTTTCCAAGCAGGTGAAATACTTCAATTAGCATACGGTCTCTCTGCTGATCGCTCCTTATAAACAGTGCAACAATACGTCTTGACTCACTTTGTCTCAGGCTGTTTCCGGAGCTCAAGAAGGCCTCCCAGCTACCCAGCCCCCCCTTCCCTAAGTGCATTTCATGCTTTTAATTGACACCGCCGCATGTTAATTTGAAGCATGTCACGGATGTGTCACACCCGTAAACCGCCAGTGTCCGACCTCATGTAATGTCGAATTACACTCCTGCTGCTCATCGGCGTGACAATAGATAAGCTTCTCCTAGGCAACAGCAAACGGTTCAAAGAGTCATGTGTAACTGAGGTACTTTCTTATTTTTGTCTGCAGCTCGCATCCCCCCTCCCCCCGCTCCCACTCCTCACCCGCATAGCTGTCAAGGTTTTACTCAAACAATTCACTTTTTAAGTAGCCACAATTGAAACAACAGTGATGTGACACTGTACAGCTGGAGTTTTTCAATCCAAAATATAAGAAGCAAAAGTTAAAATGGTGCATGTTTACACAAAAATGGGAAATGAGTACCTAGAAAGAAAAATAGGTACACTTATGCACAAATTATTCACATACCTTGGCAAAAAAATGCCCTCTGCAATTTAAAGATTTAATCCAAAAGTTTGCTGCTATAGAAAATGTCACAATCATCTCTTTAAAAGAAATAAAACATTGTATTAATTAAATAAAACTATTATTTTTAATAGCATCCCAAAGTTATTTATACCCTCATCAATAATCAATACAGAATTCCTAATTGGCACAACAGAAATCAAACACTATAACTGCTAGTGTTGTGCCCTACCCTAATCCAACAAATAGCTCCACTGGAATTTTTAAAACTGATTGTTGTTAATCTAGGTCTCCTTGCCATCACCCTAATCTCCATCTGCCCTCATAGATTCTCTTTCAGAATCTCATGTTTTATAAAACAGAGGACAATTTTCAAATCCTGCAACTTTTTAATACATCTCTTCTTGATTCATTATGGATTGTCTTTTAACTGTTAACAACACTGCAGGTGAGAAATATCCATAACTGCAATAGTATATGAATTGTTGATATCAATATAAAAGGAGTGGAGAATGATAATTACTTGCACATCTGAATACCTTTCTCATTTTTACAGTGTGAACTTCCTTTTAATGGTGCTAATGGAGCACGGCATGATATAGAAGGAAAATGTGTGACATTTATGTTGAACTGTGCAACCTATAGTTCAGCGGTTTGCAACAGTTATCAGCAAGCTAGAGACAACTTGTTACAGCCTTTTATTAGCTCTCAAAAAGGAATCATAGTTTACTACTTTCACAAAGCCAATTGAAACAAAAATGTAAACTACACCTGAAGCCAGGTGCAACCGACATCTAGCACAATGTCCTCTTGCTTTCCGACAGTCAACCAGAAATTTGTAAGACACAACCAAAGACTATGAATCTCACAAAGACTCTGCCAAGACCTATAGAGGGGAGGGTGTTCAAAAGTTAAAAGGGGCATATAAAAAGATTTTACAACAATATAACGTACAATATACCAGGTTCAGCAATCTTTTTTTGTCATGAATCTAATGTGAAAATGCATGCTAATTTATATCAGTGCCATCAATGGAAAGCAAAAGTAGCCATTGTACCTGATGGTGTACATAGATAGTTCTCGCAAGATTGGACCAAAATAAGAAAGGCACCGCTTTAAGCATTACAACCTTGATTCCTCTTAACTTACTTATTGTCATTAAGGCTAAAAGACAAAACCTTTGTCTTGTCTGATAAATTACAATGTTAACAACAACAGAAATCTCAAAAGCCTCTTATTTTTCTTGATTTTAAGCCTTTTAAAATATTTGTTTGTCATTGGTTCACAGTATATTGAACATACGCTTTTTAACAAAATTACCAGCTTTTTTTTTGCTTTAGAACCCCCAAGGAGCAAGATAAGCAGACATGTTATCATATAAATATGAACGACAGAAGAAGCAAAAAAGGGGAATTTTTAGTATTCCCTAAATTATTGTAAAGAGAACCAAGTATCTTTAATCTCAACTTATGAGCTATCTGTTGTCACAGTTTTAGGCATTACACTATCAAGAAGAACTGCTGATGGATGCATTGTTTACTCTATTTACTTAGGATATTGTTTAGTTTTATAAATGCCCAAATTCAGGCATGTTTCCTAAATAATAGCAATCTAAAACCTAATATTTAGATAAAAATTGCTTTGAAACATTCTTGGACTTGTACTCTTTCCTATTTTACACATACACACACAGTAATGTATCTGATTCCCGCCCACACACACATACACACAGTTTGCTTTTAGCCCCCAGGCATAGCATTTGAGAGTTTCATTTACTTGATTAAATCATATTTGCATATGGAAATTGTTTGAAAATTATATTAATTTGTTATATTCAAAAGAGAATTACTTTCTTATATTAAAGCTAAAGCAGACAGAGGCTGACAGGTGATGGTAGTAAACTTTGCTCAGAGGGCCCTGTCAGGAAAATCTTGTGCACGCACACGCCCGCACAGGCACACACATTAAAGCTGTCATTTATTTTTTAAAGACATAAATCCTAAAGCAATACCACCATCAGAGGTGAGTTTGAGTCCAAATCTTCATCCAACCCCCACATTATAATAAAGGGTCATGACTCTGTCGTCTTTGTCCAGGTGTGTGTGACTGATGGCGAACTGCAAGCTGTCACCATAAGACCAATCTTCTCCTGAGCCAACTTAACTTATCAGGAACTCCAACCAAGAAAACTGGGAAAAAAACAGGCTAATTAATTAAGAACAGTATTAGAAGTAATGGGATATTATAATATAAATTGCTACATTCTGGAACCAATTTAATCCAATTACTGGAACCCCTCATGAATATAATACCTCCAGAATCACTCCGTCAGAGTCCGAAGGGAGATGTGTCTGACTAGTAAGGCTGAAAGAAAAGAAAAAAAAATCTGCTCCCTTTTAACAGCGAACACCAACAATTATTTAAATGCTTGAGAGGAACTGTTAATTTGAGTAATAAACCCAGTGATGATTTTTTTTTCTAATTGACATCCCGACCATTTTACAACCTGAGTAGGTTTTTGTTTGAGCGCGGCCGTGTTTGAAAAAGATGAATGACGTTAAAGGCTGATTGGTGCCGTTTCTCTTAATGGCCCTTATCCAATTTAAAAAATGTCTAAAAAGAGACAAAAGGCTCACAGTTCAACTCCTGGTAAAGTGAAGTGTGATTTAGAGGAATTGATAAATTGACAGGACTCTCAAAGGCACAGAATATTTGATTTTCTTTCCCTTTTTTTGCGAAAATAATTAAATTAAATTTAACTTTTTATCGATACAAAAGTATGCAAATGTAAATCAATAACTTAAAATTTTCTAAATGAAGTTATATCCTATATATTCATTGACAAACAGATTTTTGTTTGTTGACCTAGGTTAGAAAAACCATTCATTTGAATTCTTATAACATTCCTTACACTGGCTCAAACTACATATTTAAAAGCATATGAGTGACTTGGCAGTTAAAGTTTTATTATGTTCTAAATATTGTCTTCGCAATGCAATCAAATTTTTTAACTCAGCTATTTAGAGTATTTTTTTTATGCAAAATGATAAAGACAAATGTTGCATTTTTTGAAACTGACATGAAAGAAGAATATTGAATGCTAGCTGATTAAAATAAAAAATCAAGAAGCGAGAAGCTGCCAGAGCTGCGGTTCTTCTTTCACCCCATGATGTCTAAATATCATAAAAAATTTCATGATGTCTGTAGATCCCAGCTGTTTACGTACAAATTGGAGCACAGCTGGTTAGTGCAGAAAGTTAGAAAGGTATTAGTGAAAAACTGTTGTGAACCATGAATTCAAAAATAATCATAACACATTTTTTTATGTTTATATTATTTTTTTCCCCTTGTAGCAGGTAAAACTTGTAAATTCTGCTCGACAAAAGTGTTTACTATACCTTGTGAAGTTTTAGGTCACATTTGGATTTAGTTGAAACTGCATTAATTTTGTGTTCATCTTCAGGGGCTTTCTGATTTGTTTCATTTTCTTTCAGTTTAAATGTCCTATCTTAAAAACTCTCATGCAGTTGTTTAATTATTAGCAATATTGAAACTAATCAGATTTGGGGTGGAAGCAAACTTTACAAATAAGACAAAAATTATTTCAACAAAAAAGGGGAAAAAAAAAAACTTGTCCATGTTTTTAATCAGCAACAAATATGCTTTACAATACATATTTGATTACATCAGCTTTCCATTTTTTTTCAAATCGAGAGGGAGGATCTTGTTAAAGCGAAGCATATGAACTTTAGTATGAAATATTGAGAAAGATATGAAAGAAGAGCCTTGTATTCCCCGGTGGACCCTTCAGACAATCAGGCCATTGAATTGAGCCGACAGATCTGAGGGGCTTCTTGTTGTTGAGAAAATACTCGGCTCACCACTAAAGCTATTATCACATACATACAAAAAACAATGAAATTTGAGTCCGTTCAGTTTCATTGACTCACTCAAGAGCAATTTAACAGGTTGTGTGGGTGGTCACACAGAAATATTCCACTTTATTCCCATCAACAAACAACAGACAACACAATAACACAATGTAATTGCACTGGTAGATGAAGATGAGAAACAGCACCAGTGGTCCGGTGGTGCTATCATATACTCAGACATGGTAAATCTCCATGTAATTGCTGCTTAGAGCCCTTTAACAGCATTCTGCCATTTATTTCAAATTGTTAGTTCAACACTGTAGATGTAGTTGGCCCTTTAAAACAACTTTTATTTTTTATTTAAGTAGATTTAGTGAAGAGAACAAGGTCATTGCCTGAAATAATTCATTCTTTTATTAAATGGACTGCCTGTTTGTCCTTACTCCTGACATTTGTGCAGCTATAGTGACTTTTATCAAATGACATTGATAATGACGGCAGCCCCAGAAATCTTACAAGTTAAAATTTACATTTCTTAACCACTGGTTTCCTTTTCTGTTAATGAGAATATAATAGAAAAATAAAGGTACATTTGTAAAAGGAGTAGGGAATGCTAATAGTAAACCCATGCACAATTTGCATAGGTTGGTTTTTATTTTAGTTCTGAAACAATCAACCACAAAATAACGTTTTTTCTCTTGGAAAAACATATAGAAATTTTATTTTATTTTTTAAGGGCATCTGAATAAAACTGAACATAAACACACCTACAATGCATGCCATACAATCTTTCTTACAAATAACTTGATTGAAATACCTTAATTCTATAAGAGATTCCATCATTTCTGTAGAATATACTAAACCTTAAGAAAGGCAGAATTTTCAAAAAGTAACTGAGCTTTACATGTTTTATCACAACAAATTTCCAAATTTGATGGCTGAAAAACTAATGGAAAGTTATGTAGAATTCAAGCTGAGGGTTGTCACCGACTCTGACTTCAAAATCCAATATGGCTCCCTAACATATAAAACCTTAGGACAGTCCGAGTAAAAACAGTTAATTTGTACTTATTGTAACTTGTATCTCATTAAATTCATGGTTTACTTCAGTGGTGTCCAAAGTCAGTTCTCAAAGGTTGTCTACCACTTTATCACTATTAATCTGTTCACATTTACCTATGGAAATAATTATTCTGAAAATTTCTTCTGAATACCACTAAAGGATAAAAACCTCCAGGGTTACAGTATCAGACTATTTTAGTGCTTTGTGACTGTAACGGTCATATTCACAGAGGTGGACCTGTATTGGAACCTGATTATCATTTGCTACATTATCAAGCACATAGCGTTTACCACATTACTATAATGACAAGCTTTTTGCCACCGTGTGTGCATGGTGAAGGTGTGCTTGTTTAGTGATTACTCATGTTCAGTCATAAGCTGAATCTAAATGTTGCTTCAATGACAAAAGCATTGGTGACTGTGTACAAATGTTATGTGTTAAAGGAAGATTTATGTGTGTGTGGGAGTGGATTTGGCCTCCTCACCTTTGTGATTGTGATGTTATTAAAAGGTGTTTTTTCGTGTGTCAGATGGCTGAGACACAGAGGAAGCTGAAATGCAAAGCACCTAATCTGCCCATTATACACATCATGTGTCAAAATATAGAAAGCTTAGTCGCGTTGCCATCCCAATCCATGACATTCTGCTGCTTTATGGTATCGGAATTTTATATGAAATATGATTATAAGCAGCACAGCATGAAATTACAGTGAGGTGTTAGCCAAATGCTACTGAAAGGACCATTTGTTTATCATTCAGTTCATTAATGCCAGAGAACATTTTAAAAATACCTGGTCAACATTTAGAGCCATATAAAATTAATCTTTTGTAGGAATTAAGAATAAAAGTCAGGTGCAACTAATAAAATGTAGCTGAGTAACTAATCACCAGCAAGTGTGACTGTCTCTGTGAAAGCAGGAGTTTTAGCAGTTTGCTGCTTAAAACTATAACGAGAAGGAAAGACATCAGCATATAGAAAAAACATCTGTTGCTGCCCATCAATCAGGGAAGGGTTATAGGCCATCTGCAAACTATTTTACAACTATCACAAATTTTCACATTGATAGGGAAATGGATTAAGATTTGTGAACTCCTCTGTTTTTAGAAGATAAGGAGCTTCAACGAGCAGACCACATTTGTCCAGTTGAAAACCTTGGCTATCATGTCAACAACTTCACAATAATGTCCTAAAGATACTAAAAAATTGAGATTCCCAAATCTGACACTCACCTCTCTTTGACTACATCAGGAGATCCTTTCCATATTTAAATAGACTGGTGACCATGGGAAATCTTGGTGGAGGCTAAATAGCACCAGTAAATAATTAACTTTGTGCTGAGAGTACTGACACTTCCTTTGATTAAACAAGGTTCTGAAAACTCTTACCAGTATCCCTGGAATACTATGTTCCTGCAACAACCCTCCGACAAAATCTTTACTTCATCTGCTGAATTCATTTTGGTTTATTGATATACGTAGATGAACCCTTCTGGGTTCATCTATTTAACCCCCATCAGGGGGTTCAGACCTGAATTTTTTTTTCTGTTTCACAATTCAAAATATTATCTTCCAACTTTACATACCTTCAGTCTGTGCAATACGTATTGTTCCCTCCCCAATCCATCTATAATCCATCCTTTTATTTTCACAGTTTATTTTTAGCTCCACCAGTGACGCATATTTGCATATTCACCTAATCACATTATTTTTTTTGTATTTTCCTAGTACTACAGGAGTCAGCAACGATATGTCTCTGCAAAATTCACTGTAGTGTCGTTGTGTAATGACAATAAAGAACATCTAAATCTATATTCACATAATACCTAATCTTGGCTTCAACTTTTAGTTTGTTGCAAACAAAATATGTTTTGTGTGTATATTTTGAACAGAAAACACTTTCTGGAGGCCAAATGGATCATCAGATCATCAGATTATGGCAGCAAATCCCCACATGTAGAGAGGACAGAAGACTCTAATGGTATGTACTTAGTCTTTGATGATTTTTAGGGAAAAATGTATATATTTATTTCTCCATTAATACATATAAGCCGTATGCCCCAAAGGAAGTCATTATGATTTACTTTACTACAATCATAAAAATGAAATGCATATGAATGTTAGGAATGCGGTAAAATAGTTGCTTTTTTATTTCAAATTGCAACTGATTAGAAATTAACAAGATTGCATCAACAACACTTGTCTTTTAATTGAGAGAGATTTTACCATAATCTTAGTCTCTGGATGGCTGGGAATGACTGCATGTGATTTAACTGCTGCAGACACTGACCCAGAGGGTTGTCTATTAGCAGTTGTCAGCAGTAATGACCAATCCCTTTAGCATTTTAGAGCCGATGCCATTCTTAGTGTTCTTCCCTTTAACTTGTTATTTATAGACCATGTCAGGCCTGTAATAAACATAAAGCATAAAACTGAAGCTAATGCGCTACTAATTAAATCTGGATATAGACAAGCTTATGAATTAAATAATTTAGAGCGCTCTACAAGTGTTGATGGAGATTACTGGCTCAGGAAGAGTTAACTCCATGTGGTATTCTGCAAGGTGAACATGTGAAACAATGCAGGAAACTTGGAGCACATTTACCCACACTCTGTTTCTTTGCATTTGAAAAACTGATTGAATAAACTTCATTCAGTTAAGTTTTCAACCATAAGAACAACACTTCCATGCTCTGATGAATGCCTTGGATAAAACTGGTCTCGAATTCTCCGATTTTCCTGTAAAACTTTTTCCCTGTAAGTCTGTAAATTGCTATCACATTAATGAAGTGCAGTATTCTAAGATTGTTTAATTTACAAGTAATATACAATGAAATGGAGAAGGAATGTAAAGGTAGCTGGTCAGGATAAAGTAGCTCAATTGATCTTGATCTATACAACCTTCTTCAAACTTATCACTATCCCTGGAAAAGACCTTTGAAAAACTTTAAAATCAATTGATTTTGCAATACAATATTTTCACAGTGGCTATATTCTAACAATGAAAATCAACCTTTAATTTGTGTATATCAATTCAGTGGGATATACACTATGCTACAAATTAAGAAACAGCCCTGCTGGTAACATGTCTTTGGTCAACAACACATCACTTATTCTTCTCCTAATCCATATAATATCGTTGAAACATAAAGAGGGATGTTTGGCCATTCCTCTTATCACAGTCTCTAAATTTTCCACAGTCCTAAGCTCTGTGCTGTGCTCTTTTATCTTTGACTCACCTTACAGACTTCCTGTATGTTGGATGCAGTTCTGGATACTGAGATGGCAAAGAACACAGGTTGACTTTGTGTCCAAACCAATTCTTTGTTGATCTGGCAATATGTTTTTATCATTTTCCTGCTGATAAAAAAACACACTGAAGTCCACTCCAACAAGTTTCTCTGGACCTTCAGAGCATCTCATAACCTCTACCATTCTTAACATTGGGCATAAGATTTTACACACTGTTAAAATCTGTTTGTTAGAGAAATGCTCAATATTAGTCACGTCCAAGCAAGTTCCAATTAAAATATTATTATGTTTATCAAACTCTACTGGCTTGGAAGAAAGATGAGCTTGGCAGAATGTAAAGGGAGGTTACAAAACCTCCCTTTACATTCTGCTTACAAACTCTGATGGTAAGATAAAAATGTTACTTTCCTGCTTTATTTGAAACCAGTTATGAACCTTGTTGCAACTGATGGAAGGAGATTTATGAGCACATACCTGCTGAACTGTTATGTTGTCTTTTCTATCTCATTTTAATAGCAGCTAAGAAGAAAAACTTGGATCCCAGAAATTTTTATGAACATAAAAATGTAAGGTTTTCTGTATTCTGTAGGAAATAGAAGGGGTGCCAATAGGCGTAGCACTAGAATGTGCGCTTTTCTGAAATGCAATCTGGAACAGGTGCCACAAGATGTCACTGAATCAAACAGACTGAATAGGTAGCACAGATTCAGATAAGCCTTTATGTGTCAAAGACTCCAGTGATTTAAAATAAGTGTTCAGAAAACAGGGAAATTCAAAGTTTACAGCTTTGGAAATTATGGAAGGAATTGTTGGAGGTCTCTCTTTACATATTACAGTTATGTATTTATGTGTGTTCAGATGTTGGTGAGAGATATGCGTTTTTCCATCATTCTCTGCAAAAACCTGCTTATCTGAGCTGCTCTGCATGAGGTGTTGCATTCGATCTTTGCGTACGCTTGTGCAGGCATGCGTACGATTGTGTGTCCACGCGTGTGTGAGGAAAGCGCATGTAAATCTCCTGCTACCCCCATCTTATTGCTTTCTTGAGCTTCTCAGGGAGAAATCCCCTTGATTCAGCCCAGTCCCTGAGGCTAGAGCCCATACACAGCAGATGTTCCACTGAAAAGGCCATGAATGTTTAATCATTTGTGTTATTGATGCCGCCTTTTTGTTTGTTGGAAAGTGTGAGTGACTGTTATGGTCTTATGTGTCTATTTTTACATGTTATGTATCCATCTGTGCATGTAAAGCAGGAACAGACATACTTTTAATGTGTTTTTTTTCTTTCTTTTTTGAGGATGGGATCTCTTTACTTTATATTCCCAGGAATGAATGTACAAAGACATCTATTAAAAATGTTATTCATAAGATTATGGAAAGCTGTGAGTCAAATATCACATTAGTGGTCTCTCATAAAACATTTCAACCTCTCTTTTTCTCTTTTGTCAAACTGAAAGTTAAATCCTACATTTGGACAAACAGACAGGGCCGCAGCTCTAAACTGTGATTTGTTAGACTTAAAGCTGCTGTTTTAGTGTTTGAGCTGACAGCCAGATTTGATCATAATTAGACAGCATGCCGAGGGCTTTGATTGGCACGGTAATTGGATTGTCATTGGGGCTGAAAAGCTATTATCTTTGGATCATGCCCCATGAAATTTGTTGGAAAAACTTCTGTGGCCATCATTAAGTCAGCCATCTTGGGGGCCTTCACAAATGAGCTTTTTTTAATGGCAGAGAAAAAGCAACAAGAAGAAAAGGGGAGAGGGCGGAAAAAAAGAAAAGAAAAAGTACCTGTGCACCGCTGGGACCCTTAGATCCTTTGAATCGCAGCAAAGACAATCTGAGCTCCATTGATTAATGTTATTAGCATAGCAGGTAGCGCTAAGTCAAAAAGTGGCGTGCTGGGTTATTGCCCATCTCTCTTGCCCACTCGCTAGTAACAGGATTAGGAGGGTTGGGGGGGCGACAAGTGAAGGAATGTAATAATGAAAGTGGAGTGAGCTTGGAAGAAGTGAGTGGGAGCGGTGCAATGAGAGGCAAAAAGAGAAACTGCAGGGTGGCTTACATTTGCAATTGTTTGTGTGAAGCATCAGCTACTATCCACATCTTAGAGAAATAACCAGCAATATGATGTTTTAAGAATCACAATCATGAAGGTGAGATCATTTCAAAACTATTTGGGTTTAAATTTGACATCTTTGAAAAACAGTGGACTGAACTGCAGTATGTCACAAACAGAACATGGATAATCAAGAAATGGTCATTTGTCTTGCTTGAAGTTTACTGACTTAATGTTCTTCTTTTCAGTTTATCTAGTCACAGTTTGGGGACAGAAGATTAGGAAATGTGTATCCACAAAACAACATTCGTACCTAAATTTATCTTTTTATTTTAAGTTAAAAAAAAATTATTTTGACAACTTTAGCACAAAAGAAAATATTGCTTACTTGGTATAAGAGAAACTTGGATGTCTTTGCAAAGAGGATCTGGTTATACCTTGTGGTAAAAATAAATCCTGCAGTTTTTATAGTTATCATGTGATGTCATATATCATATGTCATGAGAAATACACACGTTTATATACTTTTCAGAAGATGGGGAGAAAATATCAGCAACTTAGCTCTAGGTAATCAAGAATAAAAACTCTAAGAGGAATTTTTTCTTACCTTGTCATAGCAATTTTCAGAGGTACAAAAAGTTGTACAATGTCTACAGACTTTTCACAGAAATACTGACGTTATATGATTCTGATGCAATATTGGGTAGTCGATTATAGGAAGCATATTGTTAATCAGAAATTTTGGAGCTTATGTAACTCCTTGTTTGTGTTTTTGAAGTGTGCTACCTTATGATACTGGTTCACACATTCGGTACTTATCGGCTTGTATTGCATTTTTGTGTGCTGCGTTCATGCAAGATAGTAAATATCGCTTTACATCATATCTGAAAAGTGTAACGCAGCAAAAAAATGTTTTGTCTTCCTGATGGCAGATCTCCCCATTTCCTCTTTTTTTATTGTGTCTGTGGGTGAAAGTTTCCATGCAGGCACTGTTGATCAGAGCCTATCAAGTAGCATCTGATTTGCATTCAGTGGACGCATCATTATTCACAACATTTGATGTCCACAAAAACACATTAGACCTCTGTTTTGATGCCGAATGGCGTTGGTCGCGACCGCCCAGACATCATTTGTGCGCCCAAATAGTCAGATGTAAATTGATATGTAAGAAAATGCCCCATTAACTTTTTCATTAATGGTTATAATGCATTCTGAGTGACATCCGCGGGGCGGTGTGCCTCTTTGAGCATGGCCACACACACATGTGCCGCACACAAAACAACACAGTAACAAACAGTGAAAAAGCACAACCAAAATAAAACATGCAGCCAAACACATAAATGTGCAGACATAATTTATGCTGAAAAGCTCACTCATACTGAGGGGGAATGAACAAGAAGTACAGAATACAGCTGTCAGCAAACCTTATGTACAAGTGCACCTCATGATAACTGAAACTCAGAAAATTTGGGTACATGGAAAGATTTAAAAAGTACTTTTAGTACATAAAAAATTATGTTATAAATTATCCAATCACAGGAAAGATAGTTGATATGACAGTCACTGATACCCTTCATGGCGACAGTAAGCCACAAAAAGTGATTTTTTTGAAGGTGGCTGTTTATTTAATGGAAAGTTGAGTGCAATTATTATTATTATTATTATTATTATTATTATTATTATTATTATTATTATTATTATTATTATTATTATTATTATTATTATTATTATTATTATTATTATTATTATTATTATTATTATTATTATTTTAACTTTTTTAATTGAAATAAAATAAGTACATTGAATTGGATATCTCAGTACATTGTCCATTGTACAATATTTAATTTCTGTAAAATCTTGGTCAATTAGGGATTTTAGGAAAAAAAAGTTGTGGCTTTAAAAATATGTAAGAAGGTCAACCTAAAGCTTTCATGATAAGTTCACAAATTTAACTATGTTAATAATAAAGCCATCGTTGAAAGAAAGACATAATCAGCCATGTTTAAAGTTTGGCACTAACAATGCTGAGGATAAAGTAAAAATGGAAGAAAGTGTTCTGGCCATATAAGCCACGTGTGAATGAAATATAGAAATGCATAACTTTAAACATGCAAGCCCGGATTCTTTTCTGAGGAAGTCGGTCAGAGCTGATGAGAAGATGGCTGGAGTTACACAGAAGGCAATCCTGAGAAAACCTGTTAGAAAACCTGCAAAAAAAAAACCCCATTGAAGACAAGGTTGATCTTCCAGCAGAACAACAACCCACAAACACACAGCTATGAAAGAATGATTTAGATCAAAACAAATTCATGATTTTGAAATGCCCAGTCAAAGTTCAAACCAAAACGAACTTGAAAATGTGGCAAGCTTAAAAAATTATGTTCACAGACACCATTCCTCCTACCGATTCAGTTTTTGTTCATCAATATTTAGCCAGATACGGAAGTCCACAGTTCTAACAAAAAGAAAACAATTATTTAATTGAGCTGCATGTCAAAGCTTCCTGAATCAGATAAATGTTGATATTATTTTTTCATAAGTTCTTGGTTAGTTTAGGGAAAAATATAGAAATAAAACAAAAGAAAATGCATTCACTGTAAATTACCACTTCTCTTCTTTTCCACCTGGGACCGGATTTTTCTTTTTTAGTTATTTTACCATTTGCACACACGCTCACAATGCATCCACACAAACACACAGATTCTCCTACCAGAGCCGATATGTCCGTTGTTCGGTGAGCACTCTAAGCACTTATCCCTGAGTGTTTGCCGGCTCCTGAAGGTAAAGAATTACAGGTAACCATTTTGTACAAATGATCTGCATTCACACAGACACACATGCAGGTCGCTAGTCTGCAAAACCTTCGCAACATTCAAGGGATGAAGGTAACTGTGAGATTTCAGTTTTCTCTGCTGCGTGTGTTTGTGATCACATTGAAGCATGGAGGCTGTAGATAACTTCACACAATAAGTAAGTTGGCCACAGAGCAGAAGACAGGAAAACACGGTGCCGATACGGGAGAGGAGCTGGCTTCACAGCTGATTTCTGATCGCTTTACATGTTAGATGCTCTGCCATGCCTCATTAGAAAAATGGCTTATCTGAAAGGGGAGAGACCTTTGATCTTTTTATGTTGCTCATTCTAACTTGATTAGTTAAAAAAAAAAAAAACGCTTGAAATTAAGAGAAATATTCTGTGATTTTAGCAACTACTTAGTACACATGTAAATTTTTTTATTCTTATTTGGCTATAATTGTCATTTATGCCATATATTTACTATTTTACTTCTGCTGTCGAATGCTACTATTTCCTCTGAAATTTCATACCAGTCATGTTTCATTTCCATAGTGACAGATGGTGGTGGCAGTATCATGACATGGGAATCCTTACCTTCATCAGGTAATCTGGAGAGAGTTGATGCCCCCTTAAATATCATAACCCAAAATAAATCCCTTTGTATTGTGCTCACAAGCCATCATTTTAATGACCATATACTGTATTATTCATGCAAATTTACAGGAATTTAAGTAACTTTAAGGAGTATTTAATTTGATTCTGCTTTTGCATATATATATATATATTTCTCTCTTTCTCTGTTAGAT